>NC_064640.1:717226702-717847170 GCF_023864345.2 Schistocerca serialis cubense
GTGTTTCAAACGAGCTGATTTCTGGATAGAAGTGTTTCTCTCTCTAGCAAACTCATTGTATTCACCGTTAGAATATGCTGAAGGATCCAGAACCAGATTCAAATTCAGATGTTTGTCTGTAACTTTGCACATCAGTTCCTTCACCCTTCTTATCTAGGCTACGTGAACCACTTGGAACTCTTTACCGTGGGAGAGCCACAGTAAGTGTGAGCTGAGAGAGGGGCCAGTGCTGCAGAACCTTCTCTGTGGAACCAAATTGGATTTCCATCAGGATCTGGTCCTCATTCGTTTGCAAATGGTTCAGTCGCTTTTCTATTCTATTAATAATTATTTCTATGTCATCCATTTAAGACTTTGTGCAGCGGTCGGTACTATCTTCGTATATGAATAATTTTTTAAATACGAGATTTAAGATTTCGTCCTTCTTTTTGTTGACTTTTACTTGAGCAGTAGATTAATCGACGAGTAATTGAACTGAAGCTTTTGAGCTGGTTAGTAGCTTTACGTAAAGTAGAATCTCCTGAGATTCTCTGAAAGACCATTTATGGTAACGTGTGGCAGTGTTTTTTTTGTCACTCTTAGCTCTCATTATAGACGCACCTATTGGAAGACGAGTTCATGACCTTATAAAGCGTGCAGGAGCAACATGGATGCGAAAGACAGAAGAGCTCAATGCATGGAGAAATCTGAAGGGGACGTTTGTCCCGCATTGGACCTCAAATGGCTGACGCCGATGAGGATTGGTATACCTCTGTCAACTCTAACATGCTTTTCTTTCTCGTGCCTCACTTAACCGACAACCTCAAGAACCTATGCGGTATGGATTATATCCCCTGAAGGGTAGTGACCGAGGTTCTCTGAACGAAGCCGCCCTCTCCGCTGTCGTGATCACGTACGGAAAGATGTGTTGCCCCTAGTGTTATACACACCCGCTGGACTTCGGAAGAGACCGTAACAAACGCCAAGCAAAGGGGCTGTCGACGGCCTCACATCTCGGTAGAGCTGCTGCATGTCATATGTACTCGTTACTGAGTACCAAATATTTCACGAAGCGCTATGTACGCCTAGAAATGTTTCATGAATCACACGTTTTCTTGTCCGTATGCAATTCGTGAATTCGTGCGCGACTCGGCGGTTTTCATATTCCTCTGATTCGTTAGCCACAACGGACTCGGAGTGTCGGAAACGTTTCGTTACTCGCATGTCTTCATCTCCACACGCAGTTTGTCGTGCCGACTCGGTAGTTTTAGAATTCCTCCGATTTTTTATTCTCTGCGGGTTTAGTCGGTAGTGACACGGAGAACCGAATGCATTTTGCCACTCGCCACCTTTATTTCTCCTGTGCAGTTCGTGTACTGCTCGGCCAGAGTAGGGAGAACTTCTCTTCAACAAGTTCAAAAGATGTTACTTGAACTGTTAGAGCGACATCATCAGCGTAAATAAATCTCTTTGTCCCTTGCGGGCGGGACTGATCATTTGTGCAGATGTTAAAAAGTATAGGAGCTAGCATACTCCCTTGTGGAAGGCCGTTCTTTACCTTCCTCCATCTGCTCCGCTGACCTTGAAATTCAACAAAAAACCTTCTGTTTTGAAGAAAGCATTCTATCATTTGGGTGAGTTTGTTATCCCCAGTTATGTTAAGCACTTTATTTAGCAATGTGTGTATAACAAAGGTTGTGTAATAGCTCTTCTTTACACTTTGATAAACCTACAATGTTTACAGAGATGATTGTAATGCTAGGCTCTGGTACGAGCCTTTCCCGATTGCTGGATACCATCTTGTTCATCTTATACTGAATGTGTGTTTGTTTCTGGAATGCTGGTATTCAGTTCAGTATTGGAAATCGATTCCAAGTACCTATGCAGGGGCACCACGTGCAGGAATAAGTTTCACCCCCTCTGTGAATGTTGCAAGTGAACTTTATGACTCCTCTGAACTTTGAAGGTCTTCATTGCATAGAAAAGACGTTTGATTGATTAATTACGTCTCCGTTGTGGGTAGTATTACATAAGCAAAATTAATAGCAACTTTCATTATTTTCCTTTCTTATTCTTGTCTAGGTAGTCTCAATTTTTTCACATGAATCCCAGAGTTTACTTTCAGAATCGTTGTCCCGTGAGGTGCCATCAGTGCTCAGGTTGATCTGTAGCAGTAGTTTTAACATAGATATTCTTTCTTCATGGCGAGTCCACTATGACTGAATGTGAGGGAGAACAGGGTTGGACAGCAGAGAGTGAAAATGGCCAAGGTTAGGGATGGCCGGTTCGGAGGAACGGAGATTTTTTGTGATGGAGTCTACAATCTGAGAGAAACGGTGTCACAGATTCACCAATTGGCTCTTGAGAGTGCGATTTTCTATAGTTGATATCTTTTACTTTGAACAAGTAAATGTTAGAATAATGAATCTGAGTGAATACGGTAAATCTAACATAGTCTACATCCATAAACTTGTTGTGACGTACAGAAAAAGAGAAGAGATTTTTATGACGACTAGCATTTGATGAAATATAGGTCGCTAAATAACATATCCCGAGTGCTAGCTACCTCACAAGTTCTTGTACATGACAGGAAAGTGCTAAAAGGCCAGAGCTTATGCTTCCAGACGGTGACGCTGATACCGACAGGTCTTTTCCCAGACCTGATGAAGTGCAGGCTGTTGTTGTTGTTGTGGTCTTCAGTCCTGAGACTGGTTTGATCCAGCTCTCCATGCTACTCTATCCTGTGCAAGCTTCTTCATCTCCCAGTACCTACGGCAACCTACATCCTTCTGAATCTGTTTAGTGTATTCATCTCTTGGTCTCCTTCTACGATTTTTACCCTCCACGCTGCCCTCCAATACTAAATTGTTGATCCCTTGATGCCTCAGAACATGTCCTACCAACCGATCCCTTCTTCTTGTCAAGTTGTGCCACAAACTCCTCTTCTCCCCAATTCTATTCAATACCTCCTCATTAGTTATGTGATGTACCCATCTAATCTTCAGCACTCTTCTGTAGCACCACATTTCGAAAGCTTCTATTCTGTTCTTGTTTAAACTATTTATCGTCCATGTTTCACTTCCATACATGGCTACACTCCATACAAATACTTTCAGAAACGACTTCCTGGCACTTAAATCAATACTCGATGTTAACAAATTTCTCTTCTTCAGAAAGGGCTAAGCACTGAAAAACTCTTTCTGCAGTTCCCCAAGGAGTGGTGACACGTGGCCTGCCTTACCGCCGGCCGGAGTGGCCGTGCGGTTCTAGGCGCTACAGCCTGGAGTCGAGCGACCGCTACTGTCGCAGGTTCGAATCCTGTCTCGGGCATGGATGTGTGTGATGTCCTTAGGTTAGTTAGGTTTAATTAGTTCTAAGTTCTAGGTGACTGATGACCTCAGAAGTTAAGTCGCATAGTGCTCAGAGCCATTTGAACAATTGTGAACCTGCCTTACTGGACTGCCCTCTGGTGATCTGCAAAGATGAATCTCTTCTTTTACTAGGCAGAGCCAGAGAATTTTTTTGGATCGTGCTAGACTTGATTAGTGGTTCAAAAATGGTTCAAATGGCTCTGAGCACTATGGGACTTAACTTCTGTGGTCATCAGTCCCCTAGAACTTAGAACTACTTAAACCTAACTAACCTAAGGACATCACACACACCCATGCCCGAGGCAGCATTCGAACCTGCGACCGTAGCGGTCACGCGGTTCCAGACTGAAGCGCCTAGAACCGCTCGGCCACACCGGCCGGCTCTTGATTAGTGGGATGATGAGTTGATGCGTGAACGATGATGATATGGTATCGTGCCAATTTCTGGACGGGTTAGGATGGGTGTTGCAGTGACAGGTTATTAGGGCTGTCCATGCTGGTGTCGTCGTCTGGCCCCGTATCCGGGCGTCCGAAACATCTAGGACACGTACTGGCACCATTCTTCCTTTGTTGGCTGGGAGGACATGCTGGATAGTTTCTGTGGTTGGACGTTACCCATAAAGTGGACTGTGTAACCCACCTCTTTGAGCAACTTAGTGGTGTTGGTCCATTGTCGCCTAGACTGGAACCGAAGACTGTGGCTATGCCTGCCCCTTGGGAGAGGCGGCGCGGGTGGCCACCTGTGGCGCCGCGGCGCGGGCGTTGCTGGGAGCGACCTTTTGTTGTCTGGGAGCGGCGTGCACTAGCTCTGCCGGCCCGTGCGAGCTGACAGCTCTTCGGGCGGCCTGCTGAGTCCTCAAGACCATCTTTCCTACTAGCCGCGGCCTTTCCGTCTGTGTGGTCACCTAGACACGTCATGGCGTGGTGGCGGCTTCATTCTGCAGACTTGTAACAGCACAACCCGCAGCTATGGACGTCTTGGCTCGCCTTGTACCGCGCGAGTCGGCGTCTGCTTCGGTTCTACTTGTGGCTGTTTAGATTAGATTACATTAGATTAGTACTTGTTCTACAGATCATGAATACGAGACTTCGTAGTGATGTGGAACGTGTCAGGTTAATAAAAGGTGTCTATATATGATATTACATTAGACAAAATATTACATGACACTCAATACTTTTTTTTGTGGGGGTTGTGAAATTACCCACTTACTATATCAAAAAATTCATCTAATGAGTAGTTGCCATTAAGAAATTCTTTTAATTTCATTTTAAATGCTATATGGCTATCTGTCAGACTTTTGATGCTATTAGGTAAGTGACCAAAGACTTTTGTGGCAGCATAATTTACCCCCTTCTCAGCCAAAGTTAGATTTAACCTTGAGTACTGAAAATCATCCTTTCTCCTAGTGTAGTAGCCATGTACACTGCTATTACTTTTGAATTCGTTCGGATTGTTAATAACAAATTTCATGAGTGAATATATATATATATATATATATAAATTGTGAGGCTACAGTGAAGATTTCTAGCTCTTTAAATGTGTCTGCGGGATGATCTTGGATGAGCTCCAACAATTATTCCGATTACACGTTTTTGTGCAATGAACACTCTTTTACTCAATGATGAGTTACCCCAGAATATGATGCCATACGAAAGCAGAGAATGAAGTAGTCGTGGTAAGCTAATTTACTCAGATGTATATCACCAAAATTTGCAATGAGCCTAATAGCGTAAGTAGCTGAACTCAAACGTTTCAGAAGATCCTCAGTGTGTTTCATCCAGTTCAACCCTTCATCAATGCATACACCTAGAAATTTTGAATATTCTACCTTAGCTACCGATTTCTGATCGAAGTCTATATTTATTAATGGGGTCATTCCATTTACTGTGTGGTACTGTATATACTGTGTTTTGTCGAAGTTTAATGAGAGCCAATTTGTAGAGAACCACTTAATGATTTTCTGAAAAACATCGTTTACAATTTCACCAGTTAATTCTTGTCTGTCGGATGTGATAGCTATACTTGTATCATCGGCAAAAAGTACCAGCTTTGCATCTTCGTGAAGATAGAATGGCAAGTCATTAATATACAGGGTATTACAAAAAGGTACGACCAAACTTTCAGGAAACATTCCTCACACACAAATAAAGAAAAGATGTTATGTGGACAAGTGTCCGGAAACGCTTAATTTCCATGTTAGAGCTCATTTTAGTTTCTTCCACCTACGCTCAATGGAGCACGTTATCATGATTTAATACGGAATACTCTACCTGTACTGCTAGAACATGTGCCTTTACAAGTGCGACACAACATTTGGTTCATGCACGATGGAGCTCCTGCACATTTCAGTCGAAGTGTTCGTACGCTTCTCAACAACAGATTCGGTGACCGATGGATTCGTAGAGGCGGACCAATTCCATGGCCTCCACGCTCTCCTGACCTCAACCCTCTTGACTTTCATTTATGGGGGCATTTGAAAGTTCTTGTGTACGCAACCCCGGTACCAAATGTAGAGATCCTTCGTGCTCGTATTGTGGACGGCTGTGATACAACACACCATTCTCCAGGGCTGCATCAGGGCATCAGAGATTGCATGCGACGGAGGGTGGATGCATGTATCCTCGCTAACGGAGGACATTTTGAACATTTCCTGTAACAAAGTGTTTGAAGTCACGCTGGTACGTTCTGTTGCTGTGTGTTTCCATTCCATGATTAATGTGATTTGAAGAGAAGTAATAAAATGAGGTCTAACATGGCAAGTAAGCGTTTCCGAACACATGTCCACATAACATATTTTCTTTCTTTGTGTGTGAGGAATGTTTCCTGAAAGTTTGGCCGTACCTTTTTGTAACACCCTGTATATTAAGTACAGCAGAGGACCCAAGACCGAACCTTGCGGCACCCCATTCTTTATTGTTCCGCAGTTTGAGAAATCACCAGTTTTTTGCATATTTTGTGAACTGTTTATTTCAACTTTCTGCACTCTTCCAGTTAGGTATGATTTAAAGCATTGGAGCGCAGTCCCATTCATACCACAGTACTTGTGGCGGGCGTAGGGGCCCTTGTCTGCTGGTCGCGCAGATGATCATCTGACCCAAGTTCGGAGTGTTTCTGCTTTCTTTTGCGTGACCTCTTCTTCTTTCGCGGACACCAGTTCAGGATCAACCGGCAGCTCCGGAAGCTGGCCACATGTTATCACCCGCAGTTCGCGCCCTTTGGTGCGGCGTGGCAGGGTTCTGGCAGGTACGTGTGTCATCCGACAGTGCACACGTGGTGCATCCTTTGTCGTCGGGGCAGCGTCTCGCTACATGCCCCATTTTCTGGCAGTGAAAGCACTGCGCTGCTCGCTCCATGTCACAGGGAATCAGTGCGATCGACATTTCGATATGGAGGAACCTCTCGATGGTGAAGATTTCTTCGTTTTTGGTGTGACAGGTGGGGCCCACAAACAGGAACACGAGAGATCGTGTCCTGTTTGAGTCCACAACGCTGTGGTAGAATCTGCGTTTTAGCACGTGGACCACTTCGTCTGGTGTGACAGGCCAGGAGAACTGCCGATTTTGGCCTTGACAGTTTCTTCAAAAATGGTTCAAATGGCTCTGAGCACTATGGGACTTAACTTCTGAGGTCATCAGTCCCCTAGAACTTAGAACTACTTAAACCTAACTAACCTAAGGACATCACACACATCCATGCCCGAGGCAGGATTCGAACCTGCGACCGTAGCGGTCGTGCGGTTCCAGGCTGTAGCGCCTAGAACCGCTCGGCCACTCCGGCCGGCGACAGTTTCTTCCACCTCGGTTCAGGGGTGGGAAGTTCTTTCATGACGAAGTCGCAGAACTTCTGTGTGGCAGTGTAATAGGGTGTGATGGTCGTGGTGGATAATGACAGCAGACTGCTGTCAACCTCTGTGGTAGCAGCGAAGTCTCCTTGTGAGGTTTGCTTGGAGCTCAGTCCACGACTTTCCTCCTATACAGCGTAACAGGAGACGTGGAGCTGGCCCTTCTTCTGTTTCTGGCGGTGTGGTGAATCTGGCGGAATACACTGTAGGTGGCCCCTCGTCGAACATCACGCCTTCCATTTCAGTGGAAGAAGTGTTGGAGACGTTTGCGGCGCGTTTTATTTCCGCTGGCTGCATATAATCAAATGGTTCAAATGGCTCTGAGCACTATGGGACTTAACTTCTAAGGTCATCAGTCCCCTAGAACTTAGAACTAATTAAACCTAACTAACCTAAGGACATCATACACATCCATGCCCGAGGCAGGATTCGAACCTGCGACCGTAGCGGTCGCGCGGTTCCAGACTGTAGCGCCTAGAACCGATCGGCCACCTCGGCCGGCTGCATATAATCGCCGGCTTGCCTGTTCTGATGGCGTTGCCCGCTTTGCCTCTTTTCCGGCATGGCGGACCGGTACATTTCAATTTGCTTCTCGTGAGACCGCGCTACCGGGAGCGACTTCACTAGCTGCATGTCACTCCGGTGGCAACGAGCAGCGGACATGCTATGCTTATGCTTCCAGAGTACACAATTAATTCACTTCCAGCTCCTTGTCTGGCTTTCTTCTTGATGTGTTTGGATCCCAAACCCTGGGTCTGGCCCTTTTATTTCGTATTTCAACACACACACACACACACACACACACACACACACACGTACGTACGTTTCTCACATAGCACTAACCAAAAGCTAATGGATCCTTCCGCATAAGACGCGATTCACCGTCATTTAATCAGTTACTATAATCGCAGAGATGGGATTACATTAGATAAGCTTCGGGCGACATTGCGCGAAGCCGAATTTTTGAAGGCTGTCAATTAATCGTTGGCACTTGGACACCAGAGTCAAAATACAGCAGCCTTTTTCAGTGTAACGGCATAGCTTAGTGGTCAGCGTATAAACATGTCAAATAATGAATAGCAGAGAAAGGAGAAAGCAAAAGGAAAAATTAATATTCCCTCATTGCCAAAAAAGTGTCATATTTTCAACGAAAAATTTAAAGCTTTATTAACTTCCATGTAATTAAATTAAATCTATGTTTAGCCGCATGGTCTAAGGCATCTTGTCAGGGGTCCGCGTGGCTCCCCCCGTCGGAGGTTCAAGTCCTCCTCCCTCGGGCATGGGTGTGTGTGTCGTCCTTAGCGTAAGTTAGTTTAAGTTAGATTAAATTGTGGGTAAGCTTAGGGACCGATGACCTCAGCAGTTTGGTCCCATAAGACCTTACCACAAATTTCCAAAAAAAAATCTGTGTTAAAAATATTAGTATGCTAAAATGCACCCAGACAAGAAGTTAAAGTGTACTCTGAAGTCTCATGACTAATCACTCTAAACAACGGAGTGATTGATTTAACCTACCTCTCAATATGTTTTTTCCCATCTTCCCTTTATTTACGTCTCATTATGCATCAAGTCTCCCTATCAAATTCTTAATAATGTTTAAATTATAAGCCATATCATAACCCTCGCATTGCCCCGATGTTAAAAGTCTGTGTCGCTTTTTACACATAAAATAGCTATCAAGTGGAGTCCTCAAAAGCCGGCCGGGGTGGTCGAGCGGTTCTAGGAGCTACAGTCTGGAGCCGCGCGACCGCTACGGTCGCAGGTTCGAATCCTGCCTCGGGCATGGATGTGTGTGATGTCCTTAGGTTAGTTAGGTTTAAGTAGTTCTAAGTTCTAGGGGACTGATGACCTTAGAAGTTAAGTCCCATAGTGCTCAGAACCATTTGAACCATTTTTTTGAAGTCCTCAAAAAATCAAAATAAACTGAAGATTCCACTGCAAACTAACAACAGTGCAGACCGTCAACCTACTCTCATACATTTGTATCCTATAAAAATTTGTACGCTAGTGACATAAAAATTATTTATTTGCTGTCATTAATCGTCAAACAAAAACTCATACACAATGAGGAAATAAGTCAACAAACGTAAGTCGAAAACTTAACAAAAAGACTGAAACCCCCCCCGAAAAAGAAACAAGGAAAGGTATGCTAAGTCCAAAAACAAAACGAACTCCAAACACCGAAAATGTATTCAATGAAAACGTAATAAAAGAAGAAAGTTTTAAAAGGAAAAACTGAAACGAAAAACAGTGTAACAATTCTTGATAATTTGGGCTATTTGTACGTATACACGAAACTGAACAAAGTTTTATGATTGTTAAAAAAAGGTAGGAGGTCGAAGATTCGAATCTCGACAAATGCAACGAAATTTCTTGTTTCTATAAATTTAATCAAAAGGCATTGATTTTCATTTTTATTCCATTAATTGGTTTAAAGGTAATGTTTTTATGTCTAATATTTTGTCGTATAATTTACCTCATTTTATTCACTTTTTTATTTGCTCTTAATTTTCTTCCTAGCATTCTTTTCTCGTTTGGAATCTGCCTGTGTGGCCTATAATCTGCAGCCAAGTGCCTACCAGGACTGATCATCGGCTGGTAATGTGGCTTACCCATGTACCGAGTGTGAGGATGGTTTCAGGTAACCAATCTCAGCGAGCAACTGAAGGTTTTTTTTACTGCTAAAACTGAAATTTTGCTGCGGAAGATTGATGTGCAAACAAACAGATTATGAAATTTTTCTGTCTTGGGTTTACTGGTAGAGGCTTGCCTTAAACGCCGTAAACAAATCGATCGTGATTTTAGTTCTGCCGCACATTGTTGATCACCGTTTTTTCGGATGCATTGCACATCGCGAGATTGTGGTTAGGTTAGGACATGCGTTTAAATTCAAGCTACAAAGCCAGTCGTTTGCCGCCGTTCACTCATTGGTCACTTAAAATCAGCTGACAAAACAGAGCTTCGGCCAATTTCGTCATATCGTGAATCGGACGCTTCCAACATTACTCCCGCTGTGTCCGCGCATCACTCACAAGCGAGCGGCAGCCGGCGGCGGAAGTGGATAAACTGCAGCGGCAAGTGACAAACGTTAGTTATCAATTAATTTTAATTAGGCTGTAGTAAATATTTGTTATTTAGTATTTTCATTTCTGTAAAGTTATTCTTATGTTTCTAATGTTTTCATATTCGACTTTTGTATAAACAACAGCACTCTCTGTCCGTAAGTTCAGTTCTCTTCTGTCCGTACATTGGGTTCGTTACAAATATGTGTTGATTGATGAACCTGCTTTTTCGGTTTTGACTTGATTGTGGTTATGACATGACAAAATTACGAGACATTGACACACAGCAGCTGTCAAAATATGGTGTATTAAAGAGCGATACATTCCCCACCAGCGGTTCGTGCTGTGGTGTTAGTAGAGGATATTCAGTGATGTCGCCCGCAACAAAAAGAATAATGAGATAAACACACACACACCCACCCACCCACCCACACACACACACACACACACACACACACACACACACGTAGACACATATACACGCACAGTATATCGACCGTCTATTACTGTCATATACCAAATAGTATTTAGGTTCTGTCTGCTGTTTCTTTTTTTCTTTTTTTTTTTTGTTGTTGTTGCAAATTGTGTTGCTGTTACTGCACGTATCATGTTTACAGTTCAGTGGTTCATACGTATATTATTATTATTATTGCTGTTGCAGTGCACGAAACCTGTCGTAACTTAAGTTCAGCGTAGTGAGATCGCCAATCCATTGTAACCGCGGGGGACATTTCATTTCCATGTACCTCATTCACTTCACGGTCACATCTGACTCATTATTATGTGGACACCTGTAACACACAAAGCTACGCCCCCCCCCCCCCCCCCGCTTCCCCACCCCTAATTTACCATTCTTCCAGATGACTTCACGGGAAAATATGCAAGGTTGCAGCTCAAGTGTCTTCGTGACAGAAAAATGCAGGTGTTTTCTGGGTCTTTTGAGCTCGTGCACATGTGCTACACAGTCGCAGATCATCCAAAAATATTGCCCCGGGCCCCAGCCGCAGCTGGACAGGTGTGGGTGGCGCCCCTGGTCGCGCCTCCCCTACACCCACACCCAGCCGGCAGCTTCATATCGATTAGGCACGGCGAGACCATAAATCAATACCCATCTCCCGGACTGTGCGCTTTACTGCGGATGCTGTCTGTCGAAAAACAAATCGCAGCACCAAAAAATAATTAATGTAGAGTAATGATATTTCTACGGTACATTTATTTAAATGATTAACATTGCAAGACCACAGATTAATGTAAGCGTGAGGTACGTCATTGCAAATGTGAAGTGCTGGTTCATTAACAACCGGTGTACCCGCTATAATGTTGAATGCAAGCATGCAAACGTACATGCACTGTGTTGTACAAGTACCAGATGTTTGTGGGCTGGAGTTCCATGCCTGTTGCCCTTGGCCGGTCACTACAGGGACGGTTAATGCTGTTTGCGGATGAAGCTGGTGTTTCCGTCCGAAGATGTCCCATATGTGCTCGACTGGAGACAGACGTGTTGATCGAATAGGCCAAAGCAGCATGCTGAGACACAGTAGAGCATGCTGGGTTACAACGGTGAATGTGGTCGAGCGTTATCCTGTTGGAAAACACTCCGTGTAATGCTGTTCATGAATGGCAGCGCAACACGTCACCAGACTGACGTACAAATTTGCAGTAGGGTACGTGGGATAACCACGAAAATTCTCCTGCTGTCATACGAAGTTGCACCCTAGACTATAACTCTTTAAGTGTAGGTCCAATGGGTCTAGCATGCAACGGGTTGGTTGCAGGTCTCAACTGGCCTCCATCTAACCAACATCACTGATAGTAGAAAAAATAAAAGACGCAGCAAATGAAGAGCTAATAAGGGAACACAGACGTATAAAAAATAAGCCTAACAGAAAGTGCAAAATGGTTAAGTAGGAATGGGAAGAGGAAAATGCAAGGCCATAGAACTAGAGGAAAGATAGACACCGCCTATACGAAAATGAAAGAGGCCTAAAAAAAAAAAAAAAAAGCAGCTGCATTAATATCTAGAGCTCAAATGGAAAACCAGTACTAAGCAAAGAAAGGGAAGATGAAAGGTGGAAAGAATATATATATATAGGGGCTGTACAATGGAAATGAACTCGAAGGTAATATTATAGGAAGGCAAGTGGACGTAGATGTGGATGAGATGGGAAAATTTGATGGATCGCTGAAAGAATTAGGTCGAAACAAAGCTCCTGGGTTAGACGACATTCAATAAGAACTGTTGATATCTTTGGGAGAGTTAGGCATGACAAAACTAGGGCGAAATACACTTAGACTTCAAGAAGAATGTAATAATTCCAATCCGAAAGAACGCTGGCACTGTCAGATGTGGAAAATTACCGAACCATCAGTTTAATAAGTCATTGTTGCTAAATACTGACACTAATTATTTACAGAAGAATGAAAAAACAGGTAGGGAAGATCAGTAGAAACAGAAGTACAACTTCAAACAGCCAAGATTGCTACTGTACAGCATTTATTGTGATAACCGGTTCCAGCAAACTACGTTCTCATCATTAGATCTGTAAAGCATAGATCAACATATTTAAGCACGCTGTGAGCAGATGTAAAGGAGTGTAGTACAATTTTACGTAAACATGGACTATACCATGGAATACAACACACCATCTGCAGTACAATTGTGATAACCGGTTCCAGCAAACTACGTTCTCATCATTAGATCTGTAAAGCATAGATCAACATATTTAAGCACGCTGTGAGCAGATGTAAAGGAGTGTAGTACAATTTTACGTAAACATGGACTATACCATGGAATACAACACACCATCTGCAGTACATTTCACTCAATCTTGGTCAAATAAATGTTATATTGTATCATATCACAGAACAACATTTCATGAATATGAGAAAATAATATATCAGCAAGTCAAGTGCAAAGTAACTGCTACACAAAACAACGTATATATTGCACTGATTATATAAGCTCATGTTCATGCAATAGCAGAATAAAGACTGAGATTTTCAAGTAAACATTATAGACGTTACAACCAACCACCAGGTGGCACAGTGGTAGAAGTCACAAAAAAATATGTAATGTTACTTTATACAAATCACAATATTTACATTATCAACATGTAGCTCGACGTTTAGTTTCTAGGATGATGCTCGAGGTCTTGGTGTGAAGGACACGGATGACTAGACCACAGGAATATATCGCGTAATCCTGTAACTTGGTATCTAATACGATAAAAATAAACCTGCTATATAACATAGTCATCACAGCTATACAAATACGGCGATGTAACTTGCAATACACAATTCACACTTAAATTTGTAGCTCTATATTAGTTACTGGCATAGTGCTTGAGGTCTAAGAGTGAAATAGAAACTGACAGGGAGAAACTGAAAGAATAGCATAGTCCCAAAAATTGTAATATCGTAATATTTAATACTTCTATTTAATAAACACCAAAAACAAAATGTGACCAAGAATGTCACAACCTAATAGTTTGTCGCCCAAAGTCTATTTGATATGTGACGTAAGTGCATAAAATAATGTTCGAGGCCAAAATGTTACGGTGAATATTTTCAGGAAAAACAATGTCTTTCCAGTGTGGGCTTTCCACAATTCTAATGTGGAGACGTCAAATTTGGTGGAATTATAGAAGCGCATCATTTTGACGAGATAAATACAAATACAGTTTACATTAGAAATGGAAAGACATAATGCCATAAGTTATATGGCTATCACCATTAAGAAACAGAATGTTAAGCATACCTTCAGCATATTTCGGAAACCGACGAATACTGATGTGCCGGCCTTTGTGGCCGTGCGGTTCTAGGAGCTTCAGTCTGGAACCGCGTGACCGCTGCGGTCGCAGGTTCGAATCCTACCTACGACATGGATGTGTGTGATGTCCTTAGGTTAGTTAGATTTAAGTAGTTCTAAGTTCTAGGGGACTGATGACCACAGATGTTAAGTCCCATAGTGCTCAGAGCCATTTGAACCATTTTGAATACTGATGTGATTATTAACGCTTCTTCATGTCGTCTATTGCGTTATAAGACAGCTTATTGTAACACAACGTTATACAGAATGTTAAACTTACCATTGGATGCTAAAGGTGCAGAACAGGAATTGGCAATACTAAAACATATTGCTGCAGCTCAGGGCTTAGTCGAAGAGCTTTATGGAAAACCAAAAAACAAGTCAAGTAAAACTAACAAGTATAGTTTTACTTCAGGTCAATGCAAAAAGCTAAACCCTAAATTAAAACAGTACAAAACCGAACGGCACTTCTGGAAGTCAAATTTAATTGCTGCATTTAAAACTTCCAATACGCTGAAGTCGAAGTGAATACCACAAAATTGAGATGAGTGATGGCAAATGTAATAGAACGAGTGTTTACAAATTAAATCGTGGCGAGTGCAGTGGGTTTTATGTGGGACAGGCGGGACATCATTTATTACCTCATTTAAGGTGCATAGTAGTACTCCTAATAAAGTCATTTTCGGAGATCATCTTAGACACAGCAAGCAAAACGACTTTTCCCAAGGAGGAAAGATTAGAAACCTTAGAAAAGCTACAATTCTGAAGTTATAGGAAAAGATCTCTGAATAATTTACTGAACGACTATTTAGAATCTAATGAGAAAAGTTTTCTATTTCTATTTTTGATTAGAATTGTGAAAACTCCGCACTGGAAAGACACTGTTTTACCTTTTGCTTTGACGATATTCATCGTAAAATTTCGGCCTCGAGCATTATTTTATGCACTTATGTCGCATATCACGTAGACACTGGGCGACACTCTATTATGTCGTGACATTCCTGGTCACATTTTGTTTTTGGTATTTATTAAATTACAGAACGTACAGAAATATTAAATATTACGACATGACAATTTTTGGGACTATGCTATTCGTTCAGTTTGCCCCTGTCAGTTCATTTTTCACACTTCGACCTCGAGCACTATGCTAGCAAGTAAACCTCGAGCTACAAGTTTAAATGTGAATTGTGTCTAGCAAGCTACTTGGCCCAATTTGTATAGCTTTTATGACCATATTATATAGCAAGTTTATTTCTATTGTATTAAATACCAAGTTGCAGGACTACGCTAGTTCTTCCTGTGGCCTTGTGCCTATCATACCAAGACGTCGAGCACCCTGCCAGTACCTAAGCGTCGAGCTACACATTAATAACGTGAATATTTTGATTTGTATAAAGTCAGCTAAGTGACTTCATTATATAGTTTCTGTGCTTGTAACGACGTGTTTGTGGTAGTTACGAGTGGAACACTTGATGTTCCCTTTGTAGGTCCTCTACGTATGCTTAACTATACCGAGGTACCGAACAACAGTGTATGGTTGTCGAGGCTTTATGCTGCCTGTATATTATTACATGTATAATTTCACCGCATTTGTTTTTATAAGACGAACAAGCCATATAACTGACTTCACTTCGTGCGTATTTAGTTTCTATTTTATATAATGTTTTAAAATTATTACAACAAAATAAGTGTAACGAACTCGTATTTAGACTATTTATTGTATGTCTTTAGTGTAGCGTTCTTGAATTTTTGGCTTGTCTTAATACTTTATATGACACGACGTTTTTTTTTTTTTTTTTTTTTTTAGCTACTACCACCGCTGAGCCACCTCTGTAGTGTAGCGTTCTTGGATTTTTGGCTTGTCTTAATACTTTATATGACACGACGGTTTTGTTTTTTTTTTAGCTACTACCGCTGAGCCACCTGGTGGTTGGTTGTAAAGTCTATAATCTTTACTGGAGAATCTCAGTCTTCAGTCTGCTAATGTACGAACATAAGTTTGTATAATCAGTGCAATACGTACACTGTTTTATGTAACAGTCATTTTATGCTTGGCTTGCTGATATACTACTGTTCTCATGTTCATTAAATCTTATTCTATGATATGATACGATATAATGTGCATTTGATCAAGACTGAGTGAAATGCACTGCAAAAATTTGATTACAATGTGTTTGAATATGTAGGTCTATGCTTTACACATCTGATGATGGCAACGTAGTTTGCTGAAACCGGTCATCACAATAAATGCCGTAAAATAGCTATCTTGGCTGTTTGAAGTTGTATTTCTGTTTCTACATTCGTGTAGATCGCCCCCTAATTGGTAATGTCAATCATATATGGGAAAATCAGTTTCCGGGAAAATGTAGAAACACGAGAGAAAATAGTGACACCACGTCTTATATTACAAGACAGTTTAAGGAAAGGCAAACCTATGTTTATAGGAACCATAGACTTAGAGAAGCTTTTGAAATTCTCAGGGTAGCGGGGTTAAAATACAGGGAGCAAAAGTTTATTTATAACGTGTTCTGAAACCAGACGGCAGTTACAAGAATCGAAATATATGAAAGGGAAGCAGTGGCTGAGAAGGGAGTGAAACAGCGATGTGGCCTTACTCCGATGCTACTCAGTCTGTACACTGAGCAAGCAGTAAAGGAAATGAAAGAGAAATTTGGAAAACGGATTAAATCTCAGGGAGAAGACATAAAAACTTTTGAGATTTGCTGATGACATAGTAATTCTGACAGAGACAGCAAATGTCTTGAAAGATCAGTGTAACGGAACGGAGGGTGTCTCCAGAGGGGGATATAAAATGGACCTTAACGAAAGCAAAACAAGGGTAATGGATGTAGTCGAATTAAATCAGGAGATGCTGCGCGAATTAGATTAGGAAATGAGAACTAAAAGTGGTAGACGAGTTTTGCTAGTTGGGCAGAAAACTAAATGGTGATTGCCGAAGTAGAGAGGATATAAAATATAGACTGGCAATGGCAAGAAAAGCGATAAGAAGAGGATAGAAGTTTCTGAAATGTGGAAATGTAGAAGAATGCTAAAATTAGATGGGTAGATCGTGTAACTAATGAGGATGTAATGAATAAACAGTGGGAGAAAAGAAATTTTTGGCACAGCTGGACTAAATGAAGGGAACGGTTAAACGGATGCATTTTGAAACAGGCTGTTCCAGAAGGAGTATCCCTCTCTCAGACAGCTTGGCGCAAGCTGGCACAACAAAAAATGGTTCAAATGGCTCTGAGCACAATGGGACTCAACTTCTGAGGTCATTAGTCCCCTAGAACTTAGAACTAATTAAACCTAACTAACCTAAGGACATCGCACACATCCATGCCCGAGGCAGGATTCGAACCTGCGACCGTAACGGTCTCGTGGTTCCAGACTGCAGCGCCTAGAACCGCACGGCTACTTCGGCCGGCCTGGCATAACAGTGCCCGCCTGCCGAGTGTGCGCGAACTGTGCACGGGGGTGCAGTAAAGGAATCTGCTTCACGCTTACAGGGATGGGAAACAGTTCGCGTGTGAATCGTGAACACTGTATGTAATAAAACCGGTTACGAGGAGGCTATGACCAAGTAATTCATTGTAGCAGGATGTGTGTGACAGGAAAAATTCAGTCCAAGTGAAAAATAGTAACATTTTGTTACGTTTGTGAAACAAGACATTTCTTTTTTATTACAAGAGACGAAAAATTAGGAGTGAGGCCTGTTGCTGCTGCAGGACGCAGAACACTCTTCAGTGCTGCGTCATGGAGCTGCACATTTCTGCAGTTTTTATGCTCTTTATAACATTTGTTCACAACAATATGCAGAGCCAAGCATAGAAATAATATTAGCTACGTTTCTGTGTAGCTTCATAAATTCTTCGGCTTTAACATCACGATACCGTCTTAACAAACTGGTTGTGTTGTAATATCTTACCTTGAGTAGAGTGCAGTTCGTAAATCAGTGATTTCTAACCGTATTTCCGAAGGCACAGTATCAGGTGCAGCGGAAAATGGCGCCCTAAATAATTTGGGTTGATTTTATAGGTTAGATAGATCTCTGGAAAGGCTGACGGAGTTGCACAATATTTTGTTGATAAGCTGTGAAGTCTCGAGGTAAATGTAGCAATGAAAACGCTAGATATCGTGTAATCAAACAGACGTAGTTTGACAATGAATACGTTTACTATGTCATACATACTAGGAACAGCAGAACCTTTCCTTGCAGTGCGAAATTTAATCGATTTAAGCGTACCGTGATAGCAGTGAGAAAGGCCAAGTCTGCAAGCCATTTGACGTGACTGTGTGCTGGCTGCGTCTCTTCTTTCATTTCTATAAAGAGGGCGATTTCCTTCCGAATGGCAAAAAATATGTTGAGAACTTCGCCTCTACTAAGCCATCGTACCGCACAATGATAGGGTACGTCACCATTTGCTGCTGCGGGGTCTTGCAAAAATCTCTTGAACTGGCGCCCTACAAAATTCACTCATTGTACCACGACCTTCTTGACGTCGCCATATTGCACACTTTCTGCGCAAAGAACCTCCTGGTGGATAAAACAGTGTATCCAGAATGAGATTTTCACTCTGCAGCGGAGTGTGCGCTGATACGAAACTTCCTGACAGATTAAAACTGTGTGCCGGACCGAGTCTCGAACTCGGGACCTTTGCCGAGAGGTTCACAGGAGAGCTTCTGTGAAGTTTGGAAAGTAGGAGACGAGGTACTGGCGGAAGTAAAGCTATGAGTGCGGGCCGTGACTCGTGCTTAGGTAGCTCAGTTGGTAGAGCACTTGCCCGCGAAAGGCAAAGGTCCCGAGTTCGAGTCTCGGTCCGGCACACAGTTTTAATCTGCCAGGAAGTTTCAAAACACTATGCACTTGGCACGATGCGTATCCATGTTTAGGAAATGACGAGAAGCTGATTGCTTGGAGAAGCAAGCTCCCTCAAATTTTCTTTCCTCTCCTGGCGTTAAGCACTATGCGGCGACCAGAAAACAGAATTTGAACAGAGGTCACTGCATGCCACTTCTTGCAATGATTGTAGCTTGCTCGGAATGCTGCATCAGTTGAATGCTCTTCCTTGTCAACTATCTAAAATTACTTGAAAGACATCATAGTCGCCGTTGACTGTATGAAATATTTATTATTACGATTGCAATTTCGGCCATAGAGCCATTTTCAGGTAACACTGCAAAAGTTACCTAAACACAAAAAAATTAAGCACAGGGTCTATATACATAATTAAACAAACATTTCTTTAAGATAGTAGCATAATTATAAAAAATGTTGAGAAATGTACATAACTTGCATTCTGCCAGAATATAAGACTATCTTACTTAGAATATATGTCGTGCTGTTAGCAAAGGCACTCGAGTCGGTCTTCTGCTGCCACAGCCCATTAACGCCAAATTTCGCCGCACTGTCCTAACGGATACGTTTTGAGGTTATTTCACGCACTGACAACTCAACGCAAACGCTGCTGCTCTCAGTCGTTAAATGAAGGCCGTGGGCCACTGTTGTTCGTGGTGGGAGGTAATGCGTGAAATGTGGTATTGTCGGCACACTCTTGACACATTGAATCTCGGAATATTGAATTTCCGAAATGGAATGTCCCATGCGTCTAGCTACAGTTGCGACTCCTCGTTCAAAATCTGTTAATTCCCGTAATGTGGCCATAAGTTCTTCGGAAACCTTTTCACATGTATCACATAAATGCAAATGACATTTCCGCCAATGCAGTGCTCTTTTGTACCTTATATACGCAATACTACCGCCATATTTATATGTGGCTATCGCTGTTCCTTAACTTTTCTCACCTCAATCTAACAGACGGAAAGCTGCATAGTGGACAGTTAGTTAGTTGTAGGTCGATACTTTGGCATTCTGTTATTTAAACAATAAAGAAAGCATATGTATGTAAATGTTCACGTAAATCATCGCACATAAAGATCACACTACATATATGAGCCAAAACATTATGACCACCTTTTTAATAGCGTGTTGTTCCACTTTTCAAACTCAATACAACAGGGATTCTGCTTGCGATAGATTCTACACTACTGACCATTAAAATTGCTACACCAAGAAGAAATGCAGATGATAAACGGGTATTCATTGGATAAATATATTATACTAGAACTGACATGTGATTACATTTTCACGCAATTTGGGTGCATAGATACTGAGAAATCAGTACCCAGAACAACCACCTCTAGCCGTAATAACGGCCTTGATACACCTGGTCATTAAGTCAAACAGAGCTTGGATGGCGTGTACAGGTACAGCTGCCCATGCAGCTTCAACACCATACCACAGTTCATCAAGAGTAGCGACTGGCGTATTGTGACGAGCCAGTTGCTCGGCCACCATTGACCAGACGATTTCAATTGGTGAGAGATCTGGAGAATGTGCTGGCCAGGGCAGCTGTCGAACATTTTCTGTATCCAGAAAGGCCCGTACAGGACTTGCAACATGCGGTTGTGCATTATCCTGCTGAAATGTAGGGTTTCGCAGGGATCGAATGAAGGGTAGAGCCACGGGTCGTAACATATCTGAAATGTAGCGTCCACTGTTCAAAGTACCGGCAAAGCGAACAAGAGGTGACCGAGACGTGTAACCAATGGCACCCCATACCATCGCGCCGGGTGATACGCCAGTATGGCGATGACGAATACACGCTTCCAATGTGCGTTCACCGCGACTTCGCCAAACACGGATGCGACCATCATGATGCTGTAAACAGAACCTGGATTCATCCGAAAAAATGACGTTTTGCCATTCGTGCACCCAGGTTCGTCGTTGAGTACACCATCGCAGGCGCTCCTATCTGTGATGCGGGTTCAAGGGTAACTGCAGCTATGGTCACCGAGCTGATAGTCAATGCTGCTTCGTCGTCGAACTGTTCGTGCAGATCGTGGTTGTCTTGCAAACGTCCCCATCTGTCGACTCAGGGATCGAGACGTGGTTGCACGATTCGTTACAGCCATGCGGATAAGATGCCTGTCATCTCGACTGCTAGTTATACGAGGCCGTTGGGATCCAGCACGGCGTTCGGTATTACCCTCCTGAACCCACCGATTCCATATTCTGCTAATAGTCATTGGATCTCGACCAACGCGAGCAGCAATATCGCGATACGATAAACCGCAGTCGCGATAGTCTACATTCCGACCTTTATCAAAGTGGGGAACGTGATGGTACGCTTTTCTCCTCATTACACGAGGCATCACAACAACGTTTCACCAGGCAACGCCGGTCAACTGTTGTCTGTGTATGAGAAATCGGTTGGAAACTTTCCTCATGCCAGCACGTTGCAGGTGTCGCCACCGGCGCTAACCTTGTGAGAATGCTCTGAAAAGCTAATCATATGCATATCGCAGTATCTTCTTCCTGTGGGTTAAATTTCGCGTATGTAGCACGTCATCTTCGTGGTGTAGCAATTTTAATGGCCAGTGGTGTACAAGTCCTTCACAGGATCCCGGAAGTATATGGCACCCGATGTCTACGCGCAGTTCAAGCAATTCGCGAAAATTACGGGATGGTGGTTTACAGGCACGCAGCTTGCTCCCTATATGAGCCGATGGGTACAGATCATGCACATTTGCTGGTCAAGACATCAGTGTTAGTTCACTATAATACCCCTTAAACCACTGCAGCGCGATTCTGATCTTGCAAGATGGAGTTATCCTACTGGAAGATGTCATCGCCGTAGGGGGAGACTTCAAACATGAAGCGATGGAGGTGGTCCGCAATAATGTTGACGTAGTTCACTGCTGTCATGATACCTTCGATTACCACCACGGATTCCATAGAAGCCCAACTCAGTATACCCTGTAGCATAATTCTGAATTCACCGGCCTGCGTCTGTGGCGCGTTGAATGTTTCGTACAGCCATTTGTCTGAATGACGGCGTGTAAGGACCCAACCATCGGCCTGGTATAACAAGAAATGCGATTCATTCAACAGGCGATGCATTTCTATTGATCCGCGGTGGAAACTCATTGATGCTGTGCCCACTGCAATCATAACTGGCGATGTCGTTGGGTCACACAGGAACACGTAGGGGTCGTGTGATGTGGAGCTCCATGATCAACAGTGGCCTTTGAACGGTGTGCTCCGAAACACTTGTGTCTGCACCAGAATTGTACTCTGACGTCAGATCCACCACAGATCGCTGCCTATACTGAGGATCCTGACTTCAGCGTTTTGTGGTGAGACTTGGCCGTCCAATACCACACAGCCTACTCGTTATTTTACCATTCTTCAACGACTTTTAATAGGTGTTCACGATAGTAGAACGCCAGTAGGCGACCTGCTTCACTGTTTAAGATATTCTCGTATCCAGCTGCAACGCTACAATAATGTGTATTTGTTGAAACCTCTTACCTCAGTGGATTTCCGCATTTGAGGCTAGCATCTTCCCTATAATGACTGCCTATTTGTCTCTCTTCCGCTTACATTGTATCCTTGCTTTGCCAAGTGCCTGCACCATCACTAAGAGGCATTCAGTGTCACGGTGGGCAGTGGTCATAACGTTTCTATAATATCTTATCATTTATAGCCTATTAATCCTCGTCCCCATTACTTGTGGTGGCGTAGTTTCGTACTCAGAAAAAAAAAACAGTGGTTCACATGGCTCTAAGCACTATGGGAGTTAACATCTGAGGTCATCAGTCCCCTATACTTAGAACTACTTAAACCTAACTTAAGCTAAGGACATCACACACATCCATGCCCGAGGCAGGATTCGAACCTGCGACCGTAGTAGCAGCGCAGTTCCGGACTTAAACGCCTAGAACCGCTCAGCCACAGCGACTGGGCCGGCCGTGGTGGCCGAACGGTTCTAGGCACTTCAGTCTGGAACCACGCGACCGCTACGGTCGCAGGTTCGAATCCTGCCTTGGGCATGGATGTGTGTGATGTCCTTAGGCTAGTTAGGTTTAACTAGGAGACTGATGACCTCGGATGTTAAGTCTCATAGTTCTCAGAGCCATTTGAGCCACAGCGACCGGCCGTACTCAGACATATCGCGGACCTATAAACGATGATCTCGCTCAGTAAGGAAAAAAAATTACTCCTTGCAGAGATCGAAATGGATATCCGGCGCGTACTGCTTCGATATTGCAATGTGTAAGATTTTGTTCAAATTTCAGAATACCAGCTAGAATACTGAACGACGGTTACAGTGAAGCGGAAATGGAAGGACGCACGTTTGCACTCAACCATAAAAATCAATAATATTGACGGGTAGAGACCACGCCTTTAAAATGTAGGAGAAACTATGCCAACAGATATGATTATAGCGTTTCCCCCCGTACAAACACGCTTCGCGGATGGACTCCATTTCATATGGGCCAGAACGATCTACCGTTGAGGAAGCCAGAAGAAATCTATGTAAAGTTTCCATATACTATGAATTTTCGCCGGCTGGAGTGGCCGAGCGGTTCTAGGCGCTTCACTCTGGAACCGCGCGACCGCTACGGTCGCAGGTTCGAATCCTGCCTCGAACACGGATGTGTGTGATGTCCTTCGGTTGGTTAGGTTTAAGTACGAGGGGCGTTCAGAAAGTAAGCTCCGATCGGTCGCGAAATGGAAACGACTATGAAAATCCGATAAAGCTTTGCACAGATGTGTTGGGTAGTGTCTCTAGTATAATCCCAGTTAGCATCACGTCGCTCTTCTCATTTCTGAGCTCGCAGTGAGTGCGTAAAGATGTCTAGAAAATAGTGTCTGCCGCCAAATACGAGGGCCTGGTGAGAAATTTCGCCTGAAGCTATGCAGCTAACATTACATAACTGTCGTGCTGTTTCTTCTTCAAGACAATTCTCAGCCGCATTCTGCAGGGGCAATGAAGATGCTCCTGCATCGTTTTCAAATGGAAATGTGAGATTATCCACAATACAGTCCGCAATTGTCTCCCCCTGAGTTTCATCTCTGGTCACATGAACCGCTGTCTTTGAAGACAACATTCTGACACAGACAACGAGGTGTAGGCCAGCTTGGAGAATTGGCGGAAAGCACTGGCGGCTGCCTTCTATGATGAGGCTATTGAAAAGTTGGTACAACGCTATGACAAAAGTCTAAGTCAGAACGGCGACTACGTAGAGAAGTAGCTGAAAGGTGTAGCTAATTGTTACAAGTAAAACATTTCTGATGTTCACTGTGGTTTCAATTTGGCAATCAATCGGAGCTTACTTTCTGAACAGGCCTCGTACTTCTAAGTTCTAGGGAACTGATGACCTCAGATGTTAAGTCCCATAGTGCTCAGAGCCATTTGAACGAATATGAATTTTCATACAAGGAAAAGATATCTCATATGTTGGAGGACACACACGTCTCAATCAGTGTGACAGATCAGCTGTGATGGAGCCCTATGTGGAGAAGGAATGTGCAGTGGGATGTGATAAAACAAAATAGTAAAAGCAAAAAATTATGGGACGAATGGATTTAGGGATCTTCTAACGTACGCGCGGTGGACAATGCAATTAACTAGAATTTAGGATGCAACATTAGCAAGTCAATGATTGTGGCTTTGGCAGCTAAAAGTTTAAAAACTTAAGAACTACAGCGTGTCCTGAAAAATAACATGAGAGGTACAGGAACAGTGGGATGTCATTATTGGATCAACACCTATAAGTGAACATACGCTATGGTAGTCAATTCAATGCTCAAGTGGGGACGAGCATCCACCACGTGACGTAATGGAAAAATGCTATTGGCACTATATACCTGTGGGTCCGCTAATGACAGCGAAATACCCAGGAGCTCAACAGCCTTCTGTCGTTAGCTGGTGTTCACCGGTAGCTGCAAATTTGAAGCTTTCTGTAGTAACACAATAAAATCTGACATTTATTCCTAGACCATTGTACATTATTTTATGATAAACGTTTGACTGATGTACCAGTAAGCAGTCTTAGTACTCAGGCTACCTGTGCCGGCCGGAGTGGCCATGCGGTTCTAGGCGCTACAGTCTGGAACCGCGCGACCGCTACGGTCGCAGGTTCGAATCCTGCCTCGGGCATGGATATGTGTGATGTCTTTAGGTTGGTTAAGTTTAAGTAGTTCTAAGTTCTAGGGGACTGATGACCTCAGAAGTTAAGTCCCATAGTCCTCAGAGCCATTTGATTTTTTTGCTACCTGTTGAGAAGTGCACCTGGCTATCACCTGCAGCAACAATTTAGAACTCACTCGTCTCCTTTTCAACGTGACGATGTAACTGTTCATACTGCGCGGATCACTTGCCGAAACACGTTTTATTTCTGTGTTTATGCATTTATTTTAGGTGGAAAAATCAGAGGATCGTGATTCAGAGTAGCGTGGCTTATCGGCGGTGTTAATCTCGATAGTTGCGACCCCAAGTTGAGCATCGGAAGGTCTGCAGTGACTCAGCCTCAGCGGCATGTCTTACGACCTATCTCACGCAGGAAGTACTTAGGTCCGGGTTAATGGTGGCGTGTCTCTACATGGTGTGAATCATGATGCTGAATCGCTGGCAGCCCTCGCGTCACGTGAATCACGCAACAACGTCCAACCGTCCACTGAAGAAGCCCCTGCAGACTATGACTAGAATGAATCAGGCAGAGCTCAGAATGTGTAAAGTTTCAGTTTCCCCTCTCCTGCACTCATTCTGAGGTCAGTGTTCGTAATTAATGCGAGAATAGTCCACAGAACTCTCTTTTTACGTCAATAATGGAAGCTGTTACAAAATACTCATTAAAAAAAAACCATGAATGAGTTATGCAAAATGGTCAAAAATCGATATTCATACAGATGTCGATTTTCTTAATATTTTTGACGTTCTCTCTCAAACGCTCGAGGGCGTGTACTTAAACTTTGGAGTAAATTGTCAGTTGCCACGCTATTTTAGTCGCACACTGTGATGCAACTATTATCAGTACCACAGCATAGATATGTGGGGGGTCATCAAACTTCATCTTCATTGTATGGAAAATATATTTATTCGACCCTCTCTATTATAAATTATAGTGCCAAAGAACACTAGACCTTTAATATGCCCACCGCTGGAGGGAATACAAGACGCAGAAAGAAAAAGTAATGGAAATAGATTGCTGATATGATCGGCCATAACAATGACATTAATAAAGTAAACTAACGATGCCCAGAAATATCAAACGAATATCTATAGATTCAATTATCTAAAACTGCGTACATTTTGGTGCGGAATGGGAGGACTGAAGACTGCTGACTGAATCGAATGGATGTGGCGTTTGGATGAAGAGGATGTGGTTTCATGGATTCCTTACGACGATCGATGACTCTTGGGCAACTCGCCACACACCTCAGATTATGCAACAAAATGCGGTACATAGCTTACAGGTGAAAAACGTTCAAGCTTAACAGTAGGTCAAAGAAACATTGTTGCACCGCTCGGAGTGGACGCGCGGTTTTAGGCGTCATGTCACGGACTGCGCGTCCCCTCCTGCTACAGGTTCGAGTCCTCCCTCGGGCCAGGGTGTGTGTGTTGTTCTTAGTATACGTTAGTTTAAGTTAGTTTAAGTAGTATGTAAGTCTAGGGACCGATGACCTAAGCAGTTTGGTCCCTTAGCAATTTACACACTTTTGAACATTTGAAACATTGTTGCCAATTTTCGCTCAGAGACAGACAATTTCTCTTCGTCCACGAGACTCAGAGGGCCATAGACACGGGTTCCCAGGTAGATTCCGTGTTTCTTGACTTCCGCAAGGCGTTCGATACAGTTCCCCACAGTCGTTTAATGAACAAAGTAAGAGCATATGGGCTATCAGACCAATTGTGTGATTGGATTGAAGAGTTCCTAGATAACAGAATGCAGCATGTCATTCTCAATGGAGAGAAGTCATCCGAAGTAAGAGTGATTTCAGGTGTGCCGCAGGGGAGTGTCGCAGGACCATTGCTATTCACAGTATACATAAATGACCTTGTGGATGACATCGGAAGTTCACTGAGGCTTTTTGCGGATGATGCTGTGGTATATCGAGAGGTTGTAACAATGGAAAATTGTACTGAAATGCAGGAGGATCTGCAGCGAATTGACGCATGGTGTAGGGAATGGCAATTTAATCTCAATGTAGACAAGTGTAATGTGCTGCGGATACATAGAAAGAAAGATTCCTTATCATTTAGCTACAATATAGCAGGTCAGCAACTGGAAGCAGTTAATTTCATAAATTATCTGGAAGTACACAATAGGAGTGATTTAAAATGGAATGATCATATAAAGTTGATCGTCGGTGAAGCAGATGCCAGACTGAGATTCATTGGAAGAATCCCAAGGAAATGCAATCCGAAAACAAAGGAAGCAGATTACAGTACACTTGTTCGTCCACTGCTTGAATACTGCTCAGCAGTGTGGAATCCGTACCAGATAGGGTTGATAGAAGAGATAGGGAAGATCCAACGGAGAGCAGCGCGCTTCGTTACATGATCATTTAGTAATCGCGAAAGCGTTACGGAGATGATAGATAAACTCCAGTGGAAGACTCTGCAGGAGAGACGCTCAATAGCTCGGTACGGGCTTTTGTTGAAGTTTCGAGGACATACCTTCACCGAGGAGTCAAGCAGTATATTGCTCCCTCCTACGAATATCTCGCGAAGAGTCCACGAGGATTAAATCAGAGAGATTAGAGCCCACACAGAGGCATACGGACAATCCTTCTTTCCATGAACAATACGAGATTGGAATAAAAGAGAGAACCGATAGAGGTACTCAAGGTACCCTCCGCCACACACCGTCAGGTGGCTTGCGGAGTATGGATGTAGATGTAGATGTAGACTTTTGACCTGAGGTTACGCTATTAATATTGAAGTCTTCTATTACAAGAGTTGTCAACCTATCGAAAACAAAAGGTGAAAATAACTGTCGCGGGAAATTTGCCTCCCGTGCGGCAAGGACCACTCACACTATGGCTATGACAGACGGTTTTTCAGTTCTTCAGATGAGAAGCTTTGATGTATCCGTCCATACTTCATATACCTGGGATTAGCGGTTTTCACTTATTCCGAAATTTGGAGAACGAAACGAAAGACTTTTGCAAACGACAATGGGTTTCGAGAGGTAACGATAAAGTAGTCGAATGGGCAGATGGAACTCTTCAACGATTTTTCAGTAAAAAGGAAGCTTCATCCAAGGTACACGAAATGCCGATGATTACGTGCAAATGCAACAAACTGTTTTCTAGACATGCATCAGGTTAATGCTAATGTATTGTACCGCACATACAATTCCTCTGCTCTGTATCGCCATCTCATACCTAATCCCAGCGCCCGAAAGTGCCTGAACGGGAATCTGCAGACCGTTTACTGTACTGAAGGGCATGTAGATGGGACGTGTCAGTTTACTTTCAACGACACATAGCATCGTATCACATTCATTGTATTTCGTCATTCTGATCAAAACAGTTTTGGTTTCTATCTAACTTTTCGTGGACAGTCTGCTTTATGACTAACGATTTTTGCCGGCCGATGTGGCCGAGCGGTTCTAGGTGCTTCAGTCCGGAACCGCGCTGTTGCTACGATCGCAGGTTCGAATCTTGCCTCGGGCATTGATGTGTGTGATGTCCTTAGGTTATTTAGGTTTAAGTAGTTCTATGGGACTTCACATCTGAGGTCATCAGTCCCTTGAACTTAGAACTACTTAAACCTAACTAACCTTAGGACGTCACACACATCCATGCCCGAGGCAGGATTCGAACCTGCGACCGGAGCGGTCACGCGGTTCCAGACTGAAGCGCCTAGAACCGCTCGGCCACACCGGCCGGCTTAAGTCCCATAGTGCTTAGAGCCATTTGCACCATTTGAACCTAGGTCTTCCAGCCACGTCAGGTGGTTGAAACCCCAGAGCTTTCGACCGAGCTCTACTCGGCCGTTGTCAAGTGGTACATGAGCCGTGTCGCCGTGGTCTCACCGTTATATAGTCGCACTGCTGGCTGTGACGCCACTGGTGCGCTCTTCCTCGCCGACAGTGTTAATTTTTTTCGTCCAGCGTCCGTCGCGCCCGCTTCAATCTCACGATGGCCGGGTTCCAGGCTATGATGAGCTGCGAACTGGCGTTTGTAGATATTTTTATTTCTACCGTTTCTTTTATGATGCTGTACCAAAATCTCTCCGCTCTCATAGGCCCTAATGGCAGATGTTTCGTCGAATAGATTACTCCACAGTACGCACTGTTTGGCCGACGCAGTAGCAGCCATGCTGACATGGTATTTTGTACACACTAGGCGTATTAAGCCCTTAATCATCCTTAAAATGCCTCATTGGCTGTCGTATTTTTACTGGCGGCCTGAACACTAATGAGATGTTGTGTCTCTGCAGGAGCCAGCTAATCTTTTCCGACTCTGTGTCACAAAAAGGCGAAAACGCAAGTTTATTGTTCTCCTCTTCGGTGACGTTTTCCCTGGGTATCTCATCAGAAACAGCCTGTGGTACCTGGCGGTGATTGTAGCCGGTTTCCCGGAACATTTTCGGAGGTGGCTTGCTTCTAGTGGCAGATTTTCAGCGTCTGAGGCGACTTAAGCACGGTGGATGAGAGTGCTCAGAACGCCACGCTTTTGTGCCAGGCAGTGGTGGCAAAGAGCGTGCAGATATCGATCCGTATGTGTAGATTTACTGTACACACTGTGGCTGAGTTGCCTATTAGTTTTCCCTCTACTACCGTGTTAAAATTGTTTCAGACGCTGAAAATCTGCGACTAGAACTAAGCCACCTGCGAAAAGTCTTAGAACGACTAGAGAGTACAAAATACCATGCCAATGTTGCTGCTACTACGCCGGTCAAACAGTACATACCGTGGAGCAACACCGGTCGGGACACGAGAGGTGCTGACGTCTACGGTATCCTGAAAAATCAGCTTTAGCAGAACATACTTTAGAAAATCGATACCGAGTTCTATTCGACACATCTGTCATTAAGGCCGGCCGCTGTGGCCGAGCGGTTCTACGCGCTTCAGTCCGGAACCGCGCAACTGCTACGGTCGCAGGTTCGTATCCTGCCTCGGCCATGGATGTGTGTGATGTCCTTAGGTTAGTTAGGTTTAAGTAGTTCTAGGGAACTGATGACCTCAAATGTTAAGTCCCATAGTGCTCAGAGCCATTTGAACCATTTGTCATTAGGGCCTATGAGAGCGAAGGAATTTTGGGATAGCGTCATAAAAGAAGCGGTAAATATAAAAATGTCTGAAAACATGATCAACAAGGACGGCGATTTTACAGTTCGTCACAGCCTCGGACCTAGCCATCGTGAGGCCGAAGCGGGCGGGACGGACGCTGGACAAAAACATTAGCGCTGTTAGCGAGGAAGAGCTCGCCAGTGACGTCACAGCCAGCAGCATAGCTATATAACGCCGAGACCATGGCAACACGGCAGTCATGTACCACTTGACAATGACAGAGAAGAAAGCTCGTAGGATTTTAACCATCTGACGCGGCTGGAAGCCCGAAAAGATTTTATTAATTCTTATCGCTGCGACACAATGCAGTCATACAGCTTTAAGAGTTTTCACATAAGAAATTCGAAGGCATTACTTTTCAGCAAGTCCTCGTAACTGTGGAAATAATGACAGCTGTGGAGTAAATGAACATTATTACAGATAATCTGCATCCTTCTAAGCTTGATGTCTTTTCCACAACAGCGATGACATCTTCCAGCAAGATAACTGTCTGCGTCGCGAGGCCAGAATCCTACTGCAGTGATTTGTGGAGAAAGATAGCGAACTCATGTTGATGCAAGGCCACCAACTGTGCCTGATCTGAACCTAATGGCCGGCCGTTGTGGCCGAGCGATTCTAGGTTCGAATCCTGCCTCGGGCATGGATGTGAGTGATGTCCTTAGGTTAGTTAGGTTTAAGTAGTTCTAAGTCTAGGGGAATGATGACCTCAGATGTTAAGTCCCATAGTGCTCAGAGCCATTTCAACCTAATGGAATACATCTGGAACGCTATCTGACGCCACGTCCACACCTGCGAACTACCGACCCGTTATTTACGCGAATTGTGTGACCTGTGTGTATAGATCTGGTGTCACATACCTCCGTAAAGCTACCGAGGACTTGTGGAATCCATGCCACACAGAATCGCTGGTGTATTGTTTTCCAAAGGTAGGCCAACACGCTGCTAAGCAGGCGGTTATTATGTTTCGGCTCATCAATATATATGACAAAGTGTAAGAGAAGCCTGCTATATGTCTTTCAGTTGGAGAATATATTCAGCTACACAAGCACTATGGTCGTAGCTGGCGCAGGACACGACAAGCTGTGGAATCGCCTGGCTATTGTCGTTCAGCCGAGGTGACACATCCTCGCGCTGCTCGTGCAATTACCAAAGACGCTCAAAATACCGCCATCGTGACTCGAACAGAGAAACTGATAGTTGTGCATAGAAAGAGAAATACTTACTACATGAGCGTAACTTCTTCTTCTTCTTCATGCTCGTATTAATCAGCCCAAGTGCTTGAAATTCAAGAAAATCCTCAAGCAGTCAAAAGTGGTCCAGCTGTCGCGACTTCTGTGCCTCGAAGTGACTGTTCTTTAGCCCCACCCAGGGAACGCGTGTAGCTTAAGGAAGGATTCTCCATTTTCCTTATCGAAGGAAACGCTCTTGATTTTGTCTTCAGTTCAAGGGAAATGTGGTTTCCCCTTCCTTACAGTCTAGTGTCTTTAATAACTATGCTATACGGAGCAGTATGTCCATCTGCTGTGAAATGTTTGTTCGCTGTCATTTTTATATATAACTTGCGATGTACTTTTTACTCATCGTTAGCGTCTATCTCACACAGAGTGTAATAAAACACTGCATCTTTCGTGTTTTTAACAAATACATGTTTTATAGTCCTTACCCTAATTATTGCTCAATTGTACTAACCGAATTAGAAAATTACTTCTTTTATGAAGCCGAATGTATGTCGCAAGTTTACGTTTAATGTAAAGAATCACTGCACTTTACTAAATGTGTACAAGAAATACAAAAGTAAAGCAACGGAGTAGGTGGTATTTTTGTATATAAAACCGCTAACCTAAAGTACAACGAAATTTTTACAGAGTACCAACGAGGCATTTAAGATGTACACAAAAGAAGAGCTTTGTCTGATAAATGAACATAAACATATGCAGTTAGTATGAAACATAATTGAAAGCTCTATTGTAGACAGAATCAAGCGACAATATTTAAAATTTTGGGTGTTTTTCTCTGCTATTTATTGTCTATCTGATGAGATGTTCGTAAGTGGTACTATTCCCGATGACAGCTAAAGGGTTCTAAACACCGAATTCACAATTTCATAAAACAGGATACACCAATGACTACGACCATTGTAACAATTAATGATTTGTTATATTTTCTTATGAAAATAGGTATGTCTGTAACTTTGGGGTCAAACTTTTAACAGTACTCATTTTTCTAACAGCTATAAATGAAATGATTACTCTTACTAATCTTTGCATAAATGTGTAACACTTCTTTACATTCGCAGTTCATTTACAGCATTTACAGATTTATTCATTTGTATGGCATTAGTGTGCAAATTCACACAACAGAAAATGGAACTAAAAAAAATTATGTATTTTCTTCGATATCGCACCTTTAAAGAATGTTCAGTTTCATATCGGCCATAATGCAGTGTCTCGAAGTGACTGTATCTACAGGAAGGGGAAAAATGTCTTCCACATAGCGTAGAAAATATATTAAACCCACTTCTGATAAAATGAGCTGTCACTCATTTTCATTTTGAAGATCGATATTTGAGCAATCACTGCGTTCCAGTGAACGTTTCAAGTTGCAATCACTTTTCAAGAAAACTGCTGTTCATAGCTATGAGTTAAATGCACTTCACGGCATTACATGTCTTTACAGATGAACTTCACAAAACTAGATTTTTATGAAACTAGAAAAAAACAATGAGGTCAAACATGTTCGGAGCATAGTGAAGCACTTCATGACAGTTTGTTCAGGCAGTCACGTCACTTGTCGATAATATCAACCATATATGATGGGATTGAACTCCTCTGATTTAAATTCATTATTTACAGCTGCTATTCGGAAGTATCAGACGATGATTATGAAGAAGGTAGAAAGAACTAACAACATATAGCAGACATTCCCCATTCATCGCGAAAACTAAACATTGTTCTCGATAATATCGTTATTAATTCGTATAAAATTGGCAATGACTTGTTGAGTATGTAGCTCCTCACTTCGACAATCAGGCAGCGAGTCAGGAGTAACGACATGCTAAGAGTCGTCAGGCGCATTCTTCTGGTGTTTCGGCAGATACTAGAAATGTAGTTTTTGCATTGTGTAGCTGGAGTCAGCCCAAATAGTTACTCCTCATCACGCCTTTCATGCGACGCCCAGTGCCAACAGAAAGCATCGTTTTGTTTCTCATAACAAACAAAATTGTTTTTAAAATGGAAATTTACGTGCCAGTTTATAGAGCGTTTCCAAATTAGTCCGATATTCGTTTTATCGATCTGTAGTAACAGAGATGATAATACGCGAAGAATAAAACAGAAATTCAGCAGCGACTTAATAGCGCTGCGTGCTCGTCGGTAGTAGTTAACAGTGGGCCAGCGCAGTTCTGTCGCTGCTGGAGTACTAGCTGCTCTTCGAGTTTTATCGTCCTGTTAATACATATCGATAAAACACATATCGTACTAGACTAATGTGGGACCGCTCTATCGAATGAGTACATAAAATGCCACTTTAAAAATAATTTGGTTTATAACGGGAAACAAATCTACGCTTTCCGTTGACGCTGAGCGTCTCATGATAGAAGTGAGGTACACTATTTGTTTGGGCTGACTCTGCCTACATGATGCAAAAACGAAATTGCAAATATCTGCCAAAACACCAGAGATAATGCGTCTGATAACTATTAGGACAGACACCCTGTATATATATCCTCTTGAATTTTGTGGTCGTCTACTAGTTTAGTTTCGACTTATTAGTTTAACAACTCCACCACCTAACCTTCATGATATTTATAACGACGCAGGATAGATAACTGTATGCATATATTTAATCCTCAAGCCACTGTACAATACATAACGGCGAGGAATTCGAGCTAATATTAGATCCCTGTCCGGTTCTGTTTCCCCGCAGTGATAGCGAAATTGAGTTGTCAGTGGGCCTCCTTACTTGTCCTGGTCTCTCTTATCTTATTACCGCGGACCTTAAAGTGAAATGTTACGCACACAGAAGAATCGGTTTCACAATCTAGCTCAACAATACCTTTATTCCCACAGTTCCCAATTAAGTTCCCTGAATATAGCCCAACCATTAGTAACTGAGTGTTTACATTCAATAATGTATTCTGACGTTATTTTGCAGTATGTAAGCAACACAGAAAAGTGCGATATGATGTCAGTCACTTTCCTTCAGGAAAGGAAAGTAAATTGCTTTAACTGATAATGGATCTTTCTTCCGCAGTTAAGGCAGGAAGGACGTTATAGTTAGACTTCCGACGACATCGAGGTCATTATGGGTAGAACGCAAATAAATTTGCAGTGTCCGGGACATCGTTAAATACAAAATATTTACATTCGTCTGAAATGATTCTGAGAAAACATGAGTAACCATGATTGTCACGGTCGGCTCGCGGATAAGTTTTTCATACCCGTAATATACAGATTTGTTACATTTATCTGAAGTCTAAGCTTTCGCGAAGCTTCTCTGCAGCTTTTGCGAGTCCTTTTGCCAGTTAATGGCAGCGAATGGCCATCTTATGGCTAGGTACCGCGCGGGGTGGAGCAAGGGTAAGTCACTGGACTCGCATTCATGAGGACGGCGGTTCAGATCTTCGTACTGTCATCCAGATATAGGTTTCCCGTGGTTCCCTGACTCGCCAAGGATAAATGCTGGAAAAATAGACGACCGATTTTCTTCTATATGCTTCCAATATCTGAGCTTCTGCTCAGTCGCTAATGACCTCGTCGTCGACAGGACGTTCACCCCTAATTTCCTCCCTTATAGAATTGTTGTTCATGTTCGCTGAGATCCGATCCTGATGAGTCGTGACGGTGCCTCCTTTCCCGTGGGTGAAGGGCACGAGGTGGCAAATGTGCAAATACCGCGCGGCGTGCAGAACTGCAGAGAGTTGGGACACTGCACCCGGTTCGCCACGAATCTGCGGGTCTGCGAGTCGTAGATGCACGAGTAATAGTGCAGCGACGAGGTAGGGTCTGGCATCTTGCCGCGCTGGATACAGGCTGCAGGCGGGGCGGGGGTCGGTGGCGTCGTGGTCGTCGACGTCGTCGTCGTCGTCGTCGTCGCTGGGCTCGGCAGCGGCTGCGCAGTAACGGCTCCAGAAGTGCAGGACGTCGACGACGACACCTGACGCCCGGCCGTGTGTTGAATTGACGGCTCCGTAAGCTCCTTGAAATTCTCTTGCGGCCGTGTTGTCTCGATTTCATCTGAGTCATAATCGAACTCATCCTGATCTGCATAATAGGATTCAGTGGGGTTGTCGTCATAGGTAGCAGGCGTGGAGTCTCCAGAAACGGCCTCTTCAGCGTACCCTTCTGTCGCCTCCGAGGAAACACTCGTACTTACGACTGGGAGAAGTACCTGGAAGTACAACGTGTGTGAAATAAATTTCATATACTACGATTTGTCAGGTTATTGAACTTGTAAAATCTAATGAAAGACGTAAATTTCAGATAAAAGACGTAGAATAACTGAGGTTAGGTTCTTACGTTTCATCCAAATCGATACAATGCTGTGATAAAACCTTGGGCTCGTATTCGATACGATGGCAATTCAAAAACTAGTCCGACCATCTAGAGCAGGCGTCTCCAAACTTTTTAGTCCGCGGGCCACATTGACTCTTCCACGAAGTCATAAGGGCCAAGATCTACCTAGAGGGATTAAAGCACCCTTGATGTGTGTATACACTAAAATCAGATGTGACATGTTGTGGCAAAAAAATGACCAGGAAAATGATGCGGCGCAAGTGAAAAATGTTGACACTCTAGGGATCATGTTATCAGTGTGGTATCTCTGAACAGTAGCATCTTCAATGTCGTATTGCACTGCAATTTTGTAGTCCACTTACAGTCGTTCAGTCCTTTGAGAATTTAGAAAATGGTGTAAAAAACCGGGATTTTAAACGTACGCGCTCCTTCTTTTTATACGGGAAGCACTTAGAGCGGTATTTAGATACTTTCTTCCGAGGCCCCATTATGCAGTACACGCGTCTGCTAATATTTCCTCATTTTCGTTGATGGTGGAAATGAGTTCCCCATTTCTTCATCTGATTTCAATTATAACAGAACAGAATGAATCGTACCAGGCCCGGTAGCGATGCGAAGCCACCCGCCGGCCGCCGCACGCTGATGCAGTAACGAATGATTTCATCGTCACCAGCGTCCACAGCCGACCGCGGAGATAGCGGCAAATCTGCAAAAAAACGATCAGTGCAACTAGTATCTTTTCAAAAGACGAAGCTTCAGAAATTATAGTTTATTTGCCCCATAATGAACAAGAATCACTGTAGTAACGTTTGTTGTCTCTAGATCTTAAAATGAAGAATAAACTACAGTTTAGCACTTTATTTTCTGTGCACACTTTTGGAACATTCTCTTATCTTCAGCTAGCTTATTGTTTAAGTCATGGTCACTGCTGTATTCCAAGTGTGTAGAAGTTTTGTTTTTAACCATGGGTACGTAAGGGTCTATAACGTAACACTAACTGCACCGCTAAAGACGGCTGGAACATTCAGAATACAGTTAATAAATGAACGGTAACGACGTAATGACACCATAACAGCTAAAGATAAGCGAAACATAGCGGAACGAATGACAAGGAAGTAAATGAATAGTAAGAAAGGAGCTGACTGCTACATTTCTTTCTTTCCCCTCCCACTCCCCCCCCCCTTCCTCCTCCCCCCACTCCCCCCCCCCCCCCCTGAACCACGGATGTTACCGTGGTGAGTTTGCTTGCGTGCCTCAACCATACAGCTAGCTGTACCGTTGGTGCAACCACAACGTAAGGGTATCTCAGAGAGAGCAGACAAACATGTGGTTCCTTAAGAGGGGCAGCAGCCTTTTCAATAGTTGCAGGGGCAACAATCTCGATGATTGACTGATCTGACCGTTTAACATCAACCACGATTCAATCGTGACAGGGGACTGGAGTTTGATAGTAGGAAAAGGAAGAGAAGGAAAAATATTTGGAGGTTGTGGACTGGGGGAAAGGAATGAAAGACGGAGGTGACAGGTAGATTTCTGCACAGAGCATAATTTAAACATCGCAAACACTTGGTTTAAGAATCATGAAAAAAGGTTGTATACGTGGAACAGACCTGGAGACAACGGAAGGTTTCGCATTGATTATATACATTTAGGAACGAGATTTTAAACTGTAAGATATTTCTAGGGACAGATGTGGACTCTGACCAAAATTTATTTGTTATGAACAGCAGATTAAAACTGAAGAAAATGCAAAAAGGTGGGAAAGTATGGATATGGGACCTGGATAAGTTGAAAGAACCAGAGATTCGTGAGAGTTTTAGAGGGAACTTAGGTAACTATTGAGTACAACAGGGAAAGGAGTGCAGTAGAAGACGAATGGGTAGCTTTGAGACATGAAATAGTGAAGGAAGCAGAGGATCAAATAGGTAAAAAGAGAAGGCATAGTAAAAATCACTGGGTATCACAACAGATACCGTATTCAATTGATGAAAGGAGAAAATATAAAAATGCAGCAAATGCAGCAGGCGAAACCGAATATCAACGTCTAAAACTTAAATTGACAGGAAGCGCAAAAAGGCTAATCAGCTATGGCTATAGGACAACAGGTGAACCACTCTTTCCTAAATTTCTCCCAATAAACCGAAGTCGACTAATCGCTTTCCCTACCACAGTACTTACATGCTCGTTCCGTCTGATATCGCTTTGCAACGTTACGCCCAGATATTAGGACGACTTGACTGTTTCAATCAGGGCACTAGTAATACTGTATCCGAACATTACAGGTTTGTTCTTCCCACTCATACACGTCAACTTACATTTATCCACATTTAGGGCTAGCTGCCATTCATCGCACCAACGGGAAATTTTGTCTAAGTCGCCTTGTGTCTTCCTACAGTCACACCACTCGACGCGCAGGTCGCCGAAGTGGCGTCAAATCGAAAGACCTGCACCAGGCGAACGGTGTACCCGACGGGAGGCCCTAGCCACACGACATTTCCATTTTTACAGTCACACCACTTCAATACCTTACCGTACACCAAGGCATCATCAGCAAACAACTGCAGACTGCTGCCCACTCTGTCCGCCAAATCGTTTATGTACATAGAGGACAAGAGTGGTCCTATCACACTTCCCTGGGACACTCCTGACGATACCCTTGTCTCTGATGAACACTCGCCGTCGAGGACAACAAACTGGGTTCTATTATTTAAGAAGTCTTCGAGCCACTCAAATATCTGCGAACTTATTCCATATGTCCGTACCTTCGTTAACAGCTTACAATGGAGCGCCGTGTCAAATGCTTTCCGGAAATCTAGACATATGGAATCTGCCTGTTGCCCTTCATCCATAATTTGCAGTGTATAAAGTGAAAAATGTTTGGCATCATTTCACCACGGCTCGACTAGACATTGCATCTGGTCCATATACCGCCAGAATTTCACGGTGAATCTGTGTGCAGTATAGACGTGTTGCCTAGAGGAAGCGTTCTGTCCCGTGGACCTTAACTTTGCAGTGTATATGCATTTGACGCACCATTTCACTTCCACCCTGTAATGCACCTGTTATCCGTTCCGCACCGCACAGCTATGTCTGCGGCAAATCCAAAACATGTACTCTCTTCTGACAGTGCGCCGTTCTTGTTGCATAGTGATCTTAGAGTCGAACGGCATGCTATGTAACTAGCTTTGTGGAGCCCCCTTGTATATACACTTCTGGAAATTGAAATAAGAACACCGTGAATTCATTGTCCCAGGAAGGGGAAACTTTATTGACACATTCCTGGGGTCAGATACATCACATGATCACACTGACAGAACCACAGGCACGTAGACACAGGCAACAGAGCATGCACAATGTCGGCACTAGTACAGTGTATATCCACCCTTCACAGCAATGCAGGCTGCTATTCTCCAATGGAGACGATCGTAGAGATGCTGGATGTAGTCCTGTGGAACGGCTTGCCATGCCATTTCCACCTGGCGCCTCAGTTGGACCAGCGTTCGTGCTGGACGTGCAGACCGCGTGAGACGACGCTTCATCCAGTCCCAAACATGCTCAATGGGGGACAGATCCGGAGATCTTGCTGGCCAGGGTAATTGACTCACATCTTCTAGAGCACGTTGGGTGGCACGGGATACATGCGGACGTGCATTGTCCTGTTGGAACAGCAAGTTCCCTTGCCGGTCTAGGAATGGTAGAACGATGGGTTCGATGACGGTTTGGATGTACCGTGCACTATTCAGTGTCCCCTCGACGATCACCAGTGATGTACGGCCAGTGTAGGAGATCGCTCCCCACACCATGATGCCGGGTGTTGGCCCTGTGTGCCTCGGTCGTATGCAGTCCTGATTGTGGCGCTCACCTGCACGGCGCCAAACACGCATACGACCATCATTGGCACCAAGGCAGAAGCGACTCTCATCGCTGAAGACGACACGTCTCCATTCGTCCCTCCATTCACGCCTGTCGCGACACCACTGGAGGCGGGCTGCACGATGTTGGGGCGTGAGCGGAAGACGGCCTAACGGTGTGCGGAACCGTAGCCCAGCTTCATGGAGACGGTTGCGAATGGTCCTCGCCGATACCCCAGGAGTAACAGTGTCCCTAATTTGCTGGGAAGTGGCGGTGCGGTCCCCTACGGCACTGCGTAGGATCCTACGGTCTTGGCGTGCATCCGTGCGTCGCTGCGGTCTGGTCCCAGGTCGACGGGCACGTGCACCTTCCGCCGACCACTGGCGACAACATCGATGTACTGTGGAGACCTCACGCCCCACGTGTTGAGCAATTCGGCGGTACGTCCACCCGGCCTCCCGCATGCCCACTATACGCCCTCGCTCAAAGTCCGTCAACTGCACATACGGTTCACGTCCACGCTGTCGCGGCATGCTACCAGTGTTAAAGACTGCGATGGAGCTCCGTATGCCACGGCAAACTGGCTGACACTGACGGCGGCGGTGCACAAATGCTGCGCAGCTAGCGCCATTCGACGGCCAACACCGCGGTTCCTGGTGTGTCCGCTGTGCCGTGCGTGTGATCATTGCTTGTACAGCCCTCTCGCAGTGTCCGGAGCAAGTATGGTGGGTCTGACACACCGGTGTCAATGTGTTCTTTTTTCCATTTCCAGGAGTGTATTTACTCACTAGGGCGACAAGTCCACGACCTCGACTGTTTTCCCATAATTCCCACCTCAATTCCTTGAGCATCTAGCGCACTTTCATGTACACTACTTTAAATGTTTAGACACACTGAAACACTGAAGCCGTGCTCTATACTAGTTCGCACTAGAGGCTTGATAAGGTTTCCTTTATAAAAGCATCGCATTTTCCTTCAAACTTCCGATCATTCACCTTCCCTACTACAGTGATCACTCCATTTCATATCACTTCTTACCTTTACCGCTAGGTATTTAAGCACTACAACAGATTCATAAAGCTTCCTGTTTATTCTGCAAATTGGCATTACCGAGTTCTTTCTCTCGTTGATACACATAGTCTTACATTTATCTCCAAAAAATGTTCAAATGTGTGTGAAATCTTATGGGACTTAACTGCTAAGGTCATCAGTCCCTAAGCTTACACACTACTGAACCTAAATTATCCTAAGGACAAACACACACACCCATGCCCGAGGGAGGACTCGAACCTCCGCTGGCACTAGCCGCACAGTCCATGACTGGAGCCCTAGACCGCTCGGCTAATCCCGCGCGGCACATTTATCTCCAATTAAGGAAATGTGCCATCTGGTAGACCGAATGTAGACATTGTATTTCTGAGTTTTCTTACAATCACCTAGTGACTTTATCTTAAAGCAGACAGACAGCGGTGCTGTTCCCATTCGCCAAATCGTTTATGTATATTGAAAACATCAGAGGTCTTATGCTTCCTTAAGGCACACCTGATGTTCCTTTCGTTTCTTTTGAACATTCTCTGTCCAAAGTAACGTCCTGGATTATATCATTCGGAAGCTTTTCGAGTCACTCAAATATTTGAGGTGGCCGCTGTGGTTGAGCGGTTCTAGGCGCTTCAGTCAGGAACTACGTGGCTGCTACGGTAACAGGTTCGAATCCTGCCTCGGGAATGGATGTGTGTGATGCCCTTAGGTTAGTTAGGTTTAAGTAGTTCTAAGTCTAGGGGACTGATGGCCTCAGATGTTAAGTCCCATAGTGCTTAAAAAAAAAAAAACTGAGATGATACTTCGTATGGTCGTTTGTTCCTTTCTTGTCAGCAGTGTTGTACAGTATAGAACGTCTTTCGTAAATGGTAACGGGGACAAGTGTATATCCGTGAGTGGTCATTCAGGGTTACGACCAGCACGCATCTTGGAACATTATACAGTACCATCACTGACTATCTCAATGGCTATGAATTGCAGAAACGTCTAACAACAACGAAAACACTAAAGAAGTTGAAATCACTGTAGGTTGTCTGTTTTATCATGGAAGATGCCTTTATTGCATTACTGGCCAGTTTCAGTCTTTCAGCAATTTCAAATTATAGTGTTAGTGATGGGTGTGTCACAACTGTAACCAGTTTCATGCTATGTGGACACATACATGCAATAGCTCATATATGTAAAACATGTTTGTTTTGAGAGTTCTCTGTAAAGTGATCGTAACCACAGTATTAACTCAGTCCATAGAATTTCTGGGAGCGCTGTGACTAAACTCTTTTTAATATTTCAATGGCTTGTATGAATCATCTGCTACGTATTTTTAAGTACACTAAAGATAGCAAAAAATTATAAAATTATTCAATTTAAAAAAGTAAAAATTGAAACAATTGTTATTGAAACTTTCTTATTAATGCATTTCAGGCAATGCCCATCTTCAAAGTATCTGTCAGAAAACATCACAGCTGCCAAACGAGTGCAAATTATGTATGACACATACAGGTTCATCAACAAACAAGTCGACATACCACAGAAAAACCTTACTTCAGAATATCATGTCAAATATTATGTACTGTAACACTGGTGCTCAATTGAAGTGCTATGCCATTACAAAATTAGCTATCATAACATACCACTAGCTAGTATTATTGTAGGGATGCTGGGATATTATGTCAAATTTTGATGGACAGTTGTTAGCAAAATCAACTATAAAACCATAAAATAACTGTAAACCATGATAAATGTTTTTTTTTTTCCTTTATGAAAACTAAGAATCATAAAAGTGCGAAAGATCACATTCAAACAAACATTCATCAATTAATACATGTAGTATGAGCAAGGGATGATGGGGTGGGAAGGGAAGTGAAGGGAAGGAAAGGAGGACAAGAGAGACACAGTGGGATGAGTATAAAATAATTGCAGGTTATATAAATGACAGCCAGCATTGGCAAACTTAAAATATGGAAGGGAGACCTACTGTAAGTCTTTAGATGTTGCAGAAACACATAATAAGGGAAAAGTGAAATTTCTTTATAGTGCATAAACACGTTATTAAATTATTGCAGCTGTATATATGTGAGCAGGTAATGTATTCCATATAATATTAATTACAGGGAGGAGATTAGTGTTTAACGTCCCAATGACAATGAGGTCATTAGAGACGGAGCACAAGCTCAGATTAGAGAAGGATGGGCCAGGAAATCGGCTGTGCCCTTTCATGGAAACCATCCCGGCATTTGCCTGAAGCGATTTAGAGAAATCAAAGAAAACCTAAATCAGGATGGTCAGACATGAGTTTGAACCATCATCCTCCCAAATGCGAGTCGAGTGTGCTAACCACTGTGCCACCTCGCTCGGTAATATTATTTACAATCGATGAGTAAGTCGGAATTTGAAGAAGCATGGGTGGATACACACGGGAATGGGTAGGAGGATTGTGGAGAAGCATAGGGCACTCAGAAAATTTATCTTTATTGACTTATAATGCCACTGCACTAACAAAATCATAGTACAATAAAATATCTTAAAATTTACAAACACCAAAAATGCAATGAAGAGCAGCAATAGTGTTCACCAGGCCTTAGAAGGGATCATGTACAGCACCATTAAATGTAGGAAAATGACATGTGTTTGAATACGCCATGAATAGCAATAAAATTATAGTACTGTTTTTCATATTTACTAAGAAATCATATATTCTGTCAGTGGTTAAAAAACACCACGTCAGTTTATTTTTACAATGATTACTTGATGGATGCACAGGGGGGAGGAGGGGGGGGGGGGAGGAAGGAAAAAAGGTGGAGTTGATTGTGCATGATTAAATGGAAAGTGACCATGCATGATCAAAGGAAGACATACATTGAAAATAAATTAAACTTAAGCTATGGGAGGAAAGGGGAGAGAGGGACTTAGCACAGGGAGGCACATGAAACAAGGGCAGAAGGGAATGGTACCTTCATTTGATTGTGGAACCACAGGCCAGACAGACACCATTTTACTGTTCCTGGTACTGGTGACTGCAAATGCCAACACTAACAAGTAAATGTAGATGCCATCTGATAATGACTGGTGTTGATAGTCATTAGGTGCTGGCTGCAGTAATATGGTCTTTGTGAAACCAATCTGCCCTGTGGTTTTGCAGTCAGGTGAAGGCTTTCTGTTTTCTCCCTGTATTTGGATATTGTTTACTGTTGTGTATAATAAATGACTTATTTTTTTATCTTCATGGAGTATTAATGAAATGTTGTATGTGTTTGCATATTCAGCCAAGCATGAGATTGTTTGTAATGTTTGAATTCTTTGAGATAATATGTAATATATATATTGGCTATCTAACAAATTACCAGATGAAAGCAGGCTTGCTATTAATTCATAAAGTACACTGCTATAAAAATTGCAGTTATGCATTAGGACATGTGGTCCGCAGTGTTATCATAATATTGTGATATTATCTACTACGGCTTTGAACACCTCATCACCCCAAGCCCTCACCCTCACCCCTTTATTTCCTATTTAGCTTAGTTCTTCCCTTGCCCATGCCTGCTCACCTTTTCATTACTCATGCAAAATCCAACCCATCCCCACCCCCACCCTAATGCACTGTGTGATTAGGTCAAATCTGCCAAGGAAACCAAGGCCTGATACGATTCAACCAACCCATGTGGTCTAGCACATAGAACAACTTTCATTCTGTGGTGTAACAATGAGTAAGATGAGTAGAGTCTAAACTGGCCAAGGAATCAGACCGCTCTTCTAGCCAACCAGGAAAATTAAAGAAACATGATCTGTCAAAAATACTCTCAACCTCAGAGTACCGGAGATTTATAACATTCTTTGCAAGTGCAGCATCTGTTATGTAGGGGAGTCTATACAGACTGTTGCTAATTGCTGTGGTGAACATTGCCACCTTAAATACAGAAACACTAAAAACAGCAGTTCCCAAGAACAGTCTAATGAAGAAACAGAAGACTGTCTGTACAGACAAGGATTCAGGCACATTATTCCAACTGTTGGGTGTCTGCGATTAGGGAAGCAGTAGAAATTAGACTGTATGGCTGCAACTTCAAGAGACACTGGTAAAGCACTTAGCAATTTATTTATTTGTTTACTGTCTTTTTTAGGCTTAGCTAGATACAAGAACAGATCAAATGCCACACATAATTTAATATATATGAATATAAACATATTTTTGAAAAATTCAAATTAAGTAGTATAACTAAAGCAATTCACTTGAGAAAGAAATATTGCAGAGGAAAACTTTATATATTTCTATATCTACACACATACTCTGCAAGCCACCATGTGTAGTGTGGCAGAGGGTATCTTGGACCACTACTAGTCATTTTGTTTTCTTGGAGTTTTCAAATTGACATGGCTTGAAAACCAAGATTTTATTCATTTCCTTTCCTGTTCCAGTCACACATAGAGAGAGGGGAAAATGACTGTCTAAATGCCTCCATATGAGCCCTAATTTCTCTCACCTTATCCATGTGGACCTTACGTTAAATGTACATTAGTGGCAGTAAAATCGTTCTGCAGTCAGCTTCAAATGACAATTCTCTAAATTTTCCCAACAGTGTTCCTCAAAACAAACATTGCTCTCACTCCAGGGATTCCCATTTGAGTTCCCAAAGCATCTCCATAGCACTTGCACACTGTTCAAAACTACCAGTAACAAATCTAGCAGCCCACCTCTGAATTGTTTCAGCGTTTTCCTTTAATCCTGGTGGGGATCCCAAACACTCTAGCAGTACTCAAGTATGTGTTGCACTAGTGTCCTATGTGCAGAGTCCTTTACTGATGAACTACACTTTTCCAAAACTCTCCCAATAAACCAAAGTCAACCGTTAATACCTTATGTACTACTACCCTTACATCCCTGTTCCATTTCATATTGTTTTGCTACATTATGCCAAGATATTTAAACACTATAACTGTAATGCTATATTTTGAACATAACACAATTGTTTTTCCAACTCACCTGCATTACATATGTTTTTCTACATTAGAGCTAGCTGCCATTCATCACACCAACTAGAAACTTTGTCTAATTTGTCTTGTATCCTCCTAAGGTCACTCAACAAAGACACCTTCCCATACACCACAGCATCATCAACAAACAGCTGCAAATTGCTGTTCACCTTGTCTGTCAGATCATTTACATACACAGAGAATAATAGCAGTCCTATCACACTTCCATGGGGCACTCCTGATGATACCCCTGTCTCTGATGAATACTCGCCATCGTTGACAATGTACTGGGTTCTGTTACTTAAGAAGTCTTCAAACCACTCATATATCTGCATACCTATTCTGTATGATATTCATCATCTGATATGAGTGATGGTGCTGCAAGCTATGTTGGACAGCAACACAAATATAGCCTACGAATGCAGAGAACGTCACCTTAGCATATGCCATATGGTGATGGAGGCTGTTATGAAAAGCTTTGGATTTTATACAAATTTGATGTGACAAGTTAACAGAAATTTTTGGCTATGTGAGTAAAGTTATTGTGTAAAACTAATAGCTCAGCATCTTACAAAAACTCTTCAGGGTCCTTGGAAGTCTTAGACTTACATGTCAATATATTTACTCCCTAATAATACTTGTTGCTTACAATAGGGGTAAATTTACTATGTTCAGTGAAATGAACTTGCAAAATACTGGAAGTAAAAATAATGTCCATGTAGACTGTGCATCTCTGCCTATGATTCATAATGGAATTTCACATTCTGATACAAAAGTCTGTAACAGGTTGCTGCTAGACATCAGGCAGAAAACTGGAAATCCTAAGATATTAAAGAAATACAATGTAAAAAATTATCTTATTAGCTTCTCCTTCTATAATTAATTATAACAAGCATAATGTTTTGACTCAAGGATGCATATGCTGTTTAACATTAAGGTTCGATTTAAATAGAATTTTAATGTTACTGTTATATGTAAGGCTGACAGTACTCTTTGTACAATTACAAAATGCTTTGTATAAAGTATATGATAAAAACAGAACGTGAACAAAAAACTATTTTTAGCTTTCAGGACCATTCATTACATCCTCTGGGAAGATGGATATGGTTTGCAAGATTGGGAGTGAGGGAGACATCACTTAGACCACTCATGTAGAACACTTGGGTGACTCATTCATGAGTACTGCTTCAGCGTTTGAGATCCCCACCAGGTCAGATTAAGCCAATACGTTCAAGTGACTCAGAGGTGGACTGCTAGATAGGTTACCAGTAGGTTCAAACAATGTGCAAGTATTATGAATAAGTTTGGCAAACTCATATGAGAATACCTGGAGGAAAGACGATGTTCTTTTTGTAGTACACTAATGAGAAAATTTAGAAGATATAAGAAATCAGGGCTCTTATGGGGACATATTGATAGTCTTTCTTATCTCACTCTATTTGCGAGGGGGACAGGAAAGGAAATGATTTATATACAAGGTACTCTCCACCATGCACCATACACATGCATATTACGGACAGATACCGTACACAAACTGGAAAAATGCAAGGGGCATTCCACTGCGTATCTTTTACCATCTTTGATTCGTTTTTCCGCATTTGTTACTACTGGTATGGGTGCAAAAACAAATTTGTACTGCCAACATCTGAGTGGTAGTTCATTAATAAGCTGCACTTAATATGTTAAAAAGCATTTAGAGACATTGTTCTGAAGGTGTAATATATGTTATACTATAAATCACTCTGCCATTCAACTAATAATTCTTAATCAATTGGTGTAAGTCCATCACGTATGACCCTTATCTGTGTAACTATGACAACGCTACGGATTAGTATGTCACCATAATCGAGATTATTCACATTCGAGCCTTGTTTGTACATTTAATTCTCATAATGGAGGCTTCATTCAAGCAATCTGTATTGACTTGACGGTCAAAATAACAGCTGAGAGCAGGTCTGTATAAATGCTGTGGCCAACAGGTAATGACATCACTTATGTAAATTGAGCTGCTTACAGGTATACCTCCATGGCACTTAACCTTGAGGTTGCCACTCACTCACTCACTCACTCACACACTCACTATACTGACGGGCCTGCCTTGGCCAGAGGTAAGGAGTTTAAGCTGGTTGAGCTGTTCCTCCTGAAGTTCTCTCTGTTGGGAATGTTTTTTCTTCATGTGTTGGATTGGCCTCTGGTTTCTGTGGATGCAGAAATTTATCTGCCGGCTGATTCCGGCGGCTTCTTCTTCTTCTTCTTCTTCTTCTTCTTCTTCTTACTGCTTCCTGGCTGCCTGAATTCTATGTTCTTCAGGCGGGAGAAGTCCACTGGCGGCGTCTGTTGCTGGATGTACATGACTGCTTGCTCAGTCATGTACAGCCAGTCCTCATCAGTGTAGATCGGGTGTTTGTTTATTAGCTCCAGATCTCCACGCCTGACGAGTTCCCTCCTGTTCAGCTTCTGGTTCAAGGGTTTGCACCCCCAGTGGAACGGATAAGGTTTATGAGGAAGGGGAGGGATGTTATCTACCGTGAAAGGGTAAGGATGATCATGATGGGGGTAGCTACCGTCGCGCAGGGAATCTGAGCTACCGTCGCACAGGGAATCTGTGATCTTGGTGAGCACCTCCCTCACACAGTTCTTGTTGGTGAGGGGGAGGCACTCAAACAGCTCGTTTTCTTCTTTTCCCTTGGTCTCCATTGGCACTCGTTTCCGCAGAGACAGGAGTGATGACTGCTTCCGTGGGGGCCGTCTCCTTGTTGTTGGTGGTTTTCCCCGACTGCATGACCACCTCCCTAGCAACCTGCATTGCCGCGTCGACCAGGGAGGTGGTCGTTTGTGTTGCTGTGTCTAGCCTTGTACTGGTGGGGGTTGGTGCCGCATCCGGCATCATGCGGTACGCGAGGTACAAGGCGACCCTTAGTTGAGTCACCTCCTGACGCATCTCTTCTAGTTCTGCTCTCAGGGCCACTCTCTCCTCTGCCATGGCAGATTTGAGCACGGTGATTGTGTCCTCGTTGGCTTCCCGCAGCGCTTGGCGGAAGGCGTCCACGTCATCTTGGTGGCACAGCCCGCTTTCCCTACTAAGGTCGGAGGGCAGGGTGTCCACCTTTTCTTCATGTTGGGCCACCTCTACGTATGTGGTGGCCAACTTCCACTGCTTCCACATCTTCAGATAGCTGCAGCTGCTTGCGTTTGCGGCGTGCGAGCCCCCGCAATTTATGCACGCTGCTGCAGTACCTCTTGGTTTGGTGCAGTTCCGTGTGTCGTGTGGTTGCCTGCACTTAACACACGCAACCATGCCGTCGCATTCCCTGGCTATATGTCCCAGCTTTTGGCACTTATAGCACTGTAATTGTGCCACAGGCTTCCACTTCTTCTTCTTGTTGCCACAACCGTTGCTCCTGACTGCATTTAGCAGGAGCTCAACAGCAGCAGCAATCTTGCCTCTTCCTCCATTCCTACTCCTCGGCATGGCGTTGGCTAGTGGCATTGGCGTGCATGAGCGACGGTAATGAAGTGAGCCGCAGAGAGTTGAGCCACGTGTGTCGCGTGCATGCCGTCGTTTACATCAGAGATATAGAATAGATGTGGTGCCATCTCGTTTAGAAGTTAAGAAACACTACGTATCGGCTGATTGGTAAGCTGTTGTAGGTGCCTGTACTTGTACTAGTTTATTAAACCATTGATGTGCCACATTATTTATCTAGGAAACTGAGACATAAAATAAAAAATCTGATTCAAGATATGCTATCGGTGCACTCACAGAAACAAAAGACTGATATATTTCACTGTAGTGGTTCCACGCTCGTACGTACTGACATTCTCTCAACGTATAAATTACATTATGGTTTGAGTCCGAAGTGATGATTGCAACATAAATGAAAACTTCCTCTCTGATTTTGTTCTTAGTACACTGTGAATTAAAGTGTGAATTAATCGTTTCTGGGTGGTAACACCTTTAACTGCACCTGCAGCTTCAGTAGAGTGAGTTGAGTACCTCTGCAGATGCTGTTGGCGGTCCCAAGACCAGATAAAGGAGGAGGGTTGGCCACTTAAGGAGGCTGTAAAATGGTGGATACAAATTACTTCGAGACTGTTTTTGTTAGGGAAAGTTAGAAGGAGCTATTGCAGGAAGCTTGGCTGCAGTACAGTTATAAAATTTAGAATGTAAAACAGCGACTAGCTGGAAGTATGGTTCAAAAAAGTTTATTTAAATCAAACCATCACCGGCTTCAGATTTATTACAAGTCCATCTTAGATGGCACCTACAGATTTTGTTATTTTCCCGCTAAGGCTTCGTTTCGTAGCCATAGATTTTGTGAACTTATTTTATTTATTTATTTATTTAGCTTATGGCATATAACACATCATATAGAAAAGACATAAAAATCATAAGACACAGAAATAAAGAGTAGTCACAGTGTGTAACATATTGTTGTAGATATAAAAGTGTTTAAAAGTAGTGTATATAATAAACAAAAGTTCACTAACAAACATCCAGATTTGTGACATAGTCTATTGCACTTTCAGTCGCGGTCAGAAACTCATTGGGGTCTCCTGCAAAACGTCTCAGAGGGCAGTCTTCCACGATGTGACGAATCGTCTGCCGGTCCGCACCGCAGTCACATCTCGGGGTGGTGATTTTACCCCACCTGTGGAGGCTGTCTGCACATCTGCTGTTATTTGTCCGAATTCGATTCAGGGTCGTCCAAGTTTTCCTTGGCAAATTGAATCCTGGTGGTTGGACATTGATGCATGGCATATTCTGCAGGTTTTGGGGCACAGATTCTCTCCACCGCATTTTCCAGAGGTTGCCATAATCCGGGTTGAGAGGATGCGTATTTTTTGCCTTTTTTAAAGAGGGGTGTCTTGAGCGCAATCTGTTCATCTCCAGGGCAGGAACATCCTTATGGATTGGCAGTTTCTCGTTGTTCAGCACTTTTCCATACTCGCGTAAGAAAGCGTTCTCTCTGCGCAGGTCCGGTGGGGGAATGTTGCTCAGTATAGGTAGCCAGTGTAAAGGCGTTGGCTTTATTGTTCCTGATATCATCCTCATTGTGTAGTTTAGTTGAGCATCGATCAAGCCTGTGTGTTTACTGTTTAGCCATACCGGTGCGGCATATTCTGCTGTTGTGTAGACAAGTCCCAGAGCCAAAGATCTCAGTACAGCCGCGGAAGAGCCCCACGTGGTCCCACATAGCTTCTGTATGATATTATTTCGAGTTTTAAGTTTTGCGGCTGTATTACGTAGGTGTTCCTTGAATGTTAGGGTTCTGTCAAAGGTGACGCCTAGATATCTGGGGTAATTATTATGGTTTAGCTGCCTGTTTTCGAAATGAACGTTGAGCTTTCTTTTTGCTTGGGCATTGTCGAGATGAAAGCATGTCACCTCCGTTTTTGTCGCGTTTGGCCGTAATCTCCACCTTCGGAAGTAATCTCCCAGCTTTGTTAGATCCGCAGTTAATGTGTTTTCTGTTGCCTCCATTGATCTGCCTCTTACAGCTATTGCCCAGTCGTCGGCATATCCGAATTTTTGAGAAGTGGTTTCAGGTAAGTCAGATATGTAGAGGTTTAACATCAATGGCGCCAGAACGGAGCCTTGTGGTAAACCATTGTTGAGCTTCATTTGGTCACTTTTTAAGTCGCCCATTATGACTCAGAAACTTCTATCTGTGAGCATGTTATCAATGAGGTTGGCCAGCTTATTACATGGTATGACCCGCAGCAACTTAAATATCAGGCCTTGTCGCCAAACGGTATCATAAGCGGCTGATAGGTCAATAAAGGCTACTGATGTTTTGAGTTTTTTCTGAAAGCTCGTCTCTATATGAGTTGCTAGGGAGAGGATCTGGTCGGTGCAACTGCGGTTGGGTCGAAAACCTGCCTGTTCAATCGGTACCACTTCAAGAATTTTTCCGCCTATTCTATTGTAGATGATACGTTCCAACAGCTTATAGACACAGTTCAGCAGAGCGATAGGGCAGTAGTTTTGGGGCATGTCATTAGGTTTGCCTGGCTTTAGTATTGCTATAATCTTTGCTCGTTTAAGCTGGTGTGGGATATTACCCAATTCTAAAATATCTGTTAAGAAGTTTGCGAGCCATGTTCTAGTATATTTTCCACAGTGAAGTAGGAATTCCGGGTGGATGCCATCGAAGCCGGGAGCCTTGCCACTTTTGATTTTTGACAAGGCTGCTGTAACTTCTTCCGCTGTGATAGGCTGGGAAAATTCGGAGGTAGGCGATGGCCTTTGTTTTAAGAATCTTAATTCACGTTTGACGGTCGTGGTGTGTGTTCTGTCCCTTGGTGCTCTTGAGGTTCTAACTATGTGTGCAGCCACATTGTTAGGGGTTATCGGGTGGGTGTCTTTTATTTTACGTTTACTGCCTCCCAGGGTACGGAGTAGGGTCCATGTTTGCCTACTGGACTTAGTGAAATCTAGATTCTCCACGTTGTCCATCCATTTTTCCCGTCGAGCTGCGTCTAAGCTGTGCAACAGTTCGTCCACGATTTCTTGGTTGTTGGTTTCTGTAAATTCCTGGTACAGGTCTTCGCATCCCTCATTCCAGCCAGGGATGTACTCTTTCCGGTAGCCTCTGGGTACATTCCTCTTAGCCGTGGCGATGACTGCTCCCACAAATCTGTCATAGTTGTTCCTAGTCGGGGGTATCCAACCTAGACACTTGTCAAGGTTTTCTGCAAAGGAGGCCCAGTCTGCCTTCTGGAAATTCCATCGTGGGCGAGGAAAGGATTTTATGATTGGGATGTTAATTCCGACTTTTAAGATAACAGGGCGATGCTGGCTATGTGGGAAATCAGACAGGACTTCACGAGTTGCGGCTAGCGGTTGGTTGTTTTTGTTTTTAGTGACAAAACATAAATCAGGGTTATAATCTCGTCTCCATGCTGCTGATCGAAATGTTCCGCGGTCCTTGGCGTCGAAAATCAGGTGGGTGTTAGTCTCCTCACTCCAGCTCATCAGGGATTCACCGTTCTGGTCGTTTCGTGCGTGCTTCCAGTTCTCATGGTGACTATTAAAGTCTCCTACGTAGATAGCAGGGTGGGGATATTCTTGGAGTACTTCTGGAGGCCATGGACAGCCGGGAAGCTTATAGATGTTAACTATAGTGGTCTCGCCAATTTTGACAGCAACTTCATGTATGTTGTTGTCTGTAGATATCTTACACAGGGAAGCATTTTCTATCTTATTTTGTATGTAGGTTGCCACGCCGTAATTGCGGTGATAGGTGGCTCCCAGTATCTCAAATCCAGGGATTTTTCCTCTAGAGGCCAGCAGATGAGTCTCTTGTATCGCGACTACGTCGATTTTGTTCTGAGTGAGAACTCTCTGGAGAAATTCACATTTGCTCCTACTTATGCCTTCAATGTTTAGGTGGCAGACTCGGAGGCACGGTCCGAGTGCTCTAGTCAATTCTTCATCGTTCATTTGGTCGGTATCTTTCATGATGTGTTTACCAGGAGATCCAGCACAGGATTATCTGGATTATCTGGTTGCCTTTAGTGCTAGTTCATTTAGCGTTACCCAGGGTGCACATGTAGTATTCTACTACGGACGTGAACTAGCCTTACACCCCTTTTTGTGAACTAATAAAAAAAAAAAAATCTCTGCCCAGTTAACCGAATTTTAAACAGAAAACTTGTAATTTTGTGAACTAAGATTACAAGTTTTCTGTTTAAAATTCGGTTAACTGGGCAGAGATTTTTTTTCAACCTTCATATAAACAAAAGCAGTGATATTAAGTTAAGTGAAGCATCAAATGTGCCAAAAACTTGTGTAAACCAGGTAAGATTTCGGCAAATTTCATGTCTTATTTACTTTACGGTAGTCTTGTATGTTTCTATTACGGTTAAAAAAAAAATGCATCTCTCGTAAGTTTACTAATTTAAAACAAAAAAGTAACGACTATAAAACGTGATGTAGCAGGAAAGGAATAAAATCCTTTAGAGACATCAGAATGTGGATTTTTAAAAAACTGAAAACAGTAATGATTTGCTTTAAATTATCTTTTTCAAACAATACGTGTGGCTGGTAGCTGTTTTAAATTATAGACCCTATAATTAGAGAAGAAGCAACCTCTAAAGTTTGGTACCATAGTTGTAATAAAAGATCGTTTACATTCTAGTATCTTCCACATCTTTAACTTAGCAGCATGTTGGAAGCATTTGCAAATAAAGCAACTACTCCACCCTACAGCAGTGAAAGCTATATGGAAATCATGAATTAAGCTGTGTGGTTTCCGTTTGTTTATTTGAATAAGATTGATGAGTTATTAACAGTTCTTTCTTGTGAATGCAGTAAATAATTTTGTGTTTTTCAGAATATTCCATACAAAAAAATTGACCTTGAAATACTCCTATAAATTCCCAAGCTGTTCATTTCGATATTACGTAGGTTCAACACGTGTTCCCAAAACACCTGCCAAGTGTTCATTATGTAGTTGCAAATATCAGAAGTGGATCATGTGAAACAGGTGTTAAGTGAGTTACCAAGCATTAGCTATGCTGTGGCAAGTGTTTATTCTACAGCTGTTAATACAAGAAGTGAAAATATTATTAGTGAATTACCAAGCACTAGTTGCGCTGATCTGTGTAATTCTTTGAGTGGTACACTTCATAAATTTTGTTTCCTCTCAAAATTAATCCACAGATAATGGGTATACATGCTTAGCTGACACATCTTTTAATGAGGAAAGTGGAGTTGTGTGTAGTGGAGTTTCGAAAGCAGACTTAAGTCCCAGAAGATCTAAAATGTCTAAGATTCTTAGGAATGCCTTAACAAGGCTACCAGAAGCAAAGCCACATCATGGGAAAAATGAACTAAAACACTCAAAGATTTGTATGATAGCAATGTTTCTTTTTTCACAGAAAACAATTTAAATTCTGTTGCCAGAGATTTCATTAACAGCCAATTACGGAACTGCCATCAACCAGCAAATACTAGGCAATGGACATGTGAAGACAAGGCATTTGCCCTGTCCTTATATAAGCAACCCCTTGCCTATACAAGTATCTGTCAGTTCATTTTTCCCTTCCTTCTGTGAGGCATCTGAAATCTCTCTGTCTGCCACACCTTTTTGAGCCAGGAGTGAATCCTGCAGTGATGAATGTAATAAAAGCAGAAGGTGAGGCAATGTGCAGCAGTGATAAATATTTAGCTTTTTTGTTTCATGAAATGTCTGTGGAGAGAAATTTGAATTGTGATGTAAACAAGTGACAAATCACAGTGTTTCTGGCTTTAGGAAGGTCAAATGTATATGCAGACCATGATGCATTGATATTCTGGTCAGAGGCATACATAAAATTTGGAAGCTGGTTGTTGCATATTACTTCACTCAGAACTCAGTTTCAAATACTGCTTTAAAGTTCTTATTACATATTTACATATATTATAAGGCAATTTCAAAAAATAGGGCTGAAGATAGCAGAATAAGATTTTCACTCTGCAGCGGAGTGTGCACTGATATGAAACTTCCTGGCAGATTAAACCTGTGTGCTGGACCGAGACTCAAACTTGGGACCTTTGCCTTTCGTAGGCAAGTGCTCCACCATCTGAGCTACCCAAGCACAACTCACGCCCCATTCTCACAGCTTTACTTCTGCCAGTACCTCGTCTCTTACCTTCCTAACTTTACAGAAGCTCTCCTGTGAACTTTGCAGAACTAACTCTACTGATAGAAAGGATATTGTGGGGACATGGCTTAGCCACAGCCTGGGGGATGTTTCCAGAATGAGAGTTCGAGTCTCAGTCTGGCACACAGTTTTAATCTGCCAGGAAGTTTCATATCAGCATACACCCCACTGCAGAGTGAAAATCTCATTCTGGAAACATCCCCCAGGCTGTGGCTAAGCCTTGTCTCTGCAATATCCTTTCTTTCAGGAGTGCTAGTTCTGCAAGGTTCACAGGAGAACTTCTGTAAAGTTGGGAAGGTAGGAGACGAGGTACTGACAGAAGTGAAGCTGTGAGGATGGGGCATGGGTCGTGCTTGGGTAGCTCAGATGGTAGAGCGCTTGCCAGTGAAAGGCAAAGGTCTTGAGTTCAGGTGTTGGTCCAGCACACAGTTTTAATCTGCCAGGAATTTTCAGGGCTGAAGATAGGTTTTACAGCTTGTTAGCAGGGTACAACCAATCAGAGAGCACTGAAGGGACTACCTAGTGAGAAATTCAGTGAATCCAGTCCAATTTAATTTTTTATGTATTGCTGTGATTTGTGACGTCCCACACCTACGTATTAAAGAATGCTATTAATAATTGACTAGAAACAAAATGCAGTTTGGGCTTAAAAAAAAAAGGCCAGTCTTGAATTTGAATGAGGACTTTTCTTCTGCATCAGCAGAAGATGTTTACGACTCGCAAAAATTACAGAGGAGTCGTTTTGACTTTAAGGATTCTTTTATTAAAATGAAAGTTATGGTAGATGCAGCCCAGCTTAGTCATACAGTTGATTTTACCTGCAGAGTCAATATACTTTGCAGAATTTGTTGAGAAGACAGATTACCTCTTAGATTCACAAAACAGCACTCGTCATCATCCACAAGATGGTAAATCTTGTAAGTGTGCCCTCTCTCCAGGGTCACCACATACTGAAATGTGGTACAGTACATTAAAGGAAATTGAAAACTGGAAAGAGTTGCAACTAGGAACAAGGGGAGATAAGACAAAAATGTCTAATTTCATAAGTGGGTGGCAAACTACAATAATATCATTGATGTGAATTGAACAGATTAAAAAAAAAGACTTCAATTTTTTAAGCATGAGGGCCTTCAATGAAGGCCTACTGGAGAATGTTTTTTACCATGTGAAGCAACATGGTGTTTCCAACACCAACCCAGCCTGCTTTCAGTCTGTAGCAGCACTGAAAAAATTATAATCAATAACATATCCCTATCTATAAGTACACTAGGTAATTATGAGGATGATAGTTGTATGCCATTAAGAAATTTAAGGCAATTACACGGATCTCATAATGACAGCTTTCTTGACTCCAGAAAAGATAATTGCATAATTGACAACAATGATTTATCAGTGTCCTTGCTGGTAATGCAGCTTGCAATGGTGACAGTGATGGTGGGGAAGCTGATGTAGGTAATGACAGACAAGGATTGACATTTGTAGCTGGTTACAGCCTGTGAAACATTGGTGGAAAACCTGAGATCAACTGTAATGACTGTAAAACATTTGTTTTCTCCAACACCCACAGAGGATCATTTACTTACAAGTTTAAGGGAATCTGATACCTTAAACACACAATTATTGTATGGAAGTGACAGCCTAGTGTTCTTTTTAACTAAAGTCCAGTCAGTCATATGCATTTTTAGTGGGCAATTTTGATTTACAAATATGTCAGAGATTGGAAACACACCATCTGTAATAAAAGAATGAATGTGGTTTAGGAGAAATTGAAGATAAAGTTTAAAGCTGTTTGACAGTTCAGAGAGAAATTCTTCTGTTTGCTTAAATAATAATAGTAATAATGTAGTAATTAGTTTTTGTTTTCAGTTAACTGCTTTTATCCCCATTTCCTACCCGTGGTCCTTCTCTTTTAATGTTGATGTATGTGCTTTTGTGTTGAAGCATTTACTCTTCATTTAAGATGTAGGATCATTTTAAAGGAAGTCAATGGTTAATAATGCAAATTTCATGAAATATGCCTACAGTTTTGACAAATTTTAGATAACAAGTAGGCCTACAGGCTTCGCCCACTTCTCCTGATGACATAGTAGCTAGGCATGGAATAGATGGTACCATTTTGTTGGTGGTAGTATAGAAATTCTAATCATCAAAGTGAAAGTCATTTGGAGGGTAATACTGCTGTTGGTATATGCTGAGTTTTTTTTTTTTGTAATTACTACTGTGATGTCAGTCAGTTGGGAAAATCATGCACCTGCAGGCTGTCAGTCATAAAAAAATCAGCTATTTATACCATAGTTACTATTGTATTGTATGGTAGATTACATTTTTTGCACTTGGTGACAAATGCATACTAAGAGAGTTTCACAAACTGTTACCAATAGGCATGTGGGAGAGAAAATGTGTCAAGTAAAAGAACTTAGTTGTTTGTTAATATGATCGGTTCCAAATTGAGAAAATATTGACATGTTTGGTTCACAGAGAAATTTTCATCTCAATGAAACAGTCCATTGACACTGTTAATTAGAATTCTTCTCTTGTGCTTTAAATTTATAGTAGGTCTAATGGGAAAAGTGTAAAACTGATATTTTAGGTGGTGATGAGAATCATAAACTACCACAAAGTTCATTATGACTGTGTGAGTTTGTCTTTGGAATATGATTTCCAGTCTCTTTTCTATGTTTACAGGTGCCTCAACTACATTTTAAGTAACATGGCACAGAAAGAATTCAGTGAGTCACTGATATCAAAACTGTAGTAAATTAGTCTCTTATACCATACATGTCTGAAGAAAAGTTTGTTTTCTAGTTTATGAGTGAGCTTACTGAGGATTGCAAGTGTTATGGAATAACTGCCCTCTCAACTCCTTTTATTGGTGGAAAAAATCACGGCCTTAAACTAAAATGAACATTGATATTAACAATAACAGATGAAAGCTATAATAATCATTGTGATTTTCAAGATGCAGTTCCCACTCAGGTGCCTGGCTGCCCTCCGCATCTATGTATCTACATCATCTGGAAGAGAACATCCTGTAGATGTAGATTGTAGGCAGTGCCTGGAGTAGGCCTGCTCTGTTTAAAATTGCTATAGCTTGAAGCATAAGTATTCAATGTGATTGTGAGTATTTGAACTCCAGTTGCCATTTGATCTGAGAGAGGTGATAATTAATTATGTAACATGTTGTGGGTCATTTGTTCTGAATAATGAAAATTCTGTTTGTCTTGTGCAACACATACCATCATGCAAAATCTTATGCCTTGTAGTTATTGGTAATGACTTCTTCATGTGTGGTGGCATATGTAGATGCAATAAGACTGATTACATCCAAGTAGATGTATATGTAGATGTGTTGAGGTTGATTATATGGAAGTGAAGAGAGTGGGAATTACAGATCTTCCAGTTAAAAAGTTGAAAATTTGTGTATTATGTATGGTGAAGTGCAGGCATAGTAATTAAGAAAACATATAAAAAGTTTAGATGAACAATTGGTTTTAATATTGAAGAAAATATCTTTCTTGGAAATACTTTATTGCAATAAATTTAACTGCAACTGCCAGGTAAATAAGCTTGAGCAAAACTCCTTGCAGGAAAGATTAGATCATTAAACTGCTGCAGTAATAGAGCAATGTATACATTTGAGATGATAATCTTGTGTTTGTTGCTTCACTCCATTTCACCATCAAAGTGAAAGTAGTCCCATACTCAGAAACTGAGCACAGGGGAGCAGATGTAGGATTCCTGTGTTGCTGTTCTTGGTGAGGTTGTAATGGAGATGGTCTGCTTTTGTCTTCCTCTGACCTGTAACAAAGTGTCAAGTATGTATCAGTGTTGTGTGAATGACTTTGACTATAACATGTACAGTGTAGTGCTGGGTTTATGTTTTTAAGGACGAAGAAAAGCGAGAGGGTGAAACCTGGTGTGGGCACCACACAGCCTACTCCTCCCAGATAGCACCGAGGGAGCCACTGAGCTTCACTCCCCATCCAACAAACAGACAGTGTCATGTGCCCTCAGATCATGAGACACAGTGAAAAGCTATGGAATCTAATCCAGGAGATTGGCATAAAGACTGATGGTCAGGAACTTTGCACCATCACCTTTCCCCAGAGGGGGCTCACGGTCCTTTCGTGAGTACATGCATGGCGAGCACTGGGCCCCGAGCTATTGCAGCCTTCCTTCTTTCCAGGGCTGTATTTCCTTGCCCTTCCCCTCGTTTCCTCTCCTCTCCTTGCTTCTTCCCCTTCACCCTCTCCTCTCCCTCTCTTGGTGTCCTTGTTTGATTTGGCCCTGCTATCCTCCTGGTTTGTTGGCCGTGCAATTTGGTTTTGTTGCATAATCACCTCATGCTTTTGGCATTCCCTAGTCCACCTCTGGGGTTTGACCTTCATTACTAAATTTATATTCCATAGTGTGAGCCATTTGGGAAAGAGCACCTTACCTAGTGTCTCCGACGTGTGCCCTCCTAGTTCATTCCACCTTTTCCTTCACGTTGTTGTCTGATGCTAGAGTGCATAGCCAGCATGGTAGCCAGCCCATGTGGTGGGGTCGCTTTGTCCCCTTTTGGTTGAAAACACAGGGATCACACTTCTGATACCTGAGCTGTGTCCTCCTCATGTAAGCCTAGGAGTGGTTGCTTGTTGTCGTGAAGCATCAGAACTCCCGGCAATAGCTGCCATGCCAGACGGCTCCTGCTGTGGCTGGGCGGCACACTTGGGGAGAGCCCCTGATCAGAGTGGGTGGTATCAGGGCAGACGCTATGCAAATGAAATGCATATGGGTCCAGAACTCTGGCCGTTCTTCTGCGGCCATCTCTCTGCATGGATCAGATTTTTTTAGGGCTGCTTCTTCTGCCCCTTATGCCTTCCCATCCATGGCTACCCCTGGGAGGAGAGTCAGGCTCGTCGGCTAGGGGCGAAACCTTTACCCCGCTATCTGGTTTGCACCACTTTGTTCAGCGTGTTCAGAAGGGTCCGAAAGACAATCACATTGATACTGGTGCCTTTATCCTGGCCTTTGAAGGGGATACGCTTCCTGAGAAAGTAAAGGTTATGGTTTATCAATGTGACGTGAAGCCATACATCCCACCACCTATGAGATGTTTCAAGTGTTTGTGTTTTGGACACATGTCTTCCCGCTGTTCGCAGGCCCCTCTCTGTGGTGACTGTGGACGTTCACTCCATGAGAGGAGTTCCTGTGTTCCCCCTCCTGTGTGTGTTAATTGTCATGGCAATCATTCCCCATGTTCACCAGATTGCCCAGTTTATAAGAAGGAAAAGGAGATACAGGAGTATAAGTCCCTTGATCGTGTAACCTACACTGAGGCTAGTAAGAAGTATGCACGTCTTCACTCTGTGTCCATGACATCTAGCTATACTTTAGTTACATCTTCACCTCTTCCTCCCCTCTTACCCTAGTCCCAAACCCCTCTCCTCCCCCCCTCCCCTGCGGCTCCCACACCCTCCAGTCCAGGCACTGTTCCCCCTTCCTAGCCGGAGAAGTGTCCCACTTCTTCAGCATCTGCCGGTCAAGGGCGCCCCTCCCAGGATACTCCTTCCCGGCACCTTCCATGACAAAGGTCTGCTACCATGCGACGACTGTGAGAACCACGGTCTGTGGGCCCCCAGGTCACCCAATCTTTCTGTTCCTGATCTTGCTGCAGCATCTCCCTTATGCCACATAGCCCTCCTCGATCTGAAATGGAAAAGAAGAAGAAACATAAGTCCCAGGACAAGGAGCCTCTGGTGTCCCCAGAGGTCCCATCCCCACCTTCGTAACCTGATTCTGACCTGTTGTTCATGGATGTCGCCCCCTCCCTGCCGGTGGCGGGTAGTGACCCGGCAGCATGACTGGTTATCCAATGGAATTGTAATGGATATTACCGTCACCTTCCGGAGTTGAAATCCCTTATTTTGTCTTACTCTGCAGCTTGTGTGGTTCTGCAGGAATCTCATTTTACTGATGATCACTCAACAACCCTCTGTGGGTTCCTTGTTTTCTTTCAAAATCGGGTCAGCCCCCTGCAGGCCTCTGGTGGCATTTGTACGTTGGTCCGTATGGACGTTGCTAGCACGTGGATTCCTCTTCAAACTACATTGGAAGCGGTTGCTGTTAGGGTCCACCCGGACTCTGAGGTCATGGTTTGCAATCTTTATCTCCCTCCTGACAGGACTCTTACACCTACTTCCTTAACTGCCCTTCTTCAGCAACTTCCTCCCCTCTTCCTCCTTCTCGGGGATTTTAATGCTCATCATCCCTTGTGGGGCAGTGGATTTCCATCTAATTGGGGTCTTCTCATAGACCAGTTTCTTGCAGACCACGACTTGTGCCTTCTTAATGATGGCTCCCCTACTCATTTCAGTGCCAGTCATGGTACCTTTTCTGCCATTGATCTTTCTCTTTCTTCTCCCTCCCTCCTCCTTTCATTACACTGGTCGCCACAAGCTGTCCTGTGACCACTTCCCATTGATTCTCTCACTCCCTTCCCGCTCCCCGATGGACAGGTTACCTCATTGGTCTTTCCAACATGCCGATTGACCTCTATATACTGCACAGGTCGTTTTTTCTCTCTCTTTGTGGGGTTGTATTAATGATGTCCTATGTGACGTGTCTGACACGATTGTTCATGCTGCTAGCCTTGGAGTACCGTGCTCATCTGGACCATTTCGCCACCGACAAGTCCCATGCTGGAGTACGGCCATTGCCATTGCCATCCATGATTGCCGTTGAGCTTTGCAACACCTTAAGAGGCACCCATCCGTTGCCAACCTTATTGCCTTTAAACGCCTTCATGCTAAAGCCCGTTATCAAACAGAGCAAACGGATGTGTTGGGAAAGCTTTGTTTCTTCCCTCGGTTCTATTGTCCCTATGTCACAGGTATGGGCTACACTTCGCTCTCTCCAAGGTTGCCATCGACAGTCTACCCTCCCGGGCCTTCACCTCCCGGATGGCCTTTGCACGGATCCTTTGTTTCTCGCGGAACATCTTGCGACCCATTTTGCAACAGCATCAACATCAGCCTCCTATCCGGCTACTTTCCTTCACCAGAAACAGTGGGCCGAAGCTTCCGCCATATGTTTTACCCCTTGTCAGTCAGAATCTTTACTGAATGGGAACTTCTTTCCGCACTTTCTTCTTCTCCTGATATGGCCCCTGGCCCAGACTCCATTCATAACCAACTACTTCAACATCTCAGTGCTCCACAACGGCAACATCTTCTCGGGGTGTTTAGCCATATTTGGCTCCAGGGTGACTTCCCTTCTCAGTGGAGGGATAGCATCGTGGTTCCTGTCCTTAAGCCTGGTAAGAACCCCCTGTTTGTCGAAAGCTATCAGCCAATTAGTCTGACAAATGTTGTTTGCAAGTTACTTGAATGGATGGTAGCTCTTTGGCTCAATTGGGATGGTCTCCGATCAATCATTTACTTCACCTGGAATCCGCAGTGTGGCAGGCTTTTTCCCAGCGCCGCCATTTGGTTGCAGTATTTTTCGACCTTCGCGAGGCCTATGACACGGCTTGGTGCTATCACATCTTACACTTGATCAGTGGGGTCTTCGGGGCCCACTCCAAATTTTTATCCATCAGTTCCTGTTCCATCAGTCATTCAGGGTTTGGGTTGGTACTGTTTTTAGTTCTCCATGTACCTAGGAGAATGGCATCCCACAGGGTTCTGTATTAAGTGTACTTCTTTTCCTGGCCTCTGTCGGTCCTTTGGTCACCCTTGCTCTGTATGTGGATGTTTTCTGCATTTGGGTTAGTTCCTCTTCTATGGCCTCTGCAGAGCGGCAGCTCCAGGGAGCTGTTGGTGTGCCTCTGCATGGACCCTCTCACATGGGTTTCAATTCTCTCCTTTAAAATCGTAGGTGGTCCACTTCTGTCGCCGTACTATGATCCACCCTGATCCGGAGCTCTATCTCGATGCACAACTATTACCTGTGGTCCCATAGTTTCGTTTAATGGGTCTTCTTTTCGACAACAAGCTCGCCTGGCTGCCCCATATCAGACTTCTGAAGGTAGGACGTTTCCGTAAACTCAATGTCCTTCGCTTCCTTGCCCACACCTCTTGGGGTGCGGACCGCTCCATCCTTCTCCGCCATTATCGGGCTTTAGTGCTGTCTCTCTTGGACTATGGTTGTCAAGTTTATGGTTTGGTTGCTCCTTCCACACTGCATCTCCTAGATCCGGTCTACCATCATGGTATCCGTTTGGCCACCGGTGCCTTCCCTACTAGCCCTGTTGATAGTCTCCTGGTTGAAGCTGGGATCCCCCCCCCCCTTTTTCTGTTCGGCAGCCCCAGCTTCTGGTTTCTTATGCAATTGCTGTCCGTTCCTCTTCCACTCATTCTTCCATTCTTAGAGATGTATGTTGGCACCAGCAGAATCATTCTCCAGTCAGCTCCAAATGCCAGTTCTCTAAATTTTCTCAGTAGTGTTGCACAGAAAGGATGTTCTCTTCCCTCCACAGATTCCCACTCAAGTTTCCAAAGCATTCCTGTAATACTCTCATGTTGATCAGAACTACTGGTAACAAACCTAATAGCCACCTCTAAATTGCTTCAGTGTCTTCCTTTAACTTCACCAAGCAGTGGTCCCAAACACTCAAGCAGTACTCAAGAATGGGTCACAGCAGTGTTCTACACATGGTCTCCTTTACAGATGAACCACTTTTTCTTACAATTCTCCCAATAAAACAAAGTCTGCCATTAGTCTTCCCTGTTACTAACATGATATGCTCATTCCATTGTATACTGCTTTGCAGCATTATAACTAGGAATCTAATTGACATGATTGTGTCAAGCAGTACGCTACTAATGCTGTCTTTGAACATTATGGGATTGTCCAATCACCACACCAACCAGAAATTTTGTCTATGTCATCTTGTATACTCCTAGAGGCAACCAACAATGACACCATTCCATACACCACAGCATCATCAGCGAACAGCTGCAGACTGCTGCTCACACTGTACATCTGTACCAAATAAATGAAGTTCAATGGTGAGCAAAATAAACTAAGTCTAAACTGTCCTCAAAATATCTGGTATCCAAATTACACAAAAATTATTCACAGTCTAAACTGTGCAACTATTGTGCTACATATACCAATGAAGCAACTGCTACAAAAAAAATTAAAGACTGCCCTCTCACTAGGAGCTCTTGCACAACACTGTTTACTCTGTGAGCCCATATGTAGTGAAGGGTCATATGAATACCACTGCAAATAGCCATAGAAGTTGCATTTTTGTTACTTATTTGAATCTGTCACACAAAACATGGCCATGTTGCAAGTCAATTGACATCATTTTTCCATCTGGCTAGGCTTCCAGAATTTTGACACAAGCAAAGGTATTTACATAATTTTAAATAAATTGAACCTTTTTTTGCTTTATAAGGTAGTGCACAAAAAAGCAAGCTTAATTTCGATGTGTGACTGTTCAGAGCACCGCCTTTCACATGGTGTCTAATACTGGGACTGTCTTCTCCATACTTTTTTGAACTGGCAAAATGCCAATTTTTCAGGCACAATTGAATGCACTACATCATGTGGCACATCCATTACTTTGTCTTACTGTAATTTCTTTTGCTGTATCAGGATTTTCTATATTAATGTTATCTAACTATAATTTTTAAACACATACCAAGGTAGTACAAGATATTCACAATATTGATTAAAAAATAATGTTCTGCAACTGGATTCAAAATCTACATCAAACTATCTTTGAAAATGGTCTACTGCTCAGATACATTTGGCTTTTGTATAGAAAGTGATAAATTTTCTATATTTATGATTTTGATTGATTTATTTTGGGAAGGGTACCAAACAGCGAGGTCATCAGTCCCATCAGATTAGGGAAGGTTGGGGAAGGAAGTCAGCCATGCCCTTTCAAAGGAACCAACCTGGTGTTTGACTGAAGTGACTTATGGAAATCATGGAAAATCTTAATCTAGATAGCTGGATGTGGGTTTAAACCATTATCCTCCCAAACGTGAGTCCATTGTGATAAGCACTGTGCCACCTCATTCACTTTATGATTTTCCATCTTTCTCTGATGTTTTGCAACTTCTGAACTTCTAGGTCTAGTTGTCTCTCTGAGATCTTTCCATGAGTAATATACTATCATTGAACTGTATTTATTTTGTAACTAGTGCTTTCTTAATTTGTGACTGGTGATTTCTTAATGTCCATGGGACCAAGCCAGGACAGGGAACATGGTCCAGATATGTCCCACAGGAATATCGGTCACTTACAACTGAAGCTGACCACCTATCTCAGTTGGTTTGGTTGTCTGCTCTTCATTTTAGACAGACACAAGAGAGGTCTTATTGCCTGCAGTTTTCATTGCAGCCACCTCCTCACTATTATTTTTTACTAACTGTCAGATGTTCACATGCATTGCCACACACTCCCCTCTCTTGGACAGAGGCATTCAGTGAATTCCAAAGTAAAGTTCTATGTACTGACTTGGCAGAAAATCCTAAGAAATTTTGGTCTTATGTCAAAGCGGTAGGTGGATCAAAACAAAATGTCCAGACACTCTGTGACCAAAATGGTACTGAAACAGAGGATGACAGACTAAAGGCCAAAATACTAAATGTATTTTTCCAAAGCTGTTCCACAGAGGGAGACTGCACTGTAGTTCCTTCTCTAGATTGTCGCACAGATGACAAAATGGTTGATATTGAAAGAGATGACAGAGGGATAGAGAAACAATTAAAATTGCTCAAAAGAGGAAAGGCCGCTGGACCTGATGGGATACCAGTTCAATTTTACACAGAGTACGCGAAGGAACTTGCCCCCATTCTTGCAGCGGTGTACCGTAGGTCTCTAGAAGAGTGTAGTGTTCCAAAAGATTGGAAAAGGGAACAGGTCATCCCTGTTTTCAAGAAGGGACGTCGAACATATGTGCAGAACTATAGACCTATATCTCTAACGTCGATCAGTTGTAGAATTTTTGAATGCGTATTATGTTCGAGTATAATGACTTTTCTGGAGACTAGAAATCTACTCTGTAGGAATCAGCATGGGTTTCGAAAGAGACGGTCGTGTGAAACCCAGCTCACGCTATTCAGCCACGAGACTCAGAGGGCCATAGACACGGGTTCCCAGGTAGATGCCTTGTTTCTTGACTTCCGCAAGGCGTTCGATACAGTTCCCCACAGTCGTTTAATGAACAAAGTAAGAGCATATGGACTATTAGACCAATTGTGTGATTGGATTGAAGAGTTCCTAGATAACAAAACGCAGCATGTCATTCTCAATGGAGAGAAGTCTTCCAAAGTATGAGTGATTTCAGGTGTGCTGCAGGGGAGTGTCATAGGACTGTTGCTATTCACAATATACATAAATGACCTTGTGGATAACATCGGAAGTTCACTTAGGCTTTTTGTGGATGATGCTGTGGTGTATCAAGAGGTTGTAACAATGGAAAATTGTACTGAAATGCAGCAGTATCTGCAACAAATTGACACATGGTGCAGGGAATGGCAATTGAATCTCAATGCAGACAAGTGTAATGTGCTGCGAATACATAGAAAGAAAAATCCTTTATCATTTAGCTACAATATAGCAGGTCAGCAACTGGAAGCAGTTAATTCCATACATTATCTGGGAGTAGGGATTAGGAATGATTTAAAATGGAATGACAACATAAAATTAATCATCGGTAAAGCAGATGCCAGACTGATATTCATTGGAAGAATCCTAAGGAAATGCAATCCGAAAACAAAGGAAGTAGGTTACATTACACTTGTTCACCCACTGCTTGAATACTGCTCAGCAGTGTGGGATCTGTACCAGATAGGGTTGATAGAAGAGATAGAGAAGATCCAATGGAGAGCAGCACGCTTAGTTACAGGATCATTTAGTAATCGTGAAAGCGTTATGGAGATGATAGATAAACTCCAGTGGAAGACTCTGCAGGAGCGACACTCAGTAGCTTGGTATGGGCTTTTGTTGAAGTTTCGAGAACATACCTTCACCGAGGAGTCACTCAGTATTTTGCTCCCTCCTACGTATGTCTCGTGAAGAGACCATGAGGATAAAATCAGAGAGATTAGAGCCCACACAGAAGCATACCGACAATCCCTCTTTCCACAAACTGGAATAGAAGGGAGAACTAATAGTGGTACTCAAGGTACCCTCCGCCACACACCATCAGGTGGCTTGCGGAGTATGGATGTAAATGTAGATGTAGATGTAGACTCCAATTACACACACACTTTTGTGAATAGCCCAGAGGGCTGTCATTTTATAAAGGAGCGGTATACAGGCAACACCCAACAGAAGTCAATCAGTCATCATAATTACATGAGGATGAAAACAAGTCAGCTTGCCAAAGTATGACACTGTCTGGATGAAAACAGCCAAATATATACACAAGAAGAGTTCAGAACTTGAAAGAGAGGATACTTTAATTTTATTTGGTGGGGAGCCCACTTCATGCTGGTTACATGAGTGATATGACATGGAATGGACCTCATGACCACTTGAAAGCATTGGGAATCCATTCTATTATATGATTACTCAATTTCCACCCAGAAGACATAGAAACTTGTCAGAGCTTAGTCTAAGGAGAGCACATTTTGGTTGATGATATCTCAGATGTGCTCATTAGGGCTGATGTCAAGTGATTTGTAGCATAACCCCAGCTCCCTCAAAGACTTGGAGAGCTCTTCGAACAATTCTGGCCTAATTATGGAGTAATACAATGGTATATTATCTAGCTGGAACTACAGAGCACCTATAAGATGCTGTAGCCCATAAAATGGATGAACATGGTCAAATATGGAGGTTTCTGTGTTGTTCACAGATGGGAGACAATGGTAGATATACACCGAAGAGCCAAAGAAACTGGTACATCAGCCTAATATCGTGTAGAGCCCCTGTCAGCATGCAGAAGTGGCACAGCATGATGTGACATGGACTCAACCAATGTCTGAAGTAGTGCTGGAGGGAATTGACATCATGAATCCTGCAAGGCTCTCCATAAATGGTGATCTATTCTGAACATCACATTACAAGGCAGCGCAGATATGCTCAATAATGTTCATGTCTGGGGAGTTTGGTGGTCAGTGGAAGTGTTTAAACTAGGAGGAGTGTTCCTGGATCCAGTCTGTAGCAATTCTGTAAGTGTGGAGTGTCAGTGCCCTGCTGGAATTGCCCAAGTCTGTCAGAATACACAATGGACATGAATGGATGCAGGTGATCTGACACGATGTGTATATGTCGTCTGTCAGAGTCATTCTAGATGTATCAGGGTTCCCATATCACTCCAACTGCACATGCCCCACACCATTGCAGAGCTTCCACCAGCTTGAACAATCCCCTGCTGACATGCAGCATCCATGGATTCATGAGGTTGTTCCCATACCCGTACACATCCATCCACTCAATACAATTTGAAACAAAACTTGTCTGACCTGGCAACATGTTTCCAGTCATCAACACTACAATGTCAGTGTTGATGTGTGCAGGCAAGGCGTAATGCTTTGTGTCATGCAGTCATCAGGGGTACATGAGTGGGTTTTCAGCTCCAAAAGCCCATATCAATGATGTTTCATTGAATGGTTCATGCCCTGACACTTGCTGATGGCTCACCATTGAAATCTGCAGCAATTTGTGGAAGGGTTGCTTTCTGTCACTTTTAACAATTCTCTTCTGTCCTTGTTGGTCTTGTTCTTGCACCATCTTTTTCCAGCCACAGCGATGTCAGAGATTTGATGTTTTAGCAGATTCCTGATATTCACAGTACATTCATGAAATGGCTGTACAGGAAAATACAAACTTCATCACTACTGGGGAGATGCTGTGTCCCATCGCTCATGCACCAACTATAACACCACATTCAGACTCACTTAAATCTTGATAACCTGCCATTGTAGCAGCAGTATCCGATCTAACAACTGCACCAGACGCTTGTTGTCTTATATAGGCATTGCTGACCACAGTGCCACATCCTGACTGCTTACATATCTTTGTACTTGAATATGCATGCCTATACCAGTTTCCTTGGCACTTTAGTGTATGATTGGCCCCATCTGATTCCCTGTGAACATCATTCACATGGGCATACTGGTGTCTCTTACTTGAACAGCGCCCAGATGTGTCACCTTGTCAGGTTGTAAACTCATCACCCGATGTCACCATGTGGCACTTCAGCCCAGGCAAACTTCTCCCATCCTTTGAGCATCAAATGATAATGATGCTAACATCTGTGCTACATAACACGTAATGTGTAGAAGTGCTGATATGGGGCAAAAAGATGGTTCTGTACAGTATGGCATCTCACTACCTATTCCTTTCCAGCACTGAATTAGTAAATGATATGCTGCTCAATCCCAAGACAGAAACATGGCAGGGTTCAGTGTTGATTCTAGCAGCCATGTTATAGTATCCTATGGGCACCATGGTTACTCTGCAAGATCACATTACTGCTAAGGATTATGTAATCATTGTAGCTGATCAGGTCCATCCCATGGTACAATGTTTGCTCCCCAATGGTGATTCTTTCTTTGAAGATGACAGAGTCCCTCTTCACACAGCTCAAATCACCCAGGACTGGCTTCCTGTGCACAAAGATGAACTGTTGACTTCCCACTAACCACCATGGTCACCAGATCTCAGTAGTATTGAGTCTTTGTGGTCTACTTTGCAGGGAAGGGTGCGTGATCACTATCTACATCTATTATCATTACTTGAACTTGCCACAATTTTGCAGGAAGAATGGTATAAGATTCACTTGAAAACTATATAGGAGCTGTATTTAACCATTCTCAGATGACTGGAAGCTGTTTTGAATTCCAGAAATCTGCCTACACTGTATTAGGCATTGCAATGTGTTGTGTATGTGATGCTTCCATATTTTTGTCCACCTTCTGTACTTCCTTTGTTTTTAACAGAACACATTTCATCCAAAATTTTTAAACAGGCAATTCAGAAGAATAGATAAACAAGTGATATTTCTCCTGATATAATTTAAAAAACATTATTAATCTTTTGTCATTACTTTTATTTAAAACATACATTAGTAAGGTACCATAATCACATGATTTGTAAGTGTATGTTATGAGACTAATAAATTGCAATTCACAATTCACAATAGGCTATATGTGTGCTGTCCAGTGCAATAAATCAAAGTGTGCAGCAAGTCTGCAGTTTAAATATTTTCCGGTCTTTTGTTGTATCTTGTCTCACATAATGATTTTTCTGCCCTGCTCTGACATTAAAGCACCACAATACATTGCTTCAATTTCATGCATTTATCAGTTCTAGAGCTGGAGCATATCTGAGGATATTCTTTGTATAAATGGCAATTTGGCTAAGTTTGTAATTATTTTACATCTCAACAGGCTTTTTTTCATGTGGAGAGGTAACTGTAGATTTGTTTCTTGTGACTGTACATTTAAAAAAAGCAGTGAGGTGAGTGAGTGGTAATAATAGTGTAGTCTGGCATTTCAAAGATGTACGTTAGATGAGAGGTTGCAGATGAGAGGGCAATGAAGAATTTTAAAGGTGTAAATATCCATGAAGCCTTTTTACATGCAGGAATTGTAGTCCCCACACATTTGAAGCAAATGATAAAGAAAAAAGTCATTATAATGAGAAACTTCTAATGTATAGGTGGAAAATTTGCCCCAATAGTGACCTTACCAAATTCCTGTCCTGTCACACAGCCATATTTTTCTGAAACCTTAACTTGAATACCAAGCGAGGTGGCACAGTCGTTAGCACACTGGACTCTCATTCAGGAGGACGATGGTTCAATCCCACATCTGGCCATCCTCATTTAGATTTTCCATGATTTCCCTCAATTGCCCCAGGAAAATGCTGGGATGGTTCCTTTGAAAGGGCACGGCCGACTTCCTTCCCCATCCTTCCCTAATCCGATGAGACCGATGACCTCACTATTTGGTCTCTTCCCCCAAAACAACCCCAACCCTTAACTTCAATAAATCTTCAATGGAGGCACCATTTATCCTCCAATGTTGCAAATTTTATTCAAACATGTTGTTGGCCGTGTGAAATATTCACAGCTGCTCAAAATGCATTGACAATATGCATAGCTACTCAAAGCCCACTGTCAGTTTTAAATCATCATGAATGGTTGCACATTGTAAATATGTTAACCGTCATTGTCACATTTTATCCACATTTATGTATGTTGTTATATTTCTAATTTCCTGTAACAGTTGATTGCAACTGCCATTCTATTCAATTTTTTGTGTTTACATTGTATTTGCAACGTGTTTACACTTGAAAACAGCTGCAGAAGCTGAAACTAGATGTTTATATATGACATAACCAAATGAGATCCTAATGAAATTTAGAGTATTGGTGAAAATAAATCACCTTTATTTAACTATGTTATGAAAAGGATAGATTCTTGCTCACCATAAAGAGGGCAAGATGAGTTGCAGACAGGTGCAATGAAAAGACTGTTACACACTGAGCTTTCAACCAAAGCCTTCTTTGGAAATAAAAGAAAAAACACACACATTCACACAAGAAGGCACCCCTCATGCACCAATCTACATCTACATCTACATCCATACTCTGCAAGCCACCTGATGGTGCGTGGGGGAGGGTACTTTGAGTACCTCTATCGGTTCTTTCTTCTGCTCCAGTCTTGTGTTGTTCATGGAAAGAAAGATTGTCGGTATGTCTCTGTGTGGGCTCTAATCTCTCTGATTGTATCCTCATGGTCTCTTCATGAGACATACGTAGGAGGGAGCAAAATACTGCGTGACTCCTCGGTGAAGGTGTGTTCTCGAAACTTCAACAAAAGCCCGTACTGAGCAACTGAGCATCTCTCTTGCAGAGTATTCCACTGGGTTTATCTATCATCTCTGTAATGCTTTAGCAATTACTAAATGATACTGTAATGAAGTGCGCTGCTCTCTGTTAGAACTTCTCAATCTCTTCTATCAACCCTATTTGGTATGGATCCCACACTGGTGAGCAGTATTCAAGCAGTGGGCGAACAAGTGTAATGTAACCTACTTCCTTTGTTTTCGGATTGCATTTCCTTAGCATTCTTCCAATGAATCTCAGTCTGGCATCTGCTTTACCGATGATTAATTTTATATTGTCATTCCATTTTAAATCATTCCTAATGCCTACTCCCAGATAATGTATGGAATTAACTGATTCCAGTTGCTGACCTGCTATATTGTAGCTAAATGATAAAGGATCTTTCTTTCTATGTATTCGCAGCACATTACATTTGTCTGCATTGACATTCAATTGCCATTCCCTGCACCATGTGTCAATTCGTTGCAGATACTGCAGCATTTCAGTACAATTTTCCATTGTTACAACCTCTCGATATACTACAGCATCATTTGCAAAAAGCCTCAGTGAACTTCCGATGTTATCCACAAGGTCATTCATGTATATTGTGATTAGCAACAGTCCTATGACACACCACTGCAGCACACCTGAAATCACTCATACTTTGGAAGACTTCTCTCCATTGAGAATGACATGCTGCATTCTGTTATCTAGGAACTCTTCAATCCAATCACACAATTGGTCTGATAGTTTGTATGCTCTTACTTTGTTCATTAAACGACTGTGGGGAACTGTATCAAATGCCTTGCAGAAGTCAAGAAACACGGCATCTACCTGGGAACCCGTGTCTATGGCCCTCTGAGTCTCGTGGCTGAATAGCGCGAGCTGGGTTTCACATGACCGTCTCTTTCGAAACCCATGCTGATTCCTACAGAGTGGATTTCTAGTCTCCAGAAAAGTCATTATACTCAAACATAATATGTGTTCCAAAGTTCTACAACTGATCAACGTTAGAGATATAGGTCTATAGTTCTGCACATCTGTTCGACGTCCCTTCTTGAAAACGGGGAGGACCTGTTCCCTTTTCCAATTTTTGGAACACTATGCTCTTATAGAGACCTGCGGTACACCGCTGCAAGAAGGGAGGCAAGTTCCTTCACATGCTCTGTGTAAAATCAAACAGGTATCCCATCAGGCCCAGCGGCCTTTCCTCTCTTGAGTGATTTTAATTGTTTTTCTATCCCTCTGTCATTATTTATTTATTGATTTATTTACTCATCAAGTGACATAGGACCAAATTTAGGAGCAAATCTCCAAGGCCATGGAACTTGTCAGTACATGAAATTACAACATAAACATAACAACAGATAAAAATAAATGTTCATGAGCCTTAAAAAAGTCAGTCCATAAGTTTAAGTAAACATATCAGCGATACAATAAAAATTAGCTTAATTTTTCAAGGAACTCCTTGACAGAATAGAAGAAGTGACCCATGAGGAATCTCTTCACATTTGATTTGAAAGTGCGTGGATTACTTCTAACAAGGGAACCTCCCCATCGCACCCCCCTCAGATTTAGTTATAAGTTGGTACAGTGGATAGGCCTTGAAAAACTGAACACAGATCAATCGAGAAAACAGGAAGAAGTTGTGTGGAACTATGAAGAAATAAGCAAAATATACAAACTGAGTAGTCCATGGCAAGATAGGCAACACCAAGGATAGTGGGAGCTCAGGAGCGCCATGGTCCCATGGTTAGCGTGAGCAGCTGCGGAGCGAGAGGTGCTTGGTTCAGGTCTTCCCTCGAGTGAATAGCTTAATCTTTTATTTTCAGACAATTAGTATCTGACAATCTCTTATGCTCCTGAGCTCCCACTATCCTTGATGTTGCCTATCTTGCCATGGACTACTCAGTTTGTATATTTTGCTTATTTTTTTCATAGTTCCACACAACTTCTTCATGTTTTCTCGATTGATCTGTGTTCAGTTTTTCAGGGCCTATCCACTGGACCAAGTTATAACTAAATCTGCGGGGGGGGGGGGGGGGGGTGCGATGGGGAGGTTACCTTGTAAGATGTTTGACTTCGAGTGGCAGCTTTTTGAAAATGGATGCAGCAGTATACTGCACATCTTTTTGCACAAGAGTTAAGGAAGTCCGATCCAAATGCAGATTTGATTTCTGCCGCGTATTAACCAAGTGAAAGCTGCTTATTCTTGGGAATAAACTAATATTGGTAACAAGAAACAACAATAAGGAATATACATATGGAGAGGCCAATGTCAAAATACCCAGATTCGTGAATAGAGGTCAACAAGAGGTTCGTGAACTAACACCACTTATTGCCCAAACCGCCCATTTCTGAGAAAAAAATATCCTTTTAGAATGAGAAGAGTTACCCCAAAATATAATATTGTATGGCAATAGTGAATGAAAATAAGCATAGTAGACTAATTTTTGTGTCAAATGATCACTCACTTCTGATACCATTCAAATAGTAAAAATGCCAGTATTAAGTCTTTGAACAATATCCCGAATGTGGGCTTTCCACAACAGCTTGTTATCTATCTGAACACCTAGAAATTTGAACTGTTCAGTTTCACTAATCATATGCCCATTCTGTGAAATTAAAAGTCCGGTTTGGTTGAATTGTGTGTTATAAACTGTAAAAACTGAGTCTTACTGTGATTTAGCGTTAGTTTATTTTCTACAAGCCATGAATTGAGGTCGTGTACTGCACTATTTGAAACAGAGCCAGTGCTGCACACAACATCCTTTACTACCAAGCTAGTGTCATCAGCAAACAGAAATATTTTATTGTTACCATAATACTAGAGGGCATATATATGGAAATGGAAAAAAGAACACATTGACACCGGTGTGTCAGACCCACCATACTTGCTCCGGACACTGCGAGAGGGCTGTACAAGCACGGCACAGCGGACACACCAGGAACCGCGGTGTTGGCTGTCGAATGGCGCTAGCTGCGCAGCATTTGTGCACCGCCGCCGTCAGTGTCAGCCAGTTTGCCGTGGCATACGGAGCTCCATCGCAGTCTTTAACACTGGTAGCATTCCGCGACAGCGTGGACGTGAACCGTATGTGCAGTTGACGGACTTTGAGCGAGGGCGTATAGTGGGCATGCGGGAGGCCGCGTAAACGTACCGCCGAATTGCTCAACACGTGGGGCGTGAGGTCTCCACAGTACATCGATGTTGTCGCCAGTGGTCGGCGGAAGGTGCACGTGCCCGTCGACCTGGGACCAGACCGCAGCGACGCACGGATGAACGCCAAGACCGTAGGATCCTACGCAGTGCCATAGGGGACCGCACCGCCACTTCCCAGCAAATTAGGGACACTGTTGCTCCTGGGGTATCGGCGAGGACCATTCGCAACTGTCTCCATGAAGCTGGGCTACGGTCCCGCACACCGTCAGGCCGTCTTCCGCTCACACCCCAACATCGTGCAGCCCGCCTCCAGTGGTGTCGCGACAGGCGTGAATGGAGGGACGATTGGAGACGTGTCGTCTTCAGCGATGAGAGTCGCTTCTGCCTTGGTGCCAATGATGGTCGTTTGCGTGTTTGGCGCCGTGCAGGTGAGCGCCACAATCAGGACTGCATACGACCGAGGCACACAGGACCAACACCCGGCATCATGGTGTGGAGAGCGATCTCCTACACTGGCCGTACACCACTGGTGATCGTCGAGGGGTCACTGAATAGTGCACGGTACATCCAAACCATCATCGAACCCATCGTTCTACCATTCCTAGACCGGCAAGGGAACTTGCTGTTCCAACAGGACAATGCACGTCCGCATGTATCCCGTGCCACCCAACGTGCTCTAGAAGGTGTAAGTCAACTACCCTGGCCAGCAAGATCTCCGGATCTGTCCCCCATTGAGCATGTTTGGGACTGGATGAAGTGTCGTCTCACGCGGTCTGCACGTCCAGCACGAATGCTGGTCCAACTGAGGTGCCAGGTGGAAATGCCATGGCAGGCCGTTCCACAGGACTACATCCAGCATCTCTACGATCGTCTCCATGGGAGAATAGCAGCCTGCATTGCTGCGAAAGGTGGATATACACTGTACTAGTGCCGACATTGTGCATGCTCTGTTGCCTGTGTCTACGTGCCTGTGGTTCTGTCAGTGTGATCATGTGATGTATCTGACCCCAGGAATGTGTCAATAAAGTTTCCCCTTCCTGGGATAATGAATTCACGGTGTTCTTATTTCAATTTCCAGGAGTGTATATATATACACATAAGGAACAGGAGTGGCCCCAATACTGATCCCTGGGGCGCCCCCCACTTGACAGTACTCCACTCAGACCCCACATCACAGCCATTTTCAACATTGTGAATAATGACCTTTTGCTACCTGTTGCTAAAGTAAGAGGTGAACCAATTGTGAGCTACCCCGTATTCCGTAATGGTCCAACTTCTAGCGCAGTATTTTGTGATTAACACAATCAAATGCCATAGTAAAATCAAAAAATATTCCAAGCATTTGAAACCTTTTGTTTAACCCATCCAGTACCTCACAGAGATAAGAGAATATATCATTTTCAGTTGTTAAACGACTTCTAAAGCCGAACTGTACATTTGATAGCAAATCGTGTGATATAAACTGAGCAATTATCCTCACATACATAGCATTTTCAATAACTTTTGCAAACACTGATGGCATAGAAATAGGTCTAAAATTACCTGCATTATCCCTTTCTCCCTTTTTATAAAGTGGCTATATTACTGAGTACTTTAATCATTCAGGAAACTGACCATTCCTAAAGGAAAAATTACAAATATGGCTAAATACAGGGCTAACATGTGCAGCACAGTACTTTAATATTCTGCTAGATGCTAGACACTCCATCATAACCATGAGAGTCCTTAATCTTCAGTCATTTAATTATTGACTCAATTTCCCTCTCATCTGTATCACAGAGGAGTATTTCAGACATCAATCTCGGAAAGGCATTTGCCCAGAAAGTTATATGATTTCCTGTAGAAACTAAATTTTTATTTAATTCACCAGCAATGCTCAGAAAATGATTGTTAAATGATGTACATACAGGGCTATTACACATGATTGAAGCGATTTCATAAGTTCACTGTAGCTCCATTTATTGACATATGGTCACGACACACTACAGATATGTAGAAAAACTCATAAAGTTTTGTTCGGCTGAAGCCGCACTTCAGGTTTCTGCTGCCAGAGCGCTCGAGAGCGCAGTGAGACAAAATGGCGACAGGAGCTGAGAAAGTGTATGTCGTGCTTGAAATGCACTCACATCAGTCAGTCATAACAGTGCAACGACACTTCAGGACACAGTTCAACAAAGATCCACCAACTGCTAACTCCATTTGGCGATGGTATGCACTGTTTAAAGCTTCTGGATGCCTCTGTAAGGGGAAATCAACGGGTCGGCCTGCAGTGAGCGAAGAAACAGTTGAACGTGTGCGGGCAAGTTTCACGCGAGCCCGCGGAAGTCGACGAATAAAGCAATTAGGGAGCTAAACGTACCACAGCCGACGGTTTGGAAAATCTTACGGAAAAAGCTAAAGCAGAAGCCTTACCGTTTACAATTGCTACAACCCCTGACACCTGATGACAAAGTCAAACGCTTTGAATTTTCGGCGCGGTTGCAACAGCTCATGGAAGAGGATGCATTCAGTGCGAAACTTGTTTTCAGTGATGAAGCAACATTTTTTCTTAATGGTGAAGTGAACAAACACAATGTGCGAATCTGGGCGGTAGAGAATCCTCACGCATTCGTGCAGCAAATTCACAATTCACCAAAAGTTAACGTGTTTTGTGCAATCTCACGGTTTAAAGTTTATGGCCCCTTTTTCTTCTGCAAAAAAAACGTTACAGGACACGTGTATCTGGACATGCTGGAAAATTGACTCATGCCACAACTGGAGACCGACAGCGCCGACTTCATCTTTCAACAGGATGGTGCTCCATCGCACTTCCATCATGATGTTCGGCATTTCTTAAACAGGAGATTGGAAAACCGATGGATCGGTCGTGGTGGAGATCATGATCAGCAATTCATGTCATGGCCTCCATGCTCTCCCAACTTAACCCCATGCAATTTCTTTCTGTGGGGTTATGTGAAAGATTCAGTGTTTAAACCTCCTCTACCAAGAAACGTGCCAGAACTGCGAGCTTGCATCAACGATGCTTTTGAACTCATTGATGGGGACATGCTGCGCTGAGTGTGGGAGGAACTTGATTATCGGCTTGATGTCTGCTGAATCACTAAAGGGGCGCATATCGAACATTTGTGAATGCCTAAAAAAACTTTTTGAGTTTTTGTATGTGTGTGCAAAGCATTGTGAAAATATGTCAAATAATAAAGTTATTGTAGAGCTGTGAAATCGCTTCAATCATTTGTAATAACCCTGTATATCTGACTTATCAGTAACAGAAATGTTTTTACTGCAAATTCACTTTATATCGTCGACCTTGTGCTGCTGACCTGACACTTCCTTCACAACTGATCATATGGTTTTAATTTTATCCTGTGAATTAGCTATTCTATTTTCATACCACATACTCTTTCCTTCCTGATAGCATTTTTAAGCACCTTACAATACTGTTTGCAATGGGCTACTGTAGCTTGAGTGTGACTACTTCTAACATTCTGATATAATTCCCACTTTGTTCTACATTATCCTTATCCCACTAGTCAGCCACCCAGGCTTCCCATTATTGCTAGTGCCCCATTTAGAATGTTCTAACGGAAAGCAACTCTCAACTATCATCTATTTTGATATCTACCATTTTGTCATCTGTGCGACAATCAAGAGAAGGAACTACAGTGCAGTCTTCCTCTGTGAAACAGCTTTGGAAAAAGACATTTAGTATTTTGGCCTTTAGTCTGTCATCCTCTGTTTCAGTACCATTTTGGTCACAGAGCATCTGGACATTTTGTTTTGATACACCTACCACTTTGACATCAGACCAAAATTTCTTAAAATTTTCTGCCAAGTCAGTACATAGAACTTTACTTTCGAATTCACTGAATGCTTCTCGCATAGCCCTCCTCACACTACATTTCCCTTCGTGTAATTTTTGTTTGTCTGCAAGTCTTTGGCTATGTTTATGTTTTCTGTGAAGTTCCCTTTCCTTCTGCAGCAGTTTCCTAACTCGGTTGTTGTACCACGGTGACTCTTTTCCATCTCTTATGATCTTGCTTGGCACATACTTATCTAATGCATATTGTACAATGGTTTTGAACTTTGTCTGCTGATCCTCAACACTATCTGTACTTGAGACTAAACTTTTGTGTTGAGCCATCAAGTACTCTGAAACCTGCTAAACAGAAAAATCTTCCTACCTTTTTTAATATTTCTATTTATGGCTGAAATCATCACTGCAGTAACCACTTTATGATTGCTGATTCCCTGTTCTGCATTAACTGTTTCAAATACTCCAAGGCAGCACCCTGAAGATGGCTGATCACAGCCATCAACACATTCAGCTGTTCGTGAACAGTGGCCAGCTCCTCCTGCATCCATACACAGCAGTCACACATCCTATCCATCCTAAGAAATCAACAATTCACTGTATAGAGATAATCAACTTTTAACTAGATGGCTAATTCACTAAAGGCAGCTGCTAGCAGACTGAATTTTGGTTACTAGACACTTCTTGTTGGAAACAATGAAAATAAGCAGTACCTGTCTCTGGAGTGTATTCAAAACAAACATGAAATCTATGGAACACTATTATTAGTACTCGAAAATTAAAGCTTCCTAAAAGAAAAAAACACACAGAAAAAGAAGTGACAACTAAGAAAAACACAGTTAATACTTAAATTTACGTAGTTTGCTGTACAGCAGATGTGAAGCAGACAGCAGTTACAACAACAATGACTGCTGTCTCTGGCCAGAGTGGCCTGCTTGTATGATTGTGTGTGTATTTTCCTTTATTTCCAAAGTAGGCTTGGCAAAAAGCTCAATCTGTAAATATCTTTTCTTCGTGCCTATCTGCAACGTGATGTGTCATCCTTATGGTGAGTAGCAATCTATCCTTTTCATAATATTGTTGATATACCAAACTGGTCTTCTGATTGTTTGATTTCTCTGTCATTTAATGAATTTATGGCTGCAGTGCCCAGTATGAAGAAGATGTTTGTATAAATATACCTCTTTTCCTTGAAAAACCTTACAGGCGAAGATGTGATTGCAACAAATATACAGGGTGTTCTATTTGTTTTGACAAGCCCACACAACTTTTTGTTCAAAAGAAAAAATAATCATACCAAGCAAATGTTGTTTAGTTACCAGTGAGACATTAACCAGTGTGATGAACTGTCTTCTAACTTTGTATGTTACAAAGATATAAACAGGAGTACTTCTGTACATTTTGTATTCAGTACTCCAATTTCTCTACTCAAGACCTACTTAAAAATGTATCAGAGTGTACCACTCCTTAAACATGACAGTATTAAAAATAATCTAAAACTATTACTTTTCTGTACTAGCACACAGTTTTTACAGAAAACTAATGGAAACGCAAAGGAAACACACACTGATCATTCAGTCAACCATTTCCAGTTGTAAGCTTGCCTGAGTGTACACCAGCTAATAGAAGATAAAAATGCAGCTCACTTGAGGTGGTCAAGATAAATTGGACTGAATAACCAGTATACATTTTCCTTGTGTTTTCATTTGTTTACTGTGAACACCAGCAAATGGTTACATTAACCTGGATACCTGCACTGTGTCAAAGTCAATTCTGTGTTATGTTTTTAATACTCTGCATACACTGATATAATTCTGAACATGTGTCTGAATATTAAGGTACAAATAATCGTCTGTTTCACTGAAGGTTGGCTAAACCTATTTGCATTTTTCATGTAAAGGGCAGTCAAATGAAAATGAGAGAGATGGAAAAAGTACGTGAACTGTTTATTATTTCAAAAATAATCAACATAACTGTTAATACATTTATTCCACTGTAGTACAACATGATAAATGCCTTCATGGAAAAATTTTTGCAGTTGTGTGTGGAACCATGATTGTAACCAGGTGTGCACCTCTTCAACAGAAGCAAATCAATGGCCATAAATGCCTTTCTTCTGGGCTCCAAAAATATGGGGATCACATGGGAAGAGACTGGGGCTGAACTGAGGATGTGTAATGGCTTCCCAGCAAAACTTCTGCAGTGAAGTCAAAACAACCTTGGCAACATGTGGGCCTACTCACTTGTTATTGAGGTTGTTCTGACTATGCTTCAGAAGTTTTGCTTAGAAGTTACATGTCCTCCTTACAGTCCTGTCCTTTCCTCATGCAATTTTCATAATTTTGGAGCCCTGAAGAAAGACATTTGTGGCTACCACTTTGTTTAGCTTGAAGAGGTGAACTCCTTGGTACAATCACACTTCTGCAGACAACTGCAAACACTTTTCCATGAAGGCATTGACCATCTTGTCTCACTTACTTACTTGCTTACTTACTCACTGGTCATACCGGACTCGAGAGTCCATTACTGCAGCAACGTATTTTCGCCATCTGTCCCTGTCTTGGGCTATTTCCTTCCATTCACCTTCAATACCTAGGCTCTTCAAATCAGCCTTCACATTTTCCTCCCATCTACGCCTCAGTCTCCCCACAGCACGTTTTCCTTCTAGCTGCCCTACCAGTACTCTGCGCACTGCCCTGCCCTCATCCATTCGAGCTACGTGACCCGCCCATCGCAGCCTACGTGATTTAATAATACTGATTATGTCAGGGCTTGAATAGAGTTCGTGAACCTCTTCGTTATGCAGTTTTCGCCACTCTCCGCTAATGCCATCCCTTTTTGCTCCAAAAATTTTCCTCAAAATTTTGTTTTCAAATACTCGAAATGGCTTTTCATTTTGCACAGTGAGAGACCAAGTCTCACACCCATACAGCATAACTGGTAGAATAATAGTTTTGTATATTCTAATCTTTAAATTCCTAGACAATATCCGTGATGAAAGTGATCTATTCAGTGAGAAGTAGCACGCATTTCCCGCCCGTAATCTCTTCTTCAGTTCGGATTCAATCTCATTTCTCACAGTGATGTCCACGCCTAGATACTTAAATGTGTTCACTTTTTCAAACTGCATGTCTCCAACTCTTAACATTTCCTGATCTACTACTGTTGGCATTCTAGTAGTAACCAGGTATTTAGTTTTGTCTTTAGTTATCCTTAGACCTACATCTTCACTAGCCTTGTTTAACGCATTCGCATTTGCTGTTACAGATTCTTTCCTATCGCTAATGATGTTTAGATCATCTGCATATCCTAATATCTTAATATTTCCATTTAACTCCACACCCTCTGAATTATCTGCTGCCATTCGTACAATATATTCTAGGACTAAATTAAAAAGTAGCGGAGACAGGGCATCTCCCTGCTTAAGTCCGTTCTTTATTACAAATTCTTCTGACTTCAATTTCCCCATGTGTACTCTACCTTTTGTGTTTTTCAAGCTCGCTTCTATAAGTCTAACATACTTCTTTGGTATTCCAAGTTCCAAAAGAATTTGGTACAATTTTGACTGAAATACTGAATCATATGCTTTTGTAAAATCTATGAAGTGATTATGAACTGGTTTATTGTATTCTCATTTCTTTTCCAAAATTTGACGCAGGGTGAATATTTGGTCTATAGTTGATCTGTTCCTCCGAAAGCCAGCTTGGTAATCCCACACAATTTCATCTGCATATGGTGTAAGGCTGCTTAGCAGAATATTCGAGAAAATTTTGGAACATACTGGTAATAGTGATATCCCTGTATAATTACTACAATCCAATTTGCCACCTTTCTTAAAAATTGGGATCAGAATCGACTCCTGCCACTCTTCAGGTACCATCTCTGAGTTCCATACTTTAGTTAGCACCTTTGTGAACTACTTCCACCAAAGGCCTTGAAGCCCTTCCTATACCCATTTATGTCCAGGTAAAGTTCCCTAATGTTTTTTGTTTTACTGTTTGTTTCCATTTTTGTAACTTGATTGTTCAAATAATCCTTCTTCTTTGCCTGTAGCCTACGACCAACTTCCCTTCTCAAGTTCAAGAACTCCTCTCGTTTTCTGTCTCCCATTCTATCCCAATCTAATCGCGCTTTTCTCCTTTCCTCTACCAATTTCTTGCTTTCCTCATCAAACCACGGTTTCCTCCTGTTCTTCTTAATATTACCTATTGTGACCGTCGCTGCCTCTTTGATATTATTCCTCACAGTGATCCACTGTTTATTTACATCCTCGTCTTGATCTTCGTGTGTCCTGAGAGCATCAAACCTTTTTGTAATTTCTACCATGTACCTTCTTCTAAAGTTTTCATCATTTAGCTTGTCAGTGTCGAACCTAACAAGTTCTGCATTGTGACACCTTGATGTTGCTGTAGATAGCCGTTGGTGAACTTTGGCAACTACAAGAAAATGATCAGAATCACAGTCTGCTCCCCTGAAAGTCCTAACATTTTCTATACTAGTGTGCCATCTCCGAACTACAAGAACATGATCAATTTGGTTTCAGGTGTGTCCATCAGGAGAGACCCAAGTTGCTTTATGAATGTCCTTCCTCTTGAAATATGTGTTCTCAACAATCATGTCTTTTGAAACAGCAAAATTAACCACCCTTGTGCCATTATCATTCGAAATGTTATGCAAACTTTCTTTCCCAATTGTAGGCCGGAATGCTTCCTCCTTCCTTATCTTTGCATTAAAATCACCTATGATTAATTTTGTATCATACGAGGAGAACTCATCCCACAGTTGATCTAGTTCTTCATAAAAGCTGTCTTTAACAACCTCTTCAGTGTCCTCCGTTGGTGCGTGTACATTAATTACTACTAGTCTATTCCACCTGCCGGACAACACTATAACTGATAGTTGGTCACTAATGAACCTTATATCTCTGATTGCGTGAAGCACTTTTCCCTGTATTGCGAAACCTGTTCCAAAACTGTGAGCTTCCGCACCTCTATAGAAAAATGTATAGTTACCCCTCTTTATGCTACCCGCCCCCTGCCACCGAGTTTCTTGAATAGCTGTAATGTCTACATCATATCTATCTAATTCGTCTAATAATGTCTGGAATCTTCCTGGCCTGTTCAAACTTTTAACGTTCCATGTTCCCAACCTGAAAGTTCATTTCGGCCTGAATCTCTTCGAAGTAGGTTCCGCCCGGAGATCCGAATGGGAACCTAGTTTACCTCCGGAATATTTTACTTCAAAGGGACCCATGGCCATTAATGTTGCTGATTCTTGATGAATAGATTTGCTAGGAAGAGAAGAAGAAACAGGGATGGTTCATCACGCCATCGCCTGCATGAACACAAGAACTAAACACAAAAAAACAAATAGCAGTAGAAAATGATTACACTACCCATATGGTAGGCAAGTTAAACCAAAAACATGCAAACAGTACAAAAATGAACCCACCACACACACACACACAAATCCTTACCCAGCACAGAACAACAAAAAACACAAACAATGACCACACACAAGCCACAAAAGAGCAACAACACACACACAAAACAAAATGGCACATACTCACCTACAATAACAAGATTGTTCACAGAATAGGCAACATATTAAAGAAACAGGGACACCAAATAGGATACCGGATGGAGAACACAAGACAGAAAAAGACCAGAACACAAGAAACACCCCTGGATAAATTTAACAGGTCAGGAATATATGAACTCACATGCAACACTTGCCAGTCAGTATACATAGGACAAACATGCAGATACTTCAAAACAAGATATTCAGAACATCTCAGAGCTTTAAAAAGCAACAGCTCCCATAGCACATTTGCTGACCACCTTATAGCCAACAACCACCACCCAACCACAATAGAAACAGACTTAGAATGCTAAAACCCAGCCACAGCCTATACAGCAAACTGACCATTGAGGAAAACTTCCATATAAAGAAGGCAATAGTGGAAGGAAAACAGGTCTTAAACGAATACACTACACTCTGCAAGGGCACACTATTTAACACATTAAAAGGAACTTTACAAATGAAAACAGCACAAACAGATAAAGCCTACACACACACACACACACACACACACACACAGACACACACACGTACGAAAAATAAATACACTAAAATCTGCAAAGACGCACCATTTGCACACAAATAGGAATACCATATAAAAGACAACAAGGACAGCTAAGAAACACACACAAAGATAAAATGCAAATAAAATTCAAATTTGGCGCCAAACTCTCTGGAAAACAAATGAACACTGACTGGGCTGGGACACACAACAAAACACAATCACACTGTGTTCTGGTGTAGTGAAAAGCGTTTTACTACGTAATTTGTGAAAAATACTTGCTATAGTTACGTATGCATCACAACATCTCAGCATGATGCGGAGAATGGAAGTGCTTGTCACACGAAAACGTAAGTAAGTACGAAAATAGGCGCGAAAAACTAAATTACACTCTAGAATATAGGTTAACTCTCAGCAAAAAACTTTCTCATCAACATGGTTTGGTTGCAGATGACAAGCTACCTGTAATAATTAACGCAAGAGTGGTCCAGTAAATTCATGCTCACCAAATGTAAAGGTATTTACAAAAAGAAACGATCTGTTGTTTGAACTAAAAATGCACTTAATTTTATAATCATGTAACAAAAATGTTCACATTGCAGAATAAATAAAAACGAAAACCCACAGATGATGGCACAGTGGTGCCGAAACATGTTTGGGTACTGAGAAAAACGGTATTTTGCGTAACAGGCGGACCTCAAATCCCAAAAATGTTAACTGCAAACACGGCCAATACAAGGAGCTGCAAACCAAAGATGGATATGACTTTTTCATTCTACTTTCAATCAATTGGGACTTTTTAAAACAGCTTAGTAATTGGTACTACATTATAAATCTATGTTTAAATAAATTAACAATTACTTTTCTGTTTAAATTTATTGAAGCTCTTCTCCTTTTCCTGTTGGTTTACACCCACCACCGATAATTCTATTTTGGTAATGCTGAGGTGACATGAGGACAAATCATATAAGATACATTTTTTTAATTGTTTAGTGATTTACTCACTTGCTTTTAAACCATATACTGTAACTTATTGGAAGTATTTTCTTAGCAAGAAAAATGTTTCATCATTAATTAATTTTCTTTGAATTTTTTTAGTTAATATAGTTTCATAATATGAATCATCCTTGCAAATACTGTATGTCACACTTTGGAACATTCCACTTGTCACCCAGTATTATCCTGGTCTTGAATGTATCAATCAGCTTCTTCGCCAAGGCCATGACTTCCTAAAATCATGGACTGAAGTGTGATCCATTCTGTGTGAGATTTTGCCAGCCACACCTAGAATAGCTTTTCGTCACCTGGTCTCCGCAATATCCTTGTCAGACCCTATGCTCCTTCTGCACCCATCTCCCTACCCTGTGGCTCCTACTCCTGTGACTGTCCCCGCTGCACGATTTGCCCTATGCACCCTCCTACCACCACCTATTCCCACCATGTAACTGGCAAAAATATACTATCACAGGGCGAGCCACCTGTGAAACAACACATGCCATATACCAGATGTTGTTTAAACACTCTTCAGCCTTATACAGTGGTATGACTACTACCCAGTTATCAGTCAGGATGAATAGACACAGGCAGAGGGTGTATACAGGCAACAAACAATATCCTGTTGCAGAGTGTGCTGTACAACATGACAGTCGTGATCTCTGCGCCTGTTGCACCACACAGGTACCAGTTTCTCAGAACTCCACAGGTGGGAACTAGCAGTACATGTCCTTGGTTGTCGCAACCCACCTGGTCTTAATTTACATTAATTCCTTCCATCTCAGCATTTCTTTCCTGTAACTTGTCCTTTCTTCACTCCATTTTAGTTTTCTACATCTTCCATTTTCTGGCTTGTTTATTTTTTGCTGTCCTGCCTGCCACCTCTGTTACATACAGTGCACTTAGCTTTTCACTTTTGTTAAGGCATGCATGATGTTTTCGTAGTAATCTCTGTCTTGTGTATTACCCTGTCTTCCATCTTTAAGCTCCGAGATTTTCAAATCTTGCCCGTTACAGTCCCCAACAATCAGTCTTTCTTTCTCATCACGTCCTGTAAGTCTACCCTGACCCGAGGTTCTGGGTGACTTTTCTGAACTATACCCGTTTCCCTACATCTCTGCAGTCCTTTTCCTTCACCCCTCTTCCTTCCTCTCCAACTCTTCTGCCATAAAATGGAGCCACTGGCCCCGAAAGCTTGTAAAAGTTAAATCCTGTGTGTGTGTGAGGCAATAACAGAGTTCAGTCAACTGTAATAACCGACTCATAGAGGGATGATCAACAAAAATATAATAAGTTGTCTGGGTAAGAATTTTAACAAGGAAAGCCTGGAAACCTAGATGGAGATGTATCGGGCTTAATGCTTTCATCAGACAAATATGAGGTCACAAGCATTAAGAAATGAGTAATGACTTAATCATGAAAGGATTCCCAGCAAAAAAGTCATCTTGGTAACAATTTTAACAATTACAGTCTGGAAAGCTAGGCAGAGATGTACAGTGCTTGAAACTTTAGCGATATCAGTATGAGGTGACGAGCATTAAGAAACCAATAATTTCAAGCTGGCTGGTTGCAAATTGTGGGTAAAAATGTGACATGATCACGTACCATCTATAAGCAAACAACCACAACACAGTATAAAGATGCCACCAGTTGACGAGCAGGACGGAGTTGATTCAAGAGTTCCTGACAGCAGATGAGTCTTGGGTGACCATCAACTGACAGCAGAGAATTATGCAAGGGAAATACGTGTATTCAGTTAAGCTTGTCCCCTAAGAAAGACTTGCATTCTTGCCTGTACGTATCTGTGGGTAGTTTGTCTATCATGGCTTACTTGTAGCTATGACTATTGTCATTTACAGTGTGATGTATACAGGACCTGAGGGTTCAATTTGAGCAATAAGAAACTGGCTCCCTTTCATGATTCTAGTCTAAGTGATAGGGCAGGCAGGCTATTTGTTCTGGTAATTTGAGTGTCTAGTAAGCCTCATCTATGTTCTCCACTCATTAAAATTGTGACCCAGTGACTGTGCTCTTCAGCATGTTCATGTAAGCTCAGGAAGAAGCAATAAAATCAGACCAAGGTACCAAACCAGAAGCTCATTTCTTCATTTGTACCTCCCTAGCCTTATACCCGAGTTTGTATGCTGTCTCCAACCATAGAGACCTGATAAACTTCAGCTAAACCCTGAACCCTGTTGTCAACTTATTCCTTTGCATGAAGCCTGTAGTGTGCCAAAGCATTGGTGGATCTGAAAAATCCCACACCACTTGCTGTCTAACTGAGGGATTCATGTATGTATGTTGCAACCTCCATCAGGGTACAACACAACAATAATGCTTTAACAATGGCAAATTGATTGAATGTGTCTGCTCAGAACTGAATATGCTGGTCTGCATTGACGGTTTTCATTTGGTTGCTCCCACATACTGGTTTCACTCAAAAGACTGAATGTTTAGTCCAATCAATTCGTAAAGCTACAACCGACTGATTAAATTGTTTTCATTTGTTTGCTCACATAGAGTAGTTTTGCTCAAAATAATGAATGAATAATTCTGCTGACACGTGAAACTACAACCAAATTAGATGACTGTTTTCCAGTAACCAACTGAATCAATTGTTTTTTCATTTGGTTGTTCCTGTCACTAGGTCTTCCAATGCTGCAGTAGTCCAATGTGGTCTGACTACACAAATAAATAAAGTTTATAAAATTTCACTTTTGTTTATAAACTACTCTTTATAGCACAGTCACACCAGTATGTAGTCACACATACAAGTATGGATGTACTACAAGCATTACTCTGAGACAGCAAGAGTCTCAATTAGTTTTTTGACATTTAGCTGGATGGAATGGTTTGTCCTCTTCTATCTTGTCAGCAAGTGATGCATTTTTACTAATGTGACATGCTGTCTCATACAATCGGTGCTTTAATTACTATCAAGAAATTTGTAACTCCATGAATCATGATTTACCAGTCTGTGCGAGTTGACTGAAGCGTCCAATCCCACCCGTCGGCTTTGACCTGTGACATAAGGCTGTTGTTGTGTATGACGTCACGATGGCACGGAATTTAGTTAGTGAGAGAGGCGTGTTTGTAGGTGTCGTTTTGATGCAATCGGTGGTGCTCTCTGGTGGTGTGTTAGGTGATGTTTTTGGTTTAGTTTGCGAGTGTGGCGTCGTGTGAATTTTGGTAAATTGCTTTTTTATGTCTTTGGTAGGTATGGATATGACTGACAGGGTCAACAGTTTTTGGTTGTCAGCTACGATGGGGGACAGTGCGTTGTCTCTAATAAAATTTCTTCAACTATTCGGATTTTTGGATGAAGTCATGAAGTGTTCGGTATGCTGTGAAGAAATGAGGCTTACTTAAAGTTCCGGCGTCTCGGACTAGGAACGGCTGTATGTGGAGATGTTGTAAGGATAACAGGTCAAGGGAAGTGTTCGATCCCAATGTGTGGCTGGGAATGTTGGTTTTGGTATCGGGAGATGTTTTTGAGCTAGATAGGTCAAGGGAAGTGTTAGGTCCTAATTTATGAGATCGGGACCTGCTGTTGAGCTATATAGGTCAAGGGAAGTGTCCGATTCCAGATAATATTGTGTTTAGTGGTATTTGGGGAGTTTTGTGATGTTGGTTTTTTCCTCGTTTTGCGTGGTTTTGTATGGGGGTGGGTGTCTAAATTTGTTTATATTTAGTTTGTCCCCACCCAGAAACCCCCTATTTCCCGCGCCTGTCCCGTTAGTGTCAGACTTTTTGTGGAATGTGTGTATGTTTGCTTTTCGATGTATTTTCGTCCTCATAATGTGTACGTAACTACTTTATATGCGCCATATTGGAATCGTGGTTTATGGTCGTTTCCGCCATATTTGTGACGTCATGGGTCAAAGCAGACGGGCAGGATCAGATGCTTCCATATTTCCGTCTGCGCTTCTTCCTTCAGACCTCCTCTAATGTCTACTGAATTGCTTACTTTCTGTTGAACATCCCAGCTGCGTACTTGAGGTTTCCTACATTTTTAAAATGTTTAGCAGATGCATACTGTGTTTTAGACTCTTTGTTGATGTGATTACTGCCATCTGAATTTTTACAGAATTCTTTCTTATATTTTCGTCTTCATACTTTGTTTCTTCCCCAGACATTATCCTTCTTTATGGTCATCAATGGGATGTTAAAACCTAATCTTCACTTCTTTTTTCTTATTTATATCATCTCCTTGTTTAGCGTTAGCCTTCCTTCTCCTTGAGTGACAGGGAACAATTACTACTATTTCGATCTCCCATTCATTCTTTTGCATTTTATTCTATTCTGCCTGTAAGCAACCAGTCTTAGTACTTGCACTTTTTCCCTTCATATTAATTTCATGTGTCATCTGTTTGTGCCTGTTTCTTCTGTGCTTGTATTACGACAAACTGTTCTAGCTCAGTGACCATATTGTCTTGACATGCAGCGTCAAGTAAATACAGTATATTCCTACATAAATATAGAAGAGAACGTAGCTTACTTGTTTTAACTGTCCAAGTAATTAACAGTGTAAAGTAGAGATAGTGGTTTTAATTGGATAGTTGTTTTATATTGTAAGGCAGAAGATGAAAGAGGTAAAACTTACCCATCAAAGTGCACATGAAAAGGAATTATAAGGTACAGTCTTCCACATTGAATTCAACAATACAGAGTATTCTGGATTGAGTAGTAAAATATGTACATATACTAACAAAATATGTATCCATTGAAAGAACTCTATCTTCTCCAATAAAATGTTGAGCAAAATAAAACTGAGCAAATTCCTCCACTATCACATGAATGATATAAAACAGTGTGTTCCCATCTAGAAATAAACAGTCAACTATGAAAGAGCTTAAAATTGTAGAAAGGTACTTCAAAGAGACCAGGGCATAAATTGTGCAATTGCAGAATTGAGGTTTTACCATATGCTGAACACAGTTATATAAATACAAGTTGAATGGCTTTAGAGGTTTCCCAGAAATCTCTTAAGAGTTCTGCAAATTCCTCCCCCAACTGCAACAGGTTCCTAAGCACAAAGTAAAGGGGAGAATGATACCTAGACTACATTAATAAGATTGTTCCAGTGTTACCGTTGAACACGAACAGGATCGAGATCCATATGGAAGGAGCGAGGATACAAATGCAGGTAAAATCTCCTTGCATTTGTCTAAAAGAGATGTATTGCAACACTCCTGTGGAGAGTGTTTACACCATCCACAAAAAAGGATTAACTTACTTACAAGAGAGCTGTTAAAGGGTTAATAGCTTTACTTTTCTTGTTCTTCTTCTTTTCCCTTTTCACATTTCTTCTACAGGGTCAGTATTTATAAGTGTTTGAGCAATGTTAGTGGTAAGTGTTGGCCAGATGCCCTTCCAAATGCCCCCCCCCCCCCCCCCCAACCAAGATAGAATTGGTGTACCCCACCTATCACCTGCATCTAGATTTATGTTCAAGTGTAAGAATGTTTGCTAAAAGTTTGCATAGCATGTAGCTGAGGCAGAATGTGCGTACCAGACCAGCATTTACCTCGTTGGATGTGGGAAACAGTCTAAAAACCACATCCTGTCTGGCCTACTCAGCAGCCCTCATCATTAATCCACAAGTCAGATTAAATCTGGATCAAGCTCACCACCTCACATCCCAGAAGGGCTGCTTTAATATGCTCAGCTACCTGGTTAGGTAAAACCTTTATTAATAAAGTGATGAACATCATGTCTTACTTGTTCTCCTCATCACAGATTTGCAAACAATTTCACTCATTATACATGTTTATGAGAAGGTAACAGTATGCTCACTGTAGCTTCCTATAAGTTGTTCTGTGGATTGGCCCTATGAAAGTATGTGTCCTCTTCCCTTTTTGTCATCAGCAGGTCATATCAGACTTATGTTTATTTTCATACAACAGGGTGATTATAATTAAAGTTCCAGGTTCAAAATGCCATAAAAAAAGAATAGCTACTCAGAACGATGTCAAATTTGAATGGAATATTATCAAAGAAATGGGAAATTGTTGTGACTCACTGATCTTTCAAAGTGCCACCGCGCAGTTACGCGCGTCCTCTACATGTGGTGCTGTCTGCCAACCATGCAGCAGCAGCGCCACCTAAGCGGCCAACCAGCCAGCGACCGCTAGATTTGGACTCAGTTATGATTTGACTGTTAAAGTTTACACACGTCTTACTCTGTTTACTTGATCTGTGACTTTCATGTATTGCGTCTTCCTTGAAATATATTTGTTCAACTTGAAGTTATTACAATTGGTGATGAGGTAGTGATTTTTCTTTTCCATCATTGATCCACATGTTTCCATGGCTACTTTAGAGCAACTATTGCTAGGTCTTACAGAACAGCAAACGCTTCTCACAAATGCGATTCGTGATTTCGTCGCGGCATCAAATGCGGTGTCTCTCTCGCCGTTGTCTCTACCTACTTTTCCTCCTTACGACGAGACGGCGGCAGACTGGTCTGATTACGAAAAACGTCTTTGACAGCACTTCTTGGCATTTCATGTCGCGGACAAACAAACTTGTAAGTATCTGTTCGTTTAATGGATTTCACTTAAAATGTATCGGTTGTTGTCACAATCGGCTCCTTTGAAAGATCCTGCGTCTTTGTCCTTTGCTGAAATGTGCTCACTTCTGTCCGCCTATTTTCAAAAGCATACGCATGTGGTAGCCTCTCGTGTTGCCTTTTATCGTTGTCAAAAACTACCAAATCAATCCTATCGCACTTGGGTTGCTGAACTTCACGGCCTCAGTAGAAAGTGTCAATTTGTTACTGAATTTCACAAAGAGTCCTACGCCGATTCCATGGCACGGGATGCTATTATCCGATCGGCGCCCGACATAGAAGTTTGGCAACATGCCTTCAGTTGGCAAATCTGACTCTAGATGAAGTCCTATCCATCGCTCAGTCTTTTGAAATTCCTCGCATTGCTGGAGCGCAAATAGAGGCCTGGGGTGACGTCGGGGGAATACAACCTCTGTGCACTGTTGACGAAGCGTGTGGCGTGTCCCCGCCAGCCGACGTGGCCGCAGTACGCTCCCAAGTGCAGCCTCGGCCTAGCCGTAAACAAACCTCTAAGAAACTACAGCAAAACCCACGGCAACTTCCTTCATGTCCGTGGTGTTTTACGAAACATTCACGAGAAGATTGTCCACAATGTTGGGCCGTGTGTCACAAATGCAAAAAAAAGGGGTCATGTGTCATCCGTTTGCAAATGCGACCTTATATATGATGTTCATGAACATGACACTGATTCTGATTCTGTGTTGTCTGTCAATTGTACTTCTTCCCCTTCAGGGAAGTTATTCCTCACTGTCCAAATACTTGGTCAAGATGTTCGCATGCAGGTGGATACTGGTTCTGCTGCCACTATCATCAATTCTCAGACGTATCTTCAGTTGGGTTCTCCAATCCTGTCACCTGTCACTAAGCAATTACGGACTTACAATAAACAGAAGATTTCTCTCTTGGGACAATTTGATGCTGAGGTATCTTACAAATCTGTCGTTCGCACTGTTCCCATATTTGTGGTCGACCATAGTAACACGGAGAATCTTTTTGGTTTCGATGCCTTTCGTGTTTTTGGGTTCTCCATAGATGACTCTGTCAATATCGTCTCTGATGCTATTCCTTATTCTCAACTGGATTCCTTGCTGACGACATTGTCGTCCCTTTTTTGTCCTGGGTTAGGCCATGGAAACGACTTTGAAGCTCATATCACGCTCAAACCCACTGCTCGGCCCAAGTTTTTTCGGGCTTGACCCATTCCTGTGGCCCTTTGTGATCAGGTCAAACGGGAGCTGGATTGTCTCACTGCTTCAGGGGTCTTGCTTCCTGTCACTTCCAGTGAGTGGTCCTCTCCTGTCATTTTTGTTGCTAAGCCAAATGGTGATATTCGTCTCTGTGGCGATTTCAAAGCCACTGTAAATGCTCAATGCCTTATCGACACTTACCCTATGCCTCGACCTGAAGAATTGTTCACTAAACTTGCTGGAGGCCAGTATTTTTCTAAACTTGACCTGTCAGAAGCTTATCATCAACTTCCTCTTGACGCTGCTTCCCGGCAGTTTCTGGTCCTTAACACGCCTTTCGGCCTCTATCAATACCAACGATTGCCATTCGGGGTTGCCAGCACCCCTGCTATCTTTCAGCAATTCTTGGAACAATTATTGCTCACTGTCCCTGGGTGTATAAATTACCAGGACGACATTGTTGTCACTGGCTCCACCACTGACGAACATCTTCAAAATCTCCGTACACTTTTTCATGTCTTAGAGACAGCCGGTCTTAAGTGTAATCTTCAGAAATCAAAAGTTTTCTGCATCTATCACGTACTTGGGGTTTCAACTCTCTCGGGATGGTATTCATCCACTTCAGCAAACTGTCGCTGCGATCGATGCCCTTCCTCGCCCTACATCTGTTAAGGAACTGCAGGCCTTCTTAGGAAAAATAGCATACTATCACAGGTTTTCACCGTCTGCTGCTTCGGTGGCTCAGCCGTTGCATCACCTGTTGCATCTTTCAAAGTGCCGCCACGCAGTTACGCACGTCCTCTACATGCGGCGCTGTCTGCCAGCCATGCAGCAGCAGCGCCACCTAAGCAGCCAACCAGCCAGCAACCGCTAGATTTGGCCTCAGTTATGATTTGACTGTTAAAGTGTACACCCGTCTTACTCTGTTTACTTGATCTGTGACTTTCATGTATTGCGTCTTCCTTGAAATATATTTGTTCAACTTGAAGTTATTACAGAAATGTGATGGAAACAATAAAAATTTATGAAAATTTTCCCACTATATGGTGCTGAAAATGTCATAACGTAAATGGATTCAGCTACAAATTACAGAAGAATTGCAATATGATAGATATGGTGTGAGTTCCACATTAAACCAACTGTACTGTGCAGTGTGACATTTGACAGTAAAACAGTGTAAGTGGTCAAAAGACATCTGTCATATTTTTTCCTTCATTGTCGTATCTGATTTATTTACTTCATTAACAAAATCAAATGAATTTTCCTAATTTTTTTCTCCTCTTTGCAGTCATGTATTAGGATTTGCAGAATACTTATATATTTTTCAACATTTCATTCAATATACCTAGAATGGCGGAAGGGGTCAATTCGAACCCACTGTAATTCCCTTTTTTAATGTATGTAGATCATCCAACAATGGAGTGGCAACAGTCAGCAGTCATGCAGCGCATTTGCTTCTCAGTGTTGCAATTTGGCACATGGAAATTCCAGTCAACCATAATTTATATCTTTTTTGTCCACAAAGCACGTTCTCGAACATCTGTCATCAGCGTAGACTTTCTGATGAACATCTCTTATTTATTTATTTCTTACTTCATTGATCCAACTGTGACAAACTCATGAGGGTATAGAGTGTGTCAGTAAACAATATATACATAGGTAGTATTAAAGCAGTCAATCATACTAAAGTAATGTTCCATGTTTGCATTACACATATGTGGTTAGAATGACAGATTACAGCAAACATTAGACAGAGTAAGTGGAAAACAAAGAAAATTATGAAGTTGAATTGGAAATTGACTTCACTGACGAAGATGATAATTATGTACATGACAGAAGTTTGGATGAAGACACTGTGAATAAGGAGTGATTAGCAGAAGAGGATTCATATGCTGATCTATATCAATCATCACTTCTTTTATTACAGCAGGCACAGCCGTACATGTCTGCAAAGATAACTGCTAGCAATGGAACCATGTGAGGGGTCGTGTTATAACTTCAAGTTGAACAAATATATTTCAAGGACGATGCAATACATGAAAGTCACAGATCAAGTAAACAGAGTAAGACGTGTGTCACTTTAACAGTCAAATCATAAACTGAGTCCGAGTCTAGTGGCCGCTGGCTGGCTGGCCGCTTAGGTGGCACTGCTGCTGCATGGCTGACAGACAGCACCGTGTGTAGAGGAGGTGCGTAACTGCACAGTGGCACTTTGAAAGATCGGCGAGTCACAACACTTTCCCCCCCCCCTTTGAAGTTTTTGCACAGGTCTTGATGGAGGTGGCCCATAGATTGCTAACGTACATAGGTGTTGTTTGACTGGCCGTAAATTCTTGAGAAGGAGGCTTCCCGTACGGACGGAAGTGTCCCCGATGATAACGGGTCGAGATGACAGGAGACGTGGGGGTCGAATCTGCTGGGGCCCCGTGCACCAATCTGCCCATTGCGGCAAGTCCGGTTGTTATAACAGGAGACATGGGTGATGTGTCCGCGTCCGTGGAAGAAGGAGGCGAGTAGTGTTGCTCCGACAGATGATGGTCATCTGGTTCCTGCATGGGCATGTCTCCTGTTGGCGTCAGTTCTTGTGCTGGCACCGATATGATGGTGAGAGGACTGCGTTGTGAGCAATGAGAGATTCCAGGATCCCGAGCGTCAGGTAGAGCCGATGGTGGTGTAGTGGCATCCGGAACAGGCGTCGTCGGCACACGAGGCTGAAGCTGGTCTGAATGACGCACTGCAACACCCGTGTCCGTCTGGAGTTCATACAGGCGTCGGCCACGGTGTCGTAAGATGCGGCCAGGACTCCATTTTTGCCGCTTGCCATATCCCCATACCCATACAAGGTAGCTGGCGGTGAACCGGTCAAGCAAAGGCACCCGCAGACGTGAAGTGGAAGACCGCAGAATATGAAGTAGCGTGCAGGGCTGTCGGCCGTGTAAGAGCGCAGCCGGGCTGTCGTCGCCAATGGGGGTGAAACGGTAAGAAGCCAGAAATTGGAGAAGGGCATCATCAGCAGCAGAAGAAGTCAGGAGTTTCCTCATCTGAGCTTTAAATGTGCGAACAGTCGTTCAGCCTCACTGTTTGACTGTGGATGGAACGGAGGGGCCGTGACATGCATGACGCCATGACGGGCACAAAAATCCGAAAAATCGGAAGAGGCAAATTGTGGACCATTATCAGTGACAAGAGTAGAGGGAAGGCCTTCCAAAGAGAAAATGCGAGCTAGGGCATTGGTGGTTGCTGCGGTGGTAGGCGACGTGCAACAGACAATGAAAGGAAAGTTAGAGTAGGTGTACCTAAAAAAGGTCCCGTGAAGTCAGCATGAATACGCTCCCAGGGCTTCTCAGGCGAAGGCCACAGTGACAAAGATGACTTCAGGGTGGTGGCCTGTGACTCACAAGGGCCACAGGCAGCGACCATGTGTGCAATTTCAGAGTCGATGCTGGGCCAGTACACATGACGGCGCGCCAGAAATTTTCTGTGAGAGACACCCCAGTGCCCTTGGTGAAGGAGGCGCAAGACCAAAGCACGCAAAGACGCAGGTACCACAACACACGGAGAAGCATTTTCGGTGGAAAGGAGGATAACACCATCCCTAGCAGTGAGGCGGTAACGCAAAGTGTAGTAGTTCCGCAAGATCAGAAGTCTTAGCGGATGGACGATCTGGCCAACCCTTCTGAATACAGCGTAAAACCCGGGAGAGGGTAAGGTCAGAACCCGTAGCAGCCACCAGCCGGTCCCCAGTGATGGGGAATCCATCCACAACCCGCTGCTTGGCAACATCCAGGTGGAAACACAAAAGTTTGTCCCTATCAAATGCCAGATAAGGACCCATGGGAAGGCGAGACAGTGCATCAGCATTCGCATGTTGAGCCGTTGACCGGAAATGAATCTCATAATTACAACGAGACAAGTAAAGAGCCTAACGCTGGAGGCGGTGTGCAGCCTTGTCGGGAAGTGATGTTGATGGATGAAACAAGGAAACAAGTGGTTTGTGATCCGTAACAAGATGAAATTTGGATCAATAGAGAAAAACACCAAACTTATGAAGAGCATAAATAATGGCCAAAGCTTCTTTTTCAATTTGAGAATACTTTTGTTGGGCATCCGTGAGCATTTTGGAGGCATAAGCAATGGGTTGTTCAGAACCGTCAGAAAAACAGTGCGCAAGGACTGCACCAACCCCGTATTGAGAGGCGTCCGTGGCAAGAACAAGACGTTGGCCAGGTCGATAAGCAGCCAGGCATGAGGCCTGTTTCAGCATAGTCTTCAATTTCTGGAAAGCCACATCGCATGGCGAGGACCAGTGAAAAGGCATGTTTTTATGCAACAGGCAATGCAATGGCTGAGCCACCGAAGCAGCAGACGGTGAAAACCTGTGATAGTATGCTATTTTTCCTAAGAAGGCCTGCAGTTCCTTAACAGATGTAGGGCGAGGAAGGGCATCGATCGCAGCGACAGTTTGCTGAAGTGGATGAATACCATCCCGAGAGAGTTGAAACGCCAAGTACGTGATAGATGCAGAAAAATTTTGATTTCTGAAGATTACACTTAAGACCGGCTGTCTCTAAGACATGAAAAAGTGTGCGGAGATTTTGAAGATGTTCGTCAGTGGTGGAGCCAGTGACAACAATGTCGTCCTGGTAATTTATACACCCAAGGACAGTGAACAATAATTGTTCCAAGAATCGCTGAAAGAAAGCAGGGGCGCTGGCAACCCCGAATGGCAATCGTTGGTATTGGTAGAGGCCGAAAGGCGTGTTAAGGACCAGAAACTGCCGGAAAGCAGCGTCGAGAGGAAGTTGATGATAAGCTTCTGACAGGTCAAGTTTAGAAAAATACTGGCCTCCAGGAAGTTTAGTGAACAATTCTTCAGGTCGAAGCATTGGGTAAGTGTCGATAAGGCATTGAGCATTTACAGTGGCTTTGAAATTGCCACAGAGACGAAAGTACCAGTTACTGTGAAACTACATTACTTTTTACCAACAGTAGGAAGCGCAGTTTTTTGCTTCATTCAGAAATTGTTCCCTAATGCCACTCTGAGTAAACTTTCCTATGATCAGGTTGTAGATTCTCTAAGTATTATGACCAACAAGTGAATGTAGTGGCAGCTAGGTACCATTCTTTCATTACAAGAAAAGGTCAGAAAAAACTTATCGTCAGTGTGTAACAGATTTGATGGGTATGACGAAGAAATGCAAATTCAAATGTGCTTGTGGTGCTTTATATTCTGATGTTATGTTATGTGATGCGATCGTGTACAATGTAACTGATGTCAGACTTAGAGAACAGATTTTGAAACACTCATATCCATCATTTTAACACATGCAAATACAAGATGAGTATGATTCAGGTATCGTGTTCGCCGATAAATTTGAGCAGCCAGGTTGAGTCGTCCCTTGCTCATGACTGGCTCTTTAGGCAGAAACAGTTCATGTGCACCATGCCATGTAAACAGCTCTCTAAACAGGTTAATAGATCCCCTGTGGGTCTTGGGGTGAGAATAGGCCCGAGGTATTTCTACCTGTCGTAAGAAGTGACTAAAAGGAGTCTCACACTTTTCGGCCCTATGAGTTGAGGTCCCTTTCTATAGTTTGACCAGCCACTTTCAAAATTCTACAAAGTGCAGGCCATATGGGGAATGATGCCTTATGTGGTGCATGAGTTATCCATAGTGCCCTTAGATTCGATCTCCTGAATCTCTTGTCATGGCTTTGCATCTCCACCAGCGATTCAACTATTTGCGTGTGGACACTTTCCGGAGTATGTCATCTTCTTCCATTGTCTCCTGTCCTCTTTCACCCTGTAACAATATTGGATTTCTCTGCACCCAATATCTAGCATGGTAGCCAGTCCATTGTGGTGGGGCTGTCATTTACCCATTTGGTGGTAGCCTTCTGACAACAGAGGGATCACACTGCTGATGCCTGAGCTGTAAACTCCCTATGTATGCTGAGGAGTAGATACCTGCCTTCCTGGGGCATCAGGACTCCCGGCAATGGCCATCATGCCAGTTGGCCTTTGCTGTGGCTGGGTGGTGCCTGTGGGGAGAGCCCCTGATCAGAGTGGGTGGCATCAGGGTGGATGACCCCCAGCGAAGTGGACTAAGTCATTTCTTGCTGGTGACCGTATGGCCCCAGTAGTCTCTGAGAAGGGCAGGATCGAGTACAGTGCCAACAGGTATCACCCTAAACCATTTCCCTCCCTCACTATATCACGGGAAGAATGTAGGGCTACAGAACGGACAGAGCCATATTCGCCTCGGTTTTTAGTCTGGAGCAGAACTGATGGGGACTCCTTTCTACCTATGAAGCCTCAATTTTTCATTGAACACCTTGAGGAGCATCCCCACCCCAATCCCGAGTATTACTCGCCTGTGACATGCTGGGTGATATTCCTGTTTCCATCACTTCCCATAAAAGCCTCAACATGGTCCACGGGATCATTTTCCATTGCGATCTCCTCTTGCAGTCTGACAATGAGTCCACATCAATTTAGAGTGGTGGGGTGTTCATTTCACCTGGCGCATTTACAGGGGATCCAAAGACAACAGGGTTGCTACCGGTGCCTTCATCTTGGCCTTTGAGGGTGATTCATTGCATGAAAAGGTCAAGTTGATGGTTTACTGCTGTGATGTTAAGCCATATGCCCCTCCCCCTGTGCAGTGCTTTAAGTGCTGGAAGTTCAGGCACATGTCTTCCCGCTGCACTTCCAGTGCCACATGTCGAGACTGCGGATGTCCACTGCACCCACGTACTCCATGTGCGCCTCCTCCCACTTTCATCAACTGTGGAGAGCACCACTCTCCCTGCTCACCAGACTGACCAGTACTCCAAAAGGGCTGGAAAATTATGGAGTACAAGACCCTGGACCGGTTGACTTACACAGAGGCTTAACGTAAATTTGAAAGATTACACCCCATTCAGCTGATGTCAACATATGCTGCAGCTACATCACCATTGCTATCCCAAGTGCCAGTGGTTCCTCACTCTGTGCCACAAACAGTGGGCCCTCTAAGCCACCAGAATACATCTGCCCCCTTTGTGGTAGGAGGCAAATCTTCCTCCATTGCTCCCAAAGCACCTACTTCGGGATCAAGGCCCCCCTGAACGCAGGGGATATTGGTCTCTTCCCGCCTGCCAGAGAAGCAACAGCCTCCTTCGGCTCCTCTTGTGTTGTGCAGAAGGGGTCCCTTGGGGCCCTCTCTCCCAAGGTCTCCAATTGTGCCACGACGGACACTCGCCAGTGGCTCAAGGAGCCAAAAGCTGCTGAATGAAGAGCTTCATGGTCTTCCTCCGTGCCTAAAGCTGCTTTGGAGAAAGCTTTCCAGCAAACTCCTAAAGGGAAGCGAGACAGCAAGCAAACTAAGAAGAAGTTTGCTAAGAAACAGGACTCTCTGGTGGCCGCAGCACCACCACTCCCTACCAATTCTGCATCTGAGGGTGCAGTGGAGATCTTAGCATCCCCTGTGGACCTGGATCTCACTGACACCTCATCCACCATCACAATGGCTACAAATACACAATTGGTGGCAGTAGGTGACCCTGAGACATAACCTGCCTCCTTGCACTCTTCATGCCTTCCCAGCCTGACTATAAAATCATCTTTCATTGGAATTGCAGCGGTTTCTTCCACCACCTGGCTGAGCTACAGCAACTCTTAAGCTTTACATCTGCTTTCTGCAATGCCCCCCAGGAAATCTGGTCCCCAGCATTACAAGAACCATAGCGACTATAACAGAGTGTCAGGTGGAGTTCGTGTCTATGTCCTGAACTCAATATGCAGTGAACTTGTGCCACTTCAAATCCTTCCTGAAGCTGTGGCTGTCAGGATAAGGATGACGCAGGAAATGACTGTCTGAGACGTATACCTTCCTCCATATGGTGCAGTACCCCTAAATGCATTGGCTGCACTGATTCATCAAGTCCCTAAGCCTTTCCTACTTTTGGGAGATTTTAACACTCATAACCCCTTGTGGGGTGGCACCGTGCTTGCTGGTCAAGGCAGAGATGTCGAAAATTTACTGTCACAACTCGACCTCTGCCTTTTAAATACAGGTGCCCCCACACATTTCAGTGTGGCACATGGCACATATTCGGCCGTTGATATCTCAGTTTGCAGTCCTGGCCTTCTCCCATCTATCCACTGGAGAGCACATGACGAGCTGTGTTGTAGTGACCACTTCCCCATCTTCCTGTCACTGCTCCAGCGTCAGGCCCACAGATGACTGCACAGATGGCCTTTAAACAAGGCAGACTGGGATGCTTTCACCTGTGCTGTCACCGCTGAATCTCCCCCACATGGTAACATCAATGTGGTGGTTGAGCAGGTAACTACAATGATCATTTCTGCGGCGGAAAACGTGATCCCTCGTTCTTCAGGGTGCCCCCGGCAAAAGACAGTCCATTGGTGGTCACCGGAAGTCGCTGAGGCAATTAAGGAGCATCAGAGAGCTCTACAGAGGCATAAGTGACACCATTCCCTGGAGCACATCATAGACTTTAAACAGCTTCGGTCCCACATTTGCCAGCTTATCAAAAGACAGAAACAGGAGTGTCACCTTCCCAAGTCTGGGAAAAGATCAAACGAGTTTTTGGGTACCAGACCCAAACAGGTGTTCCCAGTGTCAACATAAATGGCATGTTATCTACCAACATAAACGCGATTGCTGAGCACTTTGCTGAGCGCTGTGCTCGTGCCTCTGCGTTGGAGAATTACACCCTCCCCCCTCCCCAGCCTTTTGCACTCTCAAACTATGGATGGAAGGGAAAGTCCTCTTGTTCACTACACGCCACAGTGAACCCAATAATGCCCCATTTACAGAGTGGGAGCTCCTCAGTGCCCTTGCACATTCCCCTGACACAGTTCCTGGGCCAGATCAGATCCACAGTCAGATGATTAAACATCTCTCATCTGACTACAAGCGACATCTTGTGATCTTCAACTGGATCTGGTGCGATGGTATCTTTCCCTTGCACTGACGGGAGAGCACCATAATACCAGTCCCCGAACCCGGCCAAAACCTGCTTGATTTGGACTGCTATCAGCCCATCAGCCTCACCAATGTTCTTTGTAAGCTGTTGGAATGTATGGTGTGTCGATGGTTGGTTTGGGTCCTGGAGTCACGTGGCCTACTGGCTTCATGCCAGGGCTGTTTCCGCCTGGGTCGCTGTACCACTGATAATCTTGTGTCCCTCGAGTCCGCCATCCGAACAGCCTTCCCCAGACGCCAGTACCTTGTTACCGTCATTTTTGATTTACGAAAAGCATATGACACCACCTGGCGACATCATATCCTTGCCACATTATGCGAGTGGTGTCTCCGGTGCCCGCTTCCGTTTTTTATCCAGAATTTCCTGTCGCTTCGTACTTTCCGTGTCCAAGTTGGCGCCTCCCATAGTCCCCCCCCCTCCCCCCCCCCCATATCCTGGAGAATGGGGTCCTGCAGGTCTCTGTATTGAGTATATCTCTATTTTTAGTGGCCATTAACAGTCTAGCAGCAGCTGTAGGGCCATCCGTCTCACCCCCCCCCCCCCCCCCCGGTATGCAGACGACTTCTGCATTTCGTACTGCTCCATCCGGTACTGGTGTTGCTGAGAGGTGCCTACAGGGACCCATTTACAAGGCACAGTCATGGACTCTAGCCCATGGCTTCCAGTTTTCAGCCACAAAGTCATGTTTTATGCACTTCTGTCGGCATTGTATCTTTCATCCGGAACCAGAACTCTACCTTACTGATGATTCCCTCACTGTAGTGGAGACATATCAATTTTTAGGACTGGTTTTTGACGCCTAATTAACTTGGATTCCTCTCCTTCGCCAGCTTAAGCGGAAGTGCTGGCAGCACCTCCGCTGCCTGAGGAACACCAACTGCGGTGCAAACCACTGTATGCTGCTGCAGCTCTGAGAGCCCTTGTTCAATTCTGCCTTGACTATGGGAGTCTGGTTTATGATTTGGCGGCGCCCTCAGCATTGTGTATACTCGAGCCAGTGCACCACTGTGGCGTTCGACTAGTGGTGGGAGCTTTTAGGACGAGTCTGGTGACCAGCGTCCTGGCAGAGGCTGGTGTCCCTCTATTGCAGGTCAGGCATGCCCAACTGCTCGCCAGTTACGTTGCACACGTTTGTAGTTCTCCTGCTCAACCAAATTACCATCGCCTTTTCCCACAAATGGTGGTTCATCTCCCACATCGGCAGCCCAGGTCAGGGCTTACAATTGCAGTTCGCGTCCAATCCCTTCTGTCTGAACTGGAGTCCTTGCCTTTACCACCTATACCCAAGATCCATTCACATACATCTCCATGGTTTACACCCAGGCCGCAGCTTTGCCTGGACCTTTCGCACGGCCCATAGGACTCAGTTCACCCCGCAGATCTCCGCTGTCATTTCCTCTCGATTCTTGACATGTACCGAGGCAATGAAGGGGTTTACACCGATGGCTTGATGGCTGATGGTCACGTCGGCTTTGCATATGTCCATGGAGGACATATTCAACAGCATTCCTTGCCAAATGGCTGCAGTGTTTTCACTACAGAGCTGATGGCTATATCTCGTGTTCCTGAGCACATCTGTTCAGGCCCTGGGGAGTCATTTCTTCTGTGTACTGACCCCTTGAGCAGCCTACAAGCTATCGACCAGTGCTAACCTCATCATCCTCTGGCAGCAACCATGCAGGAGTCCATTTATGCCCTGGAACAGTCCGGTCGTTCAGTGGCGTTTGTGTGGACCCCAGGACATGTCGGAATCGCAGGCAATGAACTTGCTGACAGGCTGGCCAAACAGGCTACACGGAAACCACTTATGGAGATTGGCATTCCAATTACTGACCTGCGTTTGTTTTTGTGCCACCAGGTTTTCCGGCTTTGGGAGACGGAATGGCATAGTCTTAGTAGCCACATCAAACTGTGTGTCATTAAGGAGACTACGAATGTGTGGCAGTCCTCCATGCGGGCCTATCACAGGGACTCTGTGGTTCTATGCTGGCTCCACATGGGCCATGCTTGTGCACAACTACCTCCTGCACCGTGAAGGCCTGCCTCAGTGTCAGTGCGGCACCCGGTTGACAGTGGCCCATATTCTGGTGCACTGTTCCACTTTGACTGCCCTGTGACGAAATCTTCGGTTACCGGACTCGTTGCCACTTATTTTATCTGACAATGCCTTATCGGGTGATTTAATTATACTTTTTATACCTGAGGGTGGGTTTTATCATTTGATCTAAGTTTTAGCGCATGTCCTTTGTCCCTCTGTGTCCTCCACCCTAGTGCTCTTAGGGTGGAGGTTTTAATGTGCTGCAGAGTGGCTGGCATCTCGTAATCTGCTTTGTCGTTTTAATATCTTCTACCTATTTATTGTGTTTCTGTGGTTTTCTTGTCCCCTTTTGTCCATTTAAGTGTTTGTCGCCCTTTGTTCATCCTTGTGGTTTTCCCTTTCTCTTCGTTTTGTGTTGTCAGTCTCGCTTGTTTTATTCTCATTCTTGTGGCATTGTTTTATTTGGAACAAGGGATCAATGACCTAGCAGTTTCGTCCTTCCCCTCTCTTTTAAACTAACCAACCAACCTGGCAAATAGAATTAAGTCATACCTTCGGTGCTATTCGTGGCACAAATGCCAAGACTGCCCACCCAGACAAGCACAGTGTTGCACTTGGAGCAAGGAAGGTCACGTACAATCCGTATGTTTGCAACGGAACAAACAAAAGAATTCTGCCCACTCACGTAATCAATGCAGTGTATTCAAAGCCTGCTGCAGTCATTAGCAAAACTAGCAAGCAAACACTTTCTTCAGTGCTATGCCAGTCCAACAAACTTTTTGTTCAATTGCATATAAGTGGGAAGCATGTGAAATTTCAGTTGGACATGAGTGCCTCTGTTGCATTGCTGAATCGTGACACATATGAACTGTTAGGCTCCCCACACCTTTCTAAAAGTAGCACACACCTCACAGCTTATAATAGACAAGTCATCCCTGTTCTCAGAAAATGTACTTTGCCTGCCATGTATCACTTGTGTACGCAAACTATGACTTTCATGTGCTACAATCATGCGATTGTGAGAACATATTTGGCCTTGATTTATTTTATTTTTTTGGTGTTAACATTCAGGAAACACTGTTGTCAATGACTGCATTCAGTGCCAAAGACAGTGTAGGTAGCTTGCTGAAAAAATTCCCTGAACTTTTTCTGAAGCTTTATTCAAGGCTAACTATTTTGTTATTTTATTGCACATATTACTATGAAAGACAATGCTCAGCCGAAATTTTGCTGGGCAGAACTGTTCCCATTGCATTATGGGACAAAGTGTCCACTGAACTTAAAGAATTGCAAGATAGTGGAGCTATTGCGCCCATACAAGCTAGTCAATGGGCAAGTCCACTGGTTTTGCTCCCCAAACCTTCAGCTCACATTCGCCTCTGTGTTGACTTTAAATCTACAGTCATCCTACAAACCGTGATTGATAATTATCCATTGCCACCCCAGAGGATCTCACGAATGGATTAGGCACTGGTCATTACTTTTCAAAAATTGATTTGTGCGATGCCTATCTTCAAATACTAGTAGACGAAGCATCTCAAAACATGTGTCGTGAACATTCATTTGGGCTTGTTTAAATATTTGCATTTGCCTTTTGGCAGTGCTTCTGCACCCACCATTTTCCAACAGTATTTGGAACAGCTGACTGCTCAAGTACCAAACTGTTCAAACTATTTGGATGATACTGTTGTAGCAGGTCATACACCTGAAGAACACACTGAAAATTTGTGTAGTTTGTTTCGTGTGTTATCTGATGCAGGACTAGAATGTACACTGGACAAGTGTGACAATTTTAAACCTGAGTTGCTGTATATTGGTCATGTCATAAACAGTCAAGGTGTACATCCTCTTTAGTCACATTTGTTAGCCATACAGGACCTGCCAGTTCCTCACAACGTCACAGAATTGCAGTCAGTCTTAGGGAAAATGAACTATTATGTTCAGTTCATATCAAATGCTACACAAATCGCAGCTCCATTGCATCAATTTCATCGTAAGAACATCCCCTTTGTTTGGATAGATGAGCGCCAAGAAACTTTTAAAAAATATAAAGATGTATTTCTCAGTGATCACTGCTTGGTACACTTTTATCTTGACCTACCTGTTGTGTTGCAAGTTGACGCTTCCGCTTATGGAAATGGTGCTGTGCTATGGAAATGGTGCAGTGCTTTTGCACAGATTTGGTGATAAAGACAGGCATATTGCTTTTGCATCAAAAGTGCTGTCCAGATCTCAGTGTAACTATTCACAAATAGAGAAAGATTGGCTATTGTGTATGGTGTCACCAAATTCCACCACTATTTGTATGGCAGAAAATTCTACTTAGTAAATGGATCACAAGCCACTGCAGTCCTCGTTTTATCCAATGAAGCTGGTTCCTGTACAAACTGTCCAAAAATTGTAAAGATGGCCTTTGTTGTTGTCTCAATAACAATATGAGAGAGTGTATCGTCCAACAGCTCAACATGGTAATGCAAATGCACTTTCACGTCTTCTGATTGACCCTGATACAGACTTTGATGCTTCTGCTGCATCTTGTTGTCACATCAATGCTCACAATTCTGAATTGCTTCAGTCATTTCCTCTGAATTATAGGAAAATTCCTCAGGCCATGGAAGCTCATTCAAATTTGAACATTTTGCTAAAATACACTCCTGGAAATTGAAATAAGAACACCGTGAATTCATTGTCCCAGGAAGGGGAAACTTTATTGACACATTCCTGGGGTCAGATACATCACATGATCACACTGACAGAACCACAGGCACATAGACACAGGCAACAGAGCATGCACAATGTCGGCACTAGTACAGTGTATATCCACCTTTCGCGGCAATGCAGGCTGCTATTCTCCCATGGAGACGATCGTAGAGATGCTGGATGTAGTCCTGTGGAACGGCTTGTCATGCCATTTCCACCTGGCGCCTCAGTTGGACCAGCGTTCATGCTGGACGTGCAGACCGCGTGAGACGACGCTTCATCCAGTCCCAAACATGCTCAATGGGGGACAGATCCGGAGATCTTGCTGGCCAGGGTAGTTGACTTACACCTTCTAGAGTACGTTGGGTGGCACGGGATACATGCGGACGTGCATTGTCCTGTTGGAACAGCAAGTTCCCTTGCCGGTCTAGGAATGGTAGAACGATGGGTTCGATGACGGTTTGGATGTACCGTGCACTATTCAGTGTCCCCTCGACGATCACCAGTGGTGTACGGCCAGTGTAGGAGATCGCTCCCCACACCATGATGCCGGGTGTTGGCCCTGTGTGCCTCGGTCGTATGCAGTCCTGATTGTGGCGCTCACCTGCACGGCGCCAAACACGCATACGACCATCATTGGCACCAAGGCAGAAGCGACTCTCATTGCTGAAGACGACACGTCTCCATTCGTCCCTCCATTCACGCCTGTCGCGACACCACTGGAGGCGGGCTGCTTAATGTTGGGGCGTGAGCGGAAGACGGCCTAACGGTGTGCGGGACCGTAGCCCAGCTTCATGGAGACGGTTGCGAATGGTCCTCGCCGATACCCCAGGAGCAACAGTGTCCCTAATTTGCTGGGAAGTGGCGGTGCGGTCCCCTACGGCACTGCGTAGGATCCTACGGTCTTGGCGTGCATCCGTGCGTCGCTGCGGTCCGGTCCCAGGTCGACGGACACGTGCACCTTCCGCCGACCACTGGCGACAACATCGATGTACTGTGGAGACCTCACGCCCCACGTGTTGAGCAATTCGGCGGTACGTCCACCCGGCCTCCCGCATGCCCACTATACGCCCTCGCTCAAAGTCCGTCAACTGCACATACGGTTCACGTCCACGCTGTCGCGGCATGCTACCAGTGTTAAAGACTGCGATGGAGCTCCGTATGCCACGGCAAACTGGCTGACACTGACGGCGGCGGTGCACAAATGCTGCGCAGCTAGCGCCATTCGACGGCCAACACCTCGGTTCCTGGTGTGTCCGCTGTGCCGTGCGTGTGATCATTGCTTGTACAGCCCTCTCGCAGTGTCCGGAGCAAGTATGGTGGGTCTGACACACCGGTGTCAATGTGTTCTTTTTTCCATTTCCAGGAGTGTATATTCGCACACCATGGCCTGACTCATTGCAGTAGCGCGCTGATACTTTGCATGTCGGCATAGCCTCGCTATACAGAAAGGAGTGATTCTTGTTCAAAATGACAGTGGACAGTCACATGTGGTGATCCCCAAAGCTTTGCAAAAAGAAGTATTGCAGTTACTTCACCAAGGACACTGGGGGATTGTTTGTATGAAACAGTTAGTATGTCGACACTGCACTTGGCTGGGTATGGACACCCGAATAGAACAGATTATGTCACAGTGCCATGCATGTGTTGAAAATCAGTTTGCTCAGCCACAAATGTTTTCTGCTTGGCCTAAGTCACAATCATCATGGCAATGTGTGCACATAGACTTTGCGGGATCTTTTTGGAACACTCGTTGGTTGATTGGGTTGACTTTTATAGCAAGTTTCCTTTTGCTGTGCCAGTGAACTCAACTACGTCACATAGCACTTTTTAGGTGTTGTCCTCAATTGTTTCCTTTGAAGATTTGCCTAAACTCATAGTGTTGGACAATGGTTCTCAGTTCACATCAAATGAATTTGAATCATTCTGTGAATACAGAATGAATGGCATACAGCACCTAACTAGTGCACCATTCCATCCACAGTCGAACTGTGAAGTGGAACATTTTATCAGAATTAAAAGAAGGCTGGAAGTATCGCTTCGAACTGCATGATTTTGTGTTTTACGGGGTTTTTAGCAGCAGCAGATGGTGGGTGCAAGGCGAGATCCTTTGTCGAATTGGCCTATGCATGTATCTCATTTCAGGCCCAGACGGATTGCAGCACCGACATCACAATAAAATTCGCCACTGCCATGTGCATAGTTATCCTTCTGTATCTCTTCCCCCAGATTCACAGATCCCGAGGACAGTGTGGCCACAGCAGTTGCCAGAAGGTGTCATCACAACACCACAGGACAACCTCATCCAGATGGAGCCTTTGCCGCCTCTGCCTGCTCTCGTCCTACCAATGGAGCTGGACCCACAAATGCCGCAGTAGCCAACGCCTTCTACATTGTGGTATGGGCCTCAGGAGGTGGACATGTACCCTTCTGGATGTCTTCCGGGGGACATTTCCACCAGTGCACAGGCCAGATAGTGGGGTATGACTGGAAGTCTCACGTCCCCTGCAGCCACAGCTTCCAGTCCATTAGTGTGTCCACCCTGCTGCCTCCCCCACTGTTTTCGTGCTCCATATACAGTGACAGTCCATCACCTTGGTGGGGAGCAATGTAACGGCATAAAGTCAAGCACCAGCATGCTATTTGGGAATGATAGAAAAGAGGTGGCTGTGAGAAGACGTCAGCCAGTCGCACGCTGACTGACCCTTCTCCAGGATGACTACAAGACAACAGCAGGCCCTATGTGAAGAGGACATAAGTGCCGTGACTGACTGGTGATGCTCCAGTTGAATAGCCACTTCACGACCAGCAGCTGGATAGAAGTGTCAGTGCTCATTACTTTGCTTGTACACTCTATGTAACACAGACATGGGAACTGTTATACTGAAGAAATTGCTTATTTTGTATGTCACTCTTTGCTTGTGACACATCTGTGTAATTGTCAGATTTAAGTATTGTCTTTTAATTTTTTGTAATAAAACTCATTAATATGATTTGTTTGAACTGTTTTTCTAGTGAACTGAGTAGGATTCCTGGACTTCACATATTTGATGACAAACTTAGAGACATAATGAAATTTGCCAGTGATGGTACAGGTAACAGGACCTCCACAACCCATCTCCTCAGAAAAATACAGTCCTATGTAAACAATGCTATCAACCTGCACCATACTGTTCACTTTGCAGAATAAAGAGATGCCGGCTGATGTGGGAGCAGATTTTCCACTGACCATATTCCGCAGTTCTGTGTACTGACACGTCCTTAGAAGTGGAAATGGGCTTCATCTGTCCACAGAATGTTCCATAGTCATTCATTGTCCACTTCCATGCAAGTAAGAAATTCTAGAACAAACATTTGTCTTACTGCCAGGTCAGTATGAAACAACTCCTGAACATGAGTAATTTTGTATAGCAATGCAGGAAGTATCGAAGAATTTCATGCACCATGCTCAAAGGCATGTCCAGAGTTTGGGCAATTCCCTGTGCACTGCATATTTTCACACCACTTCTCGACCCCTCCTGCAATGTTGTGGCCACACCTTCTACTGATGTTGGATCAATTGTTTTCCTCCCTGTTGCAAACTGCAGTTCAAGCAAACCTATCTTTATGAATTTGGCAATCATATTCTCCACATCCTTGGCAGACATTGGACCTGCACCTTTTTTTCATACCCTTGAGTGCCTGAAGTTTCTGCAGAACTACTGGTGTATGGTCAGTCACAAAAGAGCTTTACCAGCAGCAAACGACCCTGCATTGAGAGTCATGCAGAGCATCTCAGATACGAACTGGGGAACAGCTGTATACCTCCCATCTTTTATTTTGCATATTCTGCTGCTTACTGTGACACACAGTGGTAAAATTTTCGTTCAGATTTTTTTTTTCCATAACATTTCATCCTCCTTTAATAATATTCCGTTCAAATTTGACGTCTTTCCAAGCACTGGTCCTTTTTTTTTTTCTACAACTTTTTGTACTTGGAAGTTTAATTATAATCACTCTGTATAACAGATGCCATATTACATTGACAATTTTTCTAATTTTTTCAGCATAATATAAAAGTATAAAAATGTAAATACATTTCTAAAAATACAAAAACATGTTCAAATATAATATACAGAGGATGGTCAGAAACAGTCTGAAAAGCTTGCAGGGTGTCCCAGGATAGGTTGTGCTGAGAAATAATTATTAAGGAAAAAATTTTGTGTGTTGCACTGTTTCCTAGTTAATTAGTATTGAAGTTAGCCAATCAGGCTGTTGCATGTGCAAATTCAAGTGGCCCACCATAGATGGTGTCACAAAATATGTTCTTCATTTGGTTTCCCCAAACCAAACTAGAGAGCTTTACAAAAATTGGAAATGGGATGGTAGTAAGGATCGAACCCAAACCAAAGGCTGAGCAGTCACATTCACTATCAGCTGCACTCTGGGAACAACTGACACTAATTGTAACTGGTGGACTGCTTGAATTTTCATGCATGATGCCTTGATTGGCTAACCTCAGTGCTATTTAACTTTGAAGTGGCACAACATATCGAATTTTTTTCTTAACAATTATTTCTCAGCACAACCTGCACTAAAACACCATTACAAGCTTTTCAGACTGTTTCTAATCACCTTGTACAAGCCTTCATCATCTATGAACTTGAACACTAGTGTCCTCTGGTTTTATGCTGGCCTCAGAAAAACTACAGTCTTGGCACATACTTTGTGGTTCATAACTTGCTTTTCTTTTTTGTTTTATCATCTGTATGATGCATTGTTTTTGTGGAATTTGATAGAATTAAAGTACGATGTCCATGTGAAATACGACCTCTTCAATTTCCTCATATTGGTGTTCCACTAATGTAGTATATTTCTGTTGTCTAAAGTTATCATATAAAGAAAACAACAATAAGTTACTAATAATGCTTTTGCTGATGTAGTTCCAATGCTACAGTTAGTTTTAGAAGCACATCTCTCTGCATATGTCCAAGGTGTCCTTTTGCATGATCACTGTGCAACTATTTGGCCCGCATGTTTGCTGCAAATACAGCAATGGCGCTACTATATAATCTTTTCACTGGAATTGATAGTTCATGTCAATTTCAGTCTGAGCTACCTCATACACAGTTTTGCAAGCTTTCTTAGTTACTTTACTTGAATAATAAAACAATAATTTTCTTGTTAAAGTATAGACCAAAATATTAACACACATGGCACCAGCAAATTGAAATTCCTCCTACTTTAGTGGTAGGATTTATTGTTTGGGACTAGCTCTCCAGCAGTAGTAAGTACGTTATATTGTGCACAGCTTCTGTTGAATTGAATTGAATTGAATTTTATTTGATCCTGTAAGATTACATTGTGTACAGTAAATGTATGTGTAGTATAGGACATGTCAAAGTATTAACATTCTTTATCACTTATTTTTCTACACCTTTAGCTTACATTTTTACATCACTGATAATGAGTAACAATATATACAAATTTAATGGCATAAGTATTCTGCAACACTGTAAAACTCTTTTTCAATGAGATAGCCTTTAAATTTTTTTGGACAGTCATTATGAAGTACACTGTCTTGCAGGTAAATGGGCAGACTTCTTAGTAGTCTGATACCAGAGTACTGGGGTCCTTTTTCTAGCATTGCCAGTCGGTGGGGTATGCTCCGTACTTCATTCTTCCTTCTTGTATTGTGGGTGTGTACACTAGCATTTGTAATCCAGTCCTCACTACCTTTTGTGATGTACATTATTGTTTTGTATATATACAACGATGAAAAAGTTAAGATACCTAAATTCTTGAAACAGTTTCTGCACGTTTCAGAGGTCTTTCTTCTTAAAATGGTCCTAATTGCTTTTTTTTTTTGTAATGTGAACACTCGTTTTGTCTCTTGTTTGTTTGAGTTTCCCCACACAGTCACTCCATACTGTAAGTATCGTTTGAAAAGTCCATGATACACTGTACACAGAAGGTTCTTGTCTGAATACTGTGATAGCTGCATCATTAAGAATATGACAGAGCTCAGTTTCTTACAGTCATTATTAATACGTTCTTTCCATTTCAGTTAATTATCCACAAGAATACCTAAGAATCTGCATTAATCAGCAAAATAACATTTGTTGTTTTTGCCTCCAGCTTTTCTCTTGTGTTTCCTGTGACCACATCCAGTATGTGTCTTCATATGTGGCAATTGTGTCTACATTACAATTCCTGTCCAGCAATGCCAACAGGGGGATACAGTTCAGTCCCAAGAGGGAAGAGTTTGGTAATGCACCAGCTCACCTATAACTGCCCAACTTTCTGCTCGGTATCTTGTCCTGTACAGTAACTGTTTTAAATATATTTAGGGATTTCGAGAGCTCTTAAGCAGGTAAACATCAGAAGCCACCAGAGATTGTTGAATGGTCTTATAACGTTTTCCATTATAGAACTACATACAAGGGTTGGAACTTTAATGCTGGCAACTATTTATTTACAGCACGTACAAAATAGATACGTGTTTCAAAGTTTTACTGGCCTTCAAAGTCGTCACCAGCATTGTGCATAACCCATTGCCAATGATGTGGAAGTTGTAGGATACTCTTAGCAGTGCCAGTTGTGTTGACCGTTCGAGCGGCACGGTCTATTGCCCAACAAATTTGTAGCAGTTCTGAAGCAAATGCTGTGAAGTGTTTTCAGTTTAGAAATTGAGTTGAACTTATGAGGGCTTAAGTCAGGGGAGTGCAGTAGGTGGTATAGCACTTAGCAGCCCCATCAGTCAAAGAAATCAGTAACAGCTTGAACTGTACGTGCTTGAGCATTGTCCTGCAAAATGATGGTCAGGTCCTGCATCAAGTGTCATCACTTCTGTCTCTGTGCTGTTCGTTTTTGGAACACAACCTTTGACCAGCTTACAGACAGAAGTAATGACACTTTCTGCGGGACCTGACCATCATTTTGCACGACAGTGCTCAAGCATGTACAGTGCAAGTATGGCGAGAGTACTTAGTTGATATGACTATTTTCACATCTTTTGATTCATAACACGTTAAAAGTGCAAAATTATTTGCTATTGGCAGACTAGTGTTGTTATCATTACGATTAGCACGATGGAACTTTTTGGGCCTAATGAAGTTATCATTTTGTTCGGTTATGACAATTTCACTACACTGTTACTTTATCAGACTACAGCATAACTAATATACCATATTTTAATAAGGCAGTCACACTTTCCTCTCGGTATTCCTGTTGCAAACATAGAATATCATGAAAATTGCAGTGCACATTTCCACAGTCACGGATTATGTTTCTCTCTTCTGAGGTATTTAAACATTTGCAATAGATCCATTTTTGGGACCACAAACATAACTTGACATCACATTTCATCTTATTACTATGTTTCACACACATAAGGGTTAAAAAGTCATAGTTTTCTGCAAATCTGGTAATTAGTACGCTTACACACACGGTCATGCAGAAAGAAAAAAAGGATGGGTGCAACACAGGTTGGGCGGTAAGTATTAGAACAAAACACGATAAATTTTTTAGCAGAAAAGTAATGACTGTTATTTTTAAGGATATAGGGAAACAACCACTAACAAACATCCAGTTTATAAGAGAATTTAATGGATGTGCTATTATATCCTCAGTTTTTTTCTCTCGAAAATAGAGAGTCCATAAATGTCTTCTGATTTTGAGTAACTTAGTTTTGCTATTGCACTTTTATTATTGGTTACTTTTACCTCTTATCTTTTAGTGCCAGGAACTAAATCTTCAATATTTTGTAGGAAAAGAGTTTTCATGTTTTGAGACATGGATGTTGTCATATTTACGATTGTGTTCAGCTGCAGCAGTGTTATTCATACTGCCAGCATGAACAAAGAATGTGTTGAAATCATGTGGTGTGATACCAGCATCACAGGAATTATTTTTGCTGATATCTTTACTTCTGCCCACATAAGTCCTGACAACAATTCAGGCTACTTTACATTTATTTTGCAACTTATTAATATAAACGTCATTAACATTGCACTTGCTTAATCTGACTGATTTCTGCCTTATATTTGTTCTTTAACTATATGTGGCTTGCTCTTTCTGCTCCACTATCCCTTGATTTGTCATAGGAAATTATTAACAAAGTTAATAGCTTACGTAGATAGGGTGTGAACCGGTAATGCACAGATGTGAGACCATATATCCTGTCAGTTCCCTTATTTTTTCTCACTACTTTAGGGCAATTAGTTTTAAATGTATCTGACAGTGCACTGACAGTTAATGTAAATGCATTTTCAATGTGAGTAGGTCTGCTTCCAAGCAGAATGCCATTCCAGTTTGTTGTCTTTAGCCAGGTTCTGGACTTAATTTCACTGGAATCAGATATAGACTTTTTAGTATTTAATTTAACTGAACACCTTTATGCACTGATATAATGTGTATTGAACAACCCTACTTGATAACTGATTTGTATCAACATTAGTAATTACATTGTCAAGGCAAGCAGTTTGTCTTGTCAAGTGATCGTTAATACAGAACAGGTCATGTGATCATAGCATACTGAGTAGGTTAATGTGTATGTGTCCTTAGTCTTGTATCAGTACTCAAGCCACCAAAAATTAAAATTGTATATTTAGGCCATTTCTCAAAGTGTACAATCAGTTTCTGTAACCTGCACAGATATACCAATATCACTATCTGTTGTGCAGTTATACACGTACAATTGTAAGATTTTACATTGACAGAACAACACTACCGTTTCCAGTAAATTTTCTGTACAGTAATCATACACAGCAAGGGCACTGCAATGCAAGTCTATGCCACTACTAACATACACTGAGCACTCCCCCCCCCCCCCCCCCTTTTCACAGTTTTGTATCCATCTACAGTAAACTATTATTAAGTCAAACACTGGTTGTACATAATTATAACTGCAATTGATATTCGCTTGCCCAGTGTTCATTAATCTATATTACTGTAAAAAGACAAATCTGGAAATGTACTTGACTGATTTACTTGAAATGTTTGCACAATACCCTAATAAATGCTTAGATGGATATAGGCTACATTTTTTAAATTGTATATGGTAATGGGGAACACTGTTAGCAGAAACTCAAAAAGGTCTTGACCAATTTATTTCAAATTTTTACATGATACCTTTATAAACATTCAGAGAGACACAGGCCATATATTCTTTTGAACACCAACTACCAGTTTTCTGTTAAAACTGACTGTGCCAAAGAAAATGTTTGCCATGCTCTGCTGTGAAAATGTATAGTTTTGTTTTCTTTCTCACAATCAGTTTCAATTATGATAGCTGGGCACTTAAACTGCTAGACAAATTATTTCTTCCATATATGTTCTACCTCATTATATATATTTTAAATGCAAACTGTAAACACAAAACTATACTGTTTTGTTTTATTCCTTGCAGTCTGTTTTCACAGGAAACAGGAACATTGTATTTATGGTTTATGATTAGAATACTACTATGGAAACTAAAATTGTAATAACAAGCAAGGCTCAAGCTCAGAAAGAGAAGGGGGAGAGAAGAGATGGCCATTGGCAGGGAGGGAAGAAATGGATATAGAGAGGGCAGAGGAGGAGATGGACAGAGAGAGGGGGAAGGAGATGGTAGGCGACAGGAGGAAACAGAAACGTAGGGGAGAAGGAGATTAGGATGTATGTCCAATTCCCATACATATTTAGCAATTGTGAAGCAAAACAAACATGCAGTAGCTTGTTTGCTTTCGCACATAGACTGGATACTTCCTCTTTATTTCCGTATATAGCTTGATTATTTTCACACACTGACTGACAACTTACTTTTAGAGTCTTTGCTCGACTCTTTTTTACACACTGACTGGTCACTTGTTTTCAACAAATTCACATGCTCAGGATATGTCAACTTGCCGTTTATATGGATGGGTGGGAATGTTTAGTTTCTTTTCTACAGTCCACCTGTTACAATCTTTTGCACCAGAATATAAAACTCCCTTTTAAACCATGAGAAGTAAATTATTTCTACCTGTAGTACTGTGGTTGTGAATTGCCGAGTTCATTAAAGTTTCTGTTGTCCACAAATACCGTTAGGGAATATGTGTATTGGCATTTAAGTATAAGAAGCTTAAAGAGGCTTCAGCTAGATCTTCAGTTATCAGCTTTAATCTTGATGACATTGAGTGCAAATAAATGTTTATTTATGGATGAACATAAACAAACATCTTTCCTCCACCGACCATTTGAATTTAGTGGACAAATGATGTAGAGAATGTGTTGGATCCCACTCTTATATGACATTTGGGGTAAAAACAAACAGGAGAATGTTTACAGAACTTGGCAATGTTAACACAGCAGTAGGCCTATTGCTTTGAAATTTCTACGATTGTGGTGAGATGGCCCCATCTTCATAACCAAGGTTGCTAACAAAGTTCTGTGTGGTGGCTCTCAGCTTGGATGCAAGTCATCCTGGTGGTGGAAAATTTTCAATGCCAGTATTTGGGTGACAAAGGGATGAGAGGTGATGGCGTAAAGTTCGTGATCACATTTTGCGCTAATATCCTGGATTACATTTGTACCTTCTTACACTGTCTCTTGATGTGAAGGCATGTGACACTTTCTGTTCTTCAGATTTAGAGTTAAGCTCAGCAGCCGCAACGTACTTTTTGAGAACAGTAGGCCCATGGACCAGCACTGGGTGTCATCCTACCGCAAACCAACTCCATTACAACCTCACCGAGTGCAGTGACACTTGATTCCTACATCTGCTCTCCTGTGCTCATTTCCTGAGTGTGTTACAACTTTCATTTTGATGATGAACACAAGATTATCATCTGACATCTATACATCGCACTGTTTCTGCAGCAGTTCAGTGCGCCAGTCTTACCTGCAAGAAGTTTTACCCAAACTTATTTACCTGCAGTTGCAATGAAATTTATTGCACTAAAGTACTTCCAAGAAAGATATTTTCTTCAATATTACAACCAATTGTACAGCTAAACTTTTTAAATATATCCTCAAGTATTAGGCCTACACTTCAGCTAACATAATATACAAATTGTCAAATTTTTAACTGGAATATCTGTAAATCCCACTCTCTTCCTTGCACCTAATCAACCTCAACACATCTAGATATACATCTGACTGGATGTAATCAGTCTTAATGCATCTACTACATCTACAACCACATATAAGGAAATCATTACTAATTACTACAAGGCATAAGATTTTGTGGGATTGTATGTGTTTCACAAGACAAATAGAATTTTCATTACCAGAACAAGTAACAAAAAACATTATCTATAATCTCTCTCAGATCACATTGGCAACTCGAGTTCGGATACTCACAATCACTTTGAATACTTATGCTTCAAGTTATCGCTGTTTTAAACAGAGTATGCCTACTCAGGCATTCCCTACAATCTACGTCTACAGGATGTTCTCTCCCAGGTAATGTAGATACTTAGACACGGAGGGAACTGCATCTGGAAAATCACAAGGATTATTATTGCTTTCCAGTAGAAGTGGGCAAAGCATGTAGACCTACGTGTTATCAAATATTTTTCACAACTGTAGGCCTATTTTAGGTAACTTGCATTATTTAATCACTGACTTCCTCTAAAATGTTCCTACATAAAAGGAGAGTAAATGCTTCAACACAATAGCAGATACAACATCAAGATTGAGAGAGAAGTATCACAGATAGTAAATGGGGATAACAGCAATTAATAAAGACAAACATTGACTTCTACATTTTTTGTTTTCGAAGTACACAGCAAAATTGATCTCTGAACTGTCAAACAGCTTTAAACTTGTTCTTCAATTTCTCCTTAACCACATTTATTCTTTTAGTACAGATAGTCTGTTTTCAATTTTTGAGATACATGTAAATCAAAATTGGTGCAAATTTACTTAATATATACTGTTCAGAAAAGTGGGCTTTACAAATTGTTATCCCTTCTGGAAATCAAGACAGTGAATAGAATTTGTATTCCAATTTTTCTGGTTGTCCACTAAAAATGCATACAAGTGACTGTGGACATCTGTTAAAAAGGATATCGGGCTGCCACTTCCATACAATAATTTTATGTTTAAGGTATCAGATGCCCAGAAATTTTTAAATATGTGATCCTCTGTGATTGTTGATGAAAACAGTTGTTTTACAGTCATCACAGTTGATTTCAGGTATTCCTCCCATGTTTTGCAAAATGTAATCAGCTACATACGTTAATGCTTGTCTGTCATTGCTTACATCAGCCTCTTCACCATCACTGACACCACTGCTGCATTATCAGCAAGGACACTAAATAAAACATTTTCATCAGTTATGAAAACATCTTTTCTGGAGTCAAGAAAGCTGTCATGTAATTGCCTTAAATTGCATAATGGCATACAACTAACATATTCACAATTATGTAATGAATTTATAGGTAAGGATAAGTAACTGTTTTCAGTGTTGCTACGGACTGAAGGCAGGTTGGGATGGTGTTTGAAACACCGTGTTGCCTCATACTACAGAAAACATTCTCCAGTGGGTCTTGAGTAAAGGTCCTCATACTTAAAAAATTGAAGCCATTAAAAAAAATCTGCACTAAATGAACATCAGTGATTATTGTAGTTTGCCACCCACTTATGAAACTGGACATTTTGTCTTGCCTCTCCCTGTTCCTAACTGCAACACTTTCTATTTATCCAATTCCTTTAATACACTGTACCACATTTCAGTATGTGGTGCCCCTGGAGAGAGGGCACGCTTACAAAATTTAATACCTTGTGGATAATAATGGGAGCTGTCTAGTGAATTGAACAGGCAATCTATCTTTTCAACAAATTGTGCAGTGTATATTAACATCTGCAGGTAAAATATTAAATGCTACATAGGTCTCAATAACAACAGCAATTCTAACTAAGCTTGGCTGCATGTGTCGTAACTTACATTTTAGTAAAAGAATCCTTAAAGTCAAAATGATTCCTCTGCAATTTTGGCAAGTCTTAAACATTTTGTCCTGATGCAGAAGAAAAGTCCTCTGAATAAATTCAAAACTGGCCTCCTTTTTAAACCCAAACTGAATTTTGTTTCTAGTTGAGTATTTCTAGTATACTTTAATAGGTGTGGGACATCATAAATGACTGCAATAGGTAAAAAATGAAATGGACTGGATTCACTTGTTTACTGACTGCATAGTCCCTTCAGTGCTCCCCGGTTGGCTGCACTCTGATGACAAATTGTATGAACTGCCATCAGCTCTATTTGCAGTTGCTTATAACATAGATAATAAGAACTTTTAAAGTAGTACCTAGAACTGAGCTCTGAGTGAAGAGATATGCGGCTACCTGCCTCCAAATTTTGCATATGCCTCTGACCAGACTACCAACACATCATGGTCTGCACATATATTTGCCCTTCTTATATCGTGAAACCCACTGATTTGCTGCTTATTCACATCATAATAAAAAATTGTCTCCAAAGACACTTCATCAAGGAACAAAGCAAAATATTTATCATTGTTGTGCACTGCCTTGGCTTCTGCTTTTATTACATTCTCCACTGCAGGACTCAATCCTGGCTTGGAAGGTGCAACACACAACAGAGGTTTCATATGAGTCACAGAAGGAAGGCAAAAATGAACTAACAAATACCTGTATGGGCAAGGGTTTTGCTTGTATAAGGACAGAGCAAATACCTTGTCTTCATATGTCCATTACCTAGCTCTTGTTGCTGCTATCGTACAAAGCTTTAAGCGGTTTTCATTCATTTTTCCCATGATGTAGCTTTGTTTTAAGTTCTGGTAGCCCTGTTAAAGCATTCCTATGAATCTTGGACTTTTTCGATTATCTGAGTCTTAAGTCTGCTTTTGAAACTCCACTAGCCAAAACTCCCTCCGCCTTCACAGCTTACAAGGACTACTCCACATCAGATGCAACTCTTTAGTTTGTCTTGGAAATCTGTAGAAATACATATTGTTAACTTTCTCCATTTAACCTACGTAACATGCAGATGAAAAACCCCGTAATTTATAGTAGTATTCAACGTCAATTTCTTGAGTGGATTATTCTGAAAGACGCAAAATTCCTTACTACATTCACTAGAAACAACTGTTGATGACATATCAGTCGTATTTAAAGAAACAAAAGGAAACCACATAAGTTGATTCGCGATTTCCATATAGCTATCACCGCTGTGGGGCTGTGTAGATGCTTTATTTGCGAAGGTTTCCACCATACTCCTAAGTTGAAGATGGGTGGGATAATCAAATGTAAACGATCTCATTATGGTACCGAGTCTTAGAGGATGCCTCTGTTAATTATACGGTTTATTATTTAAAACAGATACCAGCCACACGCATAATTTAAAGAATGTTATTTAAAGCACATCAATGCCAGTTTGGATTTGTCACAATTCCATATTACGATGTCTGTGAAAGATTTTATTGCTTTTCTGCTATCGCTTCGTTCTGCAATCGTTATTGCGCACCACTATAAACAAAACGTTTTGTATTTGTGAACTTTCAACAGATTTTTTTTCTTTTTAACCGTAATAGGAACACACAAGACATGACCGTAAAGTAAAATAAAACATGAAATATATCGAAAACATACTTGGTGTGCGTAAGTTTTCGGCACATTGCATGCTTTATTTAACTTAATATCATTCCATTTGTTTATATGTAGCTTATAATGAAAAAAATTCTCTTCCCAGTTAATCGGATTTCGAATGAAGAACTTTTAATTTTAGTGCAGAAAATGTACACTGCGAAACGAGGCCCTAGCAGGAAAGTAAGAAAATCTGTAGGCGCCATCTTACACGGATTTGTAATAAATCCGAAATCGGTGATGGTTTGATTTCAATAAACTTTTTTGAACCATAATTGTGGCTGGCTGCTTATTAAATTCTAAATTTTATAACTATACTGCAGCCATGGTTGCGGCAATGACTGCTTACAACCTTCCCCTCGCAAAATCAGTCCCTAAACAACTTGAGTCATCCCTTTTACAGCTTTCTTTAATGGCCAACCCTCCTCCTTTATCCGGGCTTGGGACCGGCAACAGCTTCCGCAAATATACTCAACTCACTGTACAGAAGCTGCAGGCGGAGTTAAAGGGGGTTAACAACCATTTATCATTACGCATAACAACAAAGATAACGCGGAATTGTATTGTAATTATCATTCTCTATTTAAATTTCTCTCTCACAAAGAGCGTGAGGTACAGAGTCGGAGATTTAAAGGAGAAAGAATGCCGAGACAAACGAGTGTGGAACCAATGCAATGAAATTTATTGCTCTTTTATTCCTGTGGGCGTAACGGTAGCAGTTCCTGGCATAAATAATTTATTTTTTGTCTTACTTTTTCTACAGACATAGTGTGGTACTTCAGTAGTTTAATAAAATTCTACAATGACACGTAAAACAGCTCAGCAAGCACTCGTTACTACGTGTTTCGTAACGTCTGCACGAGATGGCAGCACGAGTATCCTCTATCTCTGACACTAGCAGCAGTGATCTGGATCTCCATAGTATAGAGATCACTGACTAGCAGACGTAATCTACGTCTGTGGTACAAATATATTTTCGCGGAGCTCATCGGATTTCAGGATATTTACCTCTTTTAAATAAATGTCCGTCCAGATGAAACGCAAAGACAAGAATCACTGAACACGTCCAGCAAATTTTTCTGTTTGCCTTTTTATTATTTATTTATATGCACGAATAGCCCTCCTTGAGGATACGATAAATGGACTGATTTGATTTGATTGATTTTTTATTGGTCCTGTAGATCATACAATTTGTACAGCAAAGCACATCATGATATAGGACAAGTCAATTTGAAAAATTATGTTAAGATGGTACACGACGAGAGATGACATTAGTGGTACGTAACTCACATAGCGGAATACATATAGGATACATAGACAAAATATAAAAAAGGTGGTGTGTGATGAAGAGATGACGGTGGTGCATACTTCACATAGCAGAATACATATGAGATACAGACAGAATATGAGTGACAAACAATAATTAAATTATCTTACGAAGTAGAAATATCTACAAGTGTATATACAGCTTATTACAAGTACCGGTAATTAAAATATTGTGGTACTTAGTTCACATAGCAGAATACATATATGAGATACAGACAGAATATAGATAAGATACAATAATTAAATTATTTTACTAAGTAGAAACATCTACAACTGAATAAACAGCTTATTGCAGGTAATTAAAATTTTGTTTCAAGAAATTCATATACGGAATAGAAACAGTGATTTAGTAGCAATTTCCTTAATTTAATTCTCATTATTTCTGGGTTTTTGCTTGTTTTTATGTCTGTTGGGAGGTGGTTGTATATTTTAATGCCCATACATTTAACCCCATTCGCATATAATTTTGTGTTGTGGGCTATAATTTGTAACTGTGTTTTGTTTCTGGTGTCATGCGTGTGGCGGTCTGCATTTCTGTCGAGGGCATCCAAGTGCTGTACTGTAAAACAAGCTAGTTCCAATATATAAGGGCATGGCAGTGGCAGGATTTTTGGCTGTTGAAATAGTGGTTTACAGTGTTCAGTTCTTTTTTTACATTTCATTATTCTTACTACCTGTTTTTGTAACTTGAAAACTGTGAGAGACTCAGAGCTCTTTCCCCAGAAGATTAGGCCAAAGATCAAGACAGACTCATACAGGGCATGGTACACCAGCTTCAAGGTATCTACAATGGCTGTGTCTTTTAATGATCGTAATAGATAGCAGGTTTCACTAAGCTTTTGTGACAATGACTCAATATGTGGTTTCCAACTTAGTGTGTTACTGATGGTAAGTCCAAGAAATTTGGTGACCTGCCTGTTCATAATGTCATAATTGCCGATAACTATAACTGCATTGAAGGGGGTTTTATTTTGTCTAGTATGAAAGTTCATACTTACAGTTTTTTGAGTATTTATGAGTAGTCTATTTGCTTCAAACCACGATTGTAAATGACAAGTAGTTTCATTAACTGCATCTTGCAGTGTGTCACCTCTACTGGTTATCAGGATATTTGTGTCGTCCGCATACAGAAAGGAACTGGCATTTGGTATGTGTTCTGGGAGATCACTTATGAACAATATGAAAAGAACAGGGCAGGGACAGATCCCTGAGAGACGCCATTTGTTGTATGTAGTATATCTGACCTGCAGTGCCTGAATGTCTATGATTTTCTTATTTCTACATATTGCTTTCTTTGACTAAGGTAGCTATTGAGCCAATTGTGGACTACACCTCTAATCCCATACTTATGGTCTTATGGAGTTTCATAAGCAGCAGCTTGTGGTCGACCATATCAAAGGCCTTGGACTTATCAAGAAATATACAGACAGCAGGTTGTTTATGGTCAACGAAACTTGAGCACTTTTCTAGAAATGCATACAGAACATGTGTGGTGGACCTATTTTTCCAAAATCCGTGTTGGGAAGATGTGATTATGTTGTTAGAATTTAAACATATTTCTAATCTAGTTAACATACAGTAGTCAAATATTTTTGACAAGGCATATAGTATAGCAATTGGCCTATTGTTTGTCACGTCCGTTTTCTCTCCCTTCTTGTAGAGAGGTATAATTTTAGCAAGTTTTAGCTGGTCTGGAAATGTTCCCTCTAGAAATGAGGTATTTATGATATTTGACAGGGGTCCGCTGATGTAATTTGAACACTTATGAAGTAAGAAGCAGGGTATCAAATCATGCCCTGCAGAATAAATCTTTTTGACTCTTTTTTTAATAATATCTTCAATTTCATGTGGTGTTGTAGGAGATAGGAGAAAGGAGTTCAGAGGAGTATTATTTTTGAGACAAGACTGTGCAGTGTTTGGAGAGTTAGTCAGGAGATTTGTCAGAGGAGAGTGAACAGTATGTAAAGAGTTGGTTAGGAGATTAGTGAAACTTTCTGAAAAATAGCAGTTGAATTTATTGGCAATTTTATGTGCATTTTCAGTCTTTTGTCCTTCTATATTTAATGTGATTTTATCCTCTATCCTTAACTTTCTACCAGTCTGTTCATTTATTATACCCCAGATGCACTAAAAAAGCTCATAATGTTATTAGGTGCTCTTCCAACATTTGTTGGAAGAGCACCTAATTGTTTTATCATTATGAGCTTTTTTAGCACATTTTATAAATCTCCTGTATGTGTTTTTGTAATTTTTATAGTATACCTTGAACTCTTTGGATTTGCCACTGTCGAGTTTGCTAAGTCTCTGCAGCAGCCTCATCTTTTCTGATAAAGTTTTAATACCTTTTGTGACCCAAGCATTCTGTTTTTTGTTAGTGATAGTCTTTGTTTTCTCTGGGAAATGGCAATTAAAGTAATATTCAAATATCTGCAGAAAATTGTCATATTTTTCATTTGTTGTTGAGGAAGTAAATACACTTTGCCAGTCTTCTTTCTCTAAGCTAAGTGCAAAGTTGTTTATGTTGCTATCACTATAACTTCTACATTTAATAACTGTTTCTCCTGATGGGAGTACATTGAATGGTGGATTAAAATATATTGTTAGTGCACTGTGATCTGAAAAACCAACATTTATAATTTTTACTGTGCAATCAGTGTTAGTAGCAACCTGATCAAGAGAGCTGTTTAATCTCGTAGGACATATAACTTTCATATTTAAGTTGAATGACATCATTAAATTTACTAATTGGGACTTTCAAGCAGATTCTTCAAGGAAATCAATGTCGACAGCTTCTTTGTGTTAATTTTCGTTACTTCCAGACTTCCTTCATCCTTCCAGATTGTTATTCCATTTCTTCCTGAGTCCACTTTCTTCCAATTGCAGACCTCATCTTTTTTCCCATGAGATTCTGCCTTTTGGGTTGCTTTCCTAAGAAGTATTCTGTTATCTATTATTGCTTCCCTAAGAAGTATTCTGTTATCTATTACGTTCATTCTATGTCCAGTGTATTTCATATCATTGTCAATTTCAGTGAACAGTGTAGGTTTGGATTTGTAGCTGGTTAGTAAGTTGAAGACCTGCTTCGTTGGTCTCTTAGTATCCATTCGGTATATGTGCCCATAAAATTGTAATCTTCTTTTCCTCATCACATCAATTAGCATTTCCACTTTCAAATAGAGCTATTTATAGTTATATATATTTTTTGTCATTTGGAATGCCCTTACTATTTTATATACGATACTCTGCTTTCCATGGTATCTTTCCTTTTGTACTGCTTGTTATCAGTTCTCCTAGATACTGGTATTTAAAGAAGTTTGTTTTAGATGTTGTGTTGTGATGAATTAAGATGTGGAATGGTATCATTGATGTTTTTCATGAAGTGTATTTTTTCATATGATACTTTAGCCCTATTTTGCCTGCTTCTGTCTGTAGTTCTGTGATTTGTTCTTGGGCACTATCTAGTGAGTCAGTAATTAATGCCATGTGATCTGCAAAAGTTTGAAAGTCTGTGGTTATTTTATTTGGGTTTCTCCATCGTTACTTACGGAGATACCGCGGTCAACCTTATAAGACATCACACACACCAATAATGTGTACTTAGTACCTATATATTGGTTTTAGTCTGTTATTTGATTAACGTGGGATATGGGGATATACCACACAATATTTACCACCACTTTTTTCAGAATATTTTACGATATCGTATTTACTTATACATCTCAGAATAGAAGTGTGTGTATTTACAAGCAGTGCCATGCCTTGTATCGAATATATTGAAGTCTTCTGCCTTACTTACTAGCAATTCAACCACACAATTTAATGTCAAAGTAGCTTATGTTAATATATTTCACCATTTTGTTGAATATGCTAATTGCACTCGTCAGTATTCCATCGTGCTCAGGTAGTTACTAACACATACTGTGTGGTTATCGAGTGGCCAACAGAAAACAAGATCAACAGCTGTAAATTATCAGTGTTTGTGGATCATGTAAGCAGGGAAGATACAGTCAAGCTAGCAGGAGTTGATGGCATACCCAGCAGAAACTTGCGGTTCTTCCTGCCAAATATTACTGACCCCCGTCACTTATTATGCAACTTCTCATTACAGACAGGCATCTTTCCTGATCAGCTAACAACATCCAAAATGATTCCAATTCGTAAAGTTACTGGCAAACATAAAGTGATAAACTGTCGCCCCATTACTTTAACAGCTTGTTTTTCAAAAGTATTAGGAAAATAATGTACATTAAGTTAATACAGTTTATAAACAAAAATGGATTATTAGCCCGTCCTCAGTATGGTTTGCAAAGTAAGAAATCAAGTAAGATGGTAATCGACGAACATATAACCACTGTTTTAAAAGCCATTGATGAAAAACAGCAGGTGTATTTTTAGATTTAACTAAAACTGTTGACATGGTAAACCACAGAACACTTATAAATAAGCTTTGAGTACTATGGTAGTATGGGATTAGCAATTCAATACATTCATTCATTTCTCAGTGTGTGTGTGTGGGGGGGGGGAGGGGGGGGGGGCGGAAAGACGTACCTTAGGGGGGGAAAAGGACAGGTATACACTCGCACACACACCCATATCCAACCGCACATACACAGACACAAGTAGACATTTGACGTCTACTTGTGTCTGTGTATGTGCGGTTGGATATGGGTGTGTGTGTGAGTGTATACCTGTCCTTTTTTCCCCCTAAGGTAAGTCTTTCCGCTCCCGGGATTGGAATGACTCCTTACCCTCTCCCTTAAAACCCACATCCTTTCGTCTTTCCCTCTCCTTCCCTCTTTCCTGATGAAACAACCGTTGGTTGCGAAAGCTTGAATTTTGTGTGTATGTTTGTGTTTGTTTGTGTGTCTATTGACCTGCCAGCGCTTTCGTTTGGTAAGTCACATCATCTTTATTCTGAAACATTTAGTCAATAATTACTTTCTATATGCCTTAAATTCAGCTTGAATCATATTCAGGCCTGCAGGAGTCACAAAATACATAGGTATTCAGTCAATAAATTCCCCATCTACTGATTTTATAGTTACAAGCTCAACACTTATAACCTTTAACACTGGATAAATCAGGGATTAATACACTGTTCTAGTTTAAATTTCTTTGATGCTGGGCCTATTAAACAGTTGCTTGATCAAAATGTGTCTCTCTCCTCTCTTCTCTACCACATTAGGCCATGCATTGCACGATAGTGCTGGTGAGCATCTTGTGAAAACTTTTGGGCTGTCTGTGTCTTCCATGCCTGGTGTAGAAGTCTCGGTGTTGCAATTGCCTAAATGTAGAAAACACACATCAGCTTTATGTGAGAAGATTGCACATTCTACATTGTGTGAACTCATGGAAGCTTCAGAGCTGAGAGACCTGGAAGGTACTTAATGCAAAGATATGTGAAGTTAATGTGTTATGTGCCGAGGAGTAATTCATCATAACATATTACAAGATAGCAGTTCTGAACTGAAGAGGGAAGTGTCTAAGCATAACGAGTTGAACATAACACTTGAGCTGTTACGACACTTACACTTCACTGCTACTTCAGGAGACCGGAACCATGTGGCTACCCATACTACTGCCCCCAACATCATGGCAAATGTGGGTGATGACCTTGGCCAACAGCTGCTGCAATATTTCCCAGTGCTAATGGACCCAGTTATTAGCGAAGAGCAAAAGAAGCCATACAACTCATCACCATATCTTAACAGCACCAGGGCAACTGGACACTGCCAGACCTCGGTGGTTAATCCCAATAAGTTACATGCTGCACAATTTGAGTTCGAGAAGGTGGTTTCTAATGGATATGTGACACAATCTCACAGATGGTACAGAATAAGGATAGCTCATGAAGAATGTGTGGCAATTATAGGGGCTTAAATGCTTGCACCATTCCAGGCAGATACCTGGTTCCCATGTTGCCAAATGTAACAACAGTGTGGCGGACACTTGTGTTTTTTTAGCATAATAGATTGTGCAAGGGCTTTCTCACAAATCCCCATACCTCAAAACGATGAGCATAAAACTGCAGTGACAATCCTCTTTGGGCTCTTCGATCATAACACAAGGCCTTCCGGACTAAGAAATGCTGCCCAGACTTGACAGTGTTTTAAGCTTGAAGTGCTACATGGACAATATCTTGGTATTTTCTAAAACCAAACAGGAGCACTTCAGGCATTTACATATAGGCTGGAGTGCTATGGAGTCATGGTCAATTTGAAAAATTGTGTCCTTTCTTGGGAGGAGGTACAGTTTCTAGACTGTGCAGCCTTTCTCATGGGCATTTCACCTCTTCCTGAGAAGGTCAACAATAATGTGCAGATGCCTCTTGACTCCAACATTTAAAGGCCATAGATGATTTCTTGGAATTTTGAACTATTATAGGTGACACTTGCTACATTTTGCTGAGGTATATTCATGGTCAGAAAAAAACAGTACACCTTGAACGAGGTGGGACGTACATATTCACAAGACTTGTACATTAGTATGTTCTGCAGAAATGATTACCATTTGAAACACATTGGTCCGTGGGTTCGAGGCCAACACCGATATCATGGCGCAACACCATCCACTGGTAGAATGTGCTTGCGCATCTCTTTGTAATTATAAACCGAAGGTAATGGATCAATGTGACTTGAGCGGATGTGCAGGATGCCTCACAGATGTATGCACGAACTGTACCATCAAATCAGTGTGTTTGAAAGAGGGCGCATTATTGGCATGAGAGAATGTGATGCATCCATCTGGGAAATTGCTGCTCATATAGGACCAAGTGTTTAGGCAGTGCAATGGGTGCGTGCAGAATAGTTTATAGAAGGTCACAGAACACGACAAGATGGGTAAGGTCGCACCACCCAGACCAATGGATTTCAATTTTGCTGACTATGGCAGAGAGGTACAAAAGGTGTCAGTCTCTTTCACCCAGGCCATTACCACAGACAGGAGTAGCAATTTGAGAGCCTACTGTTCAGAGAGCTCTGAGAATGTGCAGTTGCAAATATATTCAAACCACAAGCTGTCATCCTGCCAGTAACAGGATAGCAGAGCGTATGTACTGCACATTGGAGGTGGTATTGGCTTGCTGTATGGAAGTCTCATTGGACATACTGCCTTTAGTACTATTAGGGCTACATATTTTCCTGAAAGGGGAATTCAGTTGCTTGGCTGTTCAGCAAATCTATGGCGAGCAGTTATTAGTCCTAAGTGAATTTTCTCCTCCACACCTGACCATGAGCTATTGATTGGGCAGTCCAATGCATTCTTGCATAAACTGCTCTAGCACATGCAACATCTCTTGTCAAAGAATCCAGGCTGACATTGTGACAGACACATTTTCTTCCATGGAGATTTAGTCAGGTATGATTTTGTGTGACTGAGAGATGACACTGTTAAATCACTACTCTCTCCACAATATCACAATATACTGGCTCCTTTAAGGTAATAGACCACAGTGATAAAACATTTGTGATTGATAAGCGTGGTAAATGGGATACTGTATCTGATGAGCATCTCAAGCCTGCTTACACACAAGACAATCGGTCTACAGCAGTGAGCGACCCATCAGAACTGTAACTCAGTGACAAAATTTACTGCATGATACATCACATGTGAGATTATGCATGCCTGTTCCAGATTCTTCAGGAAACGAGGTGGTATTCGCACAGTCTAGCATGTAGGTAAACTGTAGATACCTTCTGGTTAGAGGAGCTCCTGGGTTTTCTAATTCCTTTCAGGTTAGGGAGTTGAACTGTGCGGGTCAAATTTGTGATGTGATGCAGGACCACAAGAGCCACAACTTTCCAAAAGCAGCTGATGTGGTGACCTTGATAGACAGAGCCTACCAAGGTTGAATGCAAATATTAAAATAATAATTCACCTGTGGTATATATATCACATTTAGTTGTGTTGACAAGGTATTTTGCCCTATGCAGAATGTATTTAATATGTATATAAAATGTTAATCACTTACAAAACATGTACATATTTGAAATGGAATCAACTACTCCCACAATGTCCTCAATTTTCTTGCGTGAATCATCACTGCCCTGCTACTCACACATTTAGAAAAAATGAAAAATTATAAATGTCACTGTATGCTGCCAATTGACATGTTTTTTCTGTGTAAATGACTGATTATTTCTATTCAAGAAATGTGAGAAACATCTTTAATCTGCATTTGCATGAAAAAAAATCTCCTACACCATACATTTTATTGCTATTGGTAGACTGCTGAGGATTTTTTAAGCTGCATATTTCACCTCCTTCTTCACCACAGTTATATTCCTTAAAGGGTAATGCAGATCATTTTCCTTTTAATGTTGCACTTGTGGATATCTTGTTACTCTCAAACACAGATGAACCGTTGATAAAAATTTTTGTAGGTGAATAAATATGCTGGGAGGCTGTGGGTAATATTCCTAGCTGCTGGAACAGACACCTGGAAGATGTATGTTTGTAAACCCTATACATAATTCTAATTAATGTCTTGTGTGCAATGAACACTTTTTGCCTAAGTGAGGGGCTACCCCAGAATATTACCCCATAAGACACCATTGAATAAAAATATGTTAACTTAATAAATTGTGTATCACCAAATTTTGCAATTATTTTTATGGCAAAGGTAGCTGAACTAAACATTTCAGCAGGTGTACTATGTGGTTTTCCCACTTTATGTTTCCATCAATATGTACACCTAACTGCCTACCCTTCTTGGTATACTAAATGAGTGATAAAATGTCAGTGGCTACAGGGTTAAAAAAAAAAAGCAGCATTTTAAGGGTAGGGAGGACAGCAAGAAACCAAGTTTTAAGAGAGGTTAAGATTGAAACAAAGCTTCAGATTGAGAAAGAAACCAAACAACATACACTGATCAGTCAGAACATTATGACCACCTAACAAAAATCTGGTACGTCCACTTTTGGTATGTACAACAGCAGCAACATGTCATGGTATGGAAGCAGTGAGGCCTTCATAGATCGCTGGAAGGAGCTGGCACCACATCTGCAGGCACAAGTCACCTAAATCCTGCAAATTCCTGGAGGGGGGGGGGGGGCAATGAACTCTGATGCTACGTTCCATTACATCCCAGATGTGTTTGACTGGGTCCAGATCTGGTGAGCTGGGAGGCAGCACATTAACTGGAACTCGTCCCTGTGTTCCTTGAACCACTACATCACATTCCTGGCCTTGTGAAATGGCACGTTATTGTGTCGAAAAATGCCACTACTGTTGGGAAACATGGCTGTCATGAAGGGGTCTACATGGGCTGCAACCAGTGTGTGATACTCCTTGGGCATCATGGTGCCTTGTACAAGCTCCGCTAGACCCATGGATGCCCACATGATTGTTCCCCAGAGCACAATGGATCTGCCGTCAGATAGTCTCTGTACCATAGTATAGGTGTCAAGGAGCTATTCCCCTAAAAGATTACAAATTCACACCCTCCCATCAGCATGATGAAGTAGGTATTGGGATTCATCTGACCATGCAACAATCTGTCACTATTCCAATGTTTAGTACCAATGGTCATGTGCCCATTGCAGTCATAGTTACCAATGTTGTGATTAACAATGGCACATGCATGGGTCATTGGCTGCAGAGGCCCATCATTAGGAGTGTTTGGTGCACTGTGTGTTCAAACACACTTGTACTCTGCACAGCATTAAAGTATGATGTTAATGCTGCCACAATTCACTGCCTGTCCTGTTTGACCAGTCTCTCCAGCCTATGACTTCTGACATCTGTAATGAGGAGTAGTTACCCAAACCCACAAGTCTGGTTGTGGTTTCACCACACATTGAAGACACTCACCACAGCACTCCTCAAACACCTGACAAGTCCTTCAGTTTTTGAAATGCTCATGCCAAGCCTCTGGCCCAAAACAATCTGCCCTCGGACAATCTCTGGAAGAACGCACACCTTCCCCATTCTACACATAGACAGCACAATCACGGACACTACATGCACCGTGCATATTTCTGACTAGCATTCATTCATCAGATGATGCTGCCTTCACCTGGATGGGTTCATGTCGATGGTAGGGCAATGGTCATAATGTTCTGGCTGATCAGTGTAATTCTGGCATATTGCATCAGCACAAACAGCTGTTGTTTCAAAACTTTTAGCAGTCAGCAGAAATTTTATTACCACCCAATTTCAACTCAGTCAGTGGGGAATATCAGCTATCTTTACGGCATCAAAATATTGGAGCACTAAATAGTAAAATTAATGTACTAATTATCTCCATTCATGAGTCACAGTCATCAAGCCCAGCTGACAAAATCTACCTCTCTCGACATTATATGACCACTGGTATAGATGTGTTAAGTGTTAGGCACTTGATTTTGAATTGATGAGTAATCATGTACATGTAGATGTAAAAACTGACAGCCTGAAAAAAGCCTTCTTTCAAAGTGTAGTTGCATGAGTAGGACTAAAAAATAATGTGTTGATTAATGTTAACAATAATCATGTATAAGTATCCCATAAACTCACTCATTTCACGCCATTCTGATACAAGATTTTAAATTATCTACAGGGTATGTAAATTACTAACTAATACTTTTTTTATTTATTATGCATTTTTAAGCAGTAAAAAAAAAGTCTTTTGTGTACACACACACACACACACCTACATAAATAACATATGTAGTGTAACAAATATTTTAGATCCTTATTGTCTGTCAAGATACAAAATTGTCCATCATACTACGCATGATATACTCAAAATAATATATAAGTTTAGTCTACGTGAAATTATATCTCCTTTATTGTAAGTGAAATTATAATTAGTACTTAAGATCATCTTTAAGGCATATTTTGAGCCCTTTGATTGTGCAAAATGCTTTTTCTCTAAGCCATTTCAATGTGGTGTTTCTAAACATTCTCAGTGACACAGTATGTGCCTGCAACAAGTTAAATATTTTAACCCCCATGTGTCTGCAATTATCCTGAGCTTTCTTAAATCTAGCGACTGATATCAATCTGATCTTTGTGGCTTCCAAATCTTTTCGAGCTGTAACAAAAGTGCTAGGGTATGGATTTACACAACATAATACAAGGCAAGTGATTTACATGTATTATGAAGAGTAAATGTCCAAACACAGTACCTTGTGGCACTCCCTGCTTTATATTCAAGACATTTAACTTCAAATTATTGAACTGCATAATTTGTTTACTGTCACCCAGGAAGGATCTGATCAGATAGAGTTCTGAGCCTCTAAAAATGTAACAGTAGTGTTTCTAATGGAATTCTATGACTGATAGAGTCAAATGCCTTACTGAGATCCGCAAGCATAGCATTAAAAAATTCTCTAGATTCTAATGACGGTAGTGTAAGTGAAACAATACTGTCAACTGCTTCTACTGTTGACAGGCTGGACTTGGAGCCATATTGTGAGTCACTTAGAATATTTTTTACAGACAGCTTTGACCGATTTGGAGCTTTATGTAATTTTTTTAGTTTTCAGTTTAGTTTATTAGCATACTTTGCAACACTTGTGTGATATGGGAACTGTCACAATTCTTCAAATTAATACAACAAAATATAAAATTATTATTTTACAATGTTTTAAAAATGACACAATGAACTAATGCAGTGGAGTTAAACATCCTCTCTGAACAAGTAAATAAGGATTCGACATACATATAGTACACTTCAAGAACACACATTTATCACATCATTTACAGTCAAAAGAGTAAACAAACGAAATATAAAATTTACAATGAGAACAGCATGATTGTACTGATAATGAAGAAAATACAAGTGTTTGTTGGTGATTTAGGGATACAAAATATCCCTCCATGTTATAAAGACATTTATTTAACACTTAACTTTCTAATTTCAGACTTAAATTGTCCCTCCTCTACGATTCCCTTGATGCAAATTGGCAGAGCAATATACAGCTTTATTCCATAAAAACTCAAATGTTTTTGAGTTTTTTGTTTTTATTGCTGTTTCTACTGCAGATTCTTACTGGTACATATATCATCATTTTGGAAATCTGAATTTATATGTAAACTACTCAAGTGTGTTCTTGTGCATAGTACTCTTTTGAATACATACAAATATGGTGCTGTATGTGTTTTTAACTGCATGAATGAGGGCCTGCAGTGTGTTTGTGGAGAGCTGTGTGTAATAATTCTAATGGCTCTTTTCTGTAATTTAAAAATGTTTCTCAAATGAGATTTTTTTACATCCCAGAACATTATTCCGTAAGATACAATAGAGCAGATATAAGAAAAATGCACTATCTTGCAAAATCTGTGCTACAAGAGGAATTATTCTTAGTGCAAAACGAGCAGAACTGAGTTTTGAGGATATGCATATGACATGGTCTTTCCAGCTCAAGTCATGATCAGTATACATGCCCAAAATTTTTGTAGACTGTACTTTCTGTGTTCCTGGTCACCCAATAATAAATGGTCATCCTTTTCATTTACTTTACTATACTGGCATGCAATTTTTTTTGTTTAAATTAAGTGCTAACTTATTAGCATTAAACCACTGTTGCACACGATTCAGAACTTTTTCAGTTGTAGTGAATAAAGATTTTCTGTCATCACTTATAATTATGTTTGTGTCATCTCCAAATAACATAATTTTGGATGAACTGTTTGGGATTTTAATGTCATTATATAGATCAAGAAAAATAGTGGGCCAAGAACTCTAACCTGCAGGACACCTTATTCCACTTTCTTAGCATGTGATGCTTTATTTTTACTTATTTTAAGGTGAGTTCCACTACTTAAGTTCTATCTTGGAGACAGGATTCAAACAATTTCCTCCCAATTCCTCCAATGCCTATTGCCTCCAGTTTGTCAAGTATAATTTGATGGTTTACTGCATCAAAGGCCTTGGAAAGCTCTAGGTTGATTCCCGCCACACTTCTGCTATTGTGTAAATTCATAACATACTCTTCTGTATAGCCTGCATAGCTGTTTCTGTGTTGTAACCTGTTTGAAAGATATGCTGGCAATAATTCAGAATACTGAAGGTGTCAAGGTAGCTTATGAGTTGGAGTTTTATCAGTTTTTCAAATATTCTTGAAGAAGATTGAAGGTAGGATATAGGTCTGTAGTTTCCTACCTTACATGCATCTCCATGTTTGAATAGTCGTCTAACCTGAAAGATTTTCAGCCTCTAGGGGAACACACCTTCACTGAATGAGAAACTGGCAATATCTATCAGTGGTTTTAAACTCTGTGAGGCAACTTTTTTTGTGACACTGGCACTTCATCCATTCCTGCAGACATTTTTGATTTCAGACTATTACTTACTTTCAACATTTCATGTTCATCTGTGGGACTTATTCTCAAACTGCTGACTACTTCATTGTTGTTATTTTCTCTTGTTTGATAAAGTTCTTGCTTAGTTTCTCAGGTACACTTGGAAAGTAATTATTAGTGTAACTTTATATCTTATGGAAAACTGTTTTTACTCAGTATCACAGTATCTTAAAAACTGAATTTGTAAATATACTGTACATCTGATGCCAGGAAGCTCTCTCCTGAAAAATATGTACATACAAGTATTGTAGAAATGAGAGTGCAAAAGTGCCAAATTGCATTATATGTGAAAGATATCCCACTTAACTAAAGAAAATTACGTAAAATGCCCAAGTAAAGAATTTTCTGTTGCAAATTATGCTCAGAGAAACATCTTAAAAATGACCCTAGCAAATAATACTCGATATAACAGTATTGAAATTAATGAAATTTTGTCCAATATCTAGGGTAAAATATATGTACATAAAAGATCTTGGGATGTAAATAAATAAATAAATAAAGACAGACAAGGCTTCCATCTTTATTGTTATGTTATCTTTAGATTTAAGTACAATATCCTGTTACTTACTGTCTCTTTCATTTCTCTTTGAACAATTTCTCATGGAGTTCTTGATTTATTGGCCGACTTCCTTATTAATCTAGCATTATTTAGTATTTTTGCTAGATTAATTATCCTTTTATACACTTTTTGTAGTTTGTTACTTTTTTTTAATTAGAATCAGTACAACCTTTCATTTCAGAGTCTTGGAAGAATTTTTTATATCAGATGTGATCCATGAATTTCTGTGTCTATGCCTATGTGAGTTGATTTTGACTAATCTTTTTGGAAAGAACATTTCAAAATCTGTCATGAAAAGATAAGAGAAAACATTGTATGAAGCAATACTGCATCTCAGGATTGGTTAGACAGTGTGATAGCAAACTGGCTACAGTTTTCAGTGGAGAAAATTGGTTTGTACATATGATGTACTGTTTTTGTATTTATCTTAACTGTGAAAACTTTAATGAGTGCATTGTGATCAGATATGCCTAGGTCAATATTCAAAACTTCTCTATCTGAGGTTTCTATATTTCAAAATAAATTTGCTATGAGACATTTTGAAGCATTTGTTAGCCTTTTAAGGTTGTTTAAATTTGAATACAAATTCAAACTGTGTAAAATATTGTGTAATGTGGAATTGAATTTTAATTGGACTTTTTACCAACACATTGGCCAAAAAAAAAAAAAAAAAAAAAGGACCCTCCTGAACAGGCTACGAAGGCCCAACAGTACTGACTGGCCGCCGTGTAATTCTCAGCTCGTAGGCGTCACTGGACAGGGATATGAAGGGGCATGTGGGCAGCACACCGCTCTCCTGGCCATAGGTCAGTTTCTGAGACTGGAGCTGCTACTTGTCAATCAAATAGCTCCTCAGTTTGCCTCACAAGGGCTGAGTGCAACCCCACTTGCCAACAGTGCTCGGCAGACCGGATGGTCACCGATCCAAGTGCTAGCCCAGCCTGACAGCACTTAACTTCGATGATCTGATGGGAACCGATGTTACCACTGTGATAAGGCCGTTGGCACATTGTCATTAAAGTCCCCACATATAAATCTTGATGATTTCTCATCATGTGAGATGCTCAGCAGTGCGTCAAGCTTATTAATTAAAAAAATTCGTCACTATGGTGTTCAATACACTGACATGACCATTATTTTTCTCTTTTTTTCCATTCACTTGCATTGCTCTATCCTCATTGTTCATACGCCACTGCCGGGAGTACTACATATTGCAGTATGGGTTTTTGCTCTCTCTGCTATTCTGTACCAATGAAAGAGGCGATTTGAAATGTAAACCACTGCTTGTTTACCATTCAGAAACTCCATGAGCCTTCAAGAAGAGCAAAATCCAGAAGAGGTTAAATGTGATGCGGAGATCAAACAACTACAAGTTTTGGGTGTCACGTGATCTTTTTTGTGATTGGATCAATGAAGTATCTGGTCCTTCGGTGAAAACATATTTGCTTGAGATGAATCTGCCATTCCCAATTCTTGCATGTTATGGACAATGCTTGTGCCCATTCTCAAGGCCTACGAGTCCAACTCCTTGAAGAATTTGAATTCGTCAAGATCCAATTTCTGCCTCCCAACACCACTCTGTTACTCCAGTCTATGGACCTGCAGATTATTTCCAACTTTAAGGAGCTCTGCACCAAAGCACTCTTGGAAATTGCTTTGGGCTGACTGAAGCTATCAATCTCACTCCAGTGAGTTTTGGTAATATCACTTCAACATCATTGCCTTTGTCAAGATAATCTAAAAGTTGTGGGAAGGGGTTACCAAGCGTACTCTCACTTCTGCTAGGAAGAAGCTTTGGCTGGAGTGTATTGTTGAATGTGACAGGCATTTGAGGCAGTACCTGTGAAGCCTGCATTCAACGAGATTGTGGCTTTGGCCAAAAGCATTGTACTAGAAGTGGATAGTAATGATACTGATGAGCTTGTGAAAATCACAGCCAAGAAATGACCACTGAAGAGCTTATGGAGTTGCAGCATGTTTCACAGCAGGATGTTGTGGAGAGGAGTTCTTCAGAGGAGGAGGAGGAGAAGGAGGAGGAGGAGGAGGAGGAGGAGGAGGCAGTAACAGCAAAGAAACAGTCTTCTGATGCAATAAGAGAAATGCTGAAAGCATGGGAATCGGTTGCATTGTACACTGAAAATCAACACACTATTAAAGTAGTGGCTACGTGCACTAGAAATTTATTTGACGATAATGCTGTATCGCAATTTCTCCAAGTGTTGAAGCATTAGCAGAAACGAATGACTATAGATAGCTTCCTAGTAAAAAAGAATTAATTATGTTTAGTGGATAATAAAGTACATATACTGCCCTGGAACAAATTATGCTCGCTACGCAAGGTTCTACTGTACTACCAAGGAAGAAGTTAACGTTTGTAATTTTCTGTAATGTACTTCTTAGCGCTCTTATGACAAGTGTATCTTCATTTCTATTAACATCATTAGCGCCTCCTATTATTACACAGTTGATTCCAGGAGTCAGAAAATTTTCACAGAACTACCCATAAGGGATAACTGGTTTCATTACTCCACCAACTTTGAGCATAGCTTGTATGTTAGACATGGTGTCAGCTAAACCTTCTCCGTGATTGCCTGAAAGTATGTAAATATCTTCTTTGTTCTTACCGATAATTGTTATGTTTGCATGTTCCCAGCATTATCTATTATTTCCTTGCTTGTTATGACAGCGTTTCGTAACTGAGTGATTTTTAGCCGATACATTTGTGGGAGTACTTCATTTGTTCTAGCATTTTCACATTTTTTGACTCACCTCACGTTAAAAGTCCAAAATTATTTGCTACTGGTAGACTAGTGGTGTTCTCTTTATTATTAGCATGATGGAACTTTTTAGGCCTAATGAAGTTATCATTTTGTTCGGTTATGACAGTTTCACTACACACTGAATAGTGTTCGATGACTTTTTCAGGTTTCTATACATACAGTTTAGCTAACATAAGATCATATTTTAATACGGCAGTCACACAATCCTCTTGGTATTCCTTTTGTAAACATAGAATATCATGAAAATCGCAGTGCACATTTCCACAATCACAAATTACATTTCTCTCTTCTAATGTATTTAAACATTGTTGTAATCACAAACATAACTTGACATCACATTTCACCTTCTTACTATGTTTCACACACACAAGGTTTAAAAAGTCATAGTTTTCTGCAAATCTGGTAATTAGTACGCTTACACACACGGTCATGCAGAAAGAAAAAAAGGATGGGTGCAACACAGGTTGGGCGGTAAGTATTAGAACAAAACACGATAAATTTTTTAGCAGAAAAGTAATGACTGTTATTTTTAAGGATATGGGGAAACAACCACTAACAAACATCCAGTTTATAAGAGAATTTAATGGATGTGCTATTATATCCTCAGTTTTTTTCTCTCGAAAATAGAGAGTCCATAAATGTCTTCTGATTTTGAGTAACTTAGTTTTGCTATTGCACTTTTATTATTGGTTACTTTTACCTCTTATCTTTTAGTGCCAGGAACTAAATCTTCAATATTTTGTAGGAAAAGAGTTTTCATGTTTTGAGACATGGATGTTGTCATATTTACGATTGTTTTCAGCTGCAGCAGTGTTATTCATACTGCCAGCATGAACAAAGAATGTGTTGAAATCATGTGGTGTGATACCAGCATCACAGGAATTATTTTTGCTGATATCTTTACTTCTGCCCACATAAGTCCTGACAACAATTCAGGCTACTTTACATTTATTTTGCAACTTATTAATATAAACGTCATTAACATTGCACTTGCTTAATCTGACTGATTTCTGCCTTATATTTCTTCTTTAATCATATGTGGTTTGCTCTTTCTTCTTCACTATCCCTTGATTTATCATAGGAAATTATTAACAGACTTAAAAGCTCTTGTAGATAGTGTGTGAAACGGCAATGCACAGATGTGAGACCGTGTATCCTGGCAGTTCCCTTATTTTTTCCTCACTACTTTAGGGCAATTAGTTTTAAATGTATCTGACAGTGCACTGACAGTTAATGTAAATCCATTTTCAATGTGAATAGACCTACTTTCAAGCTGAATGTCATTCAAGTTTGTCATCTTTAGCCATGTTCTACACTTAATTTCACTGTAATCAGATTTTTAATATTTAATTTAACGAAACACCTTTATGGACTGATAAAATGTGATTTATAAATTATAGAGCACAGCAATCAGTTGTCCTTTTTTTGCAGCTTTTATTATGCAAAATCAGATTTTGGCTAGTGCCTAGCCATTATTAATGCACTAATTTCTGATCTCGGTGCATGGTAGTTCCCCGTTGTTTGGGCGTCAGTCACAGTTCTTTGAATTGGTAGTATTCAATGAACTGTGACTGATGCCCAAACAACAGGGAACTAACATGCATCGAGATTAGAAAATAGTTCATTGATAATGGCTAGGCACAAGCCAAAATCTGGTTTTGCATAATAAAACCTGCAAAAATAAGGATGACTGATTGCTGCACTGTATAATTTATAAACCACATAACAGTCACTGAGTGAACCCACTTTCTGAATGGAAGGTAACCTGATGATAAAATGTGGATTGAACAACACCACTTGATAACTGATTTGTCTCTACATTAGTAAATACATTGTCAAGGCAAGTAGTTTGTCTTGTTAAGTGATCATTAATACAGAACAGGTCACATGCTCGTAGCATACTGTGTAGGTTAATTTGTTTGTATCCTTAGTCTTATATCAATACTCGAGTCACCAAAAATTAAAATCTTATATTTATGCCATTTCTCAAAGTGTACAATCACTTTCTGTAAAACCTGCACAGATACTTAAATATCACTATCTGTTGTGCAGTTATATAGTTACAATTATGAGTTTTTACATGGGCAGGACAATGCCACTGTTTCCAGTAAATTTTCTATACAGTTATCACTCACAGTAATGCAAGTCTATGCCACTACTAACATACATTGGTGGATGACAGAGGGGCAGGGGGTGATAGAGTCCCTGTACATATTTAGCAATTGTGAAGCACTGCCGGGTAAATAAGTTTGGGTAAAACATCTTGCAGGTACGATTAGCTCTCTGAACTGCTGTAGAAAGAGCAATGTATACATTCAACATGTTGATCTTGTGTTTGTTGCTTCATTCCATTTCGCCATCAAAGTGAAAGTAGTCCCATACTCAGGAACTGAGCACAGGGGAGCAGATGCAGCAATCCTACATTGCTTCACTTGGTGAGGTTGCACTGGTCATGGTCTGCTTTTGTCTTCCTTTGACCTATAACAAAGTGTCAAGTATGTATCTGTGTTGTGTGAATGACTTTGATGAGTACATGTACAGTGTACTGCTGAGTTTGTGTTTTTATGGACAAAGGGAAGCAAGAGGGTGAAACCTGATGCGGGCACACAGCCAACTCCTCCCAAATTGCACTGAGGGAGCTGCTGAGCCTAAATCCCCATCTGATAAACGGACAGCGTCACGTGCCCTCACGTCGATAGACACTGTGAGAAGGTATGGAATTTAATCCAGGACACTGGCACAAAATGTGATCAGGAACTTCATGCCACCACCTATCATTCCTTTTCCAGCTGAATACTGGCAGTCAAAATTTTCCATCACCGGAATGACTCACATCCAAGTAAAAATCCACCACACAGAAGTGTGTTTGCAACCTTGGGTATGGAGATGGGGTCATTTCACCACAGTTCTAGAAATTTCTACGTGGTGTGCCTACTGCAGTGTTAATATTGCCAATTCCTGTAAACATTCTCCTGTCAGTATGGTAATTCTGCCCCAAATGTCATGTAATAGTGGAATCAAACATACTTTCTACATCATTTATCCACAAAATTGAAATGCTCAGTGGAGATAAGGTGTTTATTTATTTTCATCCACTGATAAACATTTACTTGCTTTCAATTTCATCAGGAGTAAAGCTGACAACTGAACATGTGATTGAAGCCTCTTCAGTGATGTGCGGGTTATTACACTTAAATTAAGAAAATAGTAACTCACAACCAAAATGTAAAAAACACGACTGACTCTTCCAGCTTACACGATTAAACTCGGGCAAAATATCGAGGATCTAAGTGTGCTACATAAGTCAACTAAATTGCAAATATTTAAGGATAAGTACAATCAAGTTAAAAAACAATTTCAGCAACAACTCTCAAATTTAAGAAAACAGATCCTAGGTAAGGAAATAGCTCAGTCAACAAATATATGGAAGACTTCATGGAATATAATAAATAGATATTGCAAAGCCACCCCCAAGTTAGAGGCTCAAATTGTCAGAATCCAACATGAAGGAAACCTTATTAATGATCCAGATAAAATCTGCAATATATTTAATGAATATTTTATATCTTCAGCTGTGAATCCAGTTAATAACACAGGTCTGTCTTGGATGGTAAAGCCTTACCCTAGGGTGGCTACTGCTTTTGAATTTAAGGAAGTGAGTATGGAGGAAATAGGAAAAATAATAAATAACTTAAAGAATAAGACCTCATCTGGCTGGGATGGACTGAGTAGTATTACAATTAAAAAATGCAATAAGGAATTAGTCGGAATAATTACCTGTATGATCAACAGTAGTATTATATTGAAGAAAAGTGCAGTTCAACCCGTGCATAAAAAAGGATCGATAGAAGAGCTATCAAACTTCAGGCCCATATCACTAATACCAACTTTTGGTAAAATATTTGAAATTGTTTTGTTGACACATCTTATTGATTATATCACAAGGAATAATTTACTAGCAGAAATACAGCATGGCTTCAGAAAGCATCACAGTACCATTATGGCAATTACCGAATTTCTCCACAAGGTGTATGATGCCGTGGATGAGGAAATGCAGACAGCAGGGATATTTGTAGACCTTACTAAAGCATTTGATTCAGTGAACCATGAGCTACTACTAAGCAAACTGGAAACTTACAATATAAATGCCACATCCATACAACTACTGATCACTTATCTAACCAATCATAAGCAGTGTACAAAGCTGAGTTATCAAATTAATGATCAGATTAAACATTTCCAATCCAACTATGAAAGAGTAAAACAAAGTGTACGTCAGGGCTCAGTAATGGGCCCTTTCCTTTTCCTGGTCTACATTAACGATTTAGAGGCACCTCTGTACCCCTGGTTAGTAAGTTATGCAGATGATACCTCACTTTTGTTCTTTTGCAAACAAATGAATGACTTGACATTAGCTGCAAGTGATGGCTTAAGTCAAATAACTTCTTACTTCCATGATCAAGGTCTAAAAGTCAATATTAGCAAATCCCAGCTATTACCATTTAAACTTGGTAATTCATACTAAACCTGTATTGATAATATAAATGGCATCAAAAAAGTAGACAATGACAAATGTAAATTTTTGGGGATATACCTACACAAAAATCTTAGACGGGTAGACTATATCGATTTTGTATGCAATAAAATCAGCAGTTCACTGCACTTAATTAGCAAATTATCAAAATTTGCCTCTGAACAAACATTAAAACTGCTTATTATGGGACAATATTTTCATATATTAACTATGGAATAGAGGTATGGGGATGTGCTGCTGATAGACACATGAACAGAGTCCTAACACTGCAGAAAAGAGCAATCAGGACCATGCATCAACTAGGAAACAGAGAGTCGTGTAGGGAAACCTTTGTACAACATAAATATCTTAATAATATATTCCTTGTATCTGTACAAATTAATAACATTCTTTGTGGACCATAAAAATAATGAAACTAAGTGCTCTGATGTGCATACCCATAACACAAGACAAAAAGATTGCTTCTTCAGAAACAGAACTAAACTAAAGACAACAGATCATAGTCCTTGGATTAATAGCCAGATATGGTTTGACAAACTGCCAAGTGCTATAAGATGCCACAGAGGTAAAGTATTCAAAAGGGAATTAAAATAATTCTTAACTCTCAAATGTTTTTACTCATAGAATGAATACTGATATTAAAATGCAGCTATTCTTAAATGTAGGCCTAACTCTTCATTTATACGATGTACTATTCTGAGGTGATTGTAATATATATTATTTTTGTAACAACATTCTGTAAATTCAAATACCTATACTATGTAACAACTGTAAGTTGCATTATGAAGTAGTGTACCATATATTGCCAAGTGCATCACCCATAAAAGCCTTCTTGTACATGTGAATTGCAAATTCCTACTGTTTGTACAAAAATTGTATAAAAATGCTATGACATTTGCAAAAGTCACCAGTTGGTGACTACATGCAAAAAAAGACAAAAAATAAACAAAAAAAGTCAATACATGTATTCCCAAATGGTGTTTGTGGATAATAATAGGTTTAGGATGAACTTAGCAGTTCACGGCCACAGTACTACAAGTGGAAATGATTTCTCCCTCTTGGTTCAAAATGGAGATTTGTATTCAAGTGCAAAAGATTGCAACAGGATGCCAGTGGACTGCTAGAAGAAAACTGAACATTCCCATGTATCCATATAAATGGAAAGTTGACATATCCAGACCACGTAGAGCTTTTAAAAGCAAGTGACCAGTCAGTGTGTAAAAATAGTTGAGATAAGGCACTAAAAGTAAGTGGTCAGTCAGTATGTGAAAATAATCAAACAGTGAAAGTGAAAGAAAAAATTACAAGTACCCAGTACATGTGTCAAAGCAAATAAGCTACTGTATATTTGTATTTTAGAACAAGTAAAGTTCCAAGGAGCAGCAGTGATTTTTTTATGGCAGGCACTGGGGAAATCACTTTGTCACTGCCATTTCTGTCCAGTATGATCAAGAAGCTAGACACAGATGTAAGCATGTAATCTGCTAGTGAAAGAAGAATGTACAAACAAAGTTAGTAAACTGATGTTCTGTTATAGAACAAACGAGACCTACTCCTCTTTGAGGATGACTCATTATTTGTACAGATAAATATCAGCCCTTGAAAAGTAAAACTGATGACCTCAGGGTTTTGTTAGGAATAAACTAAATTATGTACTAGTGAACCTGGCAATGTTTTATAATTCCTAAACATGTATGGGAATTGGATATGGATCCAAATCTCCTTCCTCCGCCCCCTCCTCTCTGTTCATCTTCTCCCTACTGACCCCACCCCACCATATCTATCTCCTCTCCCCATTTCTCTCTGACCTCAAGTTTTGTTTGTTACTAAAAATTCAGATTGAATAGTAGTATTCTATTCATAAGCCTAGAAGCCATGAATACAACATTCTTGTTTCCTGTGAAAACCGACTGCAAGGAACAAAACAGTACTTTGCTGTGTATATAATTTGTGTTTAAAAATGAATATAATGAGAAACACAGTATAAGGAAGAAACAATGCATCTAACAGTGAGAATGAAAACAAAACTGTACATTTTCACGGCAGAACACAGCAAACATTTTTTTTTCTCACAGTCCATTTTAACAGAAAACTAGTATGTTGATCTTTAAAAGAATATATGGCCTATGACTGTCTAAATGTTTACTACGGTACCATGTCAGAATTTGAAATAAACTAAACAAAAGAACTTCATGAGATTTTTGGTAACAATGTTTCCCTATTATATTTGTATGTCATTTATATATTAAAAATATTTAGCCTACATACATGAAAATGTTTATTACAGTAATATGTAAAAGTCTGAAGGAAATCAGTGAAGAACATTTTGAGATTTCTACTAACATTGTTTCCCCTGATGACATGTATTAAAAAAGTTTGTAACCTCTTTCCATCTAAGTGTTTATTAGAGTGTTGTGCAAATATTCAAAGTAAATCGGTCAAGTACATTTCCAGATTTTTGGGAGCAATGTTAAATGATGACTTGTCTTTATACAGCGTGTTCCCATAAGAGCGTGCAAAAATTTAACAGGAAATAGAAGATGCTCCAGTGAACTATTTGAGGTGGGGAACCTTGGGTCAGAAGAGCCAGCTGAAGGAGGTAATAGGAATAAAATTACATTACTGTGTACGTTTTTACTTACATTTGTTAACTGCAGAAGCCATCATTGACACAATGAATGTACCATTTGTAATGTATCTTAGAAAATGTGCTAAAACTGATGGCCATGAACCTCAATGCAAGCATGACAAGATTGTGACACACACTGACAAGTATCTCCGGTGTGTTTCGAATCACATCACAAGCAGTTACAATTCTGGAAACTAATTCCATCTCTGTATTGACTGGGGTCTCATACATAAGTGACTTTAGATATCCCCATAGGAAATGATCAGTGGGATTCAGGTGAAGTGCTCTTGCAGGCCACAGAACAGTACCTTCCTTTCCAATCCAGTGACCAGGATATACTGTACCAGTACTGCTCCATCGTATTGTACTGTACATCTCTGTATAGCACTGAGAAATGAATGAGTCTGTTGTTGATTCACAGCACATTCTCTCAAGGGACAATGTAAGTATGATACAACAGAGTCACCTTATGGACAAGTAAAGTAAACTAAACCTGCATCATGACTTCCTGGTAATCAGATTCATCCTCCTCCTTTCCCTGTAAGAAGTAATGAATATACATGTAAATAAACAGAACAGTACATGAACGCATGTTAGTTGCAAACTTATAATTGTGTCTGTATACTGCTCAACAGATTGTGATATTGAAGTATTTGTGCAAGCTTTACAGAAAATGATTACACACCTGAGAAATGTCCTAAATAAAGGACTTAAAATTTTTGATGATGTAAATACTGATGTAAGGCTAATGACACTTAAACAACTTAACCTTCTCAGTATGCTAAGATCACATGCCCTGTTCCATATTAATGATAACTAAAGAGGCCAAACGGTTGCCTTCATAATGTAATTACTAATGTTGAGACAAATCAGTATGAAACAGGGTTGTTCAATACACATTTTATCATACCATACAGGTATTCAGTTATAATTAAAAACTAAAACGTCTGACTCCAATGAAATGAAGTACAGTAGGATTCTGAATATGGATGTAATGTTGCTAACCTCTTAAGCAAGTACTTTGTTTATGTTACTGACAACTTGGGGTTATCAGGTTCAGTAAACAGTGCAATGGAATATCTGACGCCAGTCATTGCAAATAACTTCACTAAAATAGAAATGACACTCACTTCTCCTGAAGAAGTAACAGCTATAATAAAATCGTTAAAATCAAAGTACTGTAGTCATTATGATAACATATCAATGAAGTTAATCAAAGAGTGTTCATCTGAGTTGAGTGCTGTCTTATGTTATTTGTGTACTCAGTCTCTTATCAGTTGAAAATTATGAGACTGGCTAAAATACACTGAAGTTAAGCTTCTTTACAAGATGAGGGATAAACAGATACGGGCAAACTATTGATCACTTTCACTTTTGCCAGCTTTTTCAAAAATATTTGAAAAGGATGTGTGCAAGCATCTTCTCAATATACTGACAGTAAATAATATATCCCCATCACAGTCTAAGTTCCTTATGGGTTCCAATACAGAGAAGGCTATTTACACATACAGTGAGAATGTACATAATTCATTAGATAAAAATTCAGAGTCAGCTGGCATTTTCTGCAATCTGTCAAAAGCCTTTTACTGTATGAATCATAGCATTCCCTTAAGTAAATTAGAATATAGGGTGCCCATTAAGTTCCTTTACAAATTCAAAATTTTATTACAACGGCAGTTGTAGAAATATTTTAACAACATTCCTTCTATTGTAATCAGTGTTTATAAAAGTTTTTTTCACGGTGTTTAATAGCCCTCTATATGGGCACCTTTAGTTGCACGAAGCACATCAGGACAGTACTCGATTTCTTGCCATGTTTGCTGTAGCATAGTGTCATGAATGGTGGCAATGGCATTACGAATCGTTTGCTTCAAGTCAGCAATGTCCCATATCCGTGTTTGATACATGATATCTTTTGCATACCCCCATAAAAAAAATCCAAGGGAGTGATATCTGGTGAATGCAGTGGCCAAGGAATTGGCCCATCCATCCCAATCCATTTGCCTGGAAATGTTTCATTGAGGAACTGACAAACATGCAGTCCCCAATATGGTGGTGCACCATCTTGCTGGAAAATGGTAGTTGATTTTAAATCAGTCAGTTGTGGTGCTTCATATTCGGTCAGAAGGTCGAGGTAAACATCTGCAGTAATTGTTGACTTATTGAAGAAAAATGGACCAATTATTCGGTTGCACATGATTCCACACCACACATTCACTTTTGGACTATCCCAGTGAAGCTCCCTAGTCACATAGGGTTGTTCATCCCCAGATTTTCACATTGTGTCTGTTTAATGTCCCAGAAACATGAAAAGTTGCCTCATCACTGAAACTAACTCACTTGAGGAATGCTTCATCCTCTGAAAGGCATTCCAGCATGTTGAGTGAAAACTCTGTCCATTTTGGCTTATCATTTGGCTCAAGTGTCTGTAACAGTTGCTCTTTGTAAGTGTACAACCATAAGTTCTTGTGGAGGACCTTATGCATTGTTGAATGTGGTAGTTGCAACTGTCTAGCAGGAGTGCAGATAGACTTCGTAGGTGAACGAGTGAAAGTGTTTAAAATGTGATCGATGTTTTTCTCGGATGTTCTTGGTCGCCCGCTCCTCCCTTTATCTAACACTGTGCCTGTCTCTATAAATTTTTTGTGCCATGCACAGATTGAAGGGCGCAGTGGTGGATCTCTTCCATACTTTGTTCTGAAATTTCATTGAGTCTCAGTTAACCAGGACACACATTGTACCTTGCCTTGAAGAGTTGCCATTTTGTAGAGGTTCAGTTCCTTCCATCAACAGAGTACCAGAAACACAAAATTTTAGTATATATAAAAACTTTGGTAAACAGTGATTACAATAAAAGAAATTTTGTTAAAATATTTCAACAGCTGCTGTTGCAATAAAATTTAGAAGTTGTAAAGGGACTTTATGGGCACCCTGTACTACAGTGTCACTGGCAGTGCTGCAAAATGGTTCGAGACTTACTTAGCTAACAGGAAACAAAGGGCGCCATTGCAAAGTACCTGTCGAGTAAGCAATCAGCCTTCATCTGATACGGAATTAATTACAGTGGTGTTCCTCTAGGTATGTCCACCACTCCCATTTCTGCTACAGATATGGAGCCAGATCCAGATCCAAAACCACAACAACTAGGAAACAGTGTTCTACACACATTTGTGATGAATACTGGTGCTAGTGTTATAACGGCTTTAAATTTTCCACCTGCTTCTCCTGTAACTTACGAAGCCAAAGAATGCCACAACTCTAACTGTGATGATCATAATCGTAACAGTTTGATATGGTTCACGCAATTTCACATGCTTACCGATACTACATCTCTCTGGTACATGAGTTTAAATACTTAGTTGTTGACCCACACACACACACACACACACACACACACACACACACACACACACACACACAGCAGTAAAAGACAAAGAAAAGAAGAAAGCTGTCAAGCAAGCAGTTGACAGCACATGCATACAGCAGCTATGTTACAACTTATCTCATTAAATTGAAGCTACCTTAAAATAATTCAAATAGAATAATCAATAATGAGAGTGATGGGCTATGTATACACAACTCAGAGCCAATATCACTTAAATTAAATAAATCAAATTAAGATGGGACCTCACCAAAACCACAAGTGTTTCAAATTGTACATAGGACATCCCACATATGCAGCAGCTTTCTTATTGTACAGTCTTCTAGGTGTGAATATGCTGATGATAATTTATCGTTGTCCAACAGTCCTCGGGATCCATATGTTAAAGTAAAATCAATAGAGAAGTACGGCATTGGTGTGTACACTGCCCTTTGGGTTGTTAATCAGTCTCCAGAATGAGTATAAGACATTTTCCAAAACTGAACATCTGATTAGCAATAGCGATTTCGACCTTTGTTTGTATGTATGAATTTGGTGGTACTTCACACAGAACATTTTACATTTATGCTGTAACTTGGAACTCACAGAACAGGTGTAGTTCTCACATGTCTTAGTACTATCCATTGAATTATCATGTTTAGGGTTCCTCATTTCTACTGCAGACTCTAATCCACCACATTTTGGAAGCTGGACATTCCGTACAAATATATGGTCAGCAGTATAATTTTTGAACTGGTAGACAATTTTTCCTTCTTCTACAGTGAAATATATTCAGATGAAAACACTTCCTACTGAATCAGATGTATGCACACAAGGTGAGAGCACAAGACATACACAGTGTAAATGTATTGATGATGATTTATTGCTACCTAAAACTCCTTAAACATACATTCAGCTAGCATGTTTCACACACTATGGTCAAAGACTTTAAGAGGGTGAAATTACTATGTTGTACACCAAATACAACAGCAACTTTGTGATACAAGTCATTTATAGGTTTCTGGAAGCGTGCAAAGAGAATTGTTTATGAAAGTTAGGCAGCAGTAGCCGCCCGAGACACAAGCAGCAACATGGATGTAACTGATTTTGTGACTTTTACGAGTTCCTAACCAGAAGAGAATTTTATATCATCATCTGTGTGCTTTAATGGTTTAGTTTCTTGAGATTCTGCATGTTTATGTAAAATCTAATAGCCACAGTTCTCATGTTTACATTTGCATCGGAAAGTAAAGCAATTTTGTGGCATATTACAAGTTCCTAATCAGGGACGAATTATTTAGTTTCACCTGAGTGCTTCAGTAGTTAGGTTTTTGAATCTCTGCATATTAATCTAATTTGCTGTTGTTGTTGTGGTCTTCAGTCCTGAGACTGGTTTGATGCTGTTCTCCATGCTACTCTATCCTGTGGAAGCTTCTTCATCTCCCAGTACTTACTGCAACCTACATCCTTCTGAATCTGCTTAGTGTATTCATCTCTTGGTCTCCCTCTATGATTTTTACCCTCCACGCTGCCCTCCAATGCTAAATTTGTGATCCCTTGATGCCTCAGAACATGTCCTACCAACCGGTCCCTTCTTCTTGTCAAGTTGTGCCACAAACTCCTCTTCTCCCCAATTCTTTTCAATACCTTCTCATTAGTTATGTGATCTACCCATCTAATCTTCAGCATTCTTCTGTAGCACCACATTTCGAAAGCTTCTATTCTCTTCTTGTCCAAACTATTTATCATCCATGTTTTAGTTCCATACATGGCTACACTCCATACAAATACTTTCAGAAATGACTTCCTGACACTTACATTTATACTCGATGTTAACAAATTTCTGTTATTCGGAAATGCTTTTCTTGCCATTGCCAGTCTATATTTTATATCCTCTCTACTTCGACCATCATCAGTTATTTTGCTCCCCAAATAGCAGAACTCCTTTACTACTTTAAGTGTCTCATTTCCTAATCTAATTCACTCAGCATCACCCGACTTAATTCGACTACATTCAATTATCCTCATTTTGCTTTTATTGATGTTCATCTTATATTCTCATTTCAAGACACTGTCCATTCCGTTCAACCGCTCTTCCAAGTCCTTTGCTGTCTCTGACAGAATTACAATGTCATCGGTGAACCTCAAAGTTTATATTTCTTCTCCATGGATTTTAATACCTACTCCGAATTTCTCTTTTGTTTCCTTTACTGCTTGCTCAATATACAGATTGAATAACATCGGGGAGAGGCTACAACCCTGTCTCACTCCCTTCCCAACCACTGCTTCCCTTTCATGCCCCTCGACTCTTTTAACTGCCATCTGGTTTCTGTACAAATTGTAAATAGCCTTTCGCGCCCTGTATTTTACGCCTGCCACCTTTAGAATTTGAATGAGAGAATTCCAGTCAACATGGTCAAAAGCTTTCTCTAAGTCTATAAATGCTAGAAACGTAGGTTTGCCTTTCCTTAATCTTTCTTCTAAGATAAGTCGTAAGGTCAGTATTGCCTCACGTGTTGCAACATTTCTACGGAATCCAAACTGATCTTCCCCGAGGTCAGCTTCTACCAGTTTTTCCATTTGTCTGTAGAGAATTCACGTTAGTATTTTGCAGCTGTTAGTATTTTGCAGCTGTAACTTATTAAATCTAATTTATTAGGCACAATTCCTGTGTTTTTGTCAGGGTCTGCAGTAGAGTTGCACAGCACATGCCGATAGTCTGTTTATCTGCATGGTTCAGTTTTCCATGATCTTTGATATGGACAGGGACTGCGATTGTTGAGTGCTGATGCGAGCCAAGTTAATGACATTTCTCTCTCTGCTTCAGGCTGTGATGGCTTTGGTTACGCAGCTTGAGGCTGCAGTGGATGGGTACAACTGTTGTGGGCCGGCCGTGGGGATCCAACGGATGTCCAGCACATCTGACTCCTCCAATCAGTTCTTACTGGTGGCCAGCCCAGTTACTACTCGCACTGAGGTTGACCCTTTACCTGTGGTCGAGTGGAAGGTCGCCCTGCGGTGTACCAGGCAGTGAAAGACTTCCCAGGTGGCTGCACATAAGGCCTCCCCGATTTTTCTGACAAACAAGTTCCAGGTGCTGTCTGTGGCTGACACTGTCACTGAGCCAGATGCTATCGCCTGTCCTGTTTCAGAGGAAACCTCTCAGCCTGGAAGATCCACACAATCACAGAGGGTGAGATTATTGATAATTGGGAGCTCCAATGTTAGGCATGTCATGGGGAACCTTAGGGACATGACTGCCAAGAAGGGAAATAAAACCAATGTGCACTCTGTGTGCATACCAGGTGGTGTCATTCTAGATGTGGAACGGGTCCTCCCAGACGCCATCAAGAGCACAGGGTGCACCCAACTGCAGGTGGTTGCTCACATCGGTACCAACGATGTGTTTCACTTTGGATCAGAAGAGATTTTCTCTGGTTTCAAATGACTAACAGAAGTGGTAAAGGCTGCCAGACTTGCTTGCAAGATGAAAGCAGAGCTGACCATTTGCAGCATAGTCAACTGGAACGATTGCGGACCTCTGGTACAGAGCCAAGTGGAGGGTCTGAATCAGAGGCTCAGACAGTTCTGCGACTGTGTAGGCTGTGGATTCCTCGACTTGCGCCAAAGGGTGGTTGGGTTTCAGGTTTTGCTGAATAGGTCAGGTATCCACTATACGCGGGAGGCAGCTAGATGGATAGCAGGGGCTGTGTAACATGGACTGGGCAGTTTTTTAGGTTAGATTGTCATGGGAAAACACATGGGCTTCAGTCACAAAGGGTGCAGGCCGAACACAGGAAGAATATAGATACAGGAACCATTGGCATAACAGTTGTAACTAGTCATAGCTGTGCTGGGAAAGTACCAGAGCTCTAAGTGCTAATAGAAAACACTGATGCTTAAATAATTATAGGCACTGAAAGCTGGCTAAAGTCAGAGATAAGCTCAGCCGAAATTTTTGCGAAGAACCTAAAGGTGTTTCGTAAGGATAGGCTAAACACAGTTGGCGGTGGTATGTTTGTTGCTGTTAGAAGTAGTTTATCTTGTTGCAAAATTGAAGTAGATAGTTCCTGTAAGTTAGTACGGACAGAGGTCATTCTTGGCAACCAGAATAAAATAATAATTGGATCCTTATACTGACCTCCCAATTCACATGATACAGTTGCTGAAAGGTTCAAGGAAAACTTGAGTTTGATTTCAAACATGTACCCATCTCATACGATTATAGGTGATGGTGACTTTAATTTACCCTCGATATGTTGGCGAAAATACATGTTTCATTCCAGAGGTACACACAAAACATCATCCGAAATTGTGCTAAATGCATTCTCTGAAAATTATTTTGAGTAGTTAGTTCATAAGCCCACACGAATAGTAAATGTTTGTGAAAACACACTTGACCTCTTAGCAACAAATAATCGTGGGTTAATAATGATCATCAAAACGGATACAAGGATTAGTGAACATAGGGTTGTCATAGCAAGATTGAATATTGTAACCCCCAAATCGCTCAAAAATAAACCTATTTAAAAAAGCAGATAAAAATTCACTTGACACCTTCCTGAGAGACAATGTCCACTCATTCCAAATTAACAATATACATGTAGACCAGGTGTGGCTTGAATTCAGAGAAATAGTATCAGCAGCAATTGAGAGATTTATACCAAATAAATTAACAAATGATGGAGCTGATCCTCCTTGGTACACAAAATGGGTCGGAACACTGTTGCAGAAACAACAAAATAAACATGTCTAATTTAAACAGACGCAAAATCCCCAACATTGGCGATCTACAGAAGCTCAAATGCAAGATGCTTATAACAGTTTTCACAATGAAACTTTGCCTCAAAACCTGGCAGAAAATCCAAAGAGATTCTGGTTCCATGTGAAGTATGTTAGCAGCAAGACACAATCAATGCCTTCTCTGCGCGATAGCAATGGAGATACTATCGAAGATAGTGCTTCCATAGCAGAGTTACTAAACACAGCCTTCCGAAATGCATTCACAAGAGAAGATGAAGTAAATATTCCAGAATTCGAATCAAGAACAGCTGCCAACATGAGTAACGCAGAAGTAAATATCCTCGGAGTAGTGAAACAACTTAAATCACTTAATAAAAGCAAGTCTTCTGGTCCAGACTGTATACCAATTAGGTTCCTTTTAGAGTGTGCTGATGCATTAGCTTCATATTTAACAATCATATACAACTGTTTGCTTGACGAAAGATCCAAATCCAAAGACTGGAAAGTTTCACAGGTCACACCAATATTCAAGAAAGGTAGTTGGAGTAATCCCCTAAATTACAGGCACATATCATTAACATTGATATGCAGCAGGATCCTGGAACATATATTGCGTTCAAACATTATGAACATTTCCCGTTGGCTTTTGACACTGTACCACACAAGCAACTTGTAGTAAAATTGTGTGCTTATGGAATATCATCTCAGTTATGTGACTGGATTTGTGATTTCCTGTCAGAGAGGTCACAGTTTGTAGTAATTAACAGAAAGTCGGTTTGCAGATGATGCTGTCGTTTATCGACTAATAAAGTCATCAGAAGATCAAAACAAATTGCAAAATGATTTAGAAAAGATATCTGAAAGGTGTGAAAATTGGCAGTTGACCCTAAATAACGAAAAGTGTGAGTTCATCCACATGAGTGGCAAAAGGAACTCAATAAACTTCAGTTACACTATAAATCAGTCAAAACTAAAGGTCATAAATTCAACTAAATATTTAGGAATTGAACAACTTAAATTGGAAGGCACACACAGAAAATGTTGTGGGGAAGGCTAACCAAAGACTGTGTTTTGTTGGCAGGACACTTAGAAAATGTAACAGATCTACTAACGAGATTGCCTACACTAAGCTTGTCTCTCCTGTTTTAGACTACTGCTGCACGGTGTGGGATCCTTACCAGATAAGATTGACAGAGTACATCGAAAAAGTTAAAAGAATGACAGCACATTTTGTATTACTGTGAACTATGGGAGAGAGTGTCACTGAAATGATACAGGATTTGGGCAGGACATCATTAAAAGAAAGGCGTTTTATGTTGTGATGAAATCTTCTCACGAAATTCCAATCACCAACTTTCTCCTCCAAATGTAAAAATATTTTGCTGACACTGACCTACATAGGGAGAAATGATCACCACCATAAAATAAGGGAAATTAGAGCTTTTACAGAAAGATACAGGTGTTCATTCTTTTCGCACACTATACGAGATTGGAATAATAGAGAATTGTGAAGGTTGTTCGATGAACCCTTTGCCAGGCACTTAAATGTAGATGTAGTTGTAGATGTAGAAATCCACATCCAATTATGACTTGAAAATTATGGTACATTCACATTATTCCTATAAAATGACAGTCAGCAGTGGTAAATGTATGTGACGACACGGCGATATCTTACAAGAGTAAGACATTGCAACACAACATTTCAACATCAAAAACAGGCACCAGTGTGCGACACTAGTCCACAGCACATCCTGGATTTAATGCTGAGCAGAAGTCGGGAACACTAATCTTATTTTCCAACAGATAGTTGACAATGTAATCACAAAGCAGGTTAAGAAACGTCCCTCTCACACTGAGAATCTCCATAGGGATCCATATCTCAAGAGTCCAAGTCACACAGGTTCAACACACTTGAATGCTTAAAGTTACTTGAAAGTGGTCCACATCTGTTCTCCCATTGCTCCTTATGCAAGTGGAATTACAAAAGGGGCCAACTTAGCAGTGATGTAAGATATTCTCCACAATGTCTTATATGCAGGCATGCAGAGTATTCATTGTTGTTACTTTAAGGTTTAGGGATTAGCAGAAACAACATCAAATTATTTAACACCACGCATCAGAAACTGCACATCACACCTCTCCTTTGTGGTGAATTGTAATGGTGCTTGTACAGGAAAATGTGCTGTAATAGTTCATACAGACATATGTGTTGCTTTGACTCAGTTGGTATAGCACCACACTAGTGGCTGTAGATTAGTAGTAGTAGATCATTCAACAGATTCGAACAGTATACCCCATGGCAAATCGGTATGATAGATTCATACTATGCATTGCAATAGGCTCACAACTAAGTGTAGTGGTAAATTCAGAAGGATTCTCAGCCAGCTGCACCACAGCGACTCTCACTATCTCGATGGTTGACATTATTATTTTTAAGTAACACTGATTTTCATCATAGGATGGCAATGTAAATTTGATATTGGTGGAAACAAAATGTTAAACAACAACTATATTTTTAAGTGGTTCCTCACATGAATTATAAGTGTTTTACATTGTAAATAGTACATTTAATATTTCCGGCAGATTTATCTCCATCACTCAGCCGTAGCGTCCAGCCCTACTAACTGTCAAGAATATATTGGCCAGCTTGACCACCTTGATATAAGACTCAATTGCACTGGTGGAACTCACAGACTGTTATGAATGAATGAATGAAATTTTATTGTCATTTAGCTATTACAGCAATTGACAAAGTTAAGTTACACATATACAAGTTATACAGCATATATACAAGTGTTCAAGATCAATATGTCACTATTGGTTTTCCATAAAATACAATATTTAAAATGAAATAATATGAATACATTGCACCATGAATCACTCAGTTAAAGAAATTATGCTGCACTCTCCAAACTGGTACCACTATGATATTTTACAGCAATAAAATTCCTGAAGTGAGTAGCAAGGATTTGCACCTAATCAACTGAATAATTTGTCTTTAAATAAATCAAATTGAGTTTCGACCACATTCTAGTGGCAGTTTGTTAAACATCTTCATACCCACCACTCCGTAGCTGTTCAGTGACTTGGATAATCTGTAGTAAGGTATGTCGAGATGGCTACTATTTCTGGTTCCGTGATAGTGTACATCTCTTCTATGATGGTACTCTGATAAGTTGCTCTTTATATGCAGTAGAGCAGTGTAAATATACATGTTTATAACATTTAATATTTTTAATAAACGATTTATTGCAGCAAAATAGCCATTATATGAGGGCAGTTCAATAAGTAATGCAACACATTTTTTTCTGAAACAGGGGTTGTTTTATTCAGCATTGAAGTACATCAGGTTATTCCCCAATCTTTTAGCTACACAACACTATTTTTCAACGTAATCTCCATTCAATGCTACGGCCTTACGCCACCTTGAAATGAGGGCCTGTATGCCTGCACGGTACCATTCCTCTGGTCGATGTCGGAGCCAACGTTGTACTGCATCAATAACTTCTTCATCATCCGCGTAGTGCCTCCCACGGATTGCGTCCTTCATTGGGCCAAACATATGGAAATCCGACGGCGCGATATCGGGGCTGTATGGTGCATGAGGAAGAACAGTCCACTGAAGTTTTGTGAGCTCCTCTCGGGTGCGAAGACTTGTGTGAGGTCTTGCGTTGTCATGAAGAAGGAGAAGTTCGTTCAGATTTTTGTGCCTATGAACATGCTGAAGTCGTTTCTTCAATTTCTGAAGAGTAGCACAATACACTTCAGAGTTGATCGTTTGACCATGGGGAAGGACATCGAACAGAATAACCCCTTCAGCGTCCCAGAAGACTGTAACCATGACTTTACCGGCTGAGGGTATGGCTTTAAACTTTTTCTTGGTCGGGGAGTGGGTGTGGCGCCACTCCATTGATTGCCGTTTTGTTTCAGGTTCAAAGTGATGAACCCATGTTTCATCACCTGTAACAATCTTTGACAAGAAATTGTCACCCTCAGCCACATGACGAGCAAGCAATTCCGAACAGATGGTTCTCCTTTGCTCTTTATGGTGTTCGGTTAGACAACGAGGGACCCAGCCGGAACAAACCTTTGAATATCCCAACTGGTGAACAATTGTGACAGCACTACCAACAGAGATGTCAAGTTGAGCACTGAGTTGTTTGATGGTGATCCGTCGATCATCTCGAATGAGGGTGTTCCCACACTCCGCCATTGCAGGAGTCACAGCTGTGCACGGCCGGCCCGCACGCGGGAGATCAGACAGTCTTGCTTGACCTTGCGGCGATGATGACACACGCTTTGCCCAACAACTCACCATGCTTTTGTCCACTGCCAGATCACCATAGACATTCTGCAAGCGCCTATGAATATCTGAGATGCCCTGGTTTTCCGCCAAAAGAAACTCGATCACTGCCCGTTGTTTGCAACGCACATCCGTTACAGACGCCATTTTAACAGCTCCGTACAGCGCTGCCACCTGTCGGAAGTCAATGAAACTATACGAGACAAAGCGGGAATGTTTGAAAATATTCCACAAGAAATTTCCAGTTTTTTCAACCAAAATTGGCCGAGAAAAAAAATGTGTTGCATTACTTATTGAACTGCCCTCGTAGTTATACATTAGATGACAATTATTTGAGAGTGAATTACAAGGATGTGTTGAGTGTCTGCGTTTATACCAGTTAATATTTTTAAGTTGATAAAGAGTAGTTTGCAGTGGGCCTGTTTATCACTGTTTGTGATAATTCGAATTACTTTCCTCTGAAGTACCAAACTGTCCTGAAGGTGTGAACTATTGCCCCATATTAAAAGCCCATAAGATATAATGCTTTGAAAAAAAGCAAAATAGGCTGATCTTACATAGGCCGCAGGTACATGGTTTTTTATATTCCTTAACAAATTCACCACTCTAGACAGCCTTGCACTAATGTATTTAATATGTGGCTCCCAAGTCAATTTACTATTATGACAATACCTAAGAACTTAACACTATCCGTGAAGTCTTCTACTGGCAGAACTCTTAAACTAAATACAGTATTTTGAGTTTTACTCTCATTAAGCAGGAACCAATTGGCTCGAAACCAGACTGATGCCTGTGATATTGTGTCATTTGCCACATTTGTCTGAGCTGATATTGAAAAAAGTGGTATCATCTGCATAGAGAATGGAGTGAGTATTTATGTAAGATGGTATATCGTTTGTCATTAGGATAAATAGCAGAGGTCCTAATACTGAGTCTTGTGGCACATCGCACTTAACTTCAGCTAGCTGTGATCTCTGTTTACCAATACAAACAATTTCTTTGCATTTGCTGAGGAAAGATTTGAAAATGACGTCAACTTCACTGTTTGTGATTCTGTAATAAACTAGTTTGTTGAGGAGTGAAATATGCTCCACACAATCGAAGGATTTGCTTAAATCACAAAATGTAGCCTGAGCAAAATTTTTTCGTTCATAAGCATTAAGTACTTTTTTAATCAGGGAGTCAATGGCATGGACTGTGGATTTTCCCTTCCTAAAGCCAAATTGTACCACAGTAATAATGTTATTACATGTCAGATAATCAAACAACTGGGAGTTGATGATGGATTCCAAAACTTTAGATAAAATAGGTGTCACAGATATTGAGCGATAGCTAGATGGGCAATTTTTGTCTCCTTTTTGTAAATGGGCACCACCCTGGATAATTTTAATGCATCTGGGAATACTCCTTCAATTAGACATCTGTTTATACATTTAGTAAGAGGATATACTATGTGCCCAATTATCTTTTTTAACATATTACAAGAAATACGGGAGGATGACAGTTCAATCCCGCATCCGGCCATCCTGATTTAGGTTTTCCGTGATTTCCCTAAATCACTCCAGGCAAATGCCGGGATGGTTCCTTTGATATGGCACAGCCGACTTCCTTCCCCGTCCTTCCATAATCCGATGAGACCGATGACGTCGCTGTTTGGTCTCTTCTCCCAAACAACCCAACAACCAACTACAAGAAATACCATATATATCTTCACTATCAGAGGTCCTAAAATTATTTACAATAGTTAAAACAACATCTGGTGTGTCCTCTGTTAAAAAGAATTTATCTTTCAGGTTGTAGTCTACATTATGATATTTAATTAGATCAGCTACAGTTTTTTGAGGCCTCCCAATGCTTTCCCTAATTTGGTTAACAGATTTTATACAGTAGTAATTAAATTCATCTACTGAAATTTCTACCCCAGCTTTCTGCTTGCTTTTGGCCACTGAATTTATTATAGTCCATGCTTTTTTGCATTTATTTTTTGATGACTCAGTGCTGACTACGTTACGTCATTTTTTGGCCTCATTTAAAGCATACTTATGTTCCTTTTGTGCTCTTGAGTACCTTTGTTTAGTCATATCAGTTTTCTGAAGTCTGTAAGAATCTCTATACAACAACCACCTCCTTTTCATATTGGCCAGTTGAGCAGTATACTATGGATTCTTATCCCTGTGCCTATTACTGTTTCTTTTAAGGTTAACTTTACATTTGCATTGAGGGCAGTTGGTCTCCAATATATTTAAGAAAGAATTAAAAAATCTATTGAACAATGTATTGGCAGAGCCCTGAGCATTATTGTTAAACATATGTGACCAGTCATAATTACTGATTGAGACCATCAAATTAGACAATTTTTCTTGCGTTATTGGTCTTGTGATGACTATTTTAGGCTCTTTAAACTCCTTATAGTCCATATTACCTATTTTACTGAGTCATGGTCCGAGAAATCGAAGACAACCACATCTGAAGACAGTAACTCTCTATTTACATTTGTAATTATGTTGTCGAGACAGGCATACTGTCTTGTGGGTTTGCAGTTCATAAAATGAAGCTGAATTGTTGTAACAGGTTTTTAAATTCTTTTACAGTTTGCATGTCTTTGTTTACATCTAATGTGGCATTGATGTCACCACCAATCACTATACTATATTTCTTCCACTGAGGTCTAAGAAAGAAATTTAGTAAAGTCTCAGGTTTTTCTAAAAATATTAATGGACTTCCATCTGGTGATCTATAAAGAGATACAATAGCAAGTAACTAGCACTGTACACTATGGAATGCCTGTGTGGTACTGAGAGTGTTGACGGCGATCATGAAAGCTGTAGTTTGGGAAGTATTTTGCTACAGTTGGGGTGTGTTTTTGGATATTTTGGTACAGTTTGAAGACATTTTAATATGCTGTATTTTGATGTAACATATATGGCATGAAATATTATGCAGCCTCCACTGCTCAGTTGCCTAATTCAGATAAATTCATCAAAGTCCAAACGCCATCTCAATTTACTTCAGATTTATCAGACCACTTCAGTAGAAGTCTCTGCTATGAAAATTTATCATGTTACTCACATGAGACATTCTAAGAGAGTAAACCACTGAGCTGAGTAATGATATGATGTCACCCTACAGGTACCAACACGAATGGTTCTAAGTGTGGAATCTGTGACATCTTTGATGACATCAGAATGGTTGACCTAAGCATGTGGGCACAGTCCAAAATAATTGTTCCAACTCCCATGGTGCTGTAGTCATATAGTGGTCACTGATCCCTCTCTCATCAGTGACACTGTTGAAGAGATTGCACTGCCTCAAACCCACTCATTAGAGATACAGGTGCTAGACTTTTGGTCACTAGACATGTACAAACTTTCTCAAAGAACAACTCCAACCTGCCAGCTCTGACATGTACAACCATTCTCACAATTTATCTACAGACTGTGGCATGTCCTCCCAGTCACCATCAGATGACTTCATTGTGTCAGACTATGGTTTTATGCTGACCATGTCAGGAAAAAAGTGACTTGCAAACTCTGTGGCTTGTTTGCAACAGGAGCCAGCCCCGTCACTCCATAACTGTCACAATTTGCTGCAGTAATTTTGCTATGAGCTGTGCTGCATGCACAGTGGAGTCATGCAGCAACTCACCATTTAAAATCTGATCACCAGCAGGTATTTGTTATTTAGCATTTATCATTCCTAGAAAGTTTTCAAAATTTCTTATGTTTTTAGTGTTTGTATTTTCTGGAATCTTTCAGATTCTTATATATAGCAGAGCCCTGCATTCATGAGGCAGTTCTGTTGTGTCTATATTATATGCTTTCAGTACTAAGTGTTGTACTTCATTGACGACTGTGCTGTTGGATTTGGACTTGATTGTGGTTACGATGTCACAATATGAAGCAGGTCAAGAGTGGCCAACATGGTTTCTAGCTGTTCATGAAAATGAACCTACTCCTTCATTACGATACTGCAGTGGCTACAATCTGTATCCATTTCAGTATATGAACTTAGATCTTTCCAGGACAAAAAGACATAGGGGAATGAAGTGCAAGTGTAGGTTGTTCATATGTAAAAAGTATATTAGCAACAGTGCAAAGACTTAGATGCATCTGTTGAGGGAGTCACTGTGTCTATTGTTGATAACATGGGATCTGAGATTACCTTACTGAAAGCTATTTAATGGTCACCAGTTCAAGCTGAATAATATGACAGCGGCTTATAGTATGATATCTGAAGCAGTTTTTGTGGGGCACAGCACCTAAGACTTGTTGGTTAAGTGACTACGTGTTGTACCCAGAGTTCCACCAGGTCACTGTCTCTTATGAATAGGGCCTGCAAATCTACCACTGACTTGCCAGTCACACTCAAGCTGACAAGTGGTGATACATCCTGTATTTCATGGAGAGCAGACAGTACCCATGGGAGAAGATATTACTTGAGGTACCTTTAGTATCTCTTGTATACACCTCTCAGTAGCCTGCCCAAGACACTCATTTGCTGCAGGTTTCAGTCAGTTGACAGCAATTAGGGCAATTCACAGCTGCTCACAAACAAAAATTAACTTGTCCATTTCCTGAGAACAACATTTGTAGTGTTATGTTTGTCTTAGTTCAGTTTAGTTTGTGTAGTTTTGTGTGGATAATTAGTATAATATGTCATATGAAGTGTAAAAGTCAGTTTACAGGCTGTTTAACATGATTAGTAATTAAATATGGCTGTATGCTTAAGTTTTACAAACAAGTTTATAGAACAGCAAAAAAATCATTTTAATAACAAAAGTAAGTATGCTATTGTTCTGCACTACACACAAAAAAGTTAATTGAGATTACTTTGATGGAATGTGAGTATAGGTCAAGAAGAATATTGTGTTGTACAATGCATGTTATGTTACAGTTTTACTCCAACCACTGTTTGGTGGTTGATTGTACCTGCTAGACTTTATCTGCTGTTGCTGGAGCCTATCAGCAATGGACTCTACAAAAGGCACTCACCTTCTTTACCTGGCAATGCTCAACTAAAACCCTCTACTGATTTTTAGGTACCCACCTTACTATTGCCTAAAATCAGGTTGAAACACATCACCTATGCTCTCCTACCAGAGTTAATAAAAATAAATCTTTCATAGCCTCCTTGCACTTGTGAAAAGAATGGGAGAGAACAATTTTGGAAGTTAACAGTGTGTGCATTGGTTAACAATGTATGTATCGGTTTGTACATGATGAGGGCAACCACCTAGCAGACATGAAACCAGCTTAGTAACTCAACAGCACCAGAAATTCAATGAAAAGAGGATCTGAGAAATTACCATACTATCCCTGTCCTCCCAGTCATATCCAAAGTATTTGAGAAAAATAGCTGCATAACAGATAATAAATTTTATCACAAAACAATGAAATGGCAGGTATGTTCAGTGACCTTACACAAGTATTTGATTGGGTGGATCACCCCATGCTGCTTCATAAACTAGACTGCTACGGTATCAGACAAAGTGATCTGCAGTGGCACCAGTCTTACCTGACAAACAGGAAGCGAAGGATAATCATAAAATATAATGCTATAGATCATGCATCTCAATGGAACATAATTTTACAAGGAGTCCCTCCAGCCTCAGTCTTAGGGCCATCTCTTTTACCTTTTACGAAAATGATTTACGTCTCAGTATCAGTGCTCAGTTAGTCATGGTTACCAATGATACTTCAGTACTTATTGAAAAAGAAAATGCAAGATAAATCATGGATAGTGTCATGAACACAATAAACAACCTGAAATCATGGTACCAACAACATGGTCTTAGCATTCACATTTCAAAGACACTGTTCTCACAATTTAAAACAAAACAATCAAAAATCAATACAATACATAAAAATCAAGTTATGAAAGAAGCTCAGTACATCAAATTCTTGGATTAAACTTAGACAAAATCTAAGCTGGCGAGCACACATACAAATAGATTGTGTGGCTACTAAATTTAACAGCCTTGGTTTTGCAGTGGACATACTACCTGGGGTAACATTCATAAAGAGCAGGAATGTGGTGTGTCACCATTACTTTGAATCCATGATTAGATATGGTTTAATTTTTGAGGGGAATTCAATGTCATGAATATTGCTATTTCAAAAACAACTCATAAGAAAATGTGTGGTGCCCATCCAAGAGTGTCCTGTTGCCCATTATTCAAGTACCTAAAATCTTCCCTATCTCTACATTGTACATACTTCAAATTATTATCTTTTTGCACAGTAATCCTAAACTAAATGAAGAAAATCATTTCAAACAAATGTACAACACTAGGCAAAAATAAAATTTCATGCTTTCAAAACACCTCTTAAAACTCTACCAACAGGAACAACAATACATGCTTGAAAACTACAAGGGGACATCTGAGTATGGAGATAGGTTCACTGAAGAGAAAAATACATGATCCTCTGGTCGAAAATGCTACTACTCAGTGGAGGAATTTATGAATGATAAGATGATAATCTGAACACTGCCTGTTTAATATCATAGTGTAGTGTTTAATATTGTATTTATAAATTAATGTGTGGCAAATTTAGATGCCAGGTACTGGTACATCATAAGAGAAACTATTTAATAATATTATTGTGTTACATACAAAACTGTGCTTGTAAAACCATGGTAGAGAATTAAGTAACTATCAATATCGTAAGACAAAAATTGACATGTGCCCTGTACAGTACAATCAGATTATCTATAAAATGAATGCTATGAGATGAATACCACACAATCCTCAACAGGTCAGTCATCAGTCAAATTCCATACACATTAGTTTAATTATGACCATACTGATGAGCTTGAAACAAATATCATATTCTTCTTTTACTAAATTATAAGTTTACTGTGGGTAGTTCTCATGTTTCCTTTCTCACCACCATATTTTCTTCTCTAAAACTGGTCACACATGCTAAATAATTTTCACGTTGCATGACATTGCAGAAGCAAAATATTTATTGATCTTCCAGTGTTTTCCAAACAATTACCTAAATTGAAGTATTTTGTTGTGTAAAGTTTTGTAATTGAATCATATATATCCATGAACACAGTAAGTAAAATGCGGAAATAACATTTGAATGGAGATTATACTGATGAGCATAAAACATTATTAATTAATTAATTCCTAAGAATTCTTCAAATTAGTAGAATTTGTTGCATTTTAGGTAAGATTCTAATACTTTCTTCCATTTATTTAATTGTGGTGACTGAGCTGACAATCGAAATCAATGTCAGAACTTGTTGCAAAATTTTCTATTTGTCATTATTATGAATGAGGAGTAACCCTGAAGAAGATAAATCCAGCAGGTGACTCTTTGTAGTGTCAGGTATTTGCAAATCCCACCTCATGTTACGAGGTGCATTCAAGTTCTAAGGCCTCTGATTTTTTTTCTCCGGACTGGAAAGAGATAGAAACATACGCATTGTTTTAAAATGAGGCCGCGTTCATTGTCAATATGTCCCAGAGATGGCAGCACCGTACAGCAGATGGAATTTTACTGCCAGCGGCGAGAATGAGAACTGTTTTAAATACTTAAAATGGCGACGTTTTCCTTACTTGAACAGCGTGCAGTCATTCGTTTTCTGAATTTGCGTGGTGTGAAACCAATTGAAATTCATCAACAGTTGAAGGAGACTTGTGGTGATGGAGTTATGGATGTGTCAAAAGTGCGTTCGTGGGTGCAACAGTTTAATGAGGGCAGAACATCGTGTGACAACAAACCGAAAATACCTCGGGCTCGCACAAGCCGGTTTGACGACATGATCGAGAAAGTCAAGAGAATTTTTTTGGGGGATCGCCGAATGACTGTTGAACAGATTGCCTCCAGAGTTGCCATTTCTATGGGTTCTGTGCACACAATCCTGCATGACAACCTGAAAATGCGAAAAGTGTCATCCAGGTGGGTGCCACGAATGCTGACGGACGACCACATGGCTGCCCGTGTGGCATGTTGCCAAGCAATGTTGACGCGCAACAACAGCATGAATGGGACTTTCTTTTCTCGGTTGTGACAATGGATGAGACGTGGATGCCATTTTTCAATCCAGAAACAAAGCGCCAGTCAGCTCAATGGAAGCACACAGATTCACCGCCACCAAAAAAATTTCGGGTAACCGCCAGTGCTGAAAAAATGATGGTGTCCATGTTCTGGGACAGCGAGGGTGTAATCCTTACCCATTGCATTCCAAAGGGCACTACGGTAACATGTTTTGAAGAACAAATTCCTTCCTGCACTGCAACAAAAACGTCCGGGAAGGACTGCGCGTGTGCTGTTTCACCAAGACAACGCACCCGCACATCGAGCTAACGTTACGCAACAGTTTCTTTGTGATAACAACTTTGAAGTGATTCCTCATGCTCCCTACTCACCTGACCTGGCTCCTAGTGACTTTTGGCTTTTTCCAACAATGAAAGACACTCTCCGTGGCCACACATTCACCAGCCGTGCTGCTACTGCCTCAGCGATTTTCCAGTGGTCAAAACAGACTCCTAAAGAAGCCTTCGCCGCTGCCATGGAATCATGGAGTCAGTGTTGTGAAAAATGTGTACGTCTGCAGGGCGATTATGTCGAGAAGTAATGCCAGTTTCATCGATTTTGGGTGAGTAGTTAATTACAAAAAAAATCGGTGGCCTTAGAACTTGAATGCACCTCGTAATATTCCTGGTGTTTAGTATTATAGAGAGAAGCCTATTGAAAATGAAACCTGCTAAATGGTGCACATCTTTCTGTCCATTGCTTGAGGATGTGTTATTCAAGTGCATATAATTTTTCTGTCTAGCATTCACTGAATGAATGTTGCAATGTTTTCTGAATGAGTCACTATTAGCAGCAACAAGTCTCATGATGGAATACATGTACATGGACGCCAGAGTTAGAATTCTGAGACACCAGAACAATAGCTTTTTATTTATTTATCTATTTATTTCTTTAGTCATCTGTAAACATATTAAAGTGTATCGATGTTGCCAGTTTGTGTACATTAACATAGTTATACCATTTTTCGTTACACCCAGTTTACAATTGGTACCTCAGATAAGTCTTTTTCTGGGCTAGGAATATTCTTGGTGAGTGCACAGAATCTCCCCAAAATATAATACTGTACAATATAATACAATGAAAGTAAGGAAAGTATACAAGAATGTCCTGAAGAAGTGTGTTCTGCAGTTTGTAAATATTGGAAGTATTTTTCTTTGTAAGTCTGTTTTCATCCATCATACATAGGTCTCTGTAGAACTGTACGCATCTTTCCCTTAACTTATCTCAGATGTTGTCTTATTTTTGTAGAGTTCCTTTGTAGGTTGACTTACTCAAATTCTGTCTCTGGGAATAGTGCCATGGATGTTTCTGTTCTTGTTCTCAGTGCCATGAATTTTTATCATTCCTCTAATTACTGTGGTTTCTGCCACATGTAAGAGATCTGGTGAAACATTCATGTTGCAGTATCATAACTTTATATTTATGAAATACTGGTCATTTGTTGCATAGATTCCATGTCAGTTTGTATATCTTTTGCATTTTGAATACCCTTTCTGTATTGGAAATCATGTTCAGTCCTTTGGGTTGGGAGGTTTCTCCTTCCCACTTGTGGTAAGTGACCTATGAGGCTTCCCATACTGTGTTTTCAGTTATTCATTTGTTGTTGATGTAGTATTAGGCACTTACCCACCAATAGTGGTGTCTGCATTACAGTAAACAAAAGGTCTTTCAAAATATATTTATGGTACCTATAGCATATAGTGTTTTGTAGTACATACTATTTCTACTAGTGAAAAGCATATCCTGCTAAATATTTTGGAAAAAACCGAAATTTTCTCACGTTTGATGAAACATCTGAACATAATTTTGATCCCTTCAGATAATGAAGTAGGCCTACTCATTTGCTGCGCCCAAATGCACATTATTGAACTGACAGATATATTGTCTTAAAATATTTGCTGCACAAGATGTGTTGATATACAACAAATATCCCTGAAATGGCACTTAAACCTCATCACCCTGCACACCCCAAAGCTTTAATACAGCCTTTCTTGATGTTCCCATGGGAATGCAATCAAAGATATGGAAGCATTTGCGATATAACACTCTTTGTCAAGTTTTAAACTAGAATACTTACTTCCTAGTTTATAGTTATACTCATTCCTAGAGGGGACTTTGCTCCATCTACAACATTAACTTCAAAATGCTCAGTTAAGTCTTGATAACAGTTTGTTTTTCATCAAAGTGTTCTCACAAAAGACATAAAAACCATCATGATGCAAAGCAACAATTTTAAGATTTTTACCTGACCATTAAATGAATGAACAACTTTTATGAGTATTCACATTAGCTAGGTCTAAAAGTACACTTTTTGCCTTTTCATTCCACTGTCTAGCTGACCATTTTAAACCATAGGTGATCTCAGATATTTTATTACCTTTTCATACAAAACCATTTGGTTGTTTTGTGAGAAGAGTTTTAGGATAAAAATGATTAATTTTAAGATCAGGCTTTACAGCTAAACTGCGGGGAGATCTAAGAGTACTTTAGCTTACAAATGATGAAAATGTTTCATCATAATCTATACCAAACATTTGAGTAAATCCCTTTAGCAGCAAGTCTAGCATGATAGCGTGCTGCGCAATCTGCACCCCTTTTCAACTTACTTACACATTTGTTTTCTATACCTCCACTCTTTGGTGGATCCACCATTGTTCTGGACTCACTTTATTTCCTCTTCCATGGTCTTTATCCATTCTTTACTGCCACTCCTTAACATGGCATTTCCCAGGTTGAAAGTATCTTCTCCTGAACTAGAAGAATCACTTACAAATAGGTGAAATAATGTGGGTACTCCTTGAGTTTGCCTATGTGAACTGACCTTCTGATTTGTCCATCATCTTCTGAGCATTGGGGTCCATCAGCACCATCTCAGTCTTCTCTGTGGCTGCCAGTGACTTAGCACCTTGGGTAGAGTCCAGGTCTTGATCAGTGTCTGCAGTATCACTCCCACCATTGATGACTTCCAATACTTCCTCTGACTCACCCCATCCAGCAAGCCATTCACTTGTCCAAAACACACAGTAATCTTTACTTTGGGCAGATGACCTGGTATCGTCCGGAAAAACAATATTTCTGCCTTTGACTATTTTCTAGGGACTCTGTGGATCAGTTAGTCTGTAACTTTTGGTCATTTCACCATAACCGAAAAAAGTAAGTCTGTTAGTCTTGGTCTCCTAATCTCTTATATTTTGATATAAGGGCTCGACAACCAAATACTTTTAAATGGTAAAAAAAAAATATTATTGTCAAGCACACATGAGTTACACTTATCAAGAAGTCAGAAGGACAACATTTCAACTTGATGCCTCCACTCCATAAACATGACTTAAGTCCTGTGTCAACTCTGACATGACCAAGTGTACTCTATCCTAAGTGTTCCAAGTTACTAAATTTACTAACAGCCAGAGCATGCTCAACTGACAGAGGCTGAACATTTTTAGTTAATAGATGCCATTTGACTACTTCTACATCTACATTTATACTCCGCAAGCCACCCAACGGTGTGTGGCGGAGGGCACTTTACGTGCCACTGTCATTACCTCCCTTTCCTGTTCCAGTCGCATATGGTTCGTGGGAAGAACGACTGTCTGAAAGCCTCCGTGCGCGCTCTAATCTCTCTAATTTTACATTCGTGATCTCCTCGGGAGGTATGAGTAGGGGGAAGCAATATATTCGATACCTCATCCAGAAACGCACCCTCTCGAAACCTGGCGAGCAAGCTACACCGCGATGCAGAGAGCCTCTCTTGCAGAGTCTGCCACTTGTGTTTGTTAAACATCTGCGTAACCCTATCACGGTTACCAAATAACCCTGTGACGAAACGCGCCACCCTTCTTTGGATCTTCTCTATCTCCTCCGTCAACCCGATCTGGCACGGATCCCACTCTGATGAGCAATACTCAAGTATAGGTCGAACGAGTGTTTTGTAAGCCACCTTCTTTGTTCATGGACTCCAATCAACTACAAAGTAGCTCACCCCTTATGAGCATCTTACATGTATTATTGTCAAAAACAATATTTACGCCTCTCTTAACCAAAGGAGACACTGACAAAAATTTCTGGGAAAAGCCAGGGACAAGAATAACATAACTGACAATAGAATTTCCTTTCCCTTCACTTACTAGTTAAACATTATCAGCACATTACAATTTTTTGTTTGCAGTTTTCTGGCACAAAATCTTGAAACCACACCTTTCTTGGAGTCAAGTCAGCGATCCACTCTTTCTCGTTGAAATCTGACACACAGTGCACAAAACAATGACTTGTTAACTTCCTTGGAATCCTTCTTCGAGTATGCGCCAGCTGGGGTGGCCGAGCAGTTCTAGGCGCTACAGTCTAAAACAGCATGACCGCTACAGTTGCAGGTTTGAGTCCTGCCTCGGGCATGGATGTGTGTGATGTCCTTAGGTTAGTTAGGTTTAAGTAGTTCTACGATCTAGGGGACTGATGACCTCAGAAGTTAAGTCCCATAGTGCTCTGAGCCATTTGATCCGTTTTTGAACCTTCTTTGATGATCTGAATTGACCATAATTTAGGCGATTGAAACATTTTATTTTTTTAATTTCTTGTCTTTGGAAAACTGCTGCTCTGATTTCTTACAGTCCTTTGTGACTTGTCTTTGGAAAACTGCTGCTCTGATTTCTTACAGTCCTTTGTGACTGAAGCACACTCGCCACCATCTTTGTCCAAGTTGAACTATTCTTTCACACTTCCATTTAGCAGCTTTTATTTCGTGTTTTCCAGTGTGAAATTTTCATCTGCTGTACTGGATTCTATGCCCATCCAATAAGGCAGATAAACTTTTGGTAAACCTCTCGACAGAATGTGTATAATTAGTCCATTATCAACTGGCTTGCCCATGCTGCATAGTTTTTTTGACTAAATCCAGAATATGGGCAACCTAATTCTGACCATTTCCTTTACAAGCAGATAATAAGGTGTCCCACCTAGCATCCCAGTGATCCATTCATCTGGTTTTATTCTTATCAGCAAACAATTTTTCTAGGGTGTCCTGAGCTAATTTTGCCTTTGTTGTGTTTTCCATATGTGCATACAGAGATTTGTTGATATGCAAAAGAATAAGTGTCCATGTGTTGTTACTGACTATCTCTTTAGCTACAAATGTCTCAACTGCCGAATTATTAGCAGCTCTGGGAAGTGGAACTGTCATAGAGGAGTGGTGCACATGTGCCTCTTTGGATGCACACTTGTCTCAGACCCAGCATCAATTAAGAATAGGTCACTGGATTTCCTGTCCTTTACAAATAGTCAAGATGAGCCTGCAACTGCTGACAGTATTGCATTTCTGCTGCACTTCAAACGTTTTGAGTGGCCTGCATGACTGCGTGTGCCTATTGGCATTCATCAGTTGAGTTTGGGTAGAGACATGGGCTTGTGCATTGTCTTTCTGCCTCACCTAAGCATCAATAGGCCAACAATATTTTAAATTCTGTCATTTACTATTAAAGGCTTGAAAATGGTTGTTATCTTCCTGTCTCTGTAGCCTGGCATTCATCCTAGCTAACTTGTTCATACATGGCTCTTTCCCCAGCACTTCCGTTTGTGGCAAAGCAATGCATGAGTCCAGCCTCCTTGCCACTGCAAGTGTCAGAATGTGAAGTTTTGTGCCTCACAGCATAACCTCTTCAACTGCTGCACAAGAATTATTGCCCGTACATGCAATGGCGATAGCATGTGTCTTGTGCACCAAATCATCACTAGGACGCTCCGTGAAGATGGATAGAATAGAACTAACATTTTGGGCAATGTTTGTAAACAAAAAATCTTCATCCTCTAGTTAGATAGGAGCTTACAGGTCACCAGCATTTGCAGTAAACAATGTACTTATGAGGAAGAACCACTGGTAAAAGGATCACTTTCAATAATTCTGTGTAGTTGCTACTCTGGTGGTAACATAAAATGGTGGAGCACTGCCTCTTTAAAAACAACATATGGCTGTTGGTGGAAAACCTCACCCAAAAGCTCGATAACACTCAAATCCAGCTGTAATAGAACCAACGTAAATTGATTTGTGTTCAACATCAGTCCATGTAAATGAAAGATGCTCTCAGCCAATAGGAACAGAGTTTCCCTCTCTCCCCTTCTTAAAACCCAATTGCCTCTCATTCCAGGTCTGTACATCATAGTTAAAGGATAAAGTGCTATTAGCAGGGTCCAGCCCCTGCCCGTGGCCAGAATAAAAACATAGGTAGACTGTTTTGTTTGAAAGTAAGTATATGTCTGTCAGTTATTAATAATAATGCTGTTGTTAATATACTTCTCTATACTTATGTTTTGTTATTTTTCCCAGCAATGCAATAAGTAACTGATCTAGAACTAGCAGAACTGCAAGTGTTGCCTACACCACTATATAAACAGGAGTCCATAGTCAGTCTTCCAGATTTATCAGACCTGCTACCACCACCACCACCACCACCACCACCACCACCACCACCACCACACTTGACACTACTGGAACTTCCTCAAATCGCTGAATCTCAGTTAAGTGCCAGCAGAACACTGCTATTTGCCAGTACATATAATTTGACTGCCACTGGCTCTAAAATGTGTGAATGTTGGCCTAACACCTGACAGTGACTCTGATCTAGTAATTTAAGTAGAAAACATTCAACACATTTTGATTTCAGTGCAGTATTTGTGATATGAATGGGACTATCTATGTGTCTATGTATCTATGTATCTATGTGTCCACAACTCATGGTCTCACAGTAGCATTCTCGCTTCCCGAGCACGGGGTCCCAGGTTTGATTCCCGTCGGGGTCAGGGATTTTTCCTGCCTCAAGATGACTGGGTGTTGTGTCGTCTTCATCATCATCATTCATCTCCATTACGGTCGGAGGAAGGCAATGGCAAACCATCTCCACTAGGACCTTGCCTAGTAAGGTGGCGCGGGTCTCCCGCGTCTCTCCCCTACGCTCTGTAAAGAAGTATGGGACTCATCATCATCGTCATCATCTGTGCAGTATGATAGAGCATACAGTGAATAATATGGTGGTGGAGTATGATCCATCCCATATACATATCAACATTCATATGTTTGGGAGTAAAGTTTCAGTAGTTGATACATATAGAGAAGCTGTACCTGAATTAACATCAGGGACACATACATTTACATAAAACATTCTGATGTTGTGAATTTGAATGATCTATGCTGTGTATTAATGATTACTTTGAAGAGACTAAGCCATTGGTGTTGATATTTTGGAGCTGCATTCTATGATTTTGTAGAATATGTATCCAGGCATAGTGTAAATATGGGGCAACCAGAACAGTGTATAAATACCTGTATTCATCCAGTGCCAAAAGTGGGATGTGTTGAGCTTTTAACTATAAAATCACTAAAAGGGAATTTAAGGATTAAGTTCCTATGTATTATGTGGCTCCTGTAGGCCTGAATATGATTCAAGCCAAATTTAAGGAGTATAGAAAGTAATATCTAGCTAAATATTTCAGAAATGAATGATTGTAAGGATGCTGGTGTGGAATGGTGTCATCGGCAGGGAACCTAATGATCACCTTTCCACTTGGCCTAATGTAAGCATGTAGGTTGCCACACGTAGCACTTCAAGAGATTTTGAAACATTGCACTACACGTTGTGACATACCACCTAACGAGTTACATGAATTGTCACACGCAAGCAGCACTAATGTGGTATCACCACTAACGACGACAGACAAACCACAAATGTCATTAGGATGAATGTGGGTAGACAGCTTGTAAGTGGCGCCTGCTAACGGAGAGGTATGCTGAGCCGGTGGGGTGGGGAAACCGTAGCTCGGTGAGGGCGGTGCGCGAATAAACAGCTGACGGCGGTAAATCAAAAACATTAACCTGCACCTGGGAAGTTAGCTGCCCAAGCGAGGAGGGGGATGAATGTGCGCTCGAATTAACACAGTTAGAGCTGGCGGGAGCGTGGACACTGTACAGTTTATGTGGCACGAAGTCACAAATGCACTCGGGCCCAAGAACTCTGTAGTGGCACCGACTAACCTTGTGTATTGCCGAGGCGTCGTCTGCTGCAAGTTGCTGCCGTGCCGAAGATAACTCGTTACTTAAGTTGTTGGGGCGACGGTGTAGCTCAAGTTGTTCCAAGCACAGGTGTGTAGTATCGACACGCTCCATGAGCCAGTTATTGGTCCATGACAAGAGCTTGGAGGAGGGGTTATTACACTTCCTAGCAAGGTGGACCTGTTTAGCAGTACTATTGACACTCAACGAAGCACACGGGATGTGTTCCTGCGTAGGGTGGTAGAACACTGTATTCTTGATGAGGTCAGGCCACAGTTTGTGGTGTCGTAGAAAGTCGATGCCCAAAATGGGATCGTTGATGTCAGCCACCAGGAAGGACCACTTCAGGTTGCACTCAGGCGAGAGGGACACTGCATATGAAGTAGAACTTAAGCATGACAAACTAGATGAGTTTACAGCATGTAGGACAGTTTTGTGTAGTATGATCTTTTCGACAACAATTCGAGATGGAAGTAGGGAAACATCTGCACCCTTGTCGATGAGAAAGTTTATGCCAGAGTTGAAGTTGCAGATGTAGACTCGTCCATTCGAAGCATTAGTGTTGGACACAGAATGGAGTGTGATACGGCGCCTGTTGTTTACGTCGCAGGAGGTGGCACCGCTGCCTACCTGCAGATGAAGTTTGGGTAGGAGCACGGCGGTTTACAATTTCGTGCTTGTTCCCCTAATTTTGCATGGAAGAAACAGTATTTATGGGTGAGTGTCTGCTCCTGCGAGTGGTCAGATGGAGGCAGCCCAGAATCTTCCACAGAGTCAGATATGCTGTTGTTGACAGACTTAGTTTTAGTGGGACGTCCACGTTGGGGCCCTGGTTGTGGTTGAAAACTGGCGTAGCTGCCGGACTGCTGGGCAAGGCGTTCACGTAGTAGAGCGGAGTAAGCTCAGCCGGTGGCGTGCAAGCATTCGCTATTTGGTCTATCTTTATAGGCAGAGATGGCCGTTTGAACAGACAGATGCAGCTTTTCTGTCCAAATCTCAGTGAGCATGGCGTCTGGCATGTCACATTCATCGGTGAGAAGTCGAAGGCATCGCCACAGCTGGGACAGAGATCTGTCGCCAAGGCGTTCTTCATAGACAAGCTGTCGAACGTTTTCTCTTCTTGTCTTGGAGACACGTTCCAGTATTGCTTGTTTAGCTGCAGCATACTTCTCGTTCAGAGGAGGTGACTTAACCAGGTCATAAATTAAGTCGTCACGGTCGTGGAGGTGGTTCGTGAGGCATGTGAAACGGGCATTGTCATCAAGTGCACAGACACTGAAAGTTTGCTCGACCAGGTTGAACCAGAATTCCGGGTGAGCAGGTTCGAATGCCAGAAGTTTTGGTAGATTCGACGAACTGGTGCTCAAAGAATGCGGGCTGCTGCTCACAGACGCTGGAGTAGGCAAGTCAAAGTTAACTCTGCGTCGTGAGGGCGGTAGAGAGGAAGCAGACGTGCCGGCTGTTTTCATGGTAGCTGGAGGGGAAGCGAAATCTGTTAGCAGGAAGCCCAGCGTGTAGTGAAGCAGGACCGGTTGTTGCGACGGAAGGTCAAAGTGGTCACGGCAGTTGCTTGACAGGTTATTATGCAACTGGTCCTCCACATCTGCAGCGAAATTGTCCCTCACAGAATCACTGATGAGCTTGGTGGAACGTGACGCGCTCAGATTACTGCACTGATGAACACTCGGAGTAACAGGCTGGCGAATGTCATTCACATAGTGTTCAACTGGCGTGGAGTGATACACATGTGGAGCTTGCACATTCAAAATTCAAAAAGGTGTCCTGTTGTGGCACAATATGAAAACTATGCTCCCCACTATTTACAGTACTTGCATTAAAGTTCGGTATCAGTGTGTAGTGGTTTCTTGTACTGCTGTGCGGTGAAAACTGAAGCACTTCAGGGCTAACAAAGCTGGAGTTGGAGACCGCTGGCATCATGTTCAGAACCACTGCACCTGACGAGGTCCCTGGGTTCTCGAGGCTATAGGACTGCGGAAATTCATGTTGGGCACTGACTACAGCTGGTGCGCTTGAATTTAGTTGCTGTTGCTTGTGAAAACCGGGCGGCAGTGGCGTGTTGTAGAAGGCCATTGTGTAGTGGACAAAGGTCGATGCGGAACGTGGAAGCCGGTGTGGTAGTCACTTTGTACTCGGTTTGTCGGATTATTCGAACTTCGGGGTCACCACTGAAGGAGATATCAAAGTGGTAAGGTAATGACATAGTTCTCTCTTCTAATCATCAATACTTTTATTACACGACAAACGTACAAGTTGAAGACTAGGTTGGAACTGAGGTCCCGGAAGTATACAAAACAAAGCTCAACTCGAAGACATAGTACACAAATGATGTTCTGGCCTATCGATCCATGGATCGACGCCACAGCATAATGCGTCCTCGGCTCGCTACTGAAGTACCGCACACACATGCGTCAGCAGTGTGCCTGCTCCCCAGATAAGATTATGAAAGTCTCAGCTGGTCTCTTGGTGACTACTGCAGTTTTCTTTTTCACACTGTGCAGCAGTGTAGTTATTCAACAATATGCTTCCATTTTAGCAAGATGCAAATCACATAAACTGTATATGATCCAAGTGTCCAAACATTAATATGAGATATGTTTACTGGTGTGTGTAAACCAGTAAGTGAAGAGAGGGAAAAAAAAAAAAAAAAAAAAAAAAAAAAAAAAAAAAAAAAAAAAAAAAAAAAAAAATAAAAAAACACAAAAAAATAAAGTTGTTATATTAACTTAAGTATGTTGTTAAATTAACCTAATTATATCATGTATTGGAAAATTCGACTCGTTCCACATCATTACGAAATATCGTATTCATGATCCATGGAACTAGTATTAATCTAATCTAATCTAATCTAATCTAATCAGTGCTCTCTGGCAGACTTAAAAAGATCCTTAAGTACAATTAACCTACCACAACACAATATTTAAACAAATAAACTCCTGCTACATGTCACATCTGCATCACCCCTACATTACTAGTGTGTGTAAAACCAAGCATGTTGTCCTATCAACAGAATTACTGTGTTTTGGATAAAATAATTTTGGGTATTGGGCCTCAACATTGTAACTACTAAAACAGCTAACTTGCCGATATTTCAAATGACTTGTGGCAGTCCTCTTCCGGGTGGTTCACTGCTGTATACTGGTGAATGTCTTTCTTTACATACTGTTATTTTCAGTTATCTAGTGGCTACCAATGTCTCATATCTGTGATGTCATTGGACAATTTAAAGAAATTGTTATGGCAGTGGCTGTATGGTACACTATTGCCTATGCCGGAAGGCAACTCTAGTAGAGATGACTGTATCAGTTTTCTGTTACCTGTGCCACTCTGGTAATGATTGGTCAGCAACCCTTGTTGGTGGTTGGAATGCAATAGCAAATCGGCAGCTTGTTTCCAGGGAATGGTGTTTTCCTGCAGTGAGGTTTTATGGCTGCATGGCAGTTCTCTCACGGTTGCTGTCTACACTGCCAAACCCCAGCCAAATGGTGCCGCTGGCCAGTGAACACACATGATCCACTGGGCTGGAATTGCTGGCAGCTAGACCCCAGGTAACTTGTAACCGTACTCTCTGTTCATGTTGTTAGTATGTTTAATTATTTCAGTAGCCTCGCTTATTTTCCATTGCTGCAAACACAGCTGGTGAGGAAGCACGCAAGGTTCTTGAAACTTGGTAGGATGGCCGCATTGCTAATGATGTTCCACTTCAGCTGACTTGTTAATGTGTCCCAGTCATATGTAACTTTCATGCTAGAAAATGGGAGTGTTAATGGGTCTCCTGGTTTCACCAACATAGATTTTGTGGCATTCACACCAAAGTTCATACACATGTGCAATGAGGAGAGCATTCACGGGATCCTTAGTGAGTGTCAACAAATCTTGCGACCACTCTGATATGTAGGTCTCATTCCTGCGTGATACAGAACCTTGCCTACATGGTTGCTGATGTCTCTCACATAGCAATAACTTATATCAGAATCTAATGATGTCATGTAATTTTCTGTAAGCATTACAAATCATGACCACGGCCCAGTATTCCAAAACACATACATAAAATAAGATACTTGAATGTTTAGGAAATGCTGCTATGCATCATTTAGCAAGAAATGTGTATCGTGTCCATATTATCCTCACTTTATTAGTGTGATGTCACTATAACATTGCCTTAGTATAATAAACAATGGCAAACTGGAGTATTTTCACATAGTACACATTGATATTTACAATATTTTACCTATTTGTTTTCTCCATACTATTCCAAAGTCACATGCACAAAAAAACAAGGCTCGACAACAAGCGTGCTGCAGGACTTAAAACTATTACTATGAATAACAGATAACAGCCTACAGAACATACTTTAACTACCAAATCACAAAATGCAGTTGGTGAATAGCTACACTACAGCAAAGTGATGGTCTACCTGGTATAAAGCTGCTGTTTCTGAATACTGAGCTGCTGTTGTCATCAATGTCAGCATCACATTTGAAACCTCCACAATGGCATATCTTGACTATTAAGGTGAGGTTATTCTGTATAACATAAAATCTAAATGCATATGGTTGTATGTTTATCCTCAGATTATGGCTTCAACACAGCAGAAAAGGATTGAAGATCCTCAATACAACAGTCTGAATGCAAAGCTTTCACACTATAAATGATGTATATTATCTCAATATTTCTCAAATATATATGTGCAATGTGCAACAGTCAAATGTCTTCTGTGTTTATTTATTTAGTCCTTTGATCATATGTAGTATGACGTGCAAGATGATATTGGACTTACGTCTAGTCATTACAGATAACAGTTTTCAAGATTATATATAGTTCTACATGTTATACATTACAAAAGTTGCAGATCTATACAGTTATTGCAGTTCAAGTATTCAATTACTGAAAAGAAGCAATTGGGCTGTACATATTCTCAAACAGATCTTTCAAAAGCATTAACTTCTAGTATACAGGGTGGTCCATTGATCATGACTGGGCCAAATATCTCATGAAATAAGTGTCAAATGAAAAACTACAAAGAACAAAAATTGTCTAGCTTGAAGGGGGAAACCAGATGGCACTATGGTTGGCCCGCTAGATGGTGCTGCCATAGGTCAAACGGATATAAACTGCGTTTTTTTAAAAATAGAAACCCCTATTTTTTATTACATATTCATGTAGTATGTAAAGAAATATGAATGTTTTAGTTGGACCACTTTTTTTGCTTTGTGATAGATGGCGCTGTAATAGCCACAAACATATGGCTCACAATTTTAGATGAACAGTTGGTAACAGGAAGGTTTTTTAAATTAAAATACAGAATGTAGATACGTTTGAACATTTTATTTTGGTTGTGCCATGTGATACATGTAACTTTGTGAACTTATCATTTCTGAGAATGGATCCTGTTACAGCGTGATTACCTGTAAGTACCACATTAATGCAATAAATGCTCAAAATGATGTCCATCAACCTCAGTGCATTTAGCAATACATCTAATGACATTCCTCTCAACAGCGAGTAGTTCGCCTTCCCTAATGTTCGCACATGCATTGACAATGCATTGATGCATGTTGTCAGGGGTTGTCAGTGGTTCACGATAGCAAATATCCTTTAACTTTCCCCACTGAAAGAAATCCAAGGACGTCAGATCCGGTGAACGTATGGTGCTTCAACGACCAATCCACCTGTCATGAAATATGCTATTCAATACCACTTCAACCGCACGTGAGCTTTTTGCCGGACATCCATCATGTTGGAAGTACATCATCATTCTATCATGCAGTGAAACATCTTGTAGTAACATCGGTAGAACATTACATATGAAATCAGCATACATTGCACCATTTAGATTGCCATCGATAAAATGGGGCCAATTATCCTTCCTCCCATAATGCCGCACCATACATTAACCCGCCAAGGTCGCTGATGTAACACTTGCCGCAGCCATCATGGATTTTCCGTTGCCTAATAGTGCATATTATGTCGGTTTACATTACCGCTGTTGGTGAATGATGCTTCGTTGCTAAATCGAACATCCCGTAATTTCTCTTGTGCCCAGTAGCAGAACTGTACACAACATTTGAAGTTGTCGCCACGCAATTCCTGGTGCATAGAAATATGGCACGGGTGCAATCGATGTTGATGTAGCATTCTCAACACCAATGTTTTTGAGATTCCCGATTCTCGAGCACTTTGTCTGCTACTGATGTGCAGATTAGCTGTGACAGCAGCTAAAACACATACTTGGGCATCATCATTTGTTGCAGGCCACGGTTGACATTTCACATGTGGCTGAACACTTCCTGTTTCCTACAATAATGTAACTATCCGGGGAACGGTCTGGACACTTGGATGATGTCATCTAGGATACCGAGCAGCGTACATACATAGCACATGCCCATTGGGCATTTTGATCACAATAGCCATACATCAACACAATATCAACCTTTTCCGCAATTGGTAAACAGTCCATTTTAACACGGGTAATCTATCACAAAGCAAATACTGTCCGCACTAGCGGAATGTTACATGATACCACATACTCATACATTTGTGACTATTACAGCACCATCTATCACAAATCAAAAAAAGTGGTCCAACTAAAACATTCATATTTCTTTATGTACTACACGAATATGTAATAAAAAATGGGAGTTCCTATTTAAAAAAACGCAGTTGATATCCGTTTGACCTATGACAGCGCCATCTAGCGGGCCAACCATAGCGCCATCTGGTTTCCCCCTTCAAGCTAGATGAGTTTCGTTCTTGTAGTTTTTTCGTTTGATGCTTATTTTATGAGATATTTGGCCCGGTAACTATCAATGGACCACCCTGTATATTTTACAGTGTGTTCAGCTTAAAAGAGGTTACGTGACTTATTTTATTCTATAAGAAATATTTTTATTGGCAGACTTACATATTAAGTTAGTATAAATTGCAGCATGTGTTTGAAGTGTTGTCCATCCATTTCTATGCACTTGTGGACACAGTTGACTATGCTCCTGGCTACTCTTGTTAGCCTTACAATGTCAATTTTGTTGATGGCTTTTGTGATATTTGTCTTTAATTCCTGCAGGGTATGTGGATTGCTGCTGTAAACAATATCTTTTAAGTAGCCCATCAGAAAGAAGTCTGGACTACTAAGATCATGGTGGGCACAATCGTGTTGAAATGATTCTTTCACCAAAAAAATTCTGTAGTATCTCCTTAGTAGAGCAAGCTCCATGGCATGTAGTGCTGACAAGCTGCAGCAGCAGTCACACTTATCCTCTTGCGCTAAGGATATGAATTGTTGGATAATGTCTTTATGGATGGCAGCATCCACAGATGTTTTAAAAAATTCCTGTTGTTCATCACATTGAAATAACACTTCAGACACCAATTTTTGTGGGTGTAGGGGAGACTCAGTGAAAGTGTAGGGGGTGGCAGTACCCCAGGTCTGGTAGTTCTGGCTATTAACATACCCAACAAGACGAAACCAAGCTATGTTTGTTAAAAACTCTTGTTCTAAAATGACGATGTTCCCTCTAATAAAGGTCCTGAACCATTGACAGCAGTGAACAATTCTGACATAATCAGCATTATTGAGCTCATGGAAAACCTCCATGTGGAATGCATAACATTTCAGTATTCTTCTCACTGCAATGTGGGCTGAACCAATTGAAATATTCTTTCCCTGGCTTACTTTACACAAAGATATACAGGGAAATGTTGTAACTGCTGCTTTAATATCCTTAATGACCTGGATCATGAAAACAGACCTTTGTCTAACACCTTTCTTGTTGAACACTGAACTTGTTTCACGAAATTTCTAAATAACACTTTCCACTGGTGCTTCCTTTTCAGATTTCTCCATGAACTTTCACTGACACACACACACACACACACACACACACACACACACACACACACACACACACACACACACACACAAATTAATCTTACACACACACACACACAAATTAATCTTTGTTCCATAGGTCATGAATGTGACATTTTGTAATGATGTGGAATATGTCACTTTAACATAAGTTTTCTTTACACAAAATAATTAACTAATTTTTTTCTTTTTTCTTTTTTTATTTTTATTTTTTATTTTTTACAGTTACTACGTTATATTTACGAATTCATCTATTGAGTAGAAGGAGATGTAATTCAGAAATTATTTTAATTTGCTTTTAAATGTTTGTTGGCTATCTGTCAGACTTTTAATACTATTTGGTAAATGACCAAAGATTTTTGTGGCAGCATAATTCGCTCCTTTCTGTGCCAAAGTGAGATTTAATCCAGAATAGTGAAGATCATCCTTTCTTATAGTGTTGCAGCTACGCACTTTGCTGTTATTTTTGAATTGGGATGGGTTATTAATGACAAATTTCATAAGTGAATATACGTATTGCAAAGGTACTGTAAATATCCCGAGTTCCTTAAATAAATGTCTGGAAGGTGATCTTGGGTAGGCTCCAGCTATTATTCTGATTACACGCTTTTGTGCAATGAGTAATTTCTCTCTTAATGATGAATCACCCCAAAATGATGCCATATGAAAGCAGTGAATGAAAATAGGTACAGTAGGCTAATTTACTGATATGTATATCACCAAAATTTGCAATAACCCTAATAGCATAAATAGCTGAACCTAACCATTTCAGCAGATCATCAATGTGTTTCTTCCAAATCAATTTCTCATCAGTGCACACGCCCAGAAATTTTGAGTATTCTGCATTAGCAACGGACTTCTGTTTGTAACCTAGATTTATCAGTGGTGTTATGCCATTTACTGTACAGAATTGTATGTAATGTGTTTCCTCAAAATTTAATGAGAGTCCATTTGCAGAGAACCACTTAATAATTTTCTGAAAGACATTATTTCAATTTGCTCAGGTGATTCTGCCTTGTTGGGTGTGATTACTATACTTGTATCATCAGTAAAAAGAACTAGTTTTGCATCTTAATGAAAATAGAGTGGCAAGTCGTTAATACATAATAAGAACAATAAGGGACCCAAGACTGAACCCTGTGTGACACCATTCTTGATACTTCCCCAGTTAGAGGAGTCTGCTGATTTTTGCAGTCTATCTGTACTGTTAATTTCAACCTTCTGCATTTTTCCAGTTAAGTATGAATCAAACCATATGTGCACTGTCCCACTCATACTACAAGTCTTAAGCTTATCTAGAAGAATTTCATTATTCACACAATCAAAAGCTTTTGAGGGATCTCAAAATATCCCAATGGGTGATGTTCAGTTATTCAATGCATTTAATATGTGATCAGTGAAAGCATGTATAGCATTTTCTGTTGAAAAGTCTTTCTGAAAACCAAATTGACATTTTGTTAGTATTTCATTTTTACAAATATGTGATGCTACTCTTGAATACATTACTTTTTCAAGACTTTTGGATAAAGCTATCAGAAGTAAGATTGGGCAGTAACTGTTAGCATCTGTCCTATCTCCTTTTTTATGCAATGGTTTAACAATAGTGTATTTCAGTCTATCTGGAAAAATTCTCTGTTTCAGTGAGCTACTACTTTTGTGGCTGAGTTGTTGAGAACAAGCTTTTAGCACTCTGTTGGAAATGCCATCAATTCCATGTGAGCTTTTACTTTTGAGTGAATTTATTATTTTCCTAATTTCAGTAGGAGAGGTGGGTTGAATTTCAATTTTATCAAATTGCATAGAAACTGCCTCTTCCGTATACTGCCTTGCATTTTCTAATGAATAGCTGGATCCTATTTTCTCTACAACATTTAAAATGGCTATTAAAATGTTTTCTACTTCTGACTTCTTGTTAACAAACTTTTCATTGTTTTTGATAGAAATACAGTCTTCTTGTGCTGTCAGTTGCCCTGTTTCCCTTTTATTAATTTTCCAAATTGTCTTAATTTTATTATCAGATGTGCTAATCTCAGACATAATGCACATACTTCTGGACTTTTTAATAACTTTTCTTAATACAGTGCAGCAGTTTTTATAATGTTTCACTATTTTGGAGTCATTACTCCTTCTAGCTAAAAGATACATTTTCCTTTTCTGTTTCCAAGATATTATTATCCCTTTAGTAAGCCATGGCTTTTTACATGATTTCTTACAATTATATTTCACTGTTTTCTTAGGGAAACTGTTTTCAAATTTACTCACAAAGGTATCATGATATAGGTTAAATTTTAAATTAGCATCATGTTCCCTGTACACTTTATCCCAGTCTAACTGTTGCAAGCTTTCCCTAAAATTTTGAATTGTTAAATCGTTAATTGAATGCACTATTTTGGAGGACTGTTTTGCATTAATGTATGGAGCTATATCTCATACTGTAACTAGTTGTGCATCATGATCAGACAGACCATTCTTAACAGGAAAAGTTTTAATTTGATTAAAATTATCTTGGTCTATGAAAGCTTTATTTATCAGTGTGCTGCTTTCCAGTACCACCCAAGTAGGAAAATCAATAACTGATGTCAAATTGAAAGAACCAAGTAATACTTCAAAGTCAAGCTTTCCATCAGACTCTTTCAGAAAATCTACATAGAAATCCACACAAACAATAATTTGCTTTCTTCAGTCTGACAGATAGCACAACAAAGAATCTGAGTTTTTCAAAATTAGTTCAAAATTTCGCAATGGGGACCTATACACAGCTAAAATTGCCATTATTTAGTTTAAGCACACATGCACATGCTTCTATATGTTGCTCTATGCAAAATTTTTGAGTTTCCAAATTTCTCACACTATGACAGATTTTAACATATGTAATTCCTCCTCTCTCCATAGTGTCTCTACTTACATGTGCTGAAAGCTTATATCCACCTACATTTACCATTTCCATACCCGTGACTATATGATATTCAGACAGGCATAGTAGACCTATGCCACCCTTAGTTTCTAAATCTTCTAAACAAACAAGAAGCTCATCTACTTTGTTTTTTAATCCCCCTGATATTCTGATGCAATATACTAACATTATTTTTCACTGTGCTTTTATGTTAATCTTGTGACATACTAACATTATTTTTCACTGTACTGTTATGAGAATCTTGTGATATTTTAACATCTCTAGTACCTGCCCCTCTGAAGTTCTCATTAAGCTTAATTTCAATCAATGTATGATGATTGGACACTGATCTTAGTTTCAGTGCCCCCCCTCCCCCTTAAAGATTTTGCTATCATCCCATCCAGTTTAACCTTACCTTTCCTATTGAGATGCAGGCCATGTCTTGTGAAGTCCAACCTATCAATACCATCAACAGGAACCAAACCTATGCCTGACAAAGTAGCCGCCCTAAGCAGCTGGTCTAGCTCCATATTGACCCTCCTGACAGAGCTGTTCAATTGGGGCCGATCATTCTGCATGAAAGCAGGAACCAAGCCAACATTTGTATGGTTCATTGCAGATGCTATTTTTACAAGGTCATGCTCAATATTGTAGCCCTGATCCCTATCAATACTGTTTCCCGCTCCACCCACTATCACAACATGATCCAGCTTTGTAAAACCCTTGCACAATGATCCTGCATCCTCTGTCACTTGGCTAAGACGTGCACTGGACTTGAAAATACTTGTGTCCTGGTACCTGTCACCTAATTTTTCCTGCAAGATCCAGCCCACACCTCTTCCATGGCTACTACCTAACAACAGAACTTTCCTCCTACTTTCTACTTTTTTGCAACAGTTGGTGTCCTAGTGAAAGTCTCTTGAGTGCTGAATACACTTACATCTACATACTTGAGCCTCTTCCTTAGTTGACTGAGGTAGGAAGGCAAATCTATTGTTTGTGCCAATGATGAAACTGTCATATACTGTTCTCTTTCTGTGGCCTCTGTTCCTTGCTACCATTTCCCACCTGTCTTCACCATTCTTCCCCCTTAACCTCATTAGTTCCTCCCTAGCACTATCCAGTTCAGCCTGAAGGGCTCTAATCTTCCCTTTCTGTTCCAATATTTTCCTATCCCTTGAACATAATCTGTAGTACCATGGAAGAGACCCATTTACTTCCCCGATTCCCATGCCACTACATTCAACCCAATGTAACCATCTGCTGCAACAGCTGCACAGAACCCCAGAAATGACTTTCCTATGGCAGCTCAAACACTTCTCATTCATGGTTGTTTACAATATTTTTACAAAATTTATCTGGGCAATAACAATAATATTCTATTAACTACAAATCTCACATAACAAGATTTCATCACAGAAGAAGTTTCAATCACAAGTACACATTCCTTGACAGTTAAGTGCAGTTTAAGAAACACCATACATGATTACACAACCTTGTTCAAAAGCTAGTCCTCAACAATTACTTTTTCAACTTAAGCGTGCAAGCAAAAAATAACCCTTCTGCTCTAGCTTCAATCATACCAACAATATGAACACTATTTCACCCATCTCCAATATATGCATTTCAAAAACAATATTCATTCAATATAAACTAATGAAAGATGGGGCCCCTTTTAAGTCAAACACTCTGTATATCATTTGGCAACTTATTGAATAGTTTTATTCCATGTAGCATGTAACCTTCTGATACAAACTTGTATGGGCTTTGTATAAATGCAAGCTACCTTTTAATCTGGTGTTGTGATTATGAAAATCACATTTTTTTTTCTAGGACTGATATCATTTCCAATTAAATTTATTAATATAAATTAGTGTGTCAAGAATAAACATGATTGCTAGTGGTAGCACTTTCAGTATTTTAAATATCAGTTTACATCTCTCTCTCCCTCTCTTTGGGAGGGGGGGAGTCTGATCGTCCCCAAAACTGCTGGTCAATTCCTTCAGAATATGAGTCCATATTTTTTTAGATGTGCATTAAAATATGTGTAATATGCAGATATTGGAGCCTATTCATTTATGTATTCTTTTAGAGACCTTAAAAGATGGCAGCCTGTACTCTGCTTGGCATTAATGTGTTCAGTATGTTTGTCCAATTTTAAGTCACTTTGATTTCAAATGCCAAGAAATGTTGTTACTTCTTTATTTATTTTATTTATTTATTTATTGATGATGATATCTGGATAATGCAGGGTGGTGTTTTGAGAGTATTGGAAATTTAATGCTAATATTTTCATGTTGTTTATTATAAGCTGGTTCATTGTTGACCATTTACTTTCTTGATTTGTAACAGAGTTTACTTCATGTTGAATATCATCATTGCTGCTGTTTTTACTAATATAATTGTGTCATCAGCAAATTGAATTATTTTGTCTGATTCAACATGGACATTCAGAACAACAATATATTTCAGGTAAAGAACAGTTCCCATTACTAACACTTGAGGTACCACACAGGTGGCTGGATCTTCCTCTGACAGGTATTCTTCCTTTTTCATCTACACTCCTGGAAATTGAAATAAGAACACCGTGAGTTCATTGTCCCAGGAAGGGGAAACTTTATTGACACATTCCTGGGGTCAGATACATCACATGATCACACTGACAGAACCACAGGCACATAGAAACAGGCAACAGAGCATGCACAATGTCGGCACTAGTACAGTGTATATCCACCTTTCGCAGCAATGCAGGCTGCTATTCTCCCATGGAGACGACCGTAGAGATGCTGGATGTAGTCCTGTGGAACGGCTTGCCATGCCATTTCCACCTGGCGCCTCAGTTGGACCAGCGTTCGTGCTGGACGTGCAGACCGCGTGAGACGACGCTTCATCCAGTCCCAAACATGCTCAATGGGGGACAGATCCGGAGATCTTGCTGGCCAGGGTAGTTGACTTACACCTTCTAGAGCACGTTGTGTGGCACGGGATACATGCGGACGTGCATTGTCCTGTTGGAACAGCAAGTTCCCTTGCCGGTCTAGGAATGGTAGAACGATGGGTTCGATGACGGTTTGGATGTACCGTGCACTATTCAGTGTCCCCTCGACAATCACCAGTGGTGTACGGCCAGTGTAGGAGATCGCTCCCCACACCATGATGCCGGGTGTTGGCCCTGTGTGCCTCGGTCGTATGCAGTCCTGATTGTGGCGCTCACCTGCACGGCGCCAAACACGCATACGACCATCATTGGCACCAAGGCAGAAGCGACTCTCATCGCTGAAGACGACACGTCTCCATTTGTCCCTCCATTCACGCCTGTCGCGACACCACTGGAGGCGGGCTGCACGATGTTGGGGCGTGAGCGGAAGACGGCCTAACGGTGTGCGACCCCGTAGCCCAGCTTCATGGAGACGGTTGCGAATGGTCCTCGCCGATACCCCAGGAGCAACAGTGTCCCTAATTTGCTGGGAAGTGGCGGTGAGGTCCCCTACGGCACTGCGTAGGATCCTACGGTCTTGGCGTGCATCCGTGCGTCGCTGCGGTCCGGTCCCAGGTCGACGGGCACGTGCACCTTCCGCCGACCACTGGCGACAACATCGATGTACTGTGGAGACCTCACGCCCCACGTGTTGAGCAATTCGGCGGTACGTCCACCCGGCCTCCCGCATGCCCACTATACGCCCTCGCTCAAAGTCCGTCAACTGCACATATGGTTCACGTCCACGCTGTCGCGGCATGCTACCGGTGTTAAAGACTGCGATGGAGCTCCGTATGCCACGGCAAACTGGCTGACACTGACGGCGGCGGTGCACAAATGCTGCGCAGCTAGCGCCATTCGACGGCCAACACCGCGGTTCCTGGTGTGTCCGCTGTGCCGTGCGTGTGATCAATGCTTGTACAGCCCTCTCGCAGTGTCCGGAGCAAGTATGGTGGGTCTGACACACCGGTGTCAATGTGTTCTTTTTTCCATTTCCAGGAGTGTACATGTCTAATGCTCACTTTTTTCTTGGGGTTACTGAGAAATGAACAAATATACCCATTTCATAATCCTGTAATGCCATAGTACTCAACCTTATTTAGAAGAGTTCTGTGGCTTAACATGTTGACAGCTTTATTTAAGTCTAAAAATATACCTGTTGTTTTCTGTTTTTCATCAAAATAAAACAGTGGTTATGGATTCATGGATTACTGTCTTCGTTGATTTCTTACTTTGGAAACCATGTTGAGAACCAGTTTTGTTTATGTAGTTTATTAACTTTTTATACATCATTTTTTCCAATACTTTTGAAAAACAGGATGGTAATGTAATGGAGCGACAGTTAATCACTTCAACTTTGCCACCAGTTTTGAATATTGGAATAACTTTAGATGCTTTTTGCTAATTAGTAAAGATGCCCATCTCTAATGAGCAGTTACATAATGAATGATGGGGTGGGTAATATTTTGGAGGGAGAGCTGTAAGATTCTGGTGGGTATGCTAGCAACTCCTGCTGGGAACCACATCTTGTTTTTAGATCTGTAACAGCCTTGACTATATCCTCACTGCTTTCATGATCCACAAACACTGATAACTTACAGCTGCTGATCTTTTTTTCTGTTGGCCACTTGATAACCACACAGTATTCATTGGTGACTACCTAAGCACAACTGGAAGACTGACATTTGCAGTTAGCATATTCTGCAAAATGATGATAAATATTGACATAAGATACTTTAACATTACAGTATGTGGTTGAGTTGCTAGTAAGTAAGGCACAAGACTACAACATATTCATTACAAAGCATGGCACTGCTTGTAAATACCCACACTTCCATTCTGGAATATATAAATACATAAGATGTCATAACATATTCTGCAAAGTGTTCAAAAATGTTAATCCTCTAGGTGAATCATGAGTGACAACATGATATTCCCCAATCATGTAATGTGGATTTAAAAGTAGTAATGTTACATATTATAATTTTAGCATTCATAACCAGAAGCGATGTCATAATCTTGTGATGAACTTGGAATACATATATTGTGGTTTGCAAGGATTGAGAAATAGTTGCTGTCATCTATCTGTAACCTATGCTTATACCACAGTACTCCTTTGCTATGTACAATATTCTCTGCACGTATGGATGTGAAGTGCTGGAAAGTGGTGGTAGATATTCCATGGTATATTCTGCAAAAATGAACATAACAAATAGACACCTATCGTATGTTAAACAAGTAACACACTACAACCAGTTATTACCGGTACCAAGTATACATTATCAGTGTATGTGATGTCATATAAGTTTGCCTCTAGTATTATTGTAGATAAATGATGGAGAAACCTGAGTAAAATCACTATAGATTGTCTGGCTTTTCCAGCTGATATGGCATTAGTTACTGACTCACTGGATAGCAGCAAAGAACAAATCACATAACTACAGAAACAAGCAGGCAAAACAAGGTTAAAAATATCATTTGGAAAAACACATGAAATACCAATGACGCCCCTCCAGATCTTAAAATTAATAACAACACAATATCTAAAACAAACTGTTTTAAATACCAGTACCAAGGAAAATGGATAACAAGCAATGAAACAGGCAAGACAGCCATAGAAAGCAGAGTACCTTACATAAAATGCATAAAATGGAAAGGGCATTTCAAATTACAAAAAACATTATAGCAAAAAAAAAAAAAAAAAAAAAAAAAAAAAAAAAAAAAAAAAAAAAAACACATTTAAACTAACAAGGCTTGGGGAGATAGAAAAACTGGAAATAGTTGAAAGAGGAATTCTAAGGAAAATATTGGGACCTAGAAGTAATAGTTATGTAAAATACAAATTAAGATAAAACACAGAGTTCTATTAGAAAACAGAAACCCGTAATGAGGAAAAGAAGACTAGTTCAATGGGCACATATGCCGAATGGGTAGTGACAGACTAAGCACGCCGGGCTTCAACTTACTGAACAGTTACAAATCTGAACCCATGTGATTCACCGGAAATGAAAAAGACATAAAAAAGGCTGAAATAAGAGCATGTTGAATAGATAACAGAATACTTTTTAGAGAAGCAACACAAAAGGCAGACTTTCAGGAAAGAAATAGGTCTGAAAAAGGAAGAAAGTGGACCGTGGGAGAGAAGGAACAACACTCTTGGAGAATAAAAGAACTCTGAAAGTGACAAAAATTAAACACAAAGAAGTAAATCCAATGCTGATTTATCATACCCAACAAAAGGTTTATTCTCATCAATAAATAAATAAGTAAATAAAGCGGAAAGTCAAAAACTTGCTTGACATGTGCAGTATGTCTTGATTTTCATTTTATCTCAGCATACATTTATTAAGAGATGTGATAAAAATACCAAAATCCAATAAGCAACATGAAAATCATAGATAACAAATGGTCTATGGATAAAATATAGTTGCACCAAGGAGGTTGGAATAACTACCTTGAGGTGATGTGGCTCTCGGACCCCGAGGAATCATGATGTCATATCATATCATGATGTCGTCTCACGCTAGCCAATATCTCCGGTAGTTTTCAAACCATGGCTATTCTTTGAGCCAAGCATTTCTGTGGTGATGGCTTGTGTGTTGTGGGTGTATGTATAATGGCGGATTTTGTCTTTTATGTGATATAAAGCATTTCAGTTACAGAAAACTTTGTATCATGCACTTTTCCTAGTGTGTTTATATAGAGCCAAATACGGAAGGTATGATGAAGTGCCTGCAGGATGACTGCAGTTTTCTTTCAACATCTTGGCTAATTTGAGAGCACTTATGCAGCCTTTTCAGTAGTTGCAGGGGCAACGGTCTGGATGATTGACTGATATGGCCTTGTAATATTAACCAAAATGGCCTTGCTGTGTTGGTACTGTGATTGGCCAAAAGCAAGCCCTAATTTTTCCTGAGGGCTGTATGGTTAAATGATGATAGCATCCTCTTGGGTAAAATATTCTGGAAGTAAAATAGTCCCCCATTTGGATCTCCTGATGGGGACTATTCAGGAGGACATCATTATCAGGAGAAAGAAAACTGGCAATCTATGGATCAGAGCATAGAATATCAGATCCCTTAATTGGGCAGGTAGGTTAGAAAATTTAAAAAGGGAATTGGATAGGTTAAAGCTAGATATAGTGGGAATTAGTGAAGCTCAGTGGCAGGAGGAACAAGACTTCTGGTCAGGTGAATACAGGGTTATAAATATAAAATCAAATAGGGGTAATGCAGGAGTAGGTTTAATAATGAATTAAAAAATAGGAGTGCTAGTAAGCTACTATGAACAGCATAGTGAACACAATATTGTAGCAAAGATAGACATGAAGTCCACAACTACCACAGTAGTACAAGTTTATATGCCAACTAGCTCCACAGATGACGAAGAGATTGAAGAAGTTTATGATGAGATAAAGGAAATTAGCATTATGCATTAAAGACACTAAACTAACAGACTTCGTACGTTTTTGGTTGAAAGAGATAAATAAGTAATATCTCCAAATACAAATAAGTTTTACATTCAGATGCCAGGAACACACTTGGAATCTGTCCTTTTAATTTATTTTATTTTATTTTTTGCATGCATGGCCTTTTTGTGTCCTCTTACTAGTTTGACAAGTACATCTGCTTTACTTAATGAGATGAGGATATTTATGGCTTCAAGCAAAAAAAGAAAAAAAAATGTGGTGACAATGCAACCTGCAAACTTAGTTAATACACAGGTTGGAATTAAATCTGTAGATATGATCCACCAATCCAAATACAGTTTCAAGATTATCCACCAAACTTTACAATCCTAGGAAATAAGTACAATGATTTGGACGTCATGGCATGTATTGATAAACCAGATGTTTCAGTTATTACTGAGCACTGGTATACCAAAGAATAATCTTATTATGCACCCATTAACAAAGAATATCTGCTTATCTTTCAGCAGGGAGATAAAGCCTTATGGTGATGTTTCAATATTTGCCAAAAGTGGTAATAATTAGTGCCCCAAAGATGTAAGTTCTTTAAGTGTTGAAGGTGTCACTGAACTTTATGCAATAAACTATAGATGGGAAAGAAAACATAATTTTGGATATAGATAGACCTCCATCTGTGAGTATAGATATTTTTTAGCTAATCTCTATCAATTGCTTGTAGAGAGATAGTAAATACTCTAGGAAAATGGCTGGGTAAATATGCTGATAATTTTTCATGGTCTAATCTTATCTAACAGGAATCAATTTTTACTGGTAAAATGGTGAGTGGCACACACAGATCTAACATTGCTGATACGTAATACAGGGTACCCAGGGCTCTGTTCTGGGATGCCTTCTTTTCTTGATTTATGTAAATGACTTAAAATACTGCATCCCAAATTCAAAAATAGTTCCGTATGCTGGTGCTACATCTACTGTGCACAAGCATAGAGATCGTGAGCAACTACAAATACTAAGAAACTGTATTACAAATGAAATAATGCTGAACTTCAATGAAAGTCATCTCATTATGAGCACTAAGATAACAGCAGTAATGGATTTTAACCCCACAAGACATTCAGTTGTCCACTGGAACTGATATTGCCATAAAAAAAAACTACCGGGTGGTTATAAGTTGTTTGGTTGGTTTGGGGGGATTTAAAGGGACCAGACTGCTGCGGTCATTGGTCCCTTGTTCCAAACTTTCAAACACACACACAGAATAAAGAAAAAAAACGAACAATGGAAAAGACGACAGATGACACAGGTCAAGGAAGACTTAGACAGAGACCAGACAAAAGAAATTAAAATCACACAGAGTGTGACAGTGGTTGGCCGACAAAAAGGGAAAGGCCAACCACCGAGAGACACATTAAAAATTCAGTCTAAAATTGTAGGTGAAAGGCCAGACTCAACACATAAAAGGACAAACACTTAGATTAAATGATAAAAGCCCCCTGCCTGAATAAAACGCAAAACTAAGCCTGTCATGGCAGTGTTATCTGTTAAAGGGGCAGGGAGCGTATCAGGCAGCGCAAATGTCTGCCTGACCACAGATAAAACTGTACAGGCCAACAAAATGTGGACCAACGTCAAGGCCACCCCACAGCGACAAAGAGGCGGGTCCTCACGATGCAGTAAATAACTATGTGTCAGCCGGATGTGGCCAATGCGGAGCCGACAAAGGACAACTGAGTCTCTGCGAGTGGCTCACATGGATGACCACCACACAGTCATCATCTCCTTGATACCATGGAGTTTATTGGGTGTGGGCAGATTGCACCATTCAGCGTCCCAAAGTTCAAAAACTTCGCGGCGTAAGGTCACTCGCAAATCAGTCTCCGGGAGGCCAATGTCCAGAGATGGTTTACTGGTGGCCTGTTTGGCCAGGCTGTCAACATGTTCATTGCCGGGTATCCCAACATTGCCCGGGGTCCACACAAAGACCACAGAGCGACCGCAGCGGGCAAGAATATGGAGGGACTCCTGGACAACCATCACCAGACGAGAGCGAGGGAAGCACTGGTCGATAGCTTGTAAACTGCTCAGGGAGTCGCTACAGATAACGAAGGACTCACCTGAGCAGGAGCGGACATACTCTAGGGCACAAAAGATGGCAACCAGCTCAGCAGTGAAAATGCTGCAGCCAGCCAGCAATGAATATTGTTCGTAATGGTCTCCTAGAGACAGAGCATAACCGACACGACCAGCAACCATTGAACCATCAGTGTCAACAACGCCAGAGCCCTGATACATGGCGAGGATGGAAAGAAAGTGGCGGCGGAAGGCCTCCGGATTGACTGAGTCCTTCGGGCCCTGTGCCAATTCGAGCTGAAGGCAAGGGCGGGGCATACACCATGGGGGTGTATGCTGAGGGGCCCGGAAAGGAGGTGGAAGAGGGAAAACCCAAAGCCCAGAGAGAAGCTCTCTGACGCAGACTGCGATCGTACAACCTGACCGGGGCCGACGTTCTGGGAGATGGACGACCGACTGCGGGAACAGGAGATGATAATTAGGATGCTCGGGCAAACTACAGACATGTGTAGCATAAGCGGCCAGTAAACATTGGCGCCGTAACCACAATGGAGGGACCCCTGCCTCCACAAGTATGCTGTCCACAGGGCTGGTCTGGAAAGCATCAGTGGTAAGTCAGATTCCGCTGTGGAGGATTGGGTCCAGCACCCGCAATGCACATGGGGATGCTGAACCATAAGCCAGGCTCCCATAATCCAGACGGGACTGGATTAATGCCTGGTAAGAGGGTAGAGGGGTCGGTGCCCAAGCTGGTGTGGCTCAAGCATCGCAGAGCATTAAGATGCCACCAACACATCTGCTTAAGCTGCTGAAAAAGCGATGTGCCTCCACCACAGCAAGAAGTTCGCCGGCAAGATAAAGCTGGGGCTCCGGGTGAACTGTTCGTCACCGGCAGAAATGCATAACGCAGGTCTTGGCAGCCGAAAACTGGAAGCCATGCACTACACCCCAAGACTGCAGCTTACGGATAGCGCCCTGCAGCTGACGTTCAGCAGCTGCAATGACAATGGAGCTATAGTAGAGGCAGAAGTCGTCAGCATACAAAGACGCTGAGACAGACGTTCCCACCGCCACAGCGGGCCTGTTAATTGCAATTTAAAACAGGCAGACACTTAAAACAGATCCCTGTGGTACCCCGTTCTCCTGAACTCGGGAGGAACTATGGGAGGCCGTGACTTGCACGTGGAAGGTTTGGTGCGACAGAAAATTTCGGAAGAAAATCGGCAGTGGATCCTGAAGACCCCAACCATGAAGCGTAGAGAGGATGTGATGGCGCCATGTCGTATTATACGCCTTCCACATGTCAAAAAAGACAGCGACGAGGTGCTGACAGTGGGTAAAGGCCGTATGGATGGCTGACTCCAGGCTCACCAAATTGTCGGCGGCAGAGCGACCTTTACGGAACCACCCTGAGATGGAGCCAGAAGGCCCCGAGACTCGAGCACCCAACTTAACCGCCGGCTCACCATGCGTTCGAGCAACTTGCACAGAACGTTTGTGAGGCTAATGGGGCGGTAGCTGTCCACCTGGGTTCTTGCCAGGTTTCAAAATGGGGATAACAATGCTTTCCCACCATTGCGATGGAAACTCACCCTCGACCCACATTCGGTTGTAAAGATCGAGGAGGCATCGCTGGCAGTCCACTGAGAGGTGTTTCAGCATCTGACAGTGGATGCGATCTGACCCGGGAGCTGTATCAGGGCAAGCAGCTAGGGCAAAGCGGAATTCCCACTCAGTGAATGGGACATTGTAGGATTCAGGATGGTGGGTGTGAAATGAAAGGCTCCAATGTTCCAACCGCTCTTTAATGGAGCGGAAAGCCAGTGGGTAATTCACAGATGTGGAACTGAGAGCAAACTGGTCTGCTAAACGGTTGGCAAATATGTTGGAGTCAGTACAAATTTCCCCATTCAGTGACAGCGCAGGGGCACTGACAGGGGTCCGATAGCCACAAAGGCGTCTAATCTTTGCCCAGACCTGTGATGGAGAGACATGGAGGCCAATGGTGGAAACATACCGGTCCCAGCACTCTTGCTTGTGTTGGTGAATGATGCGGCTGGCCCGCGCACGGAGCCGTTTAAAGGCGACGAGATTTTCTAAACATGGATGCCGCTTGTGATGCTGGAGCACCCACCTGTGATCTTTAATTGCCTCGGCGATCCCTGGCGACCACCAAGGCACAATCCTCTGCCGAGGGGACCCAGAAGAACGGGGAATAGCAGATTCTGCGGCAGTAACAATGACGGTGGTGACCGAGTGAACCACCGCATCAACGGCGTCATTAGAAAGAGGCGCAATAGCGGCCATGGAGGAGAACAAGACCCAGTCAGCCTTATTCATAGCCCATCTGCAAGGGTGCCCAGAAGAGTGACGCTGTGGCAGTGAAAGAAAGATTGGAAAGTGGTCACTACCACACAGCTCATCATGTACACTCCATTGGACAGATGGTAAGAGGCTAGGGCTGCAGATCGAAAGGTTGATGGCGGAGTACGTGCCATGTGCCACAATGAATTGTGTGAAGGCACCATCGTTTAAAAGGGAGAGGTCGAGCTGTGCCAATACTTTCTCAATGGTGGCACCTCGACCTGTTGCCACTGACCAACCCCACAGAGGTTATGGGCGTTAAAGTCGCCCAGTAACAGGAAAGGTGGCGGCAATTGGGCTATCAGCGCCGCCAGGACATGCTGCAAGACATCATCATCCGGTGGAAGATAGAGACTGCAGACGGTAACAGCCTGTGGCGTCCACACCCAAACAGCGACAGCCTCTAAAGGTGTTTGTAGAGGAACAGACTCGCTGTGAAGAGAGTGAAGGTCATAGATGCAGACGCCACCAGACACCCTTTCATAAGCTGCCCAGTTCTTATAATAACCCCGATAGCCACAGAGGGTGGGGGTTCGCATTGCCAGAAACCAAGTTTCTTGTGAAGAGCAATGCAGAAGAAAGGGTGAAGGCTGAGAAGTTGTCGGAGCTCAGGAAGATGGTGGAAGAAGCCGCCGCAGTTCCACTGGAGGATGGTAGGCTGAGAAAGGCGTGAAGGGACTGGGGAGGCAGATTACGCCGCTGGGTCACCTGCTGCCTCTGATGGAGCACCTGTGCAAGTGCTATCCATTGCGTCTGAGGGACCGGGGAGATTGCGGTCCTCAGTGGACGCAAGAATCTCCACCTCATCCTCAGACACAGAGCTTGTAGGTAGCGGTGGAGTAGGTGCCACCGCAGGTGCCTTGGTCTTACGGGTCTTTAATGTCATTTTCTCTTGCTGTTCCTTTGGTTGCCATTGCTGGGAGGGCTTATTGGAGTCAGTCTCCAGGACCGAAGATGATCGCGAAGCTCGATGACCAGCGGCCTGTGGCTTCTTCAGCCACTGGTGGGTGTCTGCTGTGCCGCTGGTAGGAACCTGGGAAGGGAGTGACCCAAGGGATCCCTTCCGAGTGAGAGAAGCCGAAGAAGACTTACGCTTCTCCGGCTTAGAAGTGGGGACTGGTGTTCCCGGTGGTTGAGGGGGTGCTGCTCCCGAGGTAGGTGGTGTGGGAGCAACAGCAAGAGAAGTGGCCCCCATCGTCAAGGAGGCAGGTGAGGTCCTCTGACTCTGAGAGCTGACTGTATGTGGTGCAGCTGATGGAGCTGGAGCAGGAGTGACAGTGGCGGCATAAGATGATATCATGCACACGGGATGAAGCCGTTCAAATTTCCACTTAGCCTCAGTGTAGGTCAGTCTATCCAGGGTCTTGTATTCCATTATTTTCTGTTCCTTCTGTAGTATCTTACAGTCTGGCAAGCAAGGGGAATGGAGCTCTCCGCAGTTGACACAGATGGGAGGCGGGGCACATGGAGTATCAGGATGGGATGGTCGACCACAATTGTGACATATGAGGCTGGAAGCACAGCGAGAAGACATATGGCCGAACTTCCAACACTTGAAGCACCGCGTTGCGGGAGGGATGTATGGCTTGGCATCACAACAGTAAACCATCACCTTGACCTTCTCAGGTAATGTATCACCCTCGAAGGCCAAGATGAAGGCACCATTCTACTAAGAATTGAGGCTTCACAGACACAAAGGATTCCCCCTCAGTTCTGGTACAGACGAGATGCCAGTGCGAATACGTTTCACTGTCATTCATAGCCTTTCGTTCCTCCCATGGTGTGGCCAGGGAGGGGAACAATTTGGGGTCATACACATTAGCCTTAAAGTGAGCTTTTGAACGCTTGGAGACTGCTGGTGGCTGGCCACCAGTAAGAGAAGATGTGCCATGCTTCATTGCGTGTCATCCACCCTGATGCCACCTACTCCGACCAAGGGCCCTCCCCACGGGTGCCACCCAGCCATGGCAAAGGCCACCTGGCAGGATGGCCATTGCCGCGAGTCCAGATGCCCCAGGGAGATGGGCATCTACTCCTTGGCATACGTGGGGAGTTAATGGCGCAGGCATCAGTAGAGCGATCCCTGTGTTGTCAGGGGGCTACAACCAACAGGGTACACGGTGGCCCCACCACAATGGACTGGCTACCATGCTGGATTTTAGGTGAGATGTAGGCCATGGTCGCCGTCACTGCAGAAAGTGGCACTGCACAGTGCATAGCGGAAAGTGCACGCAGTAACGTATCCGTGCCCAAGAGATGGAGAGCAGGCAGGACTGCAATGCAATGACGAATAAGCTGGCGAAAGTTCTCAACGCAAGATGGACACAATGCACCAAGTAAGGCGCCCTTCCCCAGTCAGCTCGCTCTTCGGAAAAATTTTGAGATATCGCGCTCAAACCCAACAGGGGACCATCACATAAGGTCGAATCGATTGAGACTCCTTTTAGTCACCTCTTACGACGGGCAGGAATACTGCGGGCCTATTCTAACACCTGAGCCCACAGGGGGGCCGGGTGGTTATAATTAAACTTTCTATATTTAACACATTATAACATGGCAACTAATTACTGTATGAGAACCAAACATGGTAGCATTAACATCAAGGACATGGGGAAGAGAAGTAATGCAGAATTAATTCAATTGAAAGTATTTATGCTGGCTACCTCTCTTGATATGCTGCTGCACTTCACATCAGCAAATGTGTAGATGTTCCCTGGTAAACCTTGTCCTTCAGGTAGCCCCACAACCAGAAATCACAAGGAGTGAGATCAGGTGATCATGCTAGCCAAGCATTTGGAAATGATTGGCTGATAATTTGATCATTTCGAAGTGTGTTTCGGAGAGGCAGGTGAACTTCCTGCACAGAGGCTGGAGGTGAAGATCCCCACACTTGGCAATTCTGTGTGTTCACCTCACCTGTCAGAGAAAAATGAGCTTCATCTGTCCATATGATGGATAGTTCTTGCGAGAAAGTGGAGAACAATGTTAACATGTTATTGTGCATCCTGTGGTGCAAGTTGCTATGTGATATGTATCTTGTATGGCTCCCATTTGTGAATGATTCGAAGCACCTTCCATACGGTGGATCATGGGATGTTCACCTGTCATGACACAGCACGTGCACTGCCTGATGATCGAGAATTGTGTGCAGCATTGTCTGCCATAGCAACAGTAATTTCAACAACCACCTGTGTTGCAACTGGTCATCAGCCTCTTCCTGGAGTGACACCCATTTCTCCAGTTGATTCGAACTTCTTCATCATGCTCCGTGCAGCAGGTGGAGAAAGAGGACCCTTCTGTAATCCTTTCAGCCAGGTATATTCTCAAAGTACAGCTACAGCATTACTGTTGTTTTGATAATAGAGCTTCACCAATAATGCCCTGCTCCTTTTGTCCAAGCTCATGTTGATGCACTGCGATTGGTAACATGTGTGAGACTATGAATCACGATGACTGATCATGGCACCTGGTGGCCATAGTTGAAACCAGACTGTGGCACTGTGACTCATGGAAATCATGCGCCCCATACTTTGGACGTTAATGCTACCAAGTTTGGTACTCATACAGTAATTATTTTCCGTGTTATAACAAGTTAAATAGGGAAAGTTTAATTATAGCCACCTGGTACATAAAAATTCTGGGAATAACAATGCTGGGATACGCATGTTCACTCTTTGGCAAGCAAACTGGCTTAAAATATATTTTCAATCAAATCCTTAAACAAATACCCATGTACTACAGGCTGCTTATCATATGTCAATGTGTTCTAGTATAAACTACAGAATAGAAGTATTCAATGCCACAACACAAGCAAATCTTCATAAGCTTTTAAAGTTACAGAAAAAGGCTGTAAGAATAATTTGTGGTGCAAAACCAAGAGACTCATATTGTGTCCTTCCCTGAAGTTGGTATATTAACTTTATAAATATGTACACTGATCAGCCAGAACATTATGACCACCTACCTAACACCCCGTATGGTCACCTTTGGCACAGGTAACAGGGGCAACGCATCATGACATGGAAGCAATGAGCCATTGGTGGGTCACTGGAGGGAGTTGCCACCACATATGCACACCCACAAGTCACCCAATTCCCAGGGGGTGGGGGTGGGGTTCTATGTGCTCTCATACCTCATTTAACCACATCCCATATATATTCAGTCAGGTTCAGATTTGGCTAGTTAGGGGGCCAGCACAACAATTGGCACTCATCACTGTGTTCCTTGAAACACTCCATCACACTCCCAATGTTGTGACATGATGCATTATCTTGTTGAAAAGTGCCTCTACCATTGGGAAACATGATTGTCATGAAGGGGTGCATGTGTGCAACCAGTGTACGATACTCCTTGGCTATCAGGGTGCCTTGCACGAGCTCCACTGGACCTATGGATGCCCATGTGGATGTTCTACGGAGCATAATGGAGCTGCTGCCAGCTTGTCTGCATCCCACAGGACAGGTATCAAGGACTGTTCCCCTGGAGGACGACAGATTTGCGCCCTCCCATCAACATGATGAATGTATCAGAATTCATCAGACCATGCAATGTTCTGCCAGTGCACTAATTTTTGGTGCCAATGGTCACATGCCCATTTGAGTTGCAGTTGCTAATGTCATGGTGTCAGCATCGCCACACGCACGGGTGATCAGCTGCTGTGGCCCGTCATTAAATGTGTTTGGTGCACTGTGTGTTCAGAGAAACTCACACTCTGCCCAGAATTAAAGTCTGATGTTTGTTCTGCCAGTTTGCCACCTGTCCTGTTTTACCAGTCTACCCAGACTACAATGTTCGACTTCTGTACTACTGGGGGTGGCTGCCCAACCCTATGACGTCTAGACTTGGTTTCGCCACATGTTGAAGACACTCACCACAGCACTCCTCGAACACCCAACAAGTCGTGTAGTTTCTGAAATGCTCAACTTGAGCCTCTGGGCCATCACTATCTGAATTGGTCAAACTCAGACAGATTATGCGCCTTCTCCATCCTACATACGGACAGCTTTCTCACTGATACTACAATGCACCATGAGTGTGTCTGAATAGCAGTCATTCCTCACCAGGTGATGCTTCTATTGCCTGGATGGGTTTATATTGGTAGTAGGTCAGTGATCATAATGTTCTGGTTGATCAATGTATATTTTTAAACTGATTATGTTGCCCAAGCACTTAATCTAAATGTAAACTCTGACCTGAACAAACAGAATAGCAGAAACATAGATCTGTTTCATCTCATAAGCCACTGAACTGCACTTTATCAGAGAAATGTACTATATGCAGGATTGGCACTTGTCAATTCATTAGAGACTTCAGTAAATCACTCCCCACTCCAAAATTTAAAGCCAAACCAAAAATAATATTTATTGCTAGCCCATATTAACCACTAGATGAGTATTTCTGTTTTGCACAGAATAAAGGCAATTTCTTATAGGCTTCATTATGTATGTTTAGCATCATTTAACATAAATGCTTTATCATCCAGTTTTAAATTATTTCTTGACTAACTAATCTAAAATAGATCTTAGTTGAAATCAAACATGAAAACTCCAGGTTGGAATATCAACAATATAAGGAAAAGATAGATTGCTGCTCACCATAAAGGTAATACATTGAGTTGCAGACAGGCACAATAAATGAACATTATCTTCCTGCCAAAGCCTCTACATACCACACACACACACACACACACACACACACACACACACACACACACACACACATTTTCTTTTCTTTTTTTTAAAAAAAGGCTTTGGTTTAAAGTGTCCTTTCATTATGCCTGACCTCTCTGTAACAGAACATGACATATACAGTGACTAGTAATTTATCTTCTCCTTATATTGTTGATACAGATCTTAGCTGCTAAGGGGAAATGCTCTCTCCCTTCAAATAAAGCCTGATCTATAACTAAATTACTTGTAGACCTGTGCCCTACTGTCTCACAGTTTGTTTTAAAAAATGTACATATGTGTAGCCTTTTATTATGAACTGACAAATTCAGCAGAATGATCCTTGTATCGTATGAAGCTGACTAAAGTTCTTGTCATTATTATAATTATAATTGTTATTGAAGGGAACCTGTTATCCAATGTCACATTTGTAAATGATGAAAGCATTTTGAAAAATCACTGTAAGTTGTCTGTTTTATCATGGAAGATGCCTTTATTGCATTACTGGCCAGTTTCAGTCTTTCAGCAATTTCAAATTATAATGTTAGTGATGGGTGTGTCACAACTGTAACCAGTTTCATGCTATGTGGACACATACATGCAATAGCTCATATATGTAAAACATGTTTGTTTTGAGAGTTCTCTGTAAAGTGATCGTAACCACAGTATTAACTCAGTCCATAGAATTTCTGGGAGCGCTGTGACTAAACTCTTTTTAATATTTCAATGGCTTGTATGAATCATCTGCTACGTATTTTTAAGTACACTAAAGATAGCAAAAAATTATAAAATTATTCAATTTAAAAAAGTAAAAATTGAAACAATTGTTATTGAAACTTTCTTATTAATGCATTTCAGGCAATGCCCATCTTCAGAGTATCTGTCAGAAAACATCACAGCTGCCAAACGAGTGCAAATTATGTATGACACATACAGGTTCATCAACAAACAAGTCGACATACCACAGAAAAACCTTACTTCAGAATATCATGTCAAATATTATGTACTGTAACACTGGTGCTCAATTGAAATGCTATGCCATTACAAAATTAGCTATCATAACATACCACTAGCTAGTATTATTGTAGGGATGCTGGGATATTATGTAAAATTTTGATGGACAGTTGTTAGCAAAATCTACTATAAAACCATAAAATAACTGTAAACCATGATAAATGTTTTTTTTTTCCTTTATGAAAACTAAGAATCATAAAAGTGCGAAAGATCACATTCAAACAAACATTCATCAATTAATACATGTAGTATGAGCAAGGGATGATGGGGTGGGAAGGGAAGTGAAGGGAAGGAAAGGAGGACAAGAGAGACACAGTGGGATGAGTATAAAATAATTGCAGGTTATATAAATGACAGCCAGCATTGGCAAACTTAAAATATGGAAGGGAGACCTACTGTAAGTCTTTAGATGTTGCAGAAACACATAATAAGGGAAAAGTGAAATTTCTTTATAGTGCATAAACACATTATTAAATTATTGCAGCTGTATATATGTGAGCAGGTAATATATTCCATATAATATTAATTACAGGGAGGAGATTAGTGTTTAACGTCCCAATGACAATGAGGTCATTAGAGACGGAGCACAAGCTCAGATTAGAGAAGGATGGGCCAGGAAATCGGCTGTGCCCTTTCATGGAAACCATCCCGGCATTTGCCTGAAGCGATTTAGAGAAATCAAAGAAAACCTAAATCAGGATGGTCAGACATGAGTTTGAACCATCATCCTCCCAAATGCGAGTCGACTGTGCTAACCACTGTGCCACCTCACTCGGTAATATTATTTACAATCGATGAGTAAGTCGGAATTTGAAGAAGCATGGGTGGATACACACGGGAATGGGTAGGAGGATTGTGGAGAAGCATAGGGCACTCAGAAAATTTATCTTTATTGACTTATAATGCCACTGCACTAACAAAATCATAGTACAACAAAATATCTTAAAATTTACAAACACCAAAAATGCAATGAAGAGCAGCAATAGTGTTCACCAGGCCTTAGAAGAGATCATGTACAGCACCATTAAATGTAGGAAAAAGACATGTGTTTGAATACGCCATGAATAGCAATAAAATTATAGTACTGTTTTTCATATTTACTAAGAAATCATATATTCTGTCAGTGGTTAAAAAACACCATGTCAGTTTATTTTTACAATGATTACTTGTGGGATGCACAGGGGGGAGGAGGGGGGGGGAGGGGAGGAAGGAAAAAAGGTGGAGTTGATTGTGCATGATTAAATGGAAAGTGACCATGCATGATCAAAGGAAGACATAAATTGAAAATAAATTAAACTTAAGCTATGGGAGGAAAGGGGAGAGAGGGACTTAGCACAGGGAGGCACATGAAACGAGGGCAGAAGGGAATGGTACCTTCATTTGATTGTGGAACCACAGGCCAGACAGACACCATTTTACTGTTCCTGGTACTGGTGACTGCGAATGCCAACACTAACAAATAAATGTAGATGCCATCTTATAATGACTGGTGTTGATAGTCATTAGGTGCTGGCTGCAGTAATATGGTCTTTGTGAAACCAATCTGCCCTGTGGTTTTGCAGTCAGGTGAAGGCTTTCTGTTTTCTCCCTGTATTTGGATATTGTTTACTGTTGTGTATAATTAATGACTTATTTTTTTATCTTCATGGAGTATTAATGAAATGTTGTATGTGTTTGCATATTCAGCCAAGCATGAGATTGTTTGTAATGTTTGAATTCTTTGAGATAATATGTAATATATATATTGGCTATCTAACAAATTACCAGATGAAAGCAGGCTTGCTATTAATTCATAAAGTACACTGCTATAAAAATTGCAGTTATGCATTAGGACATGTGGTCCGCAGTGTTATCATAATATTGTGATATTATCTACTATGGCTTTGAACACCTCATCACCCCAAGCCCTCACCCTCACCCCTTTATTTCCTATTTAGCTTAGTTCTTCCCTTGCCCATGCCTGCTCACCTTTTCATTACTCATGCAAAATCCAACCCATCCCCACCCCCACCCTAATGCACTGTGTGATTAGGTCAAATCTGCCAAGGAAACCAAGGCCTGATACGATTCAACCAACCCATGTGGTCTAGCACATAGAACAACTTTCATTCTGTGGTGTAACAATGAGTAAGATGAGTAGAGTCTAAACTGGCCAAGGAATCAGACCGCTCTTCTAGCCAACCAGGAAAATTAAAGAAACATGATCTGTCAAAAATACTCTCAGCCTCAGAGTACCGGAGATTTATAACATTCTTTGCAAGTGCAGCATCTGTTACGTAGGGGAGTCTATACAGACTGTTGCTAATTGCTGTGTTGAACATTGCCACCTTAAATACAGAAACACTAAAAACAGCAGTTCCCAAGAACAGTCTAATGAAGAAACAGAAGACTGTCTGTACAGACAAGGATTCAGGCACATTATTCCAACTGTTGGGTGTCTGCGATTAGGGAAGCAGTAGAAATTAGACTGTATGGCTGCAACTTCAAGAGACACTGGTAAAGCACTTAGCAATTTATTTATTTGTTTACTGTCTTTTTTAGGCTTAGCTAGATACAAGAACAGATCAAATGCCACACATAATTTAATATATATGAATATAAACATATTTTTGAAAAATTCAAATTAAGTAGTATAACTAAAGCAATTCACTTGAGAAAGAAATATTGCAGAGGAAAACTTTATATATTTCTATATCTACACACATACTCTGCAAGCCACCATGTGTAGTGTGGCAGAGGGTATCTTGGACCACTACTAGTCATTTTGTTTTCTTGGAGTTTTCAAATTGACATGGCTTGAAAACCAAGATTTTATTCATTTCCTTTCCTGTTCCAGTCACACATAGAGAGAGGGGAAAATGACTGTCTAAATGCCTCCATATGAGCCCTAATTTCTCTCACCTTATCCATGTGGACCTTACGTTAAATGTACATTAGTGGCAGTAAAATCGTTCTGCAGTCAGCTTCAAATGACAATTCTCTAAATTTTCCCAACAGTGTTCCTCAAAACAAACATTGCTCTCCCTCCAGGGATTCCCATTTGAGTTCCCAAAGCATCTCCATAGCACTTGCACACTGTTCAAAACTACCAGTAAGAAATCTAGCAGCCCACCTCTGAATTGTTTCAGTGTTTTCCTTTAATCCTGGTGGGGATCCCAAACACTCTAGCAGTACTCAAGTATGTGTTGCACTAGTGTCCTATGTGCAGAGTCCTTTACTGATGAACTACACTTTTCCAAAACTCTCCCAATAAACCAAAGTCAACCGTTAATACCTTATGTACTACTACCCTTACATCCCCGTTCCATTTCATATTGTTTTGCTACATTATGCCAAGATATTTAAACACTATAACTGTAATGCTATATTTTGAACATAACATAATTGTTTTTCCAACTCACCTGCATTACATATGTTTTTCTACATTAGAGCTAGCTGCCATTCATCACACCAACTAGAAACTTTGTCTAATTTGTCTTGTATCCTCCTAAGGTCACTCAACAAAGACACCTTCCCATACACCACAGCATCATCAACAAACAGCTGCAAATTGCTGTTCACCTTGTCTGTCAGATCATTTACATACACAGAGAATAATAGCAGTCCTATCACACTTCCATGGGGCACTCCTGATGATACCCCTGTCTCTGATGAATACTCGCCATCGTTGACAATGTACTGGGTTCTTTTACTTAAGAAGTCTTCAAACCACTCATATATCTGCATACCTATTCTGTATGATATTCATCATCTGATATGAGTGATGGTGCTGCAAGCTATGTTGGACAGCAACACAAATATAGCTTACGAATGCAGAGAACGTCGCCTTAGCATATGCCATATGGTGATGGAGGCTGTTATGAAAAGCTTTGGATTTTATACAAATTTGATGTGACAAGTTAACAGAAATTTTTGGCCATGTGAGTAAAGTTATTGTGTAAAACTAATAGCTCAGCATCTTACAAAAACTCTTCAGGGTCCTTGGAAGTCGTAGACTTACATGTCAATATATTTACTCCCTAATAATACTTGTTGTTAACAATAGGGGTAAATTTACTATGTTCAGTGAAATGAACTTGCAAAATACTGGAAGTAAAAATAATGTCCATGTAGACTGTGCATCTCTGCCTATGATTCATAATGGAATTTCACATTCTGATACAAAAGTCTGTAACAGGTTGCTGCTAGACATCAGGCAGAAAACTGGAAATCCTAAGATATTAAAGAAATACAATGTAAAAAATTATCTTATTAGCTTCTCCTTCTATAATTAATTATAACAAGCATAATGTTTTGACTCAAGGATGCATATGCTGTTTAACACTAAGGTTCGATTTAAATAGAATTTTAATGTTACTGTTATATGTAAGGCTGACAGTACTCTTTGTACAATTACGAAATGCTTTGTATAAAGTATATGATAAAAACAGAACTTGAACAAAAAACTATTTTGAGCTTTCAGGACCATTCATTACATCCTCTGGGAAGATGGATATGGTTTGCAAGATTGGGAGTGAGGGAGACATCACTTAGACCACTCGTGTAGAACACTTGGGTGACTCATTCATGAGTACTGCTTCAGCGTTTGAGATCCCCACCAGGTCAGATTAAGCCAATACTTTCAAGTGACTCAGAGGTGGACTGCTAGATAGGTTACCAGTAGGTTCAAACAATGTGCAAGTATTATGAATAAGTTTGGCAAACTCATATGAGAATACCTGGAGGAAAGACGATGTTCTTTTTGTAGTACACTAATGAGAAAATTTAGAAGATATAAGAAATCAGGGCTCTTATGGGGACATATTGATAGTCTTTCTTATCTCACTCTATTTGCGAGGGGGACAGGAAAGGAAATGATTTATATACAAGGTACTCTCCACCATGCACCATACACATGCATATTACGGACAGATACCGTACACAAACTGGAAAAATGCAAGGGGCATTCCACTACGTATCTTTTACCATCTTTGATCCGTTTTTCCCCATTTGTTACTACTGGTATGGGTGCAAAAACAAATTTGTACTGCCAACATCTGAGTGGTAGTTCATTAATAAGCTGCACTTAATATGTTAAAAAGCATTTAGAGACATTGTTCTGAAGGCGTAATATATGGTATACTATAAATCACTCTGCCATTCAACTAATAATTCTTAATCAATTGGTGTAAGTCCATCACGTAAGACCCTTATCTGTGTAACTATGACAACGCTACGGATTAGTATGTCACCATAATCGAGATTATTCACATTCGAGCCTTGTTTGTACATTTAATTCTCATAATGGAGGCTTCATTCAAGCAATCTGTATTGACTTGACGGTCAAAATAACAGCTGAGAGCAGGTCTGTATAAATGCTGTGGCCAACAGTTAATGACATCACTTATGTCAATTGAGCTGCTTACAGGTATACCTCCATGGCACTTAACCTTGAGGTTGCCACTCACTCACTCACTCACTCACACACTCACTATACTGATGGGCCTGCCTTGGCCAGAGGTAAGGAGTTTAAGCTGGTTGAGCTGTTCCTCCTGAAGTCCTCTCTGTTGGGAATGTTTTTTCTTCATGTGTTGGATTGGCCTCTGGTTTCTGTGGATGCAGAAATTTATCCGCCGGCTGATTCCGGCGGCTTCTTGTTCTTGTTCTTCTTCTTCTTCTTCTTCTTCTTCTTCTTCTTCTTACTGCTTCCTGGCTGCCCGAATTCTATTTTCTTCAGGCGGGAGAAGTCCACTGGCGGCGTCTGTTGCTGGATGTACATGACTGCTTGCTCAGTCATGTACAGCCAGTCCTCATCAGTGAAGGTCGGGTGTTTGTTTATTAGCTCCAGATCTCCACGCCTGACGAGTTCCCTCCTGTTCAGCTTCTGGTTCAAGGGTTTGCACCCCCAGTGGAACGGATAAGGTTTATGAGGAAGGGGAGGGATGTTATCTACCATGAAAGGGTAAGGATGATCATGATGGGGGTAGCTACCGTCGCGCAGGGAATCTGAGCTACCGTCGCACAGGGAATCTGTGATCTTGGTGAGCACCTCCCTCACACAGTTCTTGTTGGTGAGGGGGAGGCACTCAAACAGCTCGTTTTCTTCTTTTCCCTTGGTCTCCATTGGCACTCGTTTCCGCAGAGACAGGAGTGATGACTGCTTCCGTGGGGGCCGTCTCCTTGTTGTTGGTGGTTTTCCCCGACTGCATGACCACCTCCCTAGCAACCTGCGTTGCCGCGTCGACCAGGGAGGTGGTCGTTTGTGTTGCTGTGTCTAGCCTTGTACTGGTGGGGGTTGGTGCCGCATCCGGCATCATGCGGGACGCGAGGTACAAGGCGACCCTTAGTTGAGTCACCTCCTGACGCATCTCTTCTAGTTCTGCTCTCAGGGCCACTTTCTCCTCTGCCATGGCAGATTTGAGCACAGTGATTGTGTCCTCGTTGACTTCCCGCAGCGCTTGGCGGAAGGCGTCCACGTCATCTTGGTGGCGCAGCCCGCTTTCCCTACTAAGGTCGGAGGGCAGGGTGTCCACCTTTTCTTCATGTTGGGCCACCTCTACGTATGTGGTGGCCAACTTCCGCTGCTTCCACATCTTCAGATAGCTGCAGCTGCTTGCGTTTGCGGTTTGCGAGCCCCCGCAATTTACGCACGCTGCTGCAGTACCTCTTGGTTTGGTGCAGTTCCGTGTGTCGTGCGGTTCCCTGCACTTAACACACGCAACCATGCCGTCGCATTCCCTGGCTATATGTCCCAGCTTTTGGCACTTATAGCACTGTAATTGTGCCACAGGCTTCCACTTCTTCTTCTTGTTGCCACAACCGTTGCTCCTGACTGCATTTAGCAGGAGCTCAACAGCAGCAGCAGTCTTGCCTCTTCCTCCATTCCTACTCCTCAGCACGGCGTTGGCTAGTGGCATTGGCGTGCATGAGCGACGGTAATGAAGTGAGCCGCAGAGAGTTGAGCCACGTGTGTCACGTGCATGCCGTCGTTTACATCAGAGATATAGAATAGATGTGGTGCCATCTCGTTTAGAAGTTAAGAAACACTACGTATCGGCTGATTGGTAAGCTGTTGTAGGTGCCTGTACTTGTACTTGTTTATTAAACCATTGATGTGCCACATTATTTATCTACAAAACTGAGACATAAAATAAAAAATCTGATTCAAAATATGCTATCGGTGCACTCACAGAAACAAAAGACTGATATATTTTACTGTAGTGGTTCCACGCTCGTACGTACTGACATTCTCTCAACGTATAAATTACATTCTGGTTTGAGTCCAAAGTGATGATTGCAACATAAATGAAAACTTCCTCTCTGATTTTGTTCTTAGTACACTGTAAATTAAAGTGTGAATTAATCGTTTCTGGGTGGTAACACCTATAACTGCACCTGCAGCTTCAGTAGAGTGAGTTGAGTACCTCTGCAGATGCTGTTGGCGGTCCCAAGACCGGATAAAGGAGGAGGGTTGGCCACTTAAGGAGGCCGTAAAATGGTGGATACAAATGACTTTGAGACTGTTTTTGTTAGGGAAAGTTAGAAGGAGCTATTGCAGGAAGCTTGGCTGCAGTACAGTTATAAAATTTAGAATGTAAAACAGCGACTAGCTGGAAGTATGGTTCAAAAAAGTTTATTTAAATCAAACCATCACCGGCTTCAGATTTATTACAAGTCCATCTTAGATGGCACCTACAGATTTTGTTATTTTCCCGCTAAGGCTTCGTTTCGTAGCCATAGATTTTGTGAACTTATTTTATTTATTTATTCATTTAGCTTATGGCATATAACACATCATATAGAAAAGACATAAAAATCATAAGACACAGAAATAAAGAGTAGTCACAGTGTGTAACATTTTGTTGTAGATATAAAAGTGTTTAAAAGTAGTGCATATAATAAACAAAAGTTCACAAACAAACATCCAGATTTGTGACATAGTCTATTGCGCTTTCAGTCGCGGTCAGAAACTCATTGGGGTCTCCTGCAAAACGTCTCAGAGGGCAGTCTTCCACGATGTGACGAATCGTCTGCCGGTCCGCACCGCAGTCACATCTCGGGGTGGTGATTTTACCCCACCTGTGGAGGCTGTCTGCACATCTGCTGTTATTTGTCCGAATTCGATTCAGGGTCGTCCAAGTTTTCCTTGGCAAATTGAATCCTGGTGGTTGGACATTGATGCATGGTATATTCTGCAGGTTTTGGGGCATAGATTCTCTCCACCGCATTTTCCAGAGGTTGCCATAATCCGGGTTGAGAGGATGCATATTTTTTGCCTTTTTTAAAGAGGGGTGTCTTGAGCGCAATCTGTTCATCTCCAGGGCAGGAACATCCTTATGGATTGGCAGTTTCTCGTTGTTCAGCACTTTTCCATACTCGCGTAAGAGAGCGTTCTCTCTGCGCAGGTCCGGTGGGGGAATGTTGCTCAGTATAGGTAGCCAGTGTAAAGGCGTTGGCTTTATTGTTCCTGATATCATCCTCATTGTGTAGTTTAGTTGAGCATCGATCAAGCCTGTGTGTTTACTGTTTAGCCATACCGGTGCGGCATATTCTGCTGTTGTGTAGACAAGTCCCAGAGCCAAAGATCTCAGTACAGCCGCGGAAGAGCCCCACGTGGTCCCACATAGCTTCTGTATGATATTATTTTGAGTTTTAAGTTTTGCGGCTGTATTATGTAGGTGTTCCTTGAATGTTAGGGTTCTGTCAAAGGTGACGCCTAGATATCTGGGGTAATTATTATGGTTTAGCTGCCTGTTTTCGAAATGAACATTGAGCTTTCTTTTTGCTTGGGCATTGTCGAGATGAAAGCATGTCACCTCCGTTTTTGTTGCGTTTGGCCATAATCTCCACCTTCGGAAGTAATCTCCCAGCTTTGTTAGATCCGCAGTTAATGTGTTTTCTGTTGCCTCCATTGATCTGCCTCTTGCAGCTATTGCCCAGTCGTCGGCATATCCGAATTTTTGAGAAGTGGTTTCAGTTAAGTCAGATATGTAGAGGTTAAACATCAATGGCGCCAGAATGGAGCCTAGTGGTAAACCATTGTTGAGCTTCATTTGGTCACTTTTTAAGTCGCCCATTATGACTCTGAAACTTCTATCTGTGAGCATGTTATCAATGAGGTTGGCCAGCTTATTACATGGTATGACCCGCAGCAACTTAAATATCAGGCCTTGTCGCCAAACGGTATCATAAGCGGCTGATAGGTCAATAAAGGCTACTGATGTTTTGAGTTTTTTCTGAAAGCTCGCCTCTATATGAGTTGCTAGGGAGAGGATCTGGTCGGTGCAACTGCGGTTGGGTCGAAAACCTGCCTGTTCAATCGGTACCACTTCAAGAATTTTTCCGCCTATTCTATTGTAGATGATACGTTCCAACAGCTTATAGACACAGTTCAGCAGAGCGATAGGGCAGTAGTTTTGGGGCATGTCATTAGGTTTGCCTGGCTTTAGTATTGCTATAATCTTTGCTCGTTTAAGCTGGTGTGGGATATTACCCAATTCTAAAATATCTGTTAAGAAGTTTGCGAGCCATGTTCTAGTATATTTTCCACAGTGAAGTAGGAATTCCGGGTGGATGCCATCGAAGCCGGGAGCCTTGCCACTTTTGATTTTTGACAAGGCTGCTGTAACTTCTTCCGCTGTGATAGGCTGGGAAAATTCGGAGGTAGGCGATGGCCTTTGTTTTAAGAATCTTAATTCACGTTTGACGGTCGTGGTGTGTGTTCTGTCCCTTGGTGCTCTTGAGGTTCTAACTATGTGTGCAGCCACATTGTTAGGGGTTATCGGGTGGGTGTCTTTTATTTTACGTTTACTGCCTCCCAGGTTACGGAGTAGGGTCCATGCTTGCCTACTGGATTTAGTGAAGTCTAGATTCTCCACGTTGTCCATCCATTTTTCCCGTCGAGCTGCGTCTAAGCTGTGCAACAGTTCGTCCACGATTTCTTGGTTGTTGGTTTCTGTAAATTCCTGGTACAGGTCTTCGCATCCTTCATTCCAGCCAGGGATGTACTCTTTCCGGTAGCCTCTGGGTACATTCCTCTTAGCCGTGGCGATGACTGCTCCCACAAATCTGTCATAGTTGTCCCTAGTCGGGGGTATCCAACCTAGACACTTGTCAAGGTTTTCTGCAAAGGAGGCCCAGTCTGCCTTCTGGAAATTCCATCGTGGGCGAGGAAAGGATTTTATGATTGGGATGTTAATTCCGACTTTTAAGATAACAGGGCGATGCTGGCTATGTGGGAAATCAGACAGGACTTCACGAGTTGCGGCTAGCGGTTGGTTGTTTTTGTTTTTAGTGACAAAACATAAATCAGGGTTATAATCTCGTCTCCATGCTGCTGATCGAAATGTTCTGTGGTCCTTGGCGTTGAAAATCAGGTGGGTGTTAGTCTCCTCACTCCAGCTCATCAGGGATTCACCGTTATGGTCGTTTCGTGTGTGCTTCCAGTTCTCATGGTGACTATTAAAGTCTCCTACGTAGATAGCAGGGTGGGGATATTCTTGGAGTACTTCTGGAGGCCATGGACAGCCGGGAGGCTTATAGATGTTAACTATAGTGGTCTCGCCAATTTTGACAGCAACTTCATGTATGTTGTTGTCTGTAGATATCTTACACAGGGAAGCATTTTCTATCTTATTTCATATGTAGGTTGCCACGCCGTAATTGCGGTGATAGGTGGCTCCCAGTATCTCAAATCCAGGGATTTTTCCTCTAGAGGCCAGCAGATCTATGTTTTCCGCATGAGTCTCTTGTATCGCGACTACGTTGATTTTGTTCTGAGTGAGAACTCTCTGGAGAAATTCACATTTGCTCCTACTTATGCCTTCAATGTTTAGGTGGCAGACTCGGAGGCACGGTCCGAGTGCTCTAGTCAATTCTTCATCGTTCATTTGGTCGGTATCTTTCATGATGTGTTTACCAGGAGATCCAGCACAGGATTATCTGGATTATCTGGTTGCCTTTAGTGCTAGTTCATTTAGCGTTACCCAGGGTGCACATGTAGTATTCTACTACGGACGTGAACTAGCCTTACACCCCTTTTTGTGAACTAATAAAAAAAAAAAAAAATCTCTGCCCAGTTAACCGAATTTTAAACAGAAAACTTGTAATTTTGTGAACTAAGATTACAAGTTTTCTGTTTAAAATTCGGTTAACTGGGCAGAGATTTTTTTTCAACCTTCATATAAACAAAAGCAGTGATATTAAGTTAAGTGAAGCATCAAATGTGCCAAAAACTTGTGTAAACCAGGTAAGATTTCGGCAAATTTCATGTCTTATTTACTTTACGGTAGTCTTGTATGTTTCTATTACGGTTAAAAAAAAAATGCATCTCTCGTAAGTTTACTAATTTAAAACAAAAAAGTAACGACTATAAAACGTGATGTAGCAGGAAAGGAATAAAATCCTTTAGAGACATCAGAATGTGGATTTTTAAAAAACTGAAAACAGTAATGATTTGCTTTAAATTATCTTTTTCAAACAATACGTGTGGCTGGTAGCTGTTTTAAATTATAGACCCTATAATTAGAGAAGAAGCAACCTCTAAAGTTTGGTACCATAGTTGTAATAAAAAGATCGTTTACATTCTAGTATCTTCCACATCTTTAACTTAGCAGCATGTTGGAAGCATTTGCAAATAAAGCAACTACTCCACCCTACAGCAGTGAAAGCTATATGGAAATCATGAATTAAGCTGTGTGGTTTCCGTTTGTTTATTTGAATAAGATTGATGAGTTATTAACAGTTCTTTCTTGTGAATGCAGTAAATAATTTTGTGTTTTTCAGAATATTCCATACAAAAAAATTGACCTTGAAATACTCCTATAAATTCCCAAGCTGTTCATTTCGATATTACGTAGGTTCAACACGTGTTCCCAAAACACCTGCCAAGTGTTCATTATGTAGTTGCAAATATCAGAAGTGGATCATGTGAAACAGGTGTTAAGTGAGTTACCAAGCATTAGCTATGCTGTGGCAAGTGTTTATTCTACAGCTGTTAATACAAGAAGTGAAAATATTATTAGTGAATTACCAAGCACTAGTTGCGCTGATCTGTGTAATTCTTTGAGTGGTACACTTCATAAATTTTGTTTCCTCTCAAAATTAATCCACAGATAATGGGTATACATGCTTAGCTGACACATCTTTTAATGAGGAAAGTGGAGTTGTGTGTAGTGGAGTTACAAAAGCAGACTTAAGTCCCAGAAGATCTAAAATGTCTAAGATTCTTAGGAATGCCTTAACAAGGCTACCAGAAGCAAAGCCACATCATGGGAAAAATGAACTAAAACACTCAAAGATTTGTATGATAGCAATGTTTCTTTTTTCACAGAAAACAATTTAAATTCTGTTGCCAGAGATTTCATTAACAGCCAATTAAGGAACTGCCATCAACCAGCAAATACTAGGCAATGGACATCTGAAGACAAGGCATTTGCTCTGTCCTTATATAAGCAACCCCTTGCCTATACAAGTATCTGTCAGTTCATTTTTCCCTTCCTTCTGTGAGGCATCTGAAATCTCTCTGTCTGCCACACCTTTTTGAGCCAGGAGTGAATCCTGCAGTGATGAATGTAATAAAAGCAGAAGGTGAGGCAATGTGCAGCAGTGATAAATATTTAGCTTTTTTGTTTCATGAAATGTCTGTGGAGAGAAATTTGAATTGTGATGTAAACAAGTGACAAATCACAGTGTTTCTGGCTTTAGGAAGGTCAAATGTATATGCAGACCATGATGCATCGATATTCTGGTCAGAGGCATACATAAAATTTGGAAGCTGGTTGTTGCATATTACTTCACTCAGAACTCAGTTTCAAATACTGCTTTAAAGTTCTTATTACATATTTACATATATTATAAGGCAATTGCAAAAAATAGGGCTGAAGATAGCAGAATAAGATTTTCACTCTGCAGCGGAGTGTGTACTGATATGAAACTTCCTGGCAGATTAAACCTGTGTGCTGGACCGAGACTCAAACTTGGGACCTTCGCCTTTCGTAGGCAAGTGCTCCACCATCTGAGTTACCCAAGCACAAGTCACGCCCCATCCTCACAGCTTTACTTCTGCCAGTACCTCGTCTCTTACCTTCCTAACTTTACAGAAGCTCTCCTGTGAACTTTGCAGAACTAGCTCTACTGATAGAAAGGATATTGTGGGGACATGGCTTAGCCACAGCCTGAGGGATGTTTCCAGAATGAGAGTTCGAGTCTCAGTCTGGCACACAGTTTTAATCTGCCAGGAAGTTTCATATCAGCATAGACCCCACTGCAGAGTGAAAATCTCATTCTGGAAACATCCCCCAGGCTGTGGCATAGCCATGTCTCTGCAATATCCTTTCTTTCAGGAGTGCTAGTTCTGCAAGGTTCACAGGAGAACTTCTGTAACGTTGGGAAGGTAGGAGACGAGGTACTGACAGAAGTGAAGCTGTGAGGATGGGGCATGAGTCGTGCTTGGGTAGCTCAGATGGTAGAGCGCTTGCCAGCGAAAGGCAAAGGTCTTGAGTTCAGGTGTCGGTCCAGCACACAGTTTTAATCTGCCAGGAATTTTCAGAGCTGAAGATAGGTTATACAGCTTGTTAGCAGGGTACAACCAATCAGAGAGCACTGAAGGGACTACCTAGTGAGAAATCCAGTGAATCCAGTCCAATTTAATTTTTTATGTATTGCTGTGATTTGTGACGTCCCACACCTACGTATTAAAGAATGCTATTAATAATTGACTAGAAACAAAATGCAGTTTGGGCTTAAAAAAAAAAGGCCAGTCTTGAATTTGAATGAGGACTTTTCTTCTGCATCAGCAGAAGATGTTTACGACTCGCAAAAATTACAGAGGAGTCGTTTTGACTTTAAGGATTCTTTTATTAAAATGAAAGTTATGGTAGATGCAGCCCAGCTTAGTCATACAGTTGATTTTACCTGCAGAGTCAATATATTTTGCAGAATTTGTTGAGAAGACAGATTACCTCTTAGATTCACAAAACAGCACTCGTCATCATCCACAAGATGGTAAATCTTGTAAGTGTGCCCTCTCTCCAGGGTCACCACATACTGAAATGTGGTACAGTACATTAAAGGAAATTGAAAACTAGAAAGAGTTGCAACTAGGAACAAGGGGAGATAAGATAAAAATGTCTAATTTCATAAGAGGGTGGCAAACTACAATAATATCATTGATGTGAATTGGACAGATTAAAAAAAAAAGACTTCAATTTTTTAAGCATGAGGGCCTTCAATGAAGGCCTACTGGAGAATGTTTTTTACCATGTGAAGCAACATGGTGTTTCCAACACCAACCCAGCCTGCTTTCAGTCTGTAGCAGCACTGAAAAAATTATAATCAATAACATATCCCTATCTATAAGTACATTAGGTAATTATGAGGATGATAGTTGCATGCCATTAAGAAATTTAAGGCAATTACACGGATCTCATAATGACAGCTTTCTTGACTCCAGAAAAGACAATTGCATAATTGACAACAATGATTTATCAGTGTCCTTGCTGGTAATGCAGCTTGCAATGGTGACAGTGATGGTGGGGAAGCTGATGTAGGTAATGACAGACAAGGATTGACGTTTGTAGCTGGTTACAGCCTGTGAAACATTGGTGGAAAACCTGAGATCAACTGTAATGACTGTAAAACATTTGTTTTCTCCAACACCCACAGAGGATCATTTACTTACAAGTTTAAGGGAATCTGATACCTTAAACACACAATTATGGTATGGAAGTGACAGCCTAGTGTTCTTTTTAACTAAAGTCCAGTCAGTCATATGCATTTTTAGTGGGCAATTTTGATTTACAAATATGTCAGAGATTGGAAACACACCATCTGTAATAAAAGAATGAATGTGGTTTAGGAGAAATTGAAGATAAAGTTTAAAGCTGTTTGACAGTTCAGAGAGAAATTCTGCTGTTTGCTTAAATAATAATAGTAATAATGTAGTAATTAGTTTTTGTTTTCAGTTAACTGCTTTTATCCCCATTTCCTACCCGTGGTCCTTCTCTTTTAATGTTGATGTATGTGCTTTTGTGTTGAAGCATTTACTCTTCATTTAAGATGTAGGACCATTTTAAAGGAAGTCAATGGTTAATAATGCAAATTTCATGAAATTTGCCTACAGGTTTGACAAATTTTAGATAACAAATAGGCCTACAGGCTTTGCCCACTTCTCCTGATGACATAGTAGCTAGGCATGGAATAGATGGTACCATTTTGTTGGTGGTAGTATAGAAATTCTAATCATCAAAGTGAAAGTCATTTGGAGGGTAATACTGCTGTTGGTATATGCTGAGTTTTTTTTTTTTGTAATTACTACTGTGATGTCAGTCAGTTGGGAAAATCATGCACCTGCAGGCTGTCAGTCATAAAAAAATCAGCTATTTATACCATAGTTACTATTGTATTGTATGGTAGATTACATTTTTTGCACTTGGTGACAAATGCATACTAAGAGAGTTTCACAAACTGTTACCAATAGGCATGTGGGAGAGAAAATGTGTCAAGTAAAAGAACTTAGTTGTTTGTTAATATGATCGGTTCCAAATTGAGAAAATATTGACATGTTTGGTTCACAGAGAAATTTTCATCTCAATGAAACAGTCCATTGACACTGTTAATTAGAATTCTTCTCTTGTGCTTTAAATTTATAGTAGGTCTAATGGGAAAAGTGTAAAACTGATATTTTAGGTGGTGATGAGAATCATAAACTACCACAAAGTTCATTATGACTGTGTGAGTTTGTCTTTGGAATATGATTTCCAGTCTCTTTTCTATGTTTACAGGTGCCTCAACTACATTTTAAGTAACATGGCACAGAAAGAATTCAGTGAGTCACTGATATCAAAACTGTAGTAAATTAGTCTCTTTTACCATACATGTCTGAAGAAAAGTTTGTTTTCTAGTTTATGAGTGAGCTTACTGAGGATTGCAAGTGTTATGGAATAACTGCCCTCTCAACTCCTTTTATTGGTGGAAAAAATCACGGCCTTAAACTAAAATGAACATTGATATTAACAATAACAGATGAAAGCTATAATAATCATTGTGATTTTCAAGATGCAGTTCCCACTCAGGTGTCTGGCTGCCCTCCACATCTATGTATCTACATCATCTGGAAGAGAACATCCTGTAGATGTAGATTGTAGGCAGTGCCTGGAGTAGGCCTGCTCTGTTTAAAATTGCTATAGCTTGAAGCATAAGTATTCAATGTGATTGTGAGTATTTGAACTCCAGTTGTCATTTGATCTGAGGGAGGTGATAAATAATTATGTAACATGTTGTGGGTCATTTGTTCTGAATAATGAAAATTCTGTTTGTCTTGTGCAACACATACCATCATGCAAAATCTTATGCCTTGTAGTTATTGGTAATGACTTCTTCATGTGTGGTTGCATATGTAGATGCAATAAGACTGATTACATCCAAGTAGATGTATATGTAGATGTGTTGAGGTTGATTATATGGAAGTGAAGAGAGTGGGAATTACAGATCTTCCAGTTAAAAAGTTGAAAATTTGTGTATTATGTATGGTGAAGTGCAGGCATAGTAATTAAGAAAACATATAAAAAGTTTAGATGAACAATTGGTTTTAATATTGAAGAAAATATCTTTCTTGGAAATACTTTATTGCAATAAATTTAACTGCAACTGCCAGGTAAATAAGCTTGAGCAAAACTCCTTGCAGGAAAGATTAGCTCACTAAACTGCTGCAGTAATAGAGCAATGTATACATTTGAGATGATAATCTTGTGTTTGTTGCTTCACTCCATTTCACCATCAAAGTGAAAGTAGTCCCATACTCAGGAACTGAGCACAGGGGAGCCGATGTAGGATTCCTGTGTTGCTGTTCTTGGTGAGGTTGTAATGGAGATGGTCTGCTTTTGTCTTCCTCTGACCTGTAACAAAGTGTCAAGTATGTATCAGTGTTGTGTGAATGACTTTGGCTATAACATGTACAGTGTAGTGCTGGGTTTATGTTTTTAAGGACGAAGAAAAGCGAGAGGGTGAAACCTGGTGTGGGCACCACACAGCCTACTCCTCCCAGAAAGCACCGAGGGAGCCACTGAGCTTCACTCCCCATCCAACAAACAGACAGTGTCATGTGCCCTCAGATCATGAGACACAGTGAGAAGCTATGGAATCTAATCCAGGAGATTGGCATAAAGACTGATGGTCAGGAACTTTGCACCATCACCTTTCCCCACAGGGGGCTCACGGTCCTTTCGCGAATACATGCATGGCGAGCACTGGGCCTCGAGCTATTGCAGCCTTCCTTCTATCCAGGGCTGTATTTCCTTGCCCTTCCCCTCGTTTCCTCTCCTCTCCTTGCTTCTTCCCCTTCACCCTCTCCTCTCCCTCTCTTGGTGTCCTTGTTTGATTTGGCCCTGCTATCCTCCTGGTTTGTTGGCCGTGCAATTTGGTTTTGTTGCGTAATCACCTCATGCTTTTGGCATTCCCTAGTCCACCTCTGGGGTTTGACCTTCATTACTAAATTTATATTCATTAGTGTGAGCCATTTGGGAAAGAGCACCTTACCTAGTGTCTCCGACGTGTGCCCTCCTAGTTCATTCCACCTTTTCCTTCACGTTGTTGTCTGATGCTAGAGTGCATAGCCAGCATGGTAGCCAGCCCATGTGGTGGGGTCGCTTTGTCCCCTTTTGGTTGAAAACACAGGGATCACACTTCTGATACCTGAGCTGTGTCCTCCTCATGTAAGCCTAGGAGTGGTTGCTTGTTGTCCTGAAGCATCAGAACTCCCGGCAATAGCTGCCATGCCAGACGGCTCCTGCTGTGGCTGGGCGGCACACTTGGGGAGAGCCCCTGATCAGAGTGGGTGGTATCAGGGCAGACGCTATGCAAATGAAATGCATATGGGTCCAGAACTCTGGCCGTTCTTCTGCGGCCATCTCTCTGCATGGATCAGATTTTTTTAGGGCTGCTTCTTCTGCCCCTTTTGCCTTCCCATCGATGGCTACCCCTGGGAGGAGGGTCAGGCTCGTCGGCTAGGGGCAAAACCTTTACCCCGCTATCTGGTTTGCACCAGAACTGATGGGGATACTTTCACCAATATCAAACCTTTATTTTTTGTGGAACACATTGAAGACAAGTTTGGCAAAGTGGACTCTCTGAGCAAGATGTGGTCAGGTTCGTTGTTGATTAAAACTGCTTCAGCTGCCCAGTCTGCAGCCCTTTGTACCTGTAAGCATCTTGGCACAATTCCTGTGTCCATAACCCCCCACCACTCTCTGAATATGGTTCAAAGTGTGATTCTTCACAGGGACCTCATCCTTCAAACTGATGATGAACTGCGAGACAATTTCGGATGCCGGGGCGTTCACTTTGTTCAGCGTGTTCAGAAGGGTCCGAAAGACAATCACATTGATACTGGTGCCTTTATCCTGGCCTTTGAAGGGGATACGCTTCCTGAGAAAGTAAAGGTTATGGTTTATCAATGTGACGTGAAGCCATACATCCCACCACCTATGAGATGTTTCAAGTGTTTGCGTTTTGGACACATGTCTTCCCGCTGTTCGCAGGCCCCTCTCTGTGGTGACTGTGGACGTTCACTCCATGAGAGGAGTTCCTGTGTTCCCCCTCCTGTGTGTGTTAATTGTCATGGCAATCATTCCCCATGTTCACCAGATTGCCCAGTTTATAAGAAGGAAAAGGAGATACAGGAGTTTAAGTCCCTTGATCGTGTAACCTACACTGAGGCTAGTAAGAAGTATGCACGTCTTCACTCTGTGTCCATGACATCTAGCTATGCTTTAGTTACATCTTCACCTCTTCCTCCCCTCTTACCCTAGTCCCAAACCCCTCTCCTCCCCCCCTCCCCTGCGGCTCCCACACCCTCCACTCCAGGCACTGTTCCCCCTTCCTAGCCGGAGAAGTGTCCCACTTTTTCAGCATCTGCCGGTCAAGGGCGCCCCTCCCAGGATACTCCTTCCCGGCACCTTCCATGCCAAAGGTCTGCTACCATACGACGACTGTGAGAACCACGGTCTGTGGGCCCCCAGGGCACCCAATCTTTCTGTTCCTGATCTTGCTGCAGCATCTCCCTTATGCCGCATAGCCCTCCTCGATCTGAAATGGAAAAGAAGAAGAAACATAAGTCCCGGGACAAGGAGCCTCTGGTGTCCCCAGAGGTCCCATCCCCACCTTCGTAACCTGATTCTGACCTGTTGTTCATGGATGTCGCCCCCTCCTTGCCGTTGGAGGGTAGTGACCCGGCAGCATGACTGGTTATCCAATGGAATTGTAATGGATATTACCGTCACCTTCCGGAGTTGAAATCCCTTATTTTGTCTTACTCTGCAGCTTGTGTGGTTCTGCAGGAATCTCATTTTACTGATGATCACTCAACAACCCTCTGTGGGTTCCGTGTTTTCTTTCAAAATCGTGTCAGCCCCCTGCAGGCCTCTGGTGGCATTTGTACGTTGGTCCGTATGGACGTTGCTAGCACGTGGATTCCTCTTCAAACTACATTGGAAGCAGTTGCTGTTAGGGTCCACCCGGACTCTGAGGTCATGGTTTGCAATCTTTATCTCCCTCCTGACAGGACTCTTACACCTACTTCCTTAACTGCCCTTCTTCAGCAACTTCCTCCCCTCTTCCTCCTTCTCGGGGATTTTAATGCTCATCATCCCTTGTGGGGCAGTGGATTTCCGTCTAATTGGGGTCTTTTCATAGACCAGTTTCTTGCAGACCACGACTTGTGCCTTCTTAATGATGGCTCCCCTACTCATTTCAGCGCCAGTCATGGTACCTTTTCTGCCATTGATCTATCTCTTTCTTCTCCCTCCCTCCTCCTTTCATTACACTGGTCGCCACAAGCTGTCCTGTGACCACTTCCCATTGATTCTCTCACTCCCTTCCCGCTCCCCGATGGACAGGTTACCTCATTGGTCTTTCCAACATGCCGATTGGCCTCTATATACTGCACAGGTCGTTTTTTCTCTCTCTTTGTGGGGTTTTATTAATGATGTCCTATGTGACGTGTCTGACACGATTGTTCATGCTGCTAGCCTTGGAGTACCATGCTCATCTGGACCATTTCGCCACCGACAAGTCCCATGCTGGAGTACGGCCATTGCCATTGCCATCCATGATTGCTGTTGAGCTTTGCAACACCTTAAGAGGCACCCATCCGTTGCCAAACTTATTGCCTTTAAACGCCTTCATGCTAAAGCCCGTTATCAAACAGAGCAAACGGATGTGTTGGGAAAGCTTTGTTTCTTCCCTCGGTTCTATTGTCCCTATGTCACAGGTATGGGCTACACTTCGCTCTCTCCAAGGTTGCCATCGACAGTCTACCCTCCCGGGCCTTCACCTCCCGGATGGCCTTTGCACGGATCCTTTGTTTCTCGCGGAACATCTTGCGACCCATTTTGCAACAGCATCAACATCAGCCTCCTATCCGGCTACTTTCCTTCACCAGAAACAGTGGGCCGAAGCTTCCGCCATATGTTTTACCCCTTGTCAGTCAGAATCTTTACTGAATGGGAACTTCTTTCCGCACTTTCTTCTTCTCATGATATGGCCCCTGGCCCAGACTCCATTCATAACCAACTACTTCAACATCTCAGTGCTCCACAACGGCAACATCTTCTCGGGGTGTTTAGCCATATTTGGCTCCAGGGTGACTTCCCTTCTCAGTGGAGGGATAGCATCATGGTTCCTGTTCTTAAGCCTGGTAAGAACCCCCTGTTTGTCGAAAGCTATCAGCCAATTAGTCTGACAAATGTTGTTTGCAAGTTACTTGAACCGATGGTAGCTCTTCGGCTCAATTGGGTTCTCGAATCTCGAGGTATATTGTCCCCTTACCAGTGTGGCTTCCAAGAGGGATGGTCTCCGATCAATCATTTACTTCACCTGGAATCCGCAGTTTGGCAGGCTTTTTCCCAGCGCCGCCATTTGGTTGCAGTATTTTTCGACCTTCGCGAGGCCTATGACACGGCTTGGTGCTATCACATCTTACACTTGATCAGTGGGGTCTTCGGGGCCCACTCCAAATTTTTATCCATCAGTTCCTGTTCCATCAGTCATTCAGGGTTCGGGTTGGTACTGTTTTTAGTTCTCCATGTACCTAGGAGAATGGCATCCCACAGGGTTCTGTATTAAGTGTACTTCTTTTCCTGGCCTCTGTCGGTCCTTTGGTCACCCCTGCTCTGTATGTGGATGATTTCTGCATTTGGGTTAGTTCCTCTTCTATGGCCTCTGCAGAGCGGCAGCTCCAGGGAGCTGTTGGTGTGCCTCTGCATGGACCCTCTCACATGGGTTTCAATTCTCTCCTTTAAAATCGTAGGTGGTCCACTTCTGTCGCCGTACTATGATCCACCCTGATCCGGAGCTCTATCTCGATGCACAACTATTACCTGTGGTCCCATAGTTTCGTTTTCTGGGTCTTCTTTTCGACAACAAGCTCGCCTGGCTGCCCCATATCAGACTTCTGAAGGTAGGACGTTTCCGTAAACTCAATGTCCTTCACTTCCTTGCCGACACCTCTTGGGGTGCGGACCGCTCCATCCTTCTCCGCCATTATCGGGCTTTAGTGCTGTCTCTCTTGGACTATGGTTGTCAAGTTTATGGTTTGGCTGCTCCTTCCACACTGCATCTCCTGGATCCGGTCTACCATCATGGTATCCGTTTGGCCACCGGTGCCTTCCATACTAGCCCTGTTGATAGTCTCCTGGTTGAAGCTGGGATCCCCCCCCCCCCCCCCCTTTTCTGTTCGGCAGCCCCAGCTTCTGGTTTCTTATGCAATTGCTGTCCGTTCCTCTTCCACTCATTCTTCCATTCTTCCTATTCTATCCTGTTCCCGTACCATGGACGCCACCCACCTGATTTCCGCCCTTGGGCGGGTTTACCAGTTGGGCTCCGCCTTGCGTCCCTTCGCCGTGATTTTCAGCTTCCTTCTTTGTCCTGTCTCCCACCTTCCCTCCCCAACACCCCTCCCCCTCTCTTGATTAGTTCTTTGGCCCCAAATTCGGATGGATCTCCGCCGAGGTCCAAAAGATGCCATTCCCACCATGGTGTTCCGTTGTTTTTTCCGCCGAATTTTGTGGGAGCTTCGGGATGCTGTTGTTTTTTACACCGATGGCTCTAAATCTGCTGATCATGTGGGATATGCCTTCACATTCTCTGCTGGCATGGAAAATCATCTCCTGCCACCTACATGTGGGGTGTATACTGCAGAACTGATGAAAATTTCCCTGGCCCTTACCTTTAGTAAAGAGTCCCAACTCAACAGCGTTTTGTTATGTACGGACTCAATGAGTGGCCTTCTGGCTGTTGACTGGTGTTTTTCCTGCCATCCCTTGGTCTCGGCCATCCATGACCATCTCGCTGATCTCCACCGTGATGCTTGTTCCATTGACATCCTTTGGGTCCCTGGCCATGTGGGTATCCCAGGTAATGAGCTTGCTGGGGCAGCAGTCACTCCCCCCCCCCCCCCCCAATCCCCCCCCCCACCCCACCCCCCACCCCCGTGCTGTAACCCCTCCTGCAGCGGATTTACGGCTTCACATCAAATCTCACTTTGCACAATCATGGGCCAACTTTTGGGAGGCTACCTCCCTGTCTAATAAACTTCTTGCGATTAAGGTGACACCTGTCCCGTGGTGTTCTTCCTTCCGCCTCTCCCGAAAGGCCTCAACCACCCTGTGTCTTCTCCGCATTGGCCATACCAGGCTGACTCATGGTTTTCTTTTGCGTAATGAGCCACCCCCTCTTTGTGGTTGTGGAGCCTTCCAGTCAGTAGCCCACATTTTTGTGGAATGCCCACTTCTTTTGGCTCTGCATACTAAGCACAGACTTCCCCTCACTTTGCCTTTAATGTTGGCTGACGTATCCCGGATGGTCAAACTGGTTCTCAGTTTCCTCCATGAAAGTGGTTTTTATTTTCAGTTTTAAGGTTTTTAGTATCACTCTGGTGTTGGGGCAGGGCAGTGAAGATTGGGTTGTCTCCCGCTGGAAGCTGTGTTTAGAGATTCCCAACTCCCCTCCCTGGCCAAGATCCTCTTTTCTCTCCCTTTTACTCTGTTTTTATCACTTTTTAGAATTGGTTAGTCTCCTTTTACGATACGCACTTCTACATTCTAGCGGTTGAACGCTTTTAAATAGCAGGTGGTCGTCCCTCTGCTGCATCAGAGGTGGGATATTTCCTTCCTCTAGCATAGCCTTGGGGTTGCTCTCTTGCTAACTTCCCTCATTTTCTTTTTACCATTGACAACATGACTGTACTTTTATGCTTTTTAGTCTTTTACCTTTTATCGTTCTGATTTTTCTGAGATGTCAAACTGTCTGAATGGACCACATTTGGAAGAAGGGACTGATGACCTTGCTGTTTGTCCCTTCAACCCCATTCAACCAGCCAACCATCACCTTTCTTCACATTGCCAGCCAAATACTGGTAGTGAAAATTTTCCACCATGAGAATGACTTACATCCAAGTCAAGAGGCATCACACAGGTGTGTGTTACCAACCTCGTCTATGGAGATAGGTCCAATTCACCACAGCTGTAGAAATTTTTGAGTAGTAGCCCTACTGCTGTGTTAACATTGCCAAGTACTGTAAACATTCTTCTGTCTGTATAGTAATTTTACTCCAAGTCTCATGCAAGACTGGAACCAACACACTTCCTCCATCATTTGTCCACAAAATTCAAATGCTCAGTGGAGACAAGGTGTTTGTTTATTTTGATCCACTGATAAACATTTACTTGCTGTCAATTTCATCATGAGTAAAGCTGATAACTGAATATGTGACTGAAGCCTCTTCAGAGATGTTGGGCTTCTTACACTTAATGCCAATACATATATTCCCAAATGGTATTTGTGGATAATAATAAGTGTAGGGTGAACCCAGCAGTTCACAGCTACAGTACTACAAGTAGAAATAATTTCTCCCTCCTGGTTCAAAATGGAGTTTTGTATTCAGGTGCAAAAGATTATAACAGGGTGCCAGTAGACTGCAGGAAGAAAACTGAACATTTCCAACTATCCATATAAACGGCAAGTTGACATATCCAGACCTTGTGGATCTGTTAAAAGCAAATGACCAGACAGTGTAAAAACAGTCAAGCTAAGACACTAAAAGTAAGTGGTCAGTCGTTGTGTGTAAATAATGGAGCTGTGAAAGTGAGAAAAAAAAAAATTTACAAGTACCCAGTACATGTGTCAAAGCAAATAAGATACTATACATTTGTATTTTAGGACAAGTAAAGTTCAAAAGAGCAGCAGTGGTTTTTAATGGCAGGCTCTGGGGAAATTGCTTTGTCACCACCATATAAGTCCAGTGTGATCAAGAAACTAGCCACAGATGTAAGCATACAATCTGCTAGTGAAAGAAGAATGTACAAAGTTAGTATACTGATGTGCTGCTATAGAACAAACCAGAGCTACTCTCTGTGGGGACGACTCATTATTTGTACAGATAAATCTCAGTCCTTCAAAAATAAAACTGATGTTCTCAGAGTTTTGTTAGAAATAAATTAAATTATTATATTATGTACCAGTGAACCTGGCAATGCTTCATAATTGCTAAATACGTGTGGGAATTGGGTATGGATCCTAATCTCCTTCCCCGCCCCCTCCTCTCTGTGCACCTCCTCTCTGCTCCCCTCTCCCCCCCCCCCCCTCCCCCCCCTCACCTTGTCTATATCCTCTCCACCTTTATCTCTGACCTCGAGTCTTGTTTGTTACTACAAATTCAGATTTCATAGTAGTGTTCTAACCATAAGCGATAAATAAACACATCATTCTTGTTTACTGTAAGACCAACTGTGAGGCATAAAACAAAACAGCACATTACAGTGTTCAGAAATTTATGTAATGAGAAAGAACATGTAATGAAGAAACAATTTGTCTGACAGTTCAAGTGCCCTCTATTATAGTTGAAACGGACTGGGAAAAAGAAAACAAAATTGTACCTTTTCACAGGAGAACATGGCAAACATTTTCTTTCTCACAGTCCATTTTAACAGAAAACCGGTATGTTTATCTTTAAAAAAATATATGGCCTATGACTGACTGAATGTTTATTAGGGTAATGAGTAAGAATTTGAAATAAATTGGTCAAGAACTTTATGAGATTTTTGGTAACCATGTTTCCCTATTACATATTATATTTATATGTCACATATATTTAAAATATGTACCATATATATATATATATATATATATATATATATATATATATATATATATATATATATATATATATATATATATTAAAAAAAACAAAGATGATGTATGTGACTTACCAAACGAAAGCACTGGCATGTCGATAGACACACAGACAAACACAAACATACACACAAAATTCAAGCCTTCGCAACCAACGGTTGCTTCGTCAGGAAAGAGGGAAAGAGAGGGAAAGACGAAAGGATGTGGGTTTTAAGGGAGAGGGTAAGGAGTCATTCCAATCCTGGGAGCGGAAAGACTTACCTTAGGGGGAAAAAAGGACAGGTATACATTCGCACACATACACATATCCATCCGCACATACATAGACACAAGCAGACATTGGTAAAGGCAAAGAGTTTGGGCAGAGATGTCAGTCGAGGCAGAAGTACAGAGGCAAAGATGTTGTTGAATGACAGGTGAGGTATGAGTGGCAGCAACTTGAAATTAGCAGAGGTTGAGGCCTGGTGGGTAACGAGAAGAGAGGATATACTGAAAGGCAAGTTCCCATCTCCAGAGTTCTGACAGGTTGGTGTTAGTGGGAAGTATCCAGATAACCCGGACGGTGTAACACTGTGCCAAGATGTGCTGGCCGTGCACCAAGGCATGTTTAGCCACAGGGTGATCCTCATTACCAACAAACACTGTCTGCCTGTGTCCATTCATGTGAATGGACAGTTTGTTGCTGGTCATTCCCACATAGAAAGCTTCACAGTGTAGGCAGGTCAGTTGGTAAATCACATGGGTGCTTTCACACGTGGCTCTGCCTTTGATCGTGTACACTTTCCGGGTTACAGGACAGGAGTAGGTGGTGGTGGGCAAGTGCATGGGACAGGTTTTATACCGGGGGCAGTTGCAAGGGTAGGAGCCAGAGGGTACGGAAGGTGGTTTGGGGATTTCATAGGGATGAACCAAGAGGTTACGAACGTTCATCCTATGAAATCCCTCTAGGTGCCCTACCAGTACTCTGCGCGCTGCCCTGCCCTCATCCATTCGAGCTACGTGACCCGCCCATTGCAGCCTATGTGATTTAATAATATTGATGATGTCAGGGCTTGAATAGAGTTCATGAACCTCTTTGTTAGGCATTTTTCGCCACTCTCTGCTAATGTCATCCCTTTTTGATCCAAAAATTTTCCTCCAAATTTTGTTTTCAAATACTCAAAACGGCTTTTCATTTTGCACAGTGAGAGACCAAGTCTCACACTCATACAGCATAACTGGTAGAATAATAGTTATGTACATTCTAATCTTTAAATTCCTAGACAATATCCGTGATAAAAGTAATCTATTCAGTGAGAAGTAGCACGCATTTCCCGCCTGTAATCTCTTCTTCAGTTCAGAATCAATCTTATTTCTCAAAGTGATGTCCATGCCTAGATACTTAAATGTGTTCACTTTTTCAAACTGCATGTCTCTTAACATTTCCTGATCTACTGCTGTTGGCATTCTAGTAGTAACCAGGTATTTAGTTTTGTCTTAACTTATCCTTAGACCTACATCTTCACTAGCCTCGATTAACGCATTCACATTTGTTGTTACAGATTCTTTCCAATTGCTAATGATGTTTAGACCATCTGCATACCCTAATATCTTAATATTTCCATTTAACTCCACACCCTCTGAATTATCTGCTGCCTATCGAACAATATATTCTAGGACTAAATTAAAAAGTAGCAGAGACAGGGCATCTCCCTGCTTAAGTCCGTTCTTTATTACAAATTCTTCTGACTCCAATTTCCCCATGTGTACTCTACCTTTTGTGTTTATCAAACTCACTTCTGTAAGTCTAACATACTTCTTTGGTATTCCAAGTTCAAAAAGAATTCTGTACAATTTTGATTGCAATACTGTGAATCATATGCTTTTGTAAAATCTATGAAAGGATTATGAACTGGTTTATTGCATTCCCATTTCTTTTCCAAAATTTGACGCAGGGTGAATATTTGGTCTATAGTTGATCTGTTCCTCCAAAAGCCGGCTTGGTAATCCCCCACAATTTCATCTGCATATGGTGTAAGCCTGCTTAGCAGAATATTCAAGAAAATTTTGGAACATACTGGTAATAGCGATATCCCTCTATAATTACTACAATCCATTTTGCCACCTTTCTTAAAAATTGGGATCAGAATCGACTCCTGCCACTCTTCAGGTATCATCTCTGAGTTCCATACTTTAGTTATCACTTTGTGAACTACTTCCACCAATTTCTGTCCTCCATTTTTAACTAATTCTGCAGTTATGCAATCTGATCCTGGCGCTTTATGGTTTTTCAATTTGTTGATTGCATCTCTTACTTCCTTTAGCATTGGCTCAGGTATCTGGGGTTCTGCTGTATGTATTTTGTACGCCTGATCATTTCCTGCTTCCTGGTGTACATTTAATAGATGCTCAAAATACGCTCTCCATTTACTTAATATAGCACTGGGGTCTGTCAGTATTTCCCCAGCATCCCCTCGAAGTGCATTTGTCCTAGCCTTGAAGCCCTTCCTATACCCATTTATGTCTAGGTGAAGTTCCCTAATGTTTTTTGTTTTACTGTTTGTTTCCATTTTTGTAATTTGATAATCCCTCTTGTTTGCCCATAGCCTACAACCAACTTCCCTTCTCAAGTTCAAGAACTCCTCTCATTTTCTGTCTCCCATTCTATGTCAATCTAATCGCGCTTTTCTCCTTTCCTCTACCAATTTCTTGCATTCCTCATCAAACCACGGTTTCCTCCTGTTCTTCTTAATTGTACCTATTGTGACCTTTGCTGCCTCTTTGATATTATTCCTCACAGTGATTCACTGTTTATTTATATCCTCGTCTTCATCTTCCTGTGTCCTGAGAGCATCAAACCTATTTGAAATTTCTATCATGTACCTTCTCCTAAATTTTTCATCATATAGCTTGTCAGTATTGAACCTAACAAGTTCTGCATTGTGACACTTGATATTGCTGTAGATAGCCATTGGTGAACTTTGGCAACTACAAGAAAATGATAAGAATCACGGTCTGCTCCCCTGAAAGTCCTAACATTTTCTATACTAGTGTGCCATCTCCAATCTAAAAAAACATGATCAATTTGGTTTCGGGTGTGTCCATCTGGAGAGACCCAAGTTGCTTTATGAATGTCCTTCCTTTTGAAATATGTGCTCTCAACAGTCATGTCTTTTGAAACGGCAAAATTAACCACCCTTGTGCCATTATCATTCGAAGTGTTATGCAAACTTTCTTTCCCAATTGTAGGCCGGAATGCTTCCTCCTTCCCTATCTTCGCATTAAAATCACCTATGATTAATTTTGTATCATACGAGGAGAACTCATCCCACAGTTGATCTAGTTATTCATAAAAGCCGTCTTTAACAACCTCTTCAGTGTCCTCAATTGGTGCGTGTACATTAATTACTACTAGTCTATTCCACCTGTCGGACAACACTATAACTGATAGTCAGTCACTAATGAACCTTATATCTCTGATTGCGTGAAGCACTTTTCTTTGTACTGCGAAACCTGTTCCGAAACTGTGAGCTTCCGCACCTCCATAGAAAAATATATAGTTACCCCTCTTTATGCTACCCTCCCCCTGTCACCGAGTTTCTTGAATAGCTGTAATGTCTACATCATATCTATCTAATTCATTTAATAACGTCTGGAACGTTCCTGGCCTGTTCAAACTTTTAACGTTCCATGTTCCCAACCTGAAAGTTCCTTTCGGCCTGAATCTCTTTGAAGTAGGTTCCACCTGGAGATCCGAATGGGAACCTAGTTTACCTCCAGAATATTTTACTTCAAAGGGACCCATGCCCATTAATGTTGCTAATTCTTGATGCATAGATTTGATAGTAAGAGAAGAAGAAACAGGGATGGTTCATCACGCCATTGCCTGCTCCCCACCGGCTGTCCGCGACTGCTTATTTTTTGTATTCGCAGCTACCCTTCCTATCTGAAGGCTGTATCCCCTATGCACAGCCTGGGGATGCGCTGTGCCATGGTGGTAGGGGCCCACAAAACAGATCTTGTTTCACAGTGGGATAAATGTCCTAAGAGTTATGACAATTATTTTTGAAATAATAAAAAGTTTACTTACTTTTTTCTGTCTTGAGTGTTTTCATGTGACTGCCACTTATAGATGCTTTTCTTTTATCCAGGTTTCCCCACAAATTTTGGATGCTGTATTTAATATATCATGTCTGAGATTAAGGGAGAGTGCATATCTTTGGGACTTTGCTTGAAGAATATTTGTGATTGTACTGAAAATAGATGAAATTACTTTATATACCATGATGAAGTATGGATATAGAGGAGAGGAGATGGGATTTCAAATAAGAATTGTTATATTATATACATAAATTGGCAAATGGTTGTATTTTCTGCACATTTTCTGCACATTCTGCATTATTGTACTAAAGCAATAGGCAGGATTAAACCTAAAAAAACTAAACTCTGTCCTTACAGGCCTTGGTGTCATGCTGACTAAGGACTTAAAGTTCTGTCAAGCCAGCTTGGATCAGACATTCTGTTGTTTCCTAAATCATTTCTTAAATAAGCCACAGATAAATTTTTCTTCTGTCATTTTCCAGTTTAGAGAGTTCTCTCCAACCATCCAAGGTTGTAAAATGGCCAGGAAACTTGGCTCAGATCTGGGAGGATGACAAATCAAATCCCAGTCCAGCTATCCTGATTTAGGTTCCCTGATTTCCTTAAATCAGTTAAGGCAGATGCCAGGATGATTCATTAGAAAAGGACATAATCCGTTTCTTTCCTCAATCTTCTTAAATCTGAGATTTTGCTCCATCCATAATGCCCTCTTTAACATTGGATCATTAAACTCTATTCTTTCAAGAATGGTTCAAATGGCTCTGAGCACTATGGGACTTAACTTCTAAGGTTATCAGTTCCCTAGAACTTAGAACTGCTTAAACCTAACTAACCTAAGGACGTCACACACATCCATACCTGAGGCAGGATTCAAACCTGGAACTGTAGCGGTCATGCAGTTCCAGGCTGTAGTGCCTAAAACCGCTCGGCCACCCCGGCCGGCAAACACTATTCTTTCATCCTTCAATTAGCTTTCTCTGTCTGTAATTATGTGTGTGACATCCTTAACTCTATATTACCTTCCATATATTCTGAACTGTTTTTTTTTTTTTTTTCCATTTGATACAAGCTACAAGAGGTCATAAGAATGGTTCAGACTATCTCAGTGACACAAATAGGTTATAAATAAGCAAACATATAGTTCAGAAATCACAAAAAATTAAAATACTCATATGTGGAATAATATACATCTAAGACAAAAAAATGATGCACCATGAAGGAATTATCTGAAGGCGATAAATATTGGTAGATGTGATGTACATGTACAGACACACAAATAATTAAAATTTCTGAAAAATTGGAGTGTTTATTCAAGAGTATTCAAGAGAAAAATTTTCACAAATGGAGCAAGGCAATAATATGTTGGTCCAACTCTAGCCCATATGCAAGTAATTATTTGGCTTTGCACTGATTGACAAGTTGTTGAATATCCACCTGAGTGACACTGTGTCAAAATTTGCCCAATTGGTGCATTAAATCATTAAAATTCTGAACCGGTTAGAGGACCTTGCCCATAATGCTCCAAACTCTCTCAGTTGGAGAGTGATCTGGCAACCTTGCTGGCCAAGGCATGGTTTTTCAAGCACAAAGACAAGCAGTAGAAATTCTTCCTGTGTGCTGGTGGGCATTACCCTACTGAAAGGTAAGCCCAGGATGGCTTGCCATGAAGGGGAACAAAATGGGGCAAGAATATCAAAGATATGCCACTGTGCTCTCAATGTGCCACAGATGATAACCAAAGATGTCCTGCTATGAAAATAAATGACATCCCAGACTATCACACCTGGCTATCAGGCTGTGTGGCAGGCAACAGTCAGGTTCATATCCAACCACTGTCTGGGGCATCCTGAGATACATCTTCACTGGTCATTGGTGTTCAGTTCAAAGTGGGACTACCGAGCGAGGCGGCGCAGTGGTTAGACACTGGACTCGCATTCGGGAGGACGACGGTTCAATCCCGCGTCCGGCCATCCTGATTTAGGTTTTCCGTGATTTCCCTAAATAGCTCCAGGCAAATGCCGGGATGGTTCCTTTCAAAGGGCACGGCTGAGTTCCTTCCCCGTCCTTCCCTAAACCAATGAGACTGATGACCTCGCTGTCTGGTCTCCTCCCCCAAACAACCCAACCCAACCCCAAAGTGGGACTCATTGATGAAGACAATTTTACTTTAGTCAATGAGGTTCCAGGCCAAAGACTCGACTGTAAATGACCCGAATAAAGTTTGACAACCAGGAGTAATGGTTTAGACTGCCATTTCTTTTCATTGCAGGAGCCATTTGGTTGTTATCCATGGACTTCTTACAGCACAGAGGAATTTCAGCGATATTCTATGTCCCGTTTTGTTGCCCTTCATGGCATGCCATCCTGTTTTTACATTTCAGCAAGATAGTTTCTACTGCTTGTCTTCATACTTAAGAAACCCTACCTTGGCCAGCAAGGTCGCTGGATTTCTTGCCAGATGAGAATGCCTCGAGCATTATGGACAATGCCACACAACTAGCTCAGGATTTTGATGATCTAACACACCAGTCGGACAGAAATTGGAATGATATCCCTCATGAGGACATCCAACAACTCTATCAATTGATGCCAAGCTGAATAACTGCTTGCATAAGGGTCAGAGGTGGACCAATGCTTTATTGACTTCCTTAATTTGTGAAGCTCTTTCTCTTGAATAAATCATCCATTTTCTTGGAAATTGTAATTATTTGTTTGTCTGTACATGTACATCCCATCTACTGATTTCCATCTCATTTGGATAATTCCTTCATGATGCACCATTTTCTTTTTTCTTTTTGTCTTAGTGTGTAACCCTCAAGTTATCTGAAATTGAATATGTGCAATGTAATGTGCTTTGTGCATACATATCTGTGATCCACAAGTTATTGTGTATGTGGTATAAAATAAACAAGATACAATTTTAGATCCTTCCTAGTCCACTTTAGTATAGGATATTAAATTTGTTGTCTCACGCCTTTGCGTAATCCCACCAAGTTAGGTAGCACAGTGGTTAGCACTTGAAAGGAAAACAGTCCAAACCCTTGCCTGGCCATCCAGATTTAGATTTTCCCTAATTCACTTATAGCAAATCCCAGGATGGCTTCTTTGAAGGGGCACAGCCAATTTCCTTCTCCATCCTTCCCTAATCCAAGCTTGTGCTCCATCTCTAATGACCTCATTGGCAACTTCATGCTAAACACTACTCTCCTCCCTCCTGCTTGTGTAATCTCATTGTTTTCTGGTTTCATTGTCATAGCCATTGTGCAATATGATGTGGGAAGAAATAAGTTGTTTCTTGACATCCTATACTCTGCACTCTCAAAATTTTAGGAGCAAATCATTATATGTTACCTGTCCTTACTGTTGACTTGCCCACAGGGGACTGTTGAATATCTCTGTAATGCCCTCATGTTGACTAAACAAAACCAAGCAAAATTACAGAGCTCATTTTTGAATGATACATATTTTCTATGGTAACTGAACTTCATTAGAATGATACAATGATGTACCAATTTCCCAATTTCAAACATATGATAGGTACGATAGGCAATTACATCTCTATCATTAAAACTTTCAAGACCAGGTGCACTGGGGACTCTGCTACCACCTCTTACTATGGCAACAGTGAACCATCCATTTCCATGTGAGAAAGTGTCGTTTATATCCAAGCTAAAATTAAGAGAACATCCAAGAAATACACAAGGTCCATCGACGAGGGCGTGGGCTTCAACACTCTTCACTGGAATGCGATTCTTCTTGTCTGCTGATGTTGTTGTATGTTCAATGCCCTACAGGAGGTTTCGTCATACCCGCACAACAGTCTACAAAATCATAGGAAACATTGAACTTACAACAACATCAGCAGACAAGAAGAATCGCATTCCAGTGAAGAGTGTTGCAGCCCACGCCCTCGTCGATGGACCTTGTGTATTTCTTGGATGTTCTCTTAATTTTAGCTTTGATATAAATGACAATTTCTCACATGGAAATGGATGATTCACTGTTGCCACAGTAAGAGGTGGTAGTGGAATCCCCAGTGTACCTGGTCTTGAAAGTTTTAATGGTAGAGATGTAATTGCCTATCGTACCTATCATATGTTTGAAATTGGTAGTAAAGATTTTGGAAAATCAGCTTATGATTCAACATCTCCTCTACAGTCAGTTGGGCAATAGCTTTGAAAACAATTTCTTTCACCAAGTGAGGTGGTGCAGTGGTTAGCACATTGGACTCACATTCAGGAGGATGATGGATCAAACCTGCCTCTGGCCATTCTGAATTAGGTTTTCTGTGATTTCCCTAAATTTCTTCAGGCAAATGCCAGGATGGTTCCTTCAAAATGCCATGGTAACTTCCTTCCCCATCCTTCCCTAACCCAATTGGACTGGTGACCTTCCTGTTTGGTCTCCTCCTCCAAATCAATCAACCAATCAATCTTTTTCAGGGATGAATTCCATGTCCTTCAGTTTCTTATAATGAATCCCAATCTAATAGGTGTATTTCTTATAGATGGCTACCATGTTAAATCATTGCAGGTGGAGAAACTTAGGTACTTGGCAGTTGTGAATAATTCAAGTGGTCCCATAGTCATACTGTGATCAAACAATATTGGCACTTTTCATATATTTACATGCATGTGCTACATTTATTTGTCTTCAGAGAAAGTTGACAATCTTTCACCCTGTGTTAATCATCTGCAGGTTTTATCAAATTTTGCAACAGTTCTTCAATGTTTTTGTGCCCCTGAATACATCTGTGTCACCTGACAACTACCTTAGATAACTAACTGATATTCTTTCATTTTGCATTACAAGATGAATGATCTCATGTAACCTCTCTGTGGAAGTTATGGTGTCATATATAAGTGTGTAACAAAACCTGTGAAGTTTTTCAAAAGTTTTTATTTTTATTTTTTGTTGGTAATATTGCAGAAATTGCTGCCTAGTAATACATTTATCCATATACCAATGGGATTCTTATTGACTGCACTTTTCCTCTAGATACACGAATCCTATTTCATTCAACTGTAATTTTGCTTGCATGTTCTGTCACCTTTTCTGTGAGCTCTATTGTTCCTTTTTGCTATTTAACATCAAAAAATTTAGCAAATCATTGAGGCTGCCCACAAAGACAGTTTCCATGCTCACTCTCCACGCTTGTGCACTGTGGGGCACCAACACACTCTCTTTGAACTGGAATGTGGCTTTACCTCGTCATACAACCAAGTTTATTCCCATTACTGCCAGATCTACAGTTCAATTTGTCAGGAAATACTTTTGCTTCCATTGATGTCTCCCAACTGACAACAATCTCCTGAGTTCTGTTTAGAAAGAAGTCTTTAGTCTGACCTTTATCATTCTGTAAGTGTTAATTCTATTTACTGTGTAGCTGTGGAAAACAACTCTGAAAACTTTCAGGAAGTCAAAAATATGAGAACAATGCACTTCTGTTTCTATAATGCAACATATGTGACAGTTATGAATATATTCTTTATCCTTTAAATGGTGTTGATAGATAGACATTGTCCAGTCAATCTAAAAACTCAAAATAAATTTATGGCATATGATGGTTATGTGATGTATGAAAGGAGCTGCTAATAAATATAATAAAACCTGTAAAACCACAAGAAGTTTCTATGAACATAGACTAGATTATTCTTCTAGCAGATGTAAGCCAGAAACACTCAGCCTTGTTGTATAAGAATTGGAAGCTCATCTTCCTTTCAGAAATCGTCCTATTACTTAATTTGAGAGCAATGTGAGGAACAGGGGTTCATTGAAGTAATGTTAATCATAATCTTCACAAAAAGAATATATGAGAAGATTCATTTTTTAAGGCAAAATGAAAATAAATGAAGAGATGATTTAATGGCATGGAATACATTATATCACCAGCCTTATCTTGCGGTTTATCATATCACGACATTGCTGCTCACATTGGTCGAGATCCAATGACTGTTAGCAGAACATGGAATCAGTTGGTTCAGGAGGGTAACACGGAACTCCATGCTGGATCCCAACAGCCTCGTATCACTAGCAGTCAAGATGACAGGCATCTTATCCACATGGCTGTAATGGATCATGCAGCCATGTCTCGATCCCTGAGTCAAGAGATGGGGACGTTTGCAAGACAACAACCATCTGCACGAACAGTTCGATGAAATTTGCAGCAGCATGGACTATCAGAAACTATTTGTACAGAAACCAGATGGCAGTTATAAGAGTTGAGGGGCATGAAAGGGAAGCAGTGGTTGGGAAGGGAGTGAGACAGGGTTGTAGCCTCTCCCCGATGTTATTCAATCTGTATATTGAGCAAGCAGTAAAGGAAACAAAAGAAAAATTCGGGGTAGGTATTAATATCCAGGGAGAAGAAATAAAAACTTTGAGGTTCGCTGATGACATTGTAATTCTGTCAGAGACAGTATAGGACTTGGAAGAGCAGTTGAACGGAATGGACAGTGTCTTGAAAGGAGGATATAAGATGAACATCAACAAAAGTAAAACGAGGATAATGGAATGTAGTCGAATTAAGTCGGGTGATGCAGAGGGAATTAGATTAGGAAATGAGACACTTAAAGTAGTAAAGTAGTTTTGCTATTTGGGGAGCAAAATAACTGATGATGGTCAAAGTAGAGAGGATATAAAATGTAGGCTGGCAATGGCAAGGAAAGCATTTCTGAAGAAGAGAAATTTGTTAACATCGAGTATAGATTTAAGTGTCAGGAAGTCGTTTCTGAAAGTATTTGTATGGAGTGTAGCCATGTATGGAAGTGAAACATGGACAATAAATAGTTTGGACAAGAAGAGAATAGAAGCTTTCTAAATGTGGTGCTACAGAAGAATGTTGAAGATTAGGTGGGTAGATCACATAACTAATGAGGAGGTATTGAATAGTATTGGGGAGAAGAGAAGTTTGTGGCACCACTTGACTAGAAGAAGGGATCAGTTGGTAGGACATGTCCTGAGGCATCAAGGGATCACAAATTTAGCATTGGAGGGCAGTGTGGAGGGTAAAAATTGTAGAGGGAGACCAAGAGATGAATACACTAAGCAGATTCAGAAGGATGTAGGTTGCAGTAGGTACTGGGAGATGAAGAAGCTTGCGCAGGATAGATTAGCTTGGAGAGCTGCATCAAACCAGTCTCAGGACTGAAGACAACAACAACAACAACAACAATGGACTATCAGCTCGGAGACCGTGGCTGTGGTTACCCTTGATGCTGCATCACAGACAGGAGCACCTGCGATGGTGTACTCAACAATGAACCTGGGTGTTCAACTGCTGCCCTCGCCAGCACATTCTCCAGATCCCTCACCAATTGAAAATGTCTGATCAATGGTGGCAGAGCAACTGGCTCGTCACAATACGCCAGTCACTGCTACTGCTCTTGATGAACTGTGGTATCCTGTTGAGGCTGCATGGGCAGCTGTACCTGTACACGCCATCCAAGCTCTGTTTGACTCAATGCCCAGGCATATCAAGGCCATTATTATGGCCAGAGGTGGTTGTTCTGGGTACTGATTTCTCAGGATCTATGCAGCCAAATTGCGTGAAAATGTAACCACATGTCAGCTCTAGTATAGTATATTTGACCAATGAATACCCGTTTATCATTTGCATTTCTTCTTGGTATAGCAATTTTAATGGCCAGTAGTGTATTTATTAGATGTGTCAGAGGTTTCACTAATTCTCCTCTTTAGCAGCTTAGATGAAACATTGTCCCAGCCACAAGACATGTAAGCTTGAAGTTTTGAAATGATGGTTAGGAGTTCCCTCTTAGAAATGCCATGGATGAAAAAAGATCGGCTACTTTTAGTGAAATTTTAATTGTGTGCATGTTTTGTGTTTCATTCGTGCCAATTTATTAAACATTTGTATAAATTTCTAACACACGTCTTTTGGGTCATTTGTTATATTGCCATCTTCTTTTAAAGTTATATGGATGTGTTCATGAGATTTCTGTTCCCCATATTCTTTATACAATATTTTCCAGGCTGTTTTACTAACACAGATTGAGTTGCATATTTGAGAAGCAGATTTCTGAGCTTTAAGCTTAGTCAAGGAATCTCTGTATCTTTTTCTGAGCAGTGTGTATTTTGTTAAATAGTATTGTAATTTTGTATCTCTAAAGAGTATGTAACAGTCTTTCATGTTCTCTCCAAGTTCAGTGATTTGTGGAGGGAAATTCTCAGCTTTGTGATTAATAGCTTTGTCTACTTGCGTTATTAAAGGACTTGTTTAATTAAAAGTTTTCTTGAATAGTTTATAGAAACTTTCCCATTTATCATTTGCATTTGTTGAACTGTAAATTGGTTTCTATTTTTCATTGCCTAGTGCCCTCTTAAGTTTATTATAATTAAATTTTCTTTTATTTATATCTACAATTCCTACATAAGTTTCCATAGTAAGGGTTCTGGTGTCAGATATGTTGTTTTCTACAGTGGTTATGTTTATGTTCTCCTTTGTTATGTTTGTGAGAATGTGGTCAATGCATGTCTGTTTTTCTGCAATAGTTCATTTAGGTTCTGAGTTTATGTGATAATAGTTATAACACTGAAGTAAGTCAATGTAATTCAAATAATTATTGCTATTATTTAAAGAGTATATGCTGATATCTGCAATAAACAGCACATGTTTTTTATACACTGATGTCATTGGTAGTGTGTGTAGATCATCTTTCACAAAAGTGGTTATGTCTCAAGATCAGTGATGAGTGCAAATCAGACAATGAACATTTTTGTAATTAAGCAAGTTTGCAGGTTTTCAACCATGGAACACTTGCAAGAACTACTAACACAAACCACACAGGGTTATCAGGAGCTTATGGCAGTTGTGCAAGCGTTAGCAAATGTAGCTGGAATGTCTCTTGCACCACCTGTGTTTGTGGCTTTTCCACCACTTACTAAACAGCATGAAGAGTGGAATGCTTACTGCTAATGATTGAAGTTAATTGTTTTGGCTTCTCAAATTTATGGCTTGGGAGTGAGAGACCATTTACTGATGACATCAAAAACCTGCACACTTGCAAGTGTTCTGTTTTAGTAGATCTGCTGCAGATATGCTTCAGCCTGTAGAAGTGAACCAAGTGAGTGATAAATCTACCAAAGTTCAGACTTTCCAGAACTTGGCCCATAAAATGTACTTAACGGCATTCATTGGCCTCCTGTGAAGTTATTCTTGGTCGCTGGCACTTCTGTGTCCTTGCTAAACCAATCTATTTATTTAAATTTAAGGTTGCCACTGTTTAGGTGACTGAAACAAATCTTGGGGTCTATGGACAGCATCATGTGCCTTTGCTAGGGCAGTTTACAGTTTTAGTCACTTACAACTAAGTCATCTGCCATATAAATTTTCTGCGAAAGTAGATATTGTTTTTGGGATAGGCAATTTCCACACTTTCAGACATACCATTTATGAAGCAGTGCATGATATGCTACCAAAAGGGCATTGTGCTACCGTAAAGATTCTCTGAGATAGATACAATTAAATCTTCTCTCTTGGATTAGGGCCAGCAACTAATTTCAAGACTCACACGCTCTTAAAGTGACAGTTACTCCCTATTTTTCAAAGCTTTGCTCAGTGCCCTGAAAACAAAGCTGGTGAGACTCCCTCATGAAGCTGTGTTAACGCCTATTCACCATAGCCAATGGGCCACTCACATGGTGACTACACAAATTTAACAACACCTTCAAGCTTTGTTGTGGTTTTAAAGTAAGATAAATGTACAAGCTGGAGTGTAAACTTAATCTCTACAGACCACAGATAATCTCTTTGCAAAATTAGGTCATGGTACTTCATTCAGTGAAATTGACTTCACAGAAGCATATTTTCAGATCCCCTTTGATGCAGTATCACAAGTTTACCTAGTACAAAATACACCGTTATGGACTTTACCCTGCCACATTTCAGCATTTTATGGATCAGCTACTACAACATAATCCCAATCGTGCCACACACCTGGGTGATATTGTGGTCACAGGTGCAATTCATGCAGATCACATTCACGACTTTGAGCTTTTGTTCCAAAGACTGGAAGGAAAGTGCTTAAATGAAACCTGCACAAATGTTCTTTCACACAACCTTCCTTCATATATTTAGAACTGAATCTCCTGGGAAGTCAGGGATTATGTTATGGCAATTAATCAAATGCAGCAGCCATGAATATAAAAGACTTACAAGTGTTTACAGAATGAATTCTCACTCTCCAGCAGAGTGTACACATGTTTGAAACTTCCTGGCAAATTAAAACTGTGTGTCAGACTGGAACTCAAACCTAAGGCCTTTGCCTTTCAAAGGCAAGTGCTGTGGCTAAGCCATCTCTCTCTGCAATATACTTTCTTCAGGAGAGCTAGACCTGCAACATATGCAGGAGAACCTCTGTGATGTTTTGAAAGTAGGAGGTGAGGTACTGTTGCAAGAAAAACTGTGGAGGTGAGTTGTGAAATGTGCTTGGATAACTCGGTTGGTAGAGTACTTGCCCAAGAAAAGTAAAAGTCCCAGGTTTTAATCCTGGTCCAGCACACAATTTTAAGCTTACTTTAATCTTACAGGAAGTTTCAAAGCAGTGCACACTCTGCTTCAGAGTGAAAATTCATTCTGTAAGCAATCCCTCAGGCTGTGGCTAAGCCATTCACCTTGACATCCTTTCTTCCAGGAGTGCTAATCCCACAGGATATGCAGAAGAACTTCTGTGAAAATTGGAAGAAGACGAAGTACTGCTGAAAGTAGACCTGTGATGGCAGACTGTGAGTCATACTTGGATAGCTCAGTTGCTAGAGCATTTTCCCATGAAAGGCAAAGGTCCCAGTTTTGAGTCCCAGTCTGGCACACAGTACTAATCTGCCAGGAACTTACAAGTGTTTCTGGAAAAGATAAATTGATATGTCAGATTCATTTCAAATCTAGTAGTATTCTCTTGTCCAATGAACAAGCTATGATGCCAAGCAGCCTTTTTCAACAAGCTTTCCAGGCTTGAAATAGTTGCCTTAAGCAGGCACCATTTTTAACAGCATACATTCCTGGTCTGTCTCTGGCAGTAGGAACTGATGTCTCTCCCCATAGTATCAGCACAGCCCTATCCCATAAATACCCTGATGGCAATGAGTGCCCTGTTTTCTATGCTTCTAAGACCTTATCTGATTCTTAGCAATGCTACTGTCAAGTAGAATGGGAGGTCCTTGCTATCATTTATGCAATCCAGAAATTTAAATAATTTCTTTATGGACAGAATGTTCTTCCTGCCATAAATCATCAGTTGTCACTCACCATCCCTGACCCTAAACATCACTTACCAGACTAGACTGCCCATCAACTTCAGTAGTTGTCAAATTTTCATTATTCTATCCATTATCCAGCAGCAACACTTCATGCAAATGCGGATGTGCTCCACCAGTTCCCCATGTGATCACCATGAAATTGTGTGTTTCTACAGCCACTACCCACAAGGCTGCAATGTTACACTGCCTTGTTTACTTTGTAAGTATGGGTGATCAGACAGAACTCTTGGATCTGAATTTTGTCCTTATTGGTCATGGTAGCAGCAACCATACCTAAACAAACAGGTTCTATTGTGGTCTTGGACAATAACCACAGCTGCATCCTAGTGCCTCCCTTTCTTTGGCCATGAGTGACACACCTCCTGAACATTGTCAATTGAGGCATTTCCCAGATAAAAATTTCCGTCGGACAACAGATACTCTGGGCAGCAGTTCACTCTGAAATTGTGGGCCTCGCCCACCAATGTCCCACCTGTCGCACACATCAAGTTGCACTCCCTACAGTTGAAAAAAAAAACTTTGCCCTCTAGGGCATCCTGTGTGCTTGGCTTCAGATAATGGAATGTTATTTACTTCCTGTGACTTCGAATGGCTTTTTGCTTGTAACACCTTTCTGCTGCATCTTTTCACCTTGCATGCGACATTTCAGTTGTATGGAATGCTTTATCTACACCTTCAAAACCCAGTTCTACAAGGAAATGACATCTAACACTGAAATTAAAGCCCTCTGTAATTTTCTGCCAACTTACAGGGCCTCTGTGTTGAAGGAGCTGCAGCCTGATGGATGGCTGCAAGGCTATGCTCATAGCACTCTCTTGGATATGCTGCACCCACTCTACAGTGCACATTATTGCTGCAGCCTCTCTCTTTTGAGAGGATACCCCAGTAGAGATCCATCAGTTTAGGCACCAACCAACCCGGATCTGAGGGACTATTTCCATTTGCCACAGGTCCTTGATGTATACCATGGCCTCCACTCACAGGTTTCTGTGGTGGGTTGAAATCAACTTCATCTTTTCCATTCCGGTCGACAGCCAACTACTTCCTGGCCTCAGGTGGCCCTCTGGTCCCATAGTGACTCACACATCATCCATCAAGCCTCGTCCTGCTTCAGACTTCCACAGTAACTCCCCCAGCAACAACCTGCCATCTTCCCCAGTGGCAGCTCCTAGAGACTACCCAACACCTGCTTCTTCCACCCTGGTAGTCACTTGCTTCCTGGATGGGTAGGGGATGTAGTAACACCACCAAATGTCACTTGGGGAACTGAATAGCTGGTACAACATTACTGTCAACAGCCATGGCACCACTAGTCAAAGAGCATTTGTCAGCTGGACTGCCCTCTGATGAGGTCACGCCAGAATCTATTATACAACCCAGCAATGGGGCAGTCTGAGTCAGATGCCATGCAGAAAGTGAACTATAAGTTTGGACATTTGTATCATCTTCACCTGAAACCTTGTGCAGTACATGTAAATAGAGCAGTCATGTATGTCAAGATAAGGATGGGCACCTCACAGATTCATTAGGCCTGACCTTATAGCAAGTGATATGCTCTTAGTATTTTTTAATCCAAGGAATAACCCCACTAGTTACAAGGACTTCTAAAGTTGAATGAATTATGGATGGCTCAACTTAACATTTTTGACAAGCACGTATTTCCATACATACTGGGATAGATGAGCATATTAAAATGTCCACCTCTGGGACATTGTGAGGCACATTGGTCCTAGACTGAGTCAATCTTGTAAAATAATCTACACACAGATCTACACACTTTCAGTTTTCTCTCCAAACATAACAGTATTACCACCAGGGTGCACTAACAAATGTATTGCACCGATAAATTTGGCTTCACCCCCTTGATTAGATGCTCACTATTTATGAATCCTTCCATACAAAATGTGTGCCACTTTTTGATGTGCATCAAGATATGTTATTGTGTATAGCGTCTGTGATGAACTCCTATGTCATGCGTGCATGTGGATTTGGATAGGGTGTGTCACTGTCTCACAGGTTGTAAAATGCCAGTAGTGGCAGGTGTATAAATTAAAGAATACTGACATTAGTAAGTTTTGCTTAGTGGAGCATCTTGAAGCACATACAATAAAAGTGTAATTCCCAACAGACTGTTTATAATAGTGACAGTATATTAAGCACCTCTACCAAATTTTAACCAGTTTATAATTTGTTTTGGTGCTATGTTGGTGTATTTATTAATCAAAACACAAGTGACTGATGTTTGTGATATGGTTTTTCTTTAAATTTCTTCCAGCAACCCCTACAGCAAACATGATAATTAGGGTACCCAAGGCCATCCATGATGACATTTATATAGACATGTCTAATGAACAAAATTGTATCACAAAACCAATATTCAGTGGCCTTCCAGACTGTGCTGTAAAGTTCCCAATGTTGAGCATTAATACTTACTTGCATATCAAACCTATTACATCTGTGTATCAGAGGCTAGTTAATACATCATTAACTGTGTATTTTATGAGATTGTGCTGGAGAGATGTTTTCCATGTTCATGAAACACACAAATATTATCAAATATTTGTTAATAAAATTGTGAAGGCCACAGTGGAAGGCCTCTGATTGTGATGGAGATGGCTTGGCAGTGGTCAGAAAGGCAACATGGTCCACCATCTGGGTGGGTAGCAGTGTAGCATTGAGGGGATGCTTGGCAATTGCTCATTGTGTTCTCACAAAAATATCATTGTAAAAATATGACTTCAGTGTTCTTCAGCTACAACAATTTTGATGATACTCAGAGAAGTCAATGTCCCAAAGACATAAGCTGTCTATGGCCCATGAGGCTGCATGACTGTCAGCAGGTGACCTCAGAGCCCACAATATTGAATGGCCATTGGTGATGATAGCAGAGGTTCAGCAAGGATACCAACTGCAGCAGTGAACAGTGACTTGTAATGAAGACTAAAGACTGTCCAGCAGTCCAGAATGTAGTGTGCAGATGTGCACAGAATCATTCTTTGGGCTCAGGATGAATGAGATTGCTTCACAGCATCAGCAGTGGCTGCCAACATGAACAGAAGCAGGCAGCAGGGAGGTTGCCTGCATAAGTGATGGTGGTTGAACGGCTACACAGCCCTGAGCTCAACCTGTAGACCTGCGGCATAGGAGGTCAACACAGCTGAAGTAGGCCACCAGGTAACCCGCCAGTCAGAGCCACTAAGTCCACAGTATCAGACTTGTTGTCATCAAATGGGTCATAGCTAGTAGCAGCAAAAATCCAGAGGGGGTGACTGGTTGAGCCATTTAGACTCAAAGACCATAAATCCCCTTCAAGACTAGTGTCTGGTGGACTGATATACCTTTGACTGAAAATGATGATCATTTATACAGGTGTGTCCCATTCTTGTTTTGTTACAGAATCAGTTTCTATCACATAAGCCACAACAAAACCATGGCTCAGATGTGAATCAATCAGGCCACCAACACTGCTGTGGTTCCATCTTACTGCTGTGTTGCTGATACTCCAACTCTGGATTCGTGGGCAATGACAACAAACTACAATTACAGAACTTTTTGTGCACACAGAGAACTTTTTACACTATTCTACAATTAGTTAATTCCTATGGTAGGACAAGAATTCCATCCATAGTGAACAGTTGGCTTTACATGTAATTTAGTACTACATTTCTTGCTAAGACAGCATAGTTGATTACATTATTATTCATGTTAGTTCAAAATTATATGCATTTACTACTGCTTAAGCAGCTTTCTAAATATGTCTCCAATGCACATCTTAAGATCATTTGGTGACAAATTGAGAAAAACAGCTCATTTGACATACCTCTACAGACTTTTTTCTGTTAATGGTAATATTCTGTTGACCTTATGAAATTGTGTTGTAAGGCTAGTATCAATGTTACGAATTTGCATGCTCCTATTTGCCACATTATGTGTTCTTTCACTAACTTAATGATGTATAACATACACATAGAAGAATATAAAAAAAAATAGTATCTAAGCTTTTACACAATGTTCGTAGTGTCACTTTTCAATGAAAACCCTTTTCATATTAGTTGTCAGGGCCTACCCAACATCGTTATACCATATGACAAAAAAAAAATGTAATAATCCAAAATACACTGTTCTTAGGCTACCAGAATGATGGTATGACTATAACATATAGACTGTATGTTATTTTTTTGCAGATGAAACAGGAAAAGTAAAGCAGAAGCTTTAACTTTTGCATCTGAGAAAATGTTCACATAGGAGAATTACACAAACCTACCATTGTTTGTCCATTGCACAGACTCCTGTATGGAGGACATTATAATAAGCATAACTAGTCTAGAGAACTGAAAGCAAATAAGCATTGGTGCCTTACTTACTTGCATTTATCATGAACCTCTCATCTAGACAAAAGTCCCAAGCAACTGGAAAAAACTGCAGGTGACTCCTGTAAGTAAGAAGGGTAAAAGAACAAAATTGGAAATTTGTGGTAAGGCCTTATGGGACCAAACTACCAAGGTCATCAGTCCCTAAGCTTACGCACTACCTAATCTAACTTAACCTAACTTACGTTAAGGACAACACACACACACCCATGCCCGAGGGAGGACTCAAACCTCCGACATGGGGAGCCATGCGAACCGTGGCAAGATGCCTCAGACTGTGTGGCTGAAAAAAGAACAGACCCACAAAATTACAGACCAATATTTTTAACACCAGTTTCCTGCAGAATACTTGGACATATTCTCAGTTTCTATATAATAAATATCCCTGAGAGGGAAAAGCTTCTGTCCACAAATCAGTACAGTTTCACTCATGTGAAACTCAGCTTGCCCTTTACTCACATGAGATTCTATGAACAATGGAAGAAGGGCAACAGGTGGTTTCCATATCCCTACATTACTGTGAAGCATTTGACATGGTGCCACATTGCTGACTGTTATCAAAGTTACAAGCATATGGAGTAGTTGGCCAAGTATGTGAGAGGCTTGAAGACTTCTTAAGTAACAGAATGCTGAATGGTGTCACAACACCCATATAGTACTAGGGACAGAAAGTTGGCTGAAACCAGATGTAAACAGTAATGAAATCCTAAACTCAGATTGGAATGTATACCGCAGAGACAGGCTGAACAGTGAAGGGGGAGGCATGTTTATAGCGATAAGAAGTGCAATAGTATCGAAGGAAATTGACGGGGATCCGAAACGTGAAATGATTTGGATGAAGGTCATGATTAAAGCAGGCTCAAACATGGTAATTGGATGTCTCTATAGGCCCCCTGGCTCAGCACCTGTTGTGGCTGAGCACCTGAAGGATAATTTGGAAAATAGTTTGAGTAGATTTCCCCACCATGTTATAGTTCTGGGTGGAGATTTTAATTTGCTGGATATAGACTGGGAGATTCAAACGTTCATAACCGGTGGCAGGGACAAAGAATCCAGTGAAATTTTTTTAAGTGCTTTATCTGAAAACTACCTTCAGCAGTTAAACAGAGAACCGACTCATGGTGATAACATATTAGACCTTCTGGTGACAAACAGTCCCTAACTATTTGAAACAGATAACGCAGAACAGGGAATCAGCCATCATAAAGCGGTTACGGCATCGATGATTTCAGCCATAAATAGAAATATTAAAAAAGGTAGGAAGATTTTTCTGTTTAGCAAAAGTGACTAAAAGCAGATTACAGAGTACCTGACGGCTCAACACATAAGTTTTGTCTCAAGTACAGATAGTGTTGAGGATCAGTGGACAAAGTTCAAAACCATCGTACAATATGCATTAGATGAGTATGTGCCAAGCAAGATCGTAAGAGATGGAAAAGAGCCACCGTGGTACAACAACCGAGTTAGAAAACTGCTGCAGAAGCAAAGGGAGCTTCACAGCAAACATAAACATAGCCAAAGCCTTGCAGACAAACAAAAATTACGCGAAGAGAAATTTAGTGTGAGGAGGGCTATGCGAGAGGCATTCAATGAATTCGAAAGTAATGTTCTATGTACTGACTTGACAGAAAATCCTAAGAAATTTTGGTCTTATGTCAAAGCGGTAGGTGGATCAAAACAAAATGTCCAGACACTCTGTGACCAAAATGGTACTGAAACAGAGGATGACAGACGAAAGGCCAAAATACTAAATGTCTTTTTTCCAAAGCTTTTTCACAGAGGAACACTGCACTGTAGTTCCTTCTCTAGATTGTCGTACAGATGACAAAATGGTAGATATCGAAATAGACGACAGAGGGATAGAGAAACAACTGAAATCGCTCAAAAGAGGAAAGACCGCTGAACCTGATGGGATACCAGTTCGATTTTACACAGAGTACACGAAGGAACTTACCCCATTCTTGCAGCAGTGTACCGTAGGTCTCTAGAAGAGTGTAGCATTCCAAAGGATTGGAAAAGGGCACAGGTCATCCCCGTTTTCAAGAAGGGACGTCGAACAGATGTGCAGAACTATAGACCTATATCTCTAACGTCGATCAGTTGTAGAATTTTGGAACACGTATTATGTTCAAGTATAATGATTTTTCTGGAGACCAGAAATCTGCTCTGTAGGAATCAGCATGTGTTTCAAAAAAGACGGTCGTGTGAAACCCAGCTCGCGCTATTCAGCCACGAGACTCGTAGGGCCATAGACATGGGTTCCCAGGTAGATGCCATGTTTCTTGACTTCCGCAAGGCGTTCGATACAGCTCCCCACAGTCGTTTAATGAACAAAGTAAGAGCATACGGACTATCAGACCAATTGTGTGATTGGATTGGATAGATAACAAAACGCAGCATGTCATTCTCAATGGAGAGAAGTCTTCCAAATTATGAGTGATTTCAGGTGTGCTGCAGGGGAGTGTCATAGGACTGTTGCTATTCACAATATACATAAATGACCTTGTGGATAACATCGGAAGTTCACTGAGGCTTTTTGTGGATGATGCTGTGGTGTATCAAGAGGTTGTAACAATGGAAAATTGTACTGAAATGCAGCAGTATCTGCAACAAATTGACACATGGTGCAGGGAATGGCAATTGAATCTCAATGCAGACAAGTGTAATGTGCTGCAAATACATAGAAAGAAAGATCCTTTATCATTTAGCTACAATATAGCAGGTCAGCAACTGGAAGCAGTTAATTCCATAAAATATCTGGGAGTACGCATTAGGAGTGATTTCAAATGGAATGATCATGTAAAGTTGATCGTCGGTAAAGCAGATGCCAGACTGAGATTCATTGGAAGAATCCTAAGGAAATGCAATCCGAAAACAAAGGAAGTAGGTTACAGTACGCTTGTTCGCCCACTGCTTGAATACTGCTCAGCAGTGTTGGATCCTTACCAGATAGGGTTGATAGAAGAGATAGAGAAGATCCAACGGAGAGCAGCGCGCTTCATTATAGGATCATTTAGTAATCGCGAAAGCATTACGGAGATGATAGATAAACTCCAGTGGAAGACTCTGCAGGAGAGACGCTCAGCAGCTCGGTATGGGCTTTTGTTAAAGTTTCGAGAACATACCTTCACCAAAGAGTCAAGCAGTATATTGCTCCCTCCTATGTATATCTCTCGAAGAGACCATGAGGATAAAATCAGAGAGATTAGAGCCCACACAGAAGCATACTGAGAATCCTTCTTTTCACGAACAATACGAGACTGGAATAGAAGGGAGAACCAATAGAGGTACTCAGGGTACCCTCCGCCACACACCATCAGGTGGCTTGCAGAGTATGGATGTAGATGTAGATGTAGATGTTCATCAGGGACAAGGGTATCATTAGGAGTACCCCACAGAAGTGTGATAGGATTGCTGTTATCTTTTATATACATAAATGATCTGGCAGAAAGGGTTAGCAGCAGTTGCAGGTGTTTGCTGGTGATACTGTGGGGTATAGAAAGGTGTCATTGTTGAGGGATTGTAGGAGGATACATTATGACTTAGACAAAACATCTGAATGGTAGGATAAATGGCAGCTATCTCTAAATGTAGAAAAAGACTTACACAGTATTTAAAATAACTCAAAGTAACTTATGCTGAGAACAACACACACACCCATGCCCAAGGGAGGACTCGAACCTCCGGTGGGAGTGGCCACACAGTCCATGACATGGCACCTCAAACCATGCAGCCACCCCGCACATCAAGTTAATGCAGGTGAGCACGAAAAACAAACCCATAATGTTCAAATATGGTATTAGTAGTGTGCTGCTTGACACAGCCATGTCTATTAAATACCTAGGCATAATGTTGCAAAGCTGTATGAAATGGAATGAGCATGTACTGATTGTAGTAGAGAAGGTGAATGGTCAACTTTGGTTTATTGGGACAATTTTAAGACAGTGTGGTACACCTGTAAAGGAGGCCACATATAGGACATTAGTGTGATCCATTGTTGAGTACTGTTTGAATGATTGGGATCCACACCAAGCTGGATTAAAGGAAAACATCAAAGCAATTCGGAAGTGGGCTGCTAGATTTGATAGCAGTAGGTTCGATCAACACATAAGTATTACAGAGATGGTGTGCAGAACTCAAATGGGAATTACTGGAGGGAAGGCAATGTTCTTTTTAAGGAGCACTATTGAGAAAATTTAGAGTACTAACATTTGAGGCTGACTGCAGAATGATTCTACTGCCACCAATGTACATTTCATATAAGGACGATGAGGATAAGATTAGAGAGAGTAGGGCTTGTACAGAGGCATACAAACAGTCATTTTCCCCTCACTCTATTTGTGAGTGGAACAGAGAACAAAAGACTGGTAGTGGTACAGTGGTACCCTCTGGCATGCACCATATGGTGGTTTGTGGAGTGTGTATGTAGATGTAGATGAACCTGCTACTTCTATTATAAACCCAAAAATTTACATACCAAACAGATCTTTCACAGAATTTAATCATTCATAATATTTTATCAATTTTGGGTTCACTGTCTGGCCAACAGAGGATAGCCATAACATCAGTATATGAACTTGGAAAATCATTTGCGTAACAAATATACAGTAATGGACCTTAGATGGAGCACTGATGGAGGCCAAAATTTATATTTCTTGTTTTTTATGATCTACTTTCTAGTAATTCTCTGTTATCTTATATAATTTATATACACTACTGTCTCTCTTTCAAATATATTTCTAGTACTTGCATAAGTTTTCCAGTGATGCTGCCCATTGGGATTTTTGTTAAGGTACATAATGATGTACTCTGCTGAAACCTTTGGAGATCTCTAAGAACACTGCTACTTTTTTAAAGTACATAATCTGCTACTGACAGTTTCTGAGACCATTGTGGAAATTACCTGATGTGTCAGCATTATTTTAATGTTCCAAGATGCTCTTTAACATTAATTTCTTAATCAGTTTGTTGAAATTTGAGATCATGGCAATAGGTCTGCAATTTAGAACATGCCTTTTCCTCTTGAGGATTGGACAATAGCCACTTTCAACTTGCCGGGGAAAACTCCTTCTTCAAGAAAACTGTTTATTAGACTAACTAATGCATTCAATAACACATGTTTACACTTAATCAGTAGACATGGGTAAATTGCATGTGATTCTGGTCTTTTTTATGCTATCTATAAGTTTCAGAATGTTGTCACTGACTACTGTAGTTCTGTTTGGTAGTGGTCAGCAAGCAGCCCCTTTCATGCAGACATCCTCTTCAGTTGCATCTATAAAGCCATTATTAAAAAATATTGATAACTATACGGGTATCAGAAATGTCATCATTATTCACAGTTAATCCTAATTCATTAATTTTAGTTTCTGTTGCATTCTTTCTAATTTGATTCACAATAGATCAGCAAGATTTTAAACATTATCTGAGTTTCATATCTGTTGGCTAATTCTTTCTGCTTTTAATCTCCTGACTTATTTGTGTAACTGGTATATAGTGTAGCACACTGACAGAATCAGAAAAAGACAAAGAAAGGTTAAATTGAAGGGTAAATGATACATTTATAACAGATGGGTGTAGCATGATAAATTTATTTAGCTGCTACATTTATTTGTTACTGATAAGTTAAGAGTATATCTGAGATCAGTATTTATAAAAACTGAAGTGAAATTAATGTAACAGTGACTTCACCAGAAGAAAATAAAAATATTTTAACATTTATGATAAATTTTTAAATGAAAACAATTAAAAAGGAATATTGCAAGCTTAGCAAAATCTTAACAGGAATATGTATAAGGCTAAAGAAATGCAATCAAATTTCTGTGCAGTTTTACTTTTGAAAGCTTTCCTTTAAATCTCAGGAAAAATATGTACAAGAAACTTCCTAAAAACTGATCACAAGTAATATATTGACTGAATCACAGTTTGGATTTCTCAAGGGTTCTGATGCCAGAATGGTGCTTACAAGTATGAATTGTGTAAACTGATTAATGGTATTTTTGGAACTTGTCAAAGATGTTTGACTTTGTAGATCACATGGTATTTTTAAGTACAATAGAGTATATGACCTCAAAGGAAATGCTAAAAAAAAGGTTGATCCATATTTTTATCATGGGAATCAAAGGTAGTTTATATGAAAGTCTGATGTACAGGGTGATTATAATTAAAGATAAACTTTCAAACTGCTGTAGAAATAACACCACTGGTCAGAATGATGTCAAATTGCAACAGAATATTATCGGAGAAGGGGGAAAAAGTATGGCAGAAGAAAAATAAATAGTTACAAAATGTAGCAATAGATGGCAGTGTAAGCATTATAATTTAATAGTGATTGACTGTTGAATCATACAACAATGCCCAAGGTGTACATTTGATGTTAAACAAACTGTACTGCTCAGTATGCATAGGTGTACAAGTGTTAGTTACATAAGCCCATCCATCACGGCAAGGACATATTACATTGAATGGAAAAATCGGTTTTTAATAGTCCTGAGGCCAAAAACGGTATAAAAAGCATCTCTCACATTGGTTTTAATTGTCCTGGGGTCAAAAACCACATAAAAAGCATCTGTCAAAATCAAATCAGATTATTAATTTCTGCGTGACTGGAGAAAAAAACGTGTTCAATATGCAACAAGTTGAAATCGAGAAACAGCATGTTCTGCAATTGATCGAAGTGTTTCCAGGGTCATGCTCAGTATGTGGTGCACAATGCGTACCTTCCATCAAGCTGAATTTACAATTGGAACATTGAACACAACATCTTTCAGATAGCCCCACAGCCAAAAGTCACACAGATTGATATCAGGTGATCAGGAGAGCCTGGCTGTAGGGAAATGGCAGCTGATAATTATTGCATTTCCGAAATGGCGCTTCAGCAGCTGCTTAACTGGATTTGCAATGTGTATAGGTGTGCCATCTTGCATAAAAATGATCCCATCCAAGTTGTTGCTGAGCTGGAATGACATATTTGTGCAAAAGACACTCATAGTGCTTACCAGTGACGGTACAGGTGTACAAGTAACAGGACTGGAAGCACCTGTCTCTTCGAAAAAATATGGCCCTATGATAAATGATGCCATAAAGCTGCACCACACAGTGACCTTTTCAGGATGAAACGGTACTGATTGATTTGCGTGTGGATTTTCCATTGCTCATATTCGATAATTCTGTTACTGACATGTCCTGTCAGATGGAAGTGGGCTTCGTCTGTCTACAAAATCTTCCATGGCCAATTATTGTCCTCTTCAGTGTGAGCAAGAAATTTTAAAGCAAAGGTCTCTTTTGCTGGCAGGTCAACAGGAAGCAACTCGTGCACATGGGTAATTTTGAATGGATAGCAAAGAAGGATATTTCGTAGGATTTTACGCACAGTGCTCATGGGTATGTCCAATGTTTGGGCAATTGTCTGTGCACTACACATTTGTGCACCACCACTCATCTCCTCCTGCATTGGTGTGACTACTACACTCCTGGAAATGGAAAAAAGAACACATTGACACCGGTGTGTCAGACCCACCATACTTGCTCCGGACACTGCGAGAGGGCTGTACAAGCAATGATCACACGCACGGCACAACAGACACACCAGGAACCGCGGTGTTGGCCGTCGAATGGCGCTAGCTGCGCAGCATTTGTGCACCGCCGCCGTCAGTGTCAGCCAGTTTTCCGTGGCATACGGAGCTCCATCGCAGTCTTTAACACTGGTAGCATGCCGCGACAGCGTGGACATGAACCGTATGTGCAGTTGACGGACTTTGAGCGAGGGCGTATAGTGGGCATGCGGGAGGCCGGGTGGACGTACCGCCGAATTGCTCAACACGTGGGGCGTGAGGTCTCCACAGTACATCGATGTTGTCGCCAGTGGTCGGCGGAAGGTGCACGTGCTCGTCGACCTGGGACCGGACTGCAGCGACGCACGGATGCACGCCAAGACCGTAGGATCCTACGCAGTGCCGTAGGGGACCGCACCGCCACTTCTCAGCAAATTAGGGACACTGTTGCTCCTGGGGTATCGGCGAGGACCATTCGCAACCGTCTCCATGAAGCTGGGCTACGGTCCCGCACACCGTTAGGCCGTCTTCCGCTCACGCCCCAACATCGTGCAGCCCGCCTCCAGTGGTGTCGCGACAGGCGTGAATGGAGGGACAAATGGAGACGTGTCGTCTTCAGCGATGAGAGTCGCTTCTGCCTTGGTGCCAATGATGGTCGTATGCGTGTTTGGCTCCGTGCAGGTGAGCGCCACAATCAGGACTGCATACGACCGAGGCACACAGGGCCAACACCCGGCATCATGGTGTGGGGAGCGATCTCCTACACTGGCCGTACACCACTGGTGATCATCGAGGGGACACTGAATAGTGCACGGTACATCCAAACCGTCATCGAACCCATCGTTCTACCATTCCTAGACCGGCAAGGGAACTTGCTGTTCCAACAGGACAATGCACGTCCGCATGTATCCCGTGCCACCCAACGTGCTCTAGAAGGTGTAAGTCAACTACCCTGGCCAGCAAGATCTCCGGATCTGTCCCCCATTGAGCATGTTTGGGACTGGATGAAGCGTCGTCTCACGCGGTCTGCACGTCCAGCACGAACGCTGGTCCAACTGAGGCGCCAGGTGGAAATGGCATGGCAAGCCGTTCCACAGGACTACATCCAGCACCTCTACGATCGTCTCCATGGGAGAATAGCAGCCTGCATTGCTGCGAAAGGTGGATATACACTGTACTAGTGCCGACATTGTGCATGCTCTGTTGCCTGTGTCTATGTGCCTGTGGTTCTGTCAGTGTGATCATGTGATGTATCTGACCCCAGGAATGTGTCAATAAAGTTTCCCCTTCCTGGGACAATGAATTCACGGTGTTCTTATTTCAATTTCCAGGAGTGTATTTCCACTGATGTTGAATCAATTCGTTCCCTCCCTCTACCACGTTGCACACTAAAAGAACCCATCTTTTTAAATTTCTGAATCATTTTCTCCAGATCCACAGCAGTCATCTCAGACCAATGCCTTTTTTCAAACCCTTCAGTGTCCGGAACTTCTGCAAATAGTGATGTGTACACAGTCATCATTCTTGTAATACAGCTATGCAAGCAGAGCGCAATCCTACATTGAGACAGTCATTGTGAACATCGCAGATGCAAAAGGAGGAAAAGCCATGTACCCAACATGTTTTTACCAACTTAAATCAGTCATGCACAGGACAGGTGTTTTTATTTACATTTTCTAACACATACAGCGCCATCTATTGATCAAACTTCACACTTTTTTTTTCTCCTGCCATATGGTTTCCCCATTCTCCGATAATACTCTGTTGCAATTTGACTTCATTCTGACCTGCGCTGTTATTTCTACAGTGTTGTGAAAGTTTAACTTTAATTATAATCACCCTGTTTTAAGTTATTAGTCATTGTCTGACTGAGATGGCAGACTTTGTGTTTCATGAGGTTCCATGTTAGTGCTGTTGCTTTTTCTTGTGTACATTAACTCTCATTAGTTATATTCTTTGTTGACATAGAATATAATCATTGCAATAACTAAGAAATGAAGTACAGTTTTAGAAAAGATTGTTAAATAATTATCTTGAATGCAGACAAATGGTTTATAGTCAGTTCATTGTTATTAAACTTGGAAAACACTCACCATATGCAGAAGCTATAAGAGATTGCCAGCCAGTATGTTACATTACTGTACATTACATTAGTCATTTCTATACGTCTTGCAGAGAAGGGTCTCTGGGATGTGGAAAGGACTTACAGATACAAATTTTAATCAAGTACAATGCAATTAAATGACTTACTATTCAAGAAAACATTTTTTGTTATACCGCTAAAATTATGTATGACACAATGTAAAACAATATTTCTGAGATTTTCTGTGTACACACTTTTCAATGAGTAGAAGAAGTTGCCCAACAGAAATTTCTTTGATTCAGTCTTAAACTCTACAACATTACTCATGAGTCACTTACTGTAAAATGCTCTAGAGGATTTTGAGTATGTGTGTATGCATGTACCTGACTCCTTTCTCCTACTGCTACTAAGCCCACAAAATCTTTGTAGAGATTGTTTTGGGTCCTAGTATTCTATTAATGCTTTTCACTATTTCTTGAGAAAAGAAGAATATTAGTAATGACAAAGGACATTAATAAATACACATACTGTGGAATACTTATCAAAATACCATACCTTTGAAGAGCTCTCTGAAGGATATTCGAGAACAAACACCAGATATTCTTATACTATGCTTCGGTATTTTTAAAATACTGTTCCTGTAAGTTAAGTTTCCTCCAAAAATGGATTGCAAACTTATTAGCAAATAGTGGTGTCTCATTAATTTTATGAAATGTGTTTCCCAATGAAAGTTATGATCTACCTGTAGTCTCAAAATATCAACACTATCTAGTTCTTATGTTTTGTTGTTTGAGTAGACTATTTTTATTGCTTACAATGTGTTATGGTAAGTGACGAATTGTATGTACTGTGTCTTCTCAAAATTTAATGATTATCCATTTAGGCTTAACCATCTGCTGTTTTCAAATATTATTTTAGCTGCCTTCTCAGCTAGAGGACTTGTATTGTGCAGCCCAGAGTAGTGCTAAGGGTAAAGCAGAGCATTTTTATATTTTTCAAATTTTGCAACATTTTTCTTGCAACTGCCACTGTGCCTCAGTGGAGTGATGTAGGTTACATAAGCAGCACTGCAACATCAGGGATGGCTGCCACATTAAGTTCTGCTGAACCAGGGATTCTTTGCATGAGGCTGATGAGCAGGTAATGCTTTCAGAAGATTCAGAGCCAACCAATGGGGAGCAGAGATCAGTCACGTGTGCTGGTTAAATAAAGAGATAGTGGCCGCAGCAGCAGATCGCTCTCTTCTCTACCGGGCCTCCTACTCTATAGATGTGTCTGCCTGCTTCTCTCATTGAGGGCAAAATGCTCTCCACCACTACACAAGGTTCCCTCAACAGTCATAGAATATGATAGACCAAATGTACCCTTTAGAATAGGAGAAGGAGAACAGATCTCCATGTTTTGGCAACTCAGTTATCATTTCATATGGTAGAGTGAACAGTATCAGTTCTGGACAACCACTTATGCTCCTTAACCCACCCTGACATGTACAAGTAGTGTCCTGAAGTGGGATCATCACTGACCTTTACCTATCCACTAACATGAACTGGTAGACACACATGTGCCCAGTGGTACTTTGTTGCCGGTTACATGTCTGCCTGCACCAGATGCATGCACATAAGTTTGCTTGATAAGTGCTCCTGCCACGGCAGTCAGCTGGAATGGCTAAGTAACACTGCTGAGTGCATTATCAGCTGTGTGCCACCACCACCCTAACCAAGCAGAGGCGAGTTGCTTGCAATTGCTGGAATGCCACAGGCCACATTACTTTGATGGATGCAGGACGGTGCCCCAAGTCACCTCCAATGCTATTGTCACCCTTGCCGCCACCACTGACAGTGCCACTGCTGAGGCCACCGTGTTGCTGCTGAGGCTGCCGCTGCTGCCTCCATCACCCCCAATGCTGACACTGACACCATCACCATCTCCACATGATGTAACAGTCACTGCAATGCATTCTGCCAGTTAAAAACTCCAGCAAACTTCCGCTGGAGGTGAGACTTCTTTTTGTGTGCATCAGTTTGGTCTCAACCCAGTTTTATAACCATGCCTGATTTACATCCTGGCCAACCAGCACAGAGGACTGAATCGGCTCCTGATGCTGCAACTTCAGCCATTGATGAGCATGATCACATCATTTTTTTGCAACAGCAGATAAGCTGGCACTTAAAAAATAGAGCTACAGGAATGGCTTAATGTGATAACTCACAAATGTAAAGCAAGAGCTGTGAAAGATGTGGCAATTCCAGGTTCATCAAGAACCTCTAAGGTTGAAACTGAAAAATAGTAACAGATATAGCCAGTAGGCTTCCAGCTGTAAGTTTTGTACTTCCTTTTGCTGGAAATCCAGGCGAAAATGTAACATCATTTTGCAAAATATCAGGAACATGAGATGTACATGAGCATGGCCAGACCATTTTTTGTTAAATGTCACCAAGCTGAAGCTTTCTGGTGATTAACAAACTTATGTTGAATCATTAGATGCACTATGGGAAGTACCAACTGTCGAATTCTTGGCAAAGGGGATAGCAAACCGCTATTCCAATAAGTGTGGGGTTAACTATTATCGTGATTGGTTGTCTGACCTTAGACAGAAAAGCAGGGAGGACTTTGAAGAATTGGCAGACAGAATTAGGGCAGTATCTTGTCACACATATGCCCTAGGGAGAGACAATACATGAAATGAAGTGTTAATTGAAGAAGCTGAAGCAAGAGCCAATGATGTATTCATGTGTGGAATCTATCCACAAATTAGGAGTGAAGTAAAGGTAGCCTTCCCCAACCCCTTGCACGAAGTAGTCAGACTTGCTCTATTATGGGAGGAAGCTGGAAGATTTGTATCTGTCCCCACACATGCCAGTGAAGCACTATATGAGGGAAGCCGAACTGTACAGCTGAACACTGCTGGGATTCCTGTTGTAACACTGCTGGGATTCCTGTTGTAAGAAATGCCATCCCATCAGTCACAAACAAGATTGTTGCCCACAAAATAAGTGGCCAAATTCCCTCAAGAGAAACATTCTAGTAGGCAAAAATAAAGAAAAAAAGAAAAAGAAATCGATCAGCCAAACAGAAGTACACACACATGGAAATGAGCATGGGGTTGGTTCTGCCACCCACTCTCACCCCCAATGGAATATGTGAAACCTATAAAAAGGGGAGACCCCACTGAGGTGGCAAATTCAGTTTTAGAATGCAAGTTCATAGGGAAGACCGTCTAAATTCTTGTGGATATCAGAGCTCAGATTAGTGTTCTTTTTGTTTCTAATAATGACAAGTGTGTGCTAAAACCACCACACTACAATGTAAGAGGACTTGAAGATGAGATAATCATTCTTTCAGGGGCACCTGCACAATAGACCTGCACACTGAAAGGAAAATGTGTGTCCCTGATATGGAAGTAGATAGGAATCACACACAGGACTTTGATGTTATCTTAGGGGACATTTTCTTAACATATTATCAGGCTGCGATAGATACAAAAATGCACTCTCTTCAGTTCAGTGATTCCATACATTGTTTTAGCAGTGAGCGTGCGTCACAATCGCAAGGAACTTGTGAAGGGCAGCCTACCTCACAAGTTCTAACCAAGCCACATATATGGGCACAGATCAGACTTTCTGGTTTATCCACTCACCCAGAATGACTTTTTCAACAAGTTGCAAGCACATGTTAAGAGAGGTTTGAGCAAACCAGAGATTAAGGGGAACAGGTTTCAAATACCTGTGTGTGTTGACAATTTTAGTCAACAGCATATAGAAATACCACATGGTACAATTTTGGCCAGTGGTGAGGCAGTTATAGAAACTGAAGTGGCAAAGCTAAAGCAGTTTAAAAGAAAGAAAAAGAAGCATTTATCAGTAAGGTAGACTTTCATGATCACCCCTTCATTAAGGGATCAGTTAAAGAAGAAATTGTCACATTTGCCAGGGCCAGAGCAAAATCTGTTGTACCCAGTTTTAGAGGAATACATGTGGTTGTTTGAGGAATGGCAGTATTTGCCGGCTACTGGCCTCATACATCATGAAATTCACAGAGGAGACACAAGACCAATCGCACAGAAAGGATATCAAATACCATACCTCCTAAAGTCTGTTTTTGAAGGTACTATTCAGCAGCAGCTGGCTGCGGCGATGATTCAACCATCTGCAAGTCCATAGTCAAGTCCTATCATTGTTGTGCCCAAAAAATTAATCAACAGGGAAAAAGCCTATTGTCTGTGTGTTGATATGTGAGGCAGTAAGCAAGGTTCCCATACCTGATAACTAGCCCTGCCACATATTGATGAGACCTTACACAGATTATGAAACTGCAAATACTTTACTACCCTGAACATGTGTTCTGGATATCACCAAATTCTGATTGCACTAAAAGACAGATGAGAAACTGCTTTTGTGGTTCCACCTGGACTCTTTGAATTCTTACGCATGCTTTTGTTCTAAGAAATGCACCTGCCACTTTTCAAATATTTGCCAACTTGTTAATAAGAGGTTGAAATCTACTTTGTGTCTCAAGTATCTTGATGGCATCATATTTTTTGCGAAAACAATTTAAGAGCATGCTGACAGATTAAGAAATGTATTATCTTGACTCTAAAATGCAAATTTAAGTTTAAATTTAGAAAAATGTTCTTTTGCAGAGTCACAGGTTCAGTACCTGGAACATGTCTTTAGTTAAGAAGGAGATAAGCCAGATCCTAGGCTAACTGAGGCAGTGGATAGTTTCCCAGCACCAAAAATGTTAAAGAGTTACAATCTTTTCTAGGCTTAGCCAGTTATTATCATCAATTTGTACAAGATTATGCTACTATAGTAGAATCATTGAGAAATCTACTAAATAAAGGCACAATGTTTGAATGGACAGAGAAAAGTGAGGCATTGATGGGAAAATTTAGGAACATATTGACTAGTTCACCCCTGTTAGTACACCCAGATTTTGAAAAACCATTCATCCTTTTGATGGATGGATCAGATTACATGGTTTGGGCCATTCTGAGCCATGAAATTGATGGTGAGGAAAGACCAATAGATTATGCCTCTAGGCAAATGAATTCTGCAGAAATTAACTACAGCACTACTGAGAAAGATTTGTTAGCCCTCATTTCGGCAAAAATTACTTTAAATGATACTTGCATGGATGCCAATTCATTGTGGTTATAGACCACACTGCAATGGTATGGATGCTAGAGTTTAAAGGACCCCAGCAGTCATTTGAGTAGGTGGGCATTAAACTATCTGAGTATGATTATACATTTCGGCATAAACCGAGCCATTTGCACAGAAATGCTGACATGTTTAGCAGAAAAATTAGAGTTGTGCAGACAGGTGATCTTTCCATAGAAGAATTGAAAAAATCACATGAGATATGCAGAATGCCATCAGTATGCATCACTCTCTGATTTTGTTGTAGAAGACAGTATGCTACATTGCAAAACCCAGTTGGGTGACAGAGTGGTAATACCTAATGAACTGCAACAACATATAATAGCAGAGTGTCATGACAGTTTACAGCCCTGCCATAATGGGTAATGGGCCACAAATGTGAGAATAGCCTCAAATTACTTGTGGAGAGTTCAACAAACCAACACTGGAAGTATATTCAAAACTGTCTGCCTTGTGCTCAAAGAGCACCTCCACAGAGGACTAAAGTTCCTTTACAAACATTACCAGAAGCATCAAAATCATTTCAGATTGTGGCCTTGAATATCTGAGGCCCATTTCCACAAAGCACCAAGAATATTAAATATGTATTGTCAATTACTGATCACTTTTCAAGGTACTTAATTTTGATACCACTTACGGATATGACTGCTGAAACTGTTCCTTGTACCTTCATCAATCACTTGCAAAATATTATGAACTGAAAAAAGCCAAACTACACCCATTCACCTTAAAGCCAGCAGGTGCCTGGAGCATGTGCACAAAAAAACTATTGTGCAGATGTTATCATATTATGTATCAAAAGCACACTTAGATTGGAACAGATATGTAGGATTCATTGCTTCTGCATAAAACAGTTATGTCTATAAGGCAACAGGATTCTCCCCATGTGAAGCTGTTTTTGGGAGACCCATGAATCAACCTTCTGAAACTGTCAAACTGCCCCCTGGTATTAGTGTAGGCAAAGTGAAAAGGCTAGCCTGCCATCTCAAAGCCATTTGCAAATAGGTTAAGCACAGTAATTCGAAAGACACACAAAAACAGTTGGAACATAGCAACAAAGGTGCTACACTTACTCAGTACAAGCCTGGTGATTTATCATTCATTCAAAATCCTGTGGTGAAAAAAGGATGAATCAAGGAGTTCACTCCTCCTTATGATGCCCTTACCCTCTCTTAAGGATAACTTCTCCAGGGAAAGCTGAAATACAGTTATCTGATCATACTATCATACAGAGAGTATATTTTGACTGGCTAAAGCTGTATCATGAATCGGCTGCACTGCTTCAAGTAGCTCTGCCTGCCTCTCCTTCTAAAGCAACTATGGCACGTAAAAATGCCACAACAGGGAAGCCGAAGAAAAAGGACCTACTGGTGCTAGCCCATCCCCAATATGTCTTAAGGAATAAGCACCCTTATGCCCTTTGCTCTTGGGACTAAATATGTTCCATAAGTGAGCAAAAACATCAATGTTATTGCTGAATAAAGTTTAATAGAAGTTTTATTTATGCAACAGATTGGGAGGATGAAGACAATTGCCAAGGAGATCCATTGCTGTCCCTATACACAGTAAGAATTTGCTAGTGCTTTTTATGTTTATGATCATATGTGTTTATATAAAAGTCATGTTATAAATATAAAGCATAGTTTTGAGAATTAGCAACCAGAGCAGAGAGAAATAATTTTGTAATTAACAATAGGACATGAGGATAAATGTTAAATGAGAGTCATAGTAACTGTTTTTGCAGTCATGGCAAAATCATGCAAATTGCAGAAACACATGAAGCTACAACTGGGCTTTTGATATAGAAATATCTAAGTTACACAGACTAGCATTTGCAACCAGATGTTCCTGGTTGTGGATGAGGACACTTCACGTAGAAAAGACTAAGCAGTTACAAGGTCATTGAATTTGGAAGTCATGTACAACAAAAGACCTCTGTGAGGCATATACGATGTATTTAGTTTACAGAATATTATTGCCACTAGAAACAGATGTAAGTCGTCATAAAAGGCCTCTCAAATGCTTACCAACAACTTTCATTCAGAAATACTCACAAGTCACATCTGAACATTAAATATATTCAAAGACTACTGATTACACTCTGTTAGAGGATTTGTCAGAAACTAGTTCATAAACTACTTCTTATGCTATACTTTTGGAGAATAACTGCTGAATTTTATTGCATCAGCCTTTCTACAGGAGACCAGACATCGATCTTACATATTTTATAATACGCTACATTTCAGTCTAACTTTCATTCTCGTTTAATTGCTATGTAACAAAATGTTGAAGCTGCCTGGGTTTAGAAATACTGCCATTATACTGTAATCACACTTACAAGTGTAAACAAATACTTCATTGTATCTCAATATTATGAATGAGCCAAGAGTCACACACTTAAGTAAAACATCTGTAAATCATTACACCAGTATTTTACACTTTGTTTATGTACACCTCAGTTCTATTGGATAGAGTCTACTACAAATATTTTCAGTAAGTGATTGACATGAGCAAGCTTTTTAAGGATTCTTGTATATGACATAACACAGCCAAGCTCAACACTTATAACTGCTGATTATACATTCATTCAGATTACCTGATACATAACTCAAATAATTCATAAGAACTGCTGAAGTTCTTCATCACATTAATGCCTTTATCACTCCTGTGCCTGCTTACAAAAACAACTAGAAGAACAAGAAGTCTGTCAAGCTAAGTTTACTTCTGCCAGCCTGGAAACAGCAGAACAACAAATTTGTCACTACATATCATCAAACCATAGCATCACATGCAAGTTAATCATTAGATGCTTTTCAACCCTTCTCCATAACGCATATGGGAGAATACATTAGTCGAAATGGTCCATTGACATTATGCATTATGTCGCAAACAGCACCATTCTACAAGCACATGGCTCTGTGAGATCGAAACAGAAAAATGGCTGCATTGTGACATCACAGAGCCTTTAGCCACCAGCTCCACACTGTGCTCCACATGTTGGTGAGGCGCCTGTGCAAGGACACACACCCACACCGCAAGCTAACTTTCCAAATATCGAAAAATGAATTCTTCTCGCCAAGTTTGTATGTTGTATCATACTTTAACAATGAAATTTTGTAACAAGAAAGTGAAAATTAAACCCAATCATCATCTGAATAGTTAGGCATCTGCCTAATGACTTGAATAAAACCAGTTTTTGAAGGTACAGTACTCATATGGGTAATTTGGTACAATCCTTGCATACCAAAGAAGTATTTGAGTTCCTCTTGGAGGAAAAAATAGGCATATTGACGACCTCTAATGCAACTTAACTGCATCACATGATGGGAAACTCAGGATATTAATGCCAACAATTCTGAATAAAAAGAGTTATTCCAACCCTGTACAGTCACTGATTGTCAGCAGATTGGGCCATCCTACCTGTTGCAGTAGATGAGGCAATTGATGGAGATTCATGTTTTAGCAGGTGCCAATACAGCAAGCACTTTTGCAAAAGTTCTCACTATGTGAGAGAGAGGCAATACAATATACTACAGCATAGACAGCTCTTGCCAGGCAAATCAATGTCTAACACAGACTTTAGTCCAAGCAGTGATTTCTAATGGAAATGCAAAATTGTGAAATATTACTTTATAGCACAATGTGATAGAGACTTATTATTGACGATATGCGGTAACATTTCACCTAGGTGAGACAAAATTTGTCATTTGTTAACAGCTGTACTGAACCTCTTGAGCAACCATACATAGCCAGTCTATTAAACTGTCATTTTTACTTGCATTTAGTATCCCTTGAGGAACTTATGTAAAGGTAATTACATGTGCTTTGCATACAGAACTAAAAGAAACCAGTGTGTACCATAGATCAAAACTGATTTTGCTGCTGCATAAACAAATAAAAGACCACTGAATGTATTTTTCTTGCGTGATTTTCGGTGCTAGCTGCCTGCACTACAGAAGAAATGCTCAAGACACAGGAAAGACACTTGACCTGCTGAGTCTCATGTAGCATTGCTGATAAGCACTTAGCAGCAGACCAGCCACACCAAACATACATTTGCTGCAATCCTCAATAGTGTATGTAATGTACTTAAAAACTTTGGAGTAAAATGTTATTTCATCTCTCTATATTTGCAAATCACAATAACATAATTGTGCATACCTGTCTATGCACATGTGAACCATACATTAGATACAACAACCAATTTAATTTGAATTAATTTTATTTCATCTATCAGATGCTAAACACAATGTTCTGAAACAAATACCTTATGCTTTAAGCAATTTATTTATGATATACTGCACAGACAAACAGTCTACGTGCATCAATGTAAGTTCATCGCTGGAGAATCCGCAGCCGCTGTCTACAAGAACCTTTGAATCACCTCGATAACTGATTGGATGCTGGAGATAAGTCAAAAAACCACCACAAACACCACTGAGGAGTTAGCAATCAAGGATAACTTGGCAGCAAAAACTTGATAATGAAGAACATAGATATCAGGAATAAAAACACGCACAGATACCAAACCTCGATGGATAACCACACAATTATTAACACATTTGAGAGAGCTTGAAATTGTCAGCAATACATACAAGAGATCATTCCTTGCTTCTACACCACGAGAATAATATTGAAGTATACGAGCATAACAGACCATGAGACAAGCTGTTAGACACGTACTACTCAGCACTTTCATGTAAGTTATACTGACCAAGATCAGAAATATGTAATACTGAAGATAATAACTAAACTATTATCTCATCTGCTCCTGCTCTGCCGCTATTTATATGTGTTATTTAAGAAAAGATATATTTTGCTAATTTAATGTTTGGAGCTCCACCTTAAAGCATTGTATTTCATGTAACATGTTCATGTATTTCCCTTGACAGTCCACCTCTTCTCTCTGAGCTTGACCACCATTTGAAGATGTGTTTTAATTTTATGAATAGGTGTGAATATTTCAATGCAGTTAGATATTGCTAAGCACAAGCCTTTGGGAATTAGCAAATGTAATTAGTCCACTGGATAACAATTTTGTTTATTTGTAAGTGATATCTATGGGAAATACCCTAGCTTTGAGGACATTTCTCTTCTTGCTCTTAATATTGTAAATCATTTTTCGAATTATAGACATTTTTTGTGCCTGACCTGAGGCACAATATGCTCATTCAGATGCACTTAATTTATATTTGGCTTATGGTAATAATCTCCATCTTACAGATTACAATGGATTATTCCCATAAGAACTACCATAATTATTTGTGTAACACAGCTCTGGAACTTTTGTTCACCTTGCCAATACCACAAGCTCTAGCTTGCACCTGAATTAAGGAATACTAAATATCACATACAAATAGCATCACTACCATGCCCCTAAGCAAATGGGAACTTTGTACTGCATAGTTCTGTTAATCAGTTCAAGATAGGCTATAGTGTGGAACAATTCAGATAATACAGTTCCTTCATGCTACTGGTGGGACATGGAATAGGTGCATCCATTGTGCTGGGATTGACCAGTGGGTGCCCACTGCTGCATTGTTGCTGCAGTTAATTTTTTGACCCTCCCGCTTTCATCACTTAGCCTATTACCATGTTGTCAGCTCTATTCTATATTTCTTTCTTCAGTTGTTGAGGAACTAGCTGGATTAATCATGACTAAATCCCCTGGCAGTACCAGCACTATCATATTCTTTCCCAGCCATTTAATATTGAGGTATCACTCCTCTCCTGTTGCAGTATCCATATTATTTTAATCAGACCTAATCATGAGATATCAGCCACCACTCCAACTAGTCAGGCACACAAACTCCACTTAAAGGAAGATAAACATGATAATTCATGCCTATTTTAGCAAACAACATTGGATTAGAGAAGCCAATGAATGCCCCCTACTCCAACGTTATACTGATAACACTAATGACTAGGTGCACTCTGCATGCGATGTCCTGGCACAGAAGCACCAGATTGCACTTCTAGTGTGGACACATATTTATGCCTTGTTGATATCCCTAAACTTCTTTGTTCATTTGCTACTGTTTTCTGACAAGTGTCACTTTCTGACAACTTACTGCTAGTCTGTAATTTCACTCACGAAACACTGAAGCATACATTAGTTACCTAACAGCTTCAGGTTTGTATTCAGACAAAATGGATCAACAAGTAGTAATAAATTATGGTTCCATTGTAACTTAATGTGCATGCAGATAGCTCAGTGTGGTTGCCAACCACATGTGTTACAGGCACATAGCTTGGAATAAAAAATGTTTCCTTAGTCCTTAGAAGATCAAGACACTTATCTGTTTTGTTTTCATGCCAAAAGTGCATTAGAGGGTTTATCTGTAAATTAAAATCTATTTGTCCAGCTTTCACATTTTTTTCCCATAGCCATGCTCTCAATTCTACTCAACAACTCTCCTAATATTTCACCAGCTTCTTTCAATGGCAAACTGGCAACATCATCTAATGTAAACACAAATACAGCCTGCGATAGAACACTGCTGCCTACAGTTCTGCCCGTACATGATGTTCTACTTACATACTATCAAACACACGTCACTATGCATTTTAATGAATTTCAATACTCTATACATACCAATTAGTACATGTGTCCTACAGTATCACTCAACACTGGGGTGAGGAACTGTGAACTTGCATTATTCCTAACAAAAACATCTACTTCTCCTTGCCCTCATATTTTTCTGACAGAGTAAAAACCTTGGTTCGTCCCTGTTGGCAATAGCTTATTGTATTCCATACACCAGCCCATTACAGTATTTTTGATTTGTATTCAACCCATTGCCATGTCCACAACTTTTCAGGTCACTTTAGTGGATGATGTCTTTTGTTCAGTATGTCTTCATGCAATATAACTGCCCCTACTATTAAGCTCTCTGCACATTTAGTTTATAACTATAACAATAGCCTTAGGCCTTTCCTGCTGTACCTACCTGAAGTGCCAGTCCCCTTGCCACAACTACATAGTTGTCTGACATTATCCAGTGCATCTTGGACTCACCTCTTAGAATCCATCAATAAACACCTAGCCCAGGAGCATGGGCAAATTTCTCTTGATCATGCTACTGCACACCCTGCCGAATGACACTCAAAATTATTCCAATTGAGTGGTCATTCTGAGTGTTATGTCTGAACCTTTAGCTCTACTTGTCATTGGCTTTATTATATGGATTTTATATAAATATGACTATGGTAAATCACATGAGCAAGCACCACAGGCTGTACTAGATTTCAAACCAGTTAGTAAATATCAGGGATGAAAAGGTCACTTCAAAGGCATGGCACTCCTTTAGGTTAAGATATGAATTCTATTTCTAGTAATTAGTCCATTTCTGCTGCAGTTCCAATCAGACCAGATAAGCAAAGTGAAAACCTACATTTATTTGTTAACTTTAAATATCAAGTGTTTACTAACTATTATGAGTTATGTAAAGTTTCTGTAATTCATTTCTTTTGTAATCATGTCTTTAATGGCAAACTGTTGTATTTCTAATGACAGTCATTATTACTCTTCTGTTCCTTTCTATGAAATGTAAACTACTCAAACCCCCACTGATGCGACTCCCGTCTGTGAGTGTTGCAGTCACCAGTAGTCAACCCACTTGTTGCATGTCGGCCGTGACACAGGGACCTTATCACGGTGCCCTTGTAACCATGCACTGGCTCAACTACAGGGCAGCTGCCTGCCGCTACTACGCTCAGAGCCATGCATGGTTGACAACCATCCACTGCACCAACTCCAACAATGTCGCACATTTGAGAAGTAACATTTTAAACAAGCAAGAAGCTTCAAGAACTAATACTTTTGAACATGATTTATTGCAATACTGAAACTTTGTGCACCCTGCTTGCCCCTCGTATTTTTTCAACATTTCATTTACACTCTCCATTAGGATAAGTCCCCTTTTCTTAAAACACTAAATGTCAACCAACCTCCAGAAAGCTGTTTAGACAGTTACACATTACTTGATTATTATCAAACTTTATGCAAATCAATTAATGACCCGTAACTGGCTCTCACAGGAGGGGGAGGGAATTGTGCAGCCCAAAGTGGTGTTAAGGCTAAAAAAGAGCATTATTTTCTTTTTCAGATTTTGCAGTATTTTTCTTATGACTTCCACTGTGCATCAGTGGCACTGTGTAATGGGGATGCATCCCATGCTTGGTTCTGCTGATCTAGGGATGCTATCCACAGGGCTCATGAGCAGGTTACACTTTTGTAAGGTTCAAAGCCAACCAATGGGAGAGAAGATATCAGCCACGTGGCGGGTGTTGGTTGACCAGTGAGACAGTGGCCACAGCAGTGGATTGCTCTTTTGCCTATCAGCTCTCATACTCTACAGATGTGTCTGCCTGCTCCTCCCATTGAGGACAAAATACTCTCCACCATGATGCGTGGTTCCCCCCATGGTCATAGCAGATGGCAGACCAAATGTATCCCATAGAATAGGAGGAGGAGAATAAATCTCCATTTTTTTAGCAACTCTAGAGTGAACAGGATCAGTCCTCGATGCCCACTTATGCTCTTTAATTCATCCTGACATGTACAGTATTACTATTTATTCCTAAGCTTCTATAATCTGTAAAAAGGGCAAAATTTTTATCTTCTTTCAATCTTAGTGGTAGATCATTGTAAAATAGAAACAACAATGGACCTTAAACACCTACATCTACATACATGCTCCACATGTCACTGTACAGTGTGTGTCAGAGGGTACCCTGTATCACTTCTAGCCATTTCCTGTCTTATTCCAATCACAAATAGAGCAAGGGAAAAATAATAGACTATATTCCTCTATACAAGCCTTAATCTCTCAAATCTCATCTTCATAATACTTATACAAAATGCACGTTGGCTGCAATAGAATTGTTCAGAGGTTCACTTCAAATACTGGTTCTCTAAATTTTCTCAATAGTGCCCCTCAAAAAGAACATTGCCTTCCCTCCAGTGATCCTCATTTGACTTCCCAAAGCATATCTGTAATATTTGTGTGTTGTTCAAACCTACTGGTAATTAGCAGCTTGCCTCTGAATTGCTTCAACATTTTCCTTTTATCTGACGGGGTGCAGTACTCAAGAATGGGTCACACTAGTGTCCTGTATGCTGTCCGCTTTACAGATGAACCACACTTCCCTAAATTTTTTCCAGTAAACTGAAGTAAATCATTCCCCTTCCCTATTGCCAGTGTTACATGCTAATTAGACTTCATATCACTTTGCAACATTGCATCTAGATATTTAATCAATGTGACTGTCAAGTAGCACAATGCTTATGGCATAGTCAAATATTATGGGTTTGTTTTTCCTGTTTACCTGCATTAACTCACATTTTTCTAAATTTTGAGCAAGCTGCCATTCATCACACCAATTAGAAATTTTGTCTAAGTCAACTAGTATCCTCCTACAGACAGTCAGCAATGCCATCTTCCCATACACCACAGTATCATCAACAAACAGCTATAAACTGCTTCTCACTATGTCCACCAAATCATTTATATATATAGAAAATAACAGCAATGCTATCACACTTCTCTGGGGCACTCTTCACAATACCCTTGTCTCTGATGAACTCTCGCTGTCAAGGATAACATAGTAAGTTATGTTACTTAAGAAGTCTTCAAGCCACTCACATATCTGGGGTCCTGTTCTGTATGCTCATACCTTCATTAGCTGTCTGCAGAGGGGCATTGTGTCAAATGATTTTCATAAATCTAGGAATATTTAATCTGTCCATTGCCCTTCATCCATAATTCAGAGGATACTGTATGAGAAAAGGACAAGTTGAATTTTGCATGAGTGACACTTTCTAAAACGATGCTGCTTTGTGGGCAAAAGCTCTTCTGTCTCAAGGACATTTATTATATTTGAACTAAGAATATGTTCAAGAATTCTGCAGCAAAACTGATATTAAGGATATTTGTCTGTAATTTTGTGTGTCCATTCTTTTACCCTTCTTATATAAAGGAGTCACCTGCACTTTTTTTCCAGTTGCTTGAGACTTTGTGCTGGGTGAGAGATTCATGAAAACTACAAGTAAGTAAGGGCCAAAGCTTGTTTGCTTTCAATTCTTTCAGTTGTTTCTCTACACCAGTAATGCTTATTACAATGTCCTCCATTGAGGAGTCTGTGGGATGATCAAATGATGGTATGGTAGTACAATTCTCCTGCATAAATGATTTCTTAAATGTGAAATTTCAAACTCCAGCTTTACTTTTACTATCTTCTACTGATCAATTAATGACTGGATAGAAGCCTTAGACCCAATTAGTGATTTTGCATAGGACCAGAATTTTATGAGGTTCTTGGCAACAGGACTTTGTATAATACCATGTCTGATTGTTTAAAATTTGAATGCTTTTTGCTCCATGATTCACATCAACCTGATTCACTCTGCTTTCTGTCATGTGGACAAGATACAAATCATTAACCCACTGCATTTATTATTTCATATCATGTTAATTTTTGTATGAGTATATAAAAATGTTCCCAGTGGTAATAGTCTCTGTTTCTTTTTTTTTTTTTTTTTTTTTTTTTTTTGTTTGTTTTTGTTTTTTTTTTTTTTCTTCTAGATCATTTTCCACTGTAATTACAGCATGTTCATTTCACTTATGAAATTTGTTATCAACAATGCATCTAAGTTTGAGAGTAATAGAGATGCTGAAAAGTACAAAACTAGGAGGAAAAATAATCTGCATTACCCTTTTATCAATCCAACTTTGTGACAAAAGGGGTGAAATATACATCTATAAAACATTTTGACTATCTTCCCACAGAAATAAAATGACTGAGAGGTAGCAGACATGTTTTCAAATGTGGATTAAACATGAAACTTCCTGACAGGTTGAAACTGTGTGCCGGACCGAGACTCAAACTTTGGATCTTTGTCTTTCGTAGGCAACTGTCCTACCAACTGAGTTCCCCAATCATGACTTGTGACCTGTCCTCACAACTTTACCTCATCTCCTACCTTCCAAACTTCACAGAAGCCCTCCTGCAAAACTTGCAAGACCGGCAATCCTGTAAGAAAAGATACTGCAGAGAGAAGGCTTAGACACAGCCTGGGGAATGTTTAAAGAATGAATTTTTCACTCTGCAGTGGATTGTGCACCAAAACAAAACTTCCTGAAAGGTTAAAACTATGTGCTGGACTGAGACTCTAACTTTGGACCTTTGCCTTTCATTGGCAAACACTCTACTGACTAAGCTACACATGTGAAACTCATGACACATTCCCCAAGGCTGTGGCTAAGCCATATCTCTGCAATGTCCTTTCTTCCAGAAGTGCTAGTCTCGCAAGTTTCAGAGGAGAGCTTCTGTGAAGTTTGGAAGGCAGGAGATAATGTACTTGTGAAAGTAAAGCTATGAGGGTGGGTTGTGAGTCATGCTTGGGTAGCTCAGTTAATAGAGCACTTGCCCACCAAAAGCAAAAGTCCTGAGTTGAAGTCTCAGTCCAGACCACAGATTTCATCTGCCAGAAAGTTTCATGTCAGCACCGAGTGAAAAATTTGTTTTAGATTAAACATCTTTCTCCTTAAAAAATCCCTCTGCATGGCAGAGCAAGGTGAGAATAGTTTTGGCTTGGGGACTACTTTGTGGAAGCACAAGTTAGCTGAGGCCCGCACCTTTTAAAATGGTTGCATACATTAGTTAACTCTGCATTACAGAAAAGGTATAAATTGTTACATAAAAATTCTGTCTGTCTTGGAAGGTCACAAAAAAACCATTACTGAGCTGCATGCGGCCCGTGGACTGCTATTTGCCCACACCTGCCTTAGAGGAACTCTTGTACAGAAATTCTTGTATGCAGGGATTCTTATGCAGAAAAAGGCCTGTAAATGGTCAGCATACACCCATACAAAGGTTTTCAGTGTTTACAATACATGTTCAATGTTTGTTTAGTTGACACTTTCCACATCATAACATTTACCATGAACATCACACATGGAATACATAACTAACTAACTAATTAACTGTGTAGCCAATAATTGGGAAGTTATAGTTACATTTGATACTGTTCACCCCAAGAAAGTACTCTGAACATGAAGAACTTAACATCTCACTGATGGTGAAGTTACTAGAGACAGATTAATGAATCAACAGAACAATGATAAGGGAAGAAGTAGCCATTTCCTGTTTTAAGGACAATACCACCATTCACCTGCAGTGATTTAAAGGAACCATGGAACCCCTGAATCAGGATGGTTGAATACGAATGCGAACCTTAATCCTGAATATGAATCTACATCACTCAGACGAGTAATTTGTGTTTTCATTGTTTTGCAGTTTCTAGAAAACTGTTTGAATTCATATCTATTTCAAATGGTTATGTTATAAATGAAGTATTGACTTAAACTATATGAGAAGTTGACCGAATCTGCACATCATAAACAACTGCTCATTATTTATTCTATCTGCTGATAGACTTGTTTTCTTTATTGTATTGTTTCATTATTTCACTTTGATGTCTTCTGTTTCTCAGTTAAAGTTTTCCTGCATTCAAATTTATGTATTATATTAAAAATGCTGAAAGTGTTTAATTATTGTTTTGAAATGTTCTGTTTTTTTAATGTCGTCATTTGATACAGTTACCTCATCTAGGACTTATTAAATTTCACTGAGCCATTAATATTTCTTTCTTTTTGTTATTGAAATATTGGAAATTTTGGCGCCTTCCATTCCTTTCTTATGTTCAAAATACACAGCAGGGCTTTCCTGGATTGAGTCTCAGAGCTTTGGGAGATTTGTGTGGACTTCTTTACTGTTTCTTAATCTGCAACTATCATTTCCACTGTTTTAGTTCTAAGAATTTTTCTTTTTTCTCCATTTGCCTTATTTCCCCTATTGTGAATGTAACTCTTCATTCAACTATGTAGCACATGCCTAATTTTTCTACTTGTCTGTACTGACTTTTTATTGCTGGTGTCCTTGGACAGCTGGTTTGTCATCTTCAATTTTACAGTCTGACATTTTATACAACTTTTAGGGATTCTGTTTCTTGAATTGTTTCTCTGGGGTATTTAAAGTTTGGAAGATCACTAATTTTGGAAAAATAATGCTTTAGTGATTTGGGTGCATATGAGATGTTGATTATGTATTCTGTTTGTCAATCCATCTTTAATTAAGGTGTCCTCTAAACCTTATCCGATCATAAGGAATACGACAGACAATGTCCTCTAATTCTTGCCCTTTCTCTTATCCATCTGCTCTTTTTTCTGTACTCTGAAACACCCAAAATGCATAATCCCACATAAAATGAGGGTGAGGTAAGATCTGTTTATTCATTTATGATGATTTCAAGAAATCTTCCACAATTGCATAAAAAAGTTTTGATGACAGAATGTCTTCTTGGCTGTTTCATTTTGCAATTCAAAACTTTCCACATTCTCTTGGTGTAATTGAATGGAAACTGTAGCCTTGTTGTATCAATTATTCAACATACTAATGTAGATAGATTTTATTCCTTGTTTTTCAAGAGCTGCACACACAGATTTTATAATGACAGAGATGAACACTTTTCTCATAGCCTACAAAACCAGCATAAAGTGGTACGTGATATTCATTACTTCTTTCTGCAACTTAGTTGGTACATAGTCCACTAAATTAGATTCTCTTGCACGGTCAGCTTTTTCCCCGCTGGATTAAGAGTAGATTTATTCTAGACAATTAGTAATAATTTTAATAAAACTGTTATATACCACTAACAAACAATTACTGGATCTATAGTTCTTCAGATATTTGCTGTTCTCTTTTTTGTTAATTACAGCACTGTCCCATTATCTGTTATTGTCCTGAAAATTTGGAAATTTGTGGTAAGTTCCTATGTGACCAAACTGCTGAGTCGTCGGTCCCTTGGCTTACACACTACTTAATCAACTTAAACTGACTCATGCTAAGGACAACACACACACACACACACACACACACACACACACACACACACACACACATACACACACACGCCTGAGGGAGGACTCGAACTTCCGACGGGGAAACCGTGCTAATTGTAGCAAGGTGCCTCAGATCGCTCGGCTATTGTCCTGAAACACAAACTTTACATTAAGTTTACTTAGGCCTGTGAAATCTTAAAAAGTGGCTGGTTATAGAAATTTTCTCTATTTATTGTTCAACTAATTCAACATTTGCAAGGTGTAACCTCCCTTAATTCAAAGCTAGCAAACACAATTTTAGTAGTTGTTTCCATGCCTCTCTTTCTCTCTCATCCCTACCAGTTGAAGCCTGCAACGTTCTTAAATTCTTCATGGTCAGATAGTCTTCCTCGTGTCTTCATCTTCTCTGCTATACTCTGGTACTGCCTTTGTCCATCTTCAAACGTTTCTTTGTGCGATATGTCCTACCCGTTTCCATTTTACAGCCCTTTTCACAACAATCTGAATGCCTATTATTGCTCGTAAGTATTCACTTCTTTTCTGAACTGTCTTATAGAGACCTAGTAGTGAACTTTCCATAGCTCCCTCAGCTGTTTGTAATTTTCATTTGAAACACTCTTTTAAAATACAAGTTTCACAGCTATTAGTTAGAACAGAAGAAACACACTTTTCAAAAACAAACTTTTTTTTAAAGTTTGTTGGCATATTAGATTCAAAAATAGGTGTATTTCTTCCATAAGCCATACACCCTAGCAAGATTCAGTGAAAAATTTCAGGTTGTAAGTCTCCTAGGATATCAATTAACTGTCCCAAATAAACATATTTGATAACATTTTTAGGCAGTCATTGTTCAAAATTATTTGTCTTTCACTTATCCATCTGTGCTAGTATCTGTTTTGGGGAGCTATATCTTAAGGCCCACTTTCTCGCAACTCTCAGATAAATTTTTTACAGAGGATTACAATTTTATCATATCGTTGGCTAGGACTACTATATTGTCTGCAAATCTCAAGTTAGAGACTCTCTCTCCATTTATTCTAGTTCCTCTTTCCTTCCAAATAATTTTGGGCATAGCCATCTCAAGGAGTGCTATAGACAGTTTTGGAATACAGCAATACTCTGCTCTATGGCTCTTTCAATGCAATATTCCCTCGTGTTTTTTTCTATGCTGACAGAAGTCATCGAGGTATCATAGATGGATTCTGTCAGCGAGGAAAATGAAAGAAAATTTTCGATTGGAAGAGGAGTAAAGCAGAGTGACCCTGTATCCTAGAAACTGTTTATGACAGTCCTTGAGATGATTAGCATACACTACTGGAAATTGAAATAAGAACACTGTGAATTCATTGTCCCAGGAAGGGGAAACTTTATTGACACATTCCTGGGGTCAGATACATCACATGATCACACTGACAGAACCACAGGCACATAGACACAGGCAACAGAGCATGCACAATGTCGGCACTAGTACAGTGTATATCCACCTTTCGCAGCAATGCAGGCTGCTATTCTCCCATGGAGACGATCGTAGAGATGCTGGATGTAGTCCTGTGGAACGGCTTGCCATGCCATTTCCACCTGGCGCCTCAGTTGGACCAGCGTTCGTGCTGGACGTGCAGACCGCGTGAGATGACGCTTCATCCAGTCCCAAACATGCTCAATGGGGGACAGATCCGGAGATCTTGCTGGCCAGGGTAGTTGACTTACACCTTCTAGAGCACGTTGGGTGGCACGGGATACATGCGGACGTGCATTGTCCTGTTGGAACTGCAAGTTCCCTTGCCAGTCTAGGAATGGTAGAACGATGGGTTCGATGACGGTTTGGATGTACCGTGCACTATTCAGTGTCCCCTCGACGATCACCAGTGGTGTATGGCCAGTGTAGGAGATCGCTCCCCACACCATGATGCCGGGTGTTGGCCCTGTGTGCCTCGGTCGTATGCAGTCCTGATTGTGGCGCTCACCTGCACGGCGCCAAACACGCATACGACCATCATTGGCACCAAGGCAGAAGCGACTCTCATCGCTGAAGACGACACGTCTCCATTCGTCCCTCCATTCACGCCTGTCGCGACACCACTGGAGGCGGGCTGCACGATGTTGGGGTGTGAGCGGAAGACGGCCTAACGGTGTGCGGGACCGTAGCGCAGCTTCATGGAGACGGTTGCGAATGGTCCTCGCCAATACCCCAGGAGCAACAGTGTCCCTAATTTGCTGGGAAGTGGCGGTGCGGTCCCCTACGGCAATGCGTAGGATCCTACGGTCTTGGCGTGCATCCATGCGTCGCTGCGGTCCGGTCCCAGGTCGACGGGCACGTGCACTTTCTGCCGACCACTGGCGACAACACCGATGTACTGTGGAGACCTCACGCCCCACGTGTTGAGCAATTCGGCGGTACGTCCACCCGGCCTCCCGCATGCCCACTATACGCCCTCGTTCAAAGTCCGTTAACTGCACATACGGTTCACGTCCACGCTGTCGCGGCATGCTACCAGTGTTAAAGACTGCGATGGAGCTCCGTATGCCGCGGCAAACTGGCTGACACTGTCGGCGGCGGTGCGCAAATGCTGCGCAGCTAGCGCCATTCGACGGCCAACACCGCGGTTCCTGGTGTGTCCGCTGTGCCGTGCGTGTGATCATTGCTTGTACAGCCCTCTCACAGTGTCCGGAGCAAGTATGGTGGGTCTGACACACCGGTGTCAATGTGTTCTTTTTTCCATTTCCAGGAGTGTATTTCAACTGGCATTACTGCATTGCTAAGTTTCCGGCCACGGAGCTGTGTGTTTGCTATGTATAGGATGCAATGGCACGAACATTGGAATATTATTTTATTACATATTTTCAATCTTTAATAGCCATTCTCAAGAGGAGGCTTTGTAAGCTCTTTGTGCCTTGTTTAGTGAGCATCTAATAAGTGAATGAGATAAATCGAGTTGCAACCATGTAACATACACTAGACTATTGCTAACATGGTCATTCCTTGCACACATGGATGTCAGACTAGTGGAAGTGCCAGCTTATTATCATAACTTTCCTTTAAGCTATTTGATTCTCTCTTCATCTGTTAAAGATTGGTCATTAAAAGTTGCTCATTAAACATTATACACAGCAGCAACAGGTTTCTGTGAAGAACCTGAGTTCAACTTATTTCTGATTTCGAGTTTCTGCTTGAGGTCCAGCATAACATGTTTCCTTTGGAAGGCATTCTACTGAACTGTAAAGATAGCCACAATTTTAAGCATATATAGCATTGTGTAACACTGTAATTAACTAACATTAATTATTGTAAGGAAGAATTCATTACCATATGTGTCATTTCTGCTTGAGCAACTGGAGGCTGGATGTGGGCCAGGCCGTATTACTGAGGACCAGATTAGCAAGGATTTAGTGTACTTTCCTGTGCCTTGCAATGTGTTCAGATTTCGCCCTGGTGACTGGACATTCACAGTTTATGTGTAGACTTCAAAGAAACTTTGAAATATGGAGCACACTTCATTTCTCAGTTACAGAATATAATTTTATGATATATGGAAAAGAAATACCCTTTGTATCACCTCAGCTACAAAATACTGTACTCATACCAATGACTTTGAGTTGTTAGCTAATTTCAAGCAGTTCAAATTACATGCATACATCTTACACACTGCTTGAAATTAGCTGTCTGAAACTAGTCGTAAGGTAAATATAATAACAATCTTCCAAAACCCAAGTAGAACAACAGTTACTGCCCGACGAAACAGCATAGCTGTGGAGATCAGAATCAACTAAGTATGTAATTTTATGGAAGCTAGCCTAAATTAGTTGTTTTATATGTATGCTGTGCATCCTGTTTCACACCGACATCACTTTCAACAGTATCTATAAAGTAATCATCAGAAATATTAAAGACTAGAAGAGTTCAGAGCTGCAATAACTTACTCAATTAATTCTAGAGTATTAATTTTTGCTTCTGTTGCATTGTTTCTGATTTTACTACAACTCACCAGCAAGATTTTGAAACATGATATCAGCTTTGTATCTGTTGGCTAATACTTATTGCTTTTAACACTCTGGAGACCAATCCCAAGCATAGCACAGACCACAACTTTGTGTTAAAAAGGCTGTGCCTCAGTATAGATTGGGCTGCAATTTTCTTGCCATATGAGCAATCTATTGCTCAAAAACGGGACTCATTTCAGTTGAGAACAATGTACAGATGTCTCGCTAACTGGAAACTGAATGGAGCAGCCTTCTGTTGTGAATTTCTAGTTATTTTACTGTCGCAAATGGTTGAGATAATATGATTGCACTGACGTAATTCTGTGCATGTAATCTTTAGGTTTTGCAGTCTGCTGTAAGTATGATACAAATATGTCACGTTTATTAAGTGAGCAAGAAATTTTGGAAACTCATGAGAAATAAATTGCTCGATAACTCACCACAAACTTTTTTCTTGCGAGGATAATTATACTTTCTGTCACCATTATTTTAAAATCTGTAAGCATCAAAGAACTAAAGTAAATACGAACAATAAATCTTGAAGTTTGGCAGTTATTTAGTATGTATTACCCTTGAAGACATATCAATTACACATGTTCTAGTAATGCTTTAAATAATAGCATAAATGGCCGGTTTCATAAGGCCGATATCCTTCTATGTTGCCAGCCTCCAAAGTGTTCTTCTTACTACTTCTTACTACTTAGTGAAATTAATGTTTACACTGCTTGTGGAGTTCTTTATACCACTAGGAGTCAGCCTGTGTAGATTGCACTCATGTGTTTCTTAGTCTGAATTTTAGTAATAAAGTTTGGCCTAAATAATCTGAGAGGTGATAATTTATAGAATCTGTTGAGACAATTTGATCCTAATTTGTCATGGCATTGATGTATTAACCAAGCATGTGTGAAGTATTCTACAAGGAACTAGTCCAAGCAGATCTTTGCACCCCACCCACATACACACCTCCTAACAATCCACTAGGTAACACTAAATATCCACGGCCAGATGATTTTTCTGGTGTTGTGGTAATAGAATCAGTCTATTTATTCATAGAGATGGTTTGAGGCTGAAATGATACAAGTGCTCTCTTGAGGTGTCAGGCTCAAGAGTGCTACCAAAGGAGATCCTAGTGCAAACTTTGTACACAGGGAGTATTACGTGCTCTGTAGTCAAGTGTTGCTACGGTATAATCATGTATTTCAAAACAATGAATGTTATCTACAGATTGCTGGTGTTCCATCATGACTGCAAGTGGTACCGACTCTATAACAACTGCTTCAAAGCCATCTGTTTTATTATCTAAGCTATATTCATTTTAATGAAAAAAGACACAGTATTCTCATATGAAATTCTGTGTGGATACATACACTGCCATTATCTAGTATAGCTGACTAGTGGTGAACTTGTACACTTGTCTTGCAGATGTATTACTTCACTGGTACGGAAGTTCATGACTGATTCTCCCAAAATCTTAATTTTTGTGGTTGGGTGGAATGAATAAATGAGCAAATCCAACTTATTATTTACCGTTCGTAGGCTCCTTGTTATTATAAAGTGATGGTGACTGCATCATGCAGAACCTTCTTTCTATGTTGCTTATGTTGTCAAATATTATATTTTTAAAACTCATGCACACATTTTGAATTCCTTTATTACCATTTTTCATATCTTTATTTACACAAAAAATTTTGCAGCTAAGTTTTGCCCTAGACAATCTGCATGAAGAAAAAATTTACCTGTTCTTACCAGTTGACGGTTACAGATTTTAAGTCTATTTTTTGATGTGTGACAAGACTGTTTGTTATGTCTTTTTTGTCCATGGTAGCTGATAACGCATAATGAGAAACTCTTAAGGTAGCTTCATTGACAACGATCAAATTGGTGATTGATATATAATTCTTCTGTGGTTGTATCCATCTCTGTGCTTTGCTTACACTGCTTATTTTCTTTCGACGTGATTCGAGATTACTAGTTGCACTCCCACAGTTCATAATTGAAATTACCTGAAAGACATTTTTGTGCACAAATTTTACGTTATGTTTCACTACTTACATGATAATGTACTTTCAGCATGCTGTTTTCGTATGCAACTTTTGATCATTTTTCAGAAACAGAAGAGATATTTTGTGAAACTTCCAGTGTATTCAGAACACTTTTTCCTACATGAAATGTGAGATGTCCATTTTCAGCACATTGTTTCTGAATTGTTAACCTTACACTTGTTCATTCAGCTTTGCAATTTCATCATTACAATTCGCACACATTTTCTTTATAACAGAAAAAATAATGTTCTTATGTGATAAATTTTCACACTGGCTGTCATCTTGTTGCCATAAAGTTTGGTGTCACAGCTGGCCTAAAATACTGACAACATCTACTCTCTCAACAGATTTAACTGTAAATTTGTTAAAATTTAAGACTAAACATCCTGATAGAGACAAAATTTGATAAAGTGCCACGACTGTAAGAAATGTTGCTGAAGAAGTCTCAAAACATTTGTCAAAATGGGAGCTGAGTCCTATTTTTCTTTTTAATCTATTTTGAAACTAATGTAGAATAGCAGCTTTCTTACTTAAATAATAGGGATAGGAAAGCAAGGAACAAATGTAATGAGTAAATATAAAGTTGTTTAAGTAGTGTGAAAGTAAAAATGTAAATGTGTTCTGGAAAGAGGAGGAGACGCGCGGGGGGGGGGGGGGGGGGGGGGGGGGACTGAAAATACTTTGTGGCACTGCTAGCATGTGTCTACCTTTGACCCACACCACACCCTCCCAGTTCTCTCTTCTCTGGAGAAGACTAGTGCCTTTGTGCAACAAATTGCTACATTTGTGAGATGTTACAGAGCTGCAATAGTTAAAATGTATCACAATTGGCGTGAATGTAGACACATTAAAGGCTATAAACATGACTACAGAGTATTACAAAGACCATAGTGAATGCTTGGTTTGGTACATAATATATGGCAACAAATGTAGCAGTATGAAGCATGACACCCTGCAATTCTACAGCCATCAATCTGGCAAGATTTCAATCATGATCATGTACTATGGCCCCAAACATATTAGCTAGCCCCATAGAAACCCCACAACCACCCAGACTTGCTTCACAGGTGATCATTGATCAAATCAGTATGTATTATGCAACAAAAAGGGTTATTAACAACTGGAGAAACATCTGACAAGTCATTGTTTTAACTTCTCAGATGAGGGCATGTATGTTTGGCGTCAACAGCAGCTGTTTATCGATTCATCATGAAAGGCAACATCAATGTATCTCAGTAGTGACAGTTGTTTGCTATGGGCAAGTTTCCATAGCAAAGTTTCAATATCTGGTGTTTGTAGAGTGGCCACTAACTTCAGGTATCTCAATCTCTAGTAGTGACATTTGGCAATGATGCAACAATATGCAGCCAATCTGTTTATCAGATTACCTTAGTATGAGTTAAGTGTATTTTTTAGGCAATTAATATGAAAAAGTGGTTTTACTGAATGATGACTATGCAAATGTTTTGTGCCACTGCAAAATTTCAACATGCTCTATCAAATATAAAAAAAAAGGTCCACTCACTCTAAAAATATGCATTTCTATACCTATTTCCTTATGTAATTATCTGCAACATCTATTATTCTATCATTTCTTGTTGGAGATAACTGAGAAACAACAACTACTTCCAACATTACTTGTGTATAAATTTACTGTTCCTTGAGATAAGTAGAGAAAGATTATTATGGAGACCAATGATCCACACATTTTGCAAATGAAGTAATTATGTTCACTTAATTTTAACCCTTTAAATCTGTCAAAAAAATACAAAGCTGACAATACAGCCAAATGGAATAAGGTATGGGCAGAAGATGTGTCAACCCCAGAATAACTATGAAATAAGATAATTTCAGATATGTCTTACTGCAAATGTCTATTGAGTAAACACCCAAAATAAATCGTGATATTATGTAAAGAATTATAAGTTTCCTCAATACATACATCAAACTGCAATGGAATGTTATGAGAAAAGGGGGAAAACGTATGGAGGAAAAATAGTGTGAAAATTTATCAATAGATGGGACTGTATGTGTCAGGATACGTAAATGAAAACAACTGGCATGCGCACAACCCATAGATGTTGGTATACACATGCTGGGTACACGGCTTTTCTTCCTTTTGCGTCTGCGACGTACGCAATGACTATCTCAATGCAGGATCGTGCTCTTCTTGTAAACCTGTATTACAAGAATGATGACTGTGTACACATCACTATTTGCAGAAGTTCCGGACACTGAAGGGTTTGAAAAAAGGCATTGGTCTAATGACTGCTGTGGGTCTGGAGAAAATGTTTCAGAAATTTGAAAAGATGGGTTCTTTTGGTGTGCAACGTGGTAAAGGGAGGAAAAGAATTGACTCAACGTCCGTGGAAGCAGTGGCCACAGCAATGCAGGAGGAGACAGGTGGTGGTGTGCAAATGTGTAGTGCACGGAGAATTGCTCGAACATTGGACACACCTGTGAGCACGGTGTGTAAAATCCTACGAAACATCCCTCTTTGCTATCCATTCAAAATTACCCATGTGCACGAGTTGCTTCCTGTTGACCTGCCAGCAAGAGAGACCTTTGCTTTAAAATTTCTTGCTCGCACTGAAGAGGACAATGATTGGCCATGGAAGATTTTGTAGACAGACGAAGCCCACTTCCATCTGACAGGATATGTCAGTACACAGAATTATCGAATATGAGCAATGGAAAATCCACACGCAGATCAATCAGTACCACTTCATCCTGAAAAGGTCACTGTGTGGTGCAGGTTTACGGCATCATTTATCATAGGGCCATATTTTTTCGAAGAGACAGGTGCTTCCGGTCCTGTTACTTGTACACCTGTACCGTCACTGGTAAGCACTATGAGTGTCTTTTGCGCAAATACGTCATTCCAGCTCGGCAACAACTTGGATGGGACCATTTTTATGCAAGATGGCACATCTAAACACATTGAAAATCCAGTTAATCAGCTGCTGAAGCACCATTTTGGAAATGCTAGAATTATCAGCCACCATTTCCCTACAGCCTGGCTGTCCCGATCACCTGATCTTAATCCAAGTGACTTTTGGCTGTGGGGCTATGAAAGATGTTACATTCAGTGTGCTGATTGCAAATATAGCTGCATTAAAGGCACAACACATTCTGAATATGACCCCAGAAACATTTTGATCAGTTGTGGAACATGCAGTTTCTCAATTTCAACTTGTTGCAGAAAACGGTGGACAGCATAGAACATGTTTTGCACCAGTCAAATGGAAATTAATAATCCGATTTGATTTTGATTGATGATTTTTCATGCGGATTTTAGCCTCAGGACAATTAAAAACTGATGTGATTGATGCTTTCTATGTGGTCTTTGGCCTCAGGACAATTAAAAACTGATGTGAGTGATGCTTTTTATGCGGTTTTTGGGCTCAGCACAATTAAAAACCGATTTTTCCCATCTGATGTGATATGACCTTGCCGTGGTGGATGAGCTTACATAATTAACAGTATCACATATATACATCCATGCACACTGAGTAGTACAGTTTGTTTAACATCAAATTTACACCTTAGGAATGGTTGTGAGATTCATTTGTCATTTGTAATTGACCACTATTAAATTATAATGCTTACAGCGCCATCTATTGTGACATTTTGTAAGTATTTATTTTTCTTCTGCCATACGTTTTCCCCCTTCTCCGATAATATTCCGTTGCAATTTGACGTCATTATGACCAGTGGTATTATTTCTACAGTGGTTTGAAAGTTTAACTTTAATTATAATTACCCTGTATATTTCGTAGCAATACAGAATGTAACAGAATTGGTTCCAATTATTGTGTGTCATTTCACTGACTGTGTTTCATATTGTCACCGGTTGTCAAATTAGTTGAAAAGCCACTAACATAAAACATTTAACTGCTGGTATCTGCACCTGTTACCAGTATTGGCAGTTGGCAGAAAATGTTACTTACTTCCTGTTCACTGTTCATTCACACACATGTATTACACTGAACTAAATATGTGCTACAATAATTTCTGTAGCTATAAAACAACGCAATGAAATATATATGGGAATTAATGGGTGAAAAATAAATACATGCAATATACTGTTTATTTTTGGGCTTTAATAACTGGAAAACTCTGTTTCGTTAAAAAAATTGACAAGCACTGGAATGATAGAATACATTAAAGCCAAAATTAACGAGTATTAAAAGTTTCACGACGTTGTGGTTTTTGGTGAAGTGATGCCACTCGAACCACCATGGTGCGATCGTTTGATATACAGGTGAAGAAGTTTCAGCTTACCATTGTTTAAGCTAGCTAAATGCGGTTGCAAAACTGCCTCTCCAACAATACCGTGTAATTCAACCATACAAAATACAGCAGATTTCCTCACAGAACTTTCTTCGTTATCATATGCCTGTAAACAAAACAAATTATTTATTGAAATAAAAATGAGATAAAGTAGCTAATTAGTCCTAGAAATGTTAACACTTAAAATTTATCTAAAATAATGTAAATATCTGGAAATGATCAAAATATTATATGTTTTGTTTTTATGGTATGGGGTGATATTTTGTTTTTATTTCAGGCTGTACTCTTTCTTTCACACCATAGCACTTTTTTGCTTGTTACATGTGTGAGTCTCCCAAATTAATGATATAACTGAATAATATTTAAGATGGGTGATGTTAACTAGGCAAGTCTTTAATTTCATTTTCATTTTTAACATAACTCTGAATACACTCTGTTGTAAATGATACTTTTCAAACCCCCATTTCCTGTATTCCTGCTGGTCTGTTGATCGATTATATGACATTTACTTATGAATGCAAAAAAGATTATGTCCCTGTGATGCAGAGTTATTTACAAATACCAATTTCTCATTAATGATTTTCCTAATAGTTGAATGTTTGTGTTACAACTGACATCTATCACATAGCAGTTCACATCATATAACAAAAATGTACACAATGTATCACAATATTTCTAATTCACTACCTTCTAATACCATGTCACCCAAAATATGTCTGCTTGTGTCTGTATGTGTGGATGGATATGTGCGTGTGGGCGAGTGTATACCTGTCCTTTTTTCCCCCTAAGGTAAGTCTTTCCGCTCCCGGGATTGGAATGACTCCTTACCCTCTCCCTTAAAACCCACTTCCTTTCGTCTTCCCCTCTCCTTCCCTCTTTCCTGATGAGGCAACAGTTTGTTGCGAAAGCTTGAATTTTGTGTGTGTGTTTGTGTTTGTTTGTGTGTCTATCGACCTGCCAGCGCTTTTGTTCGGTAAGTCACCTAATCTTTGTTTTTTTATATATAATTCACTACTTACATTCACAATATATTATATATCATATTCATGGCAGCAACAACAAGGATTGCAGATGTTCAAAAGTGATACCACAATTATTACATACAGACATCACACAAACTTTGTTTAATTCTGTATTGGACAACACAGAGTTAAAAAATAATCAGTTCTTCTACTAGAAGCTTATTATAACTTCAGAATAACATTGGAAAAGTTTTACAAATAGAACAAAGAAATGCCAGGTTTGAAATAATATGGAAACCAGAAAATTCTGTCTTTCATACAACATAATGTCAAAAACCATGCAAAGGCGATAGGTTTGGACAGTAGTGCAGAACATCAGTTCAAATGTCTTGTAAGGCTTTACACTTTGAAGAACACACAATTTCAGCAGAGACAAGTAGAAGATACAAGAGTGCATCAAGGGGGCCCCATAATGCAATACATGTCATTAGCAAAATCTTAACAAACTAAGTTTCAAGACTTTCCACCACCATGTTACTGCCAATGATATTCAACAACTGTCCACACAATCATGCTTCTTATTGTTGTAATATGGAATTACAATATCACAACAACAAAGGTGCCATCTATCACCCCAACGGATTAAGTGCTTGAGATAAACAGCATTCGGCCATTTGTGTTTCTGTATATAGGGTGAGTCAGGAGAGAGGGTACATACTTTTAGGGGTGATAATAGGTGATTCTGAACAAGAAACTTAATATGGACATACGCCATATTCTGAATGGTTTCCGACATAGATCACATTCAAAATACACTGTTATTTGTTTTTTCGTATTATTCAAACATTGTCATTGCTGACAACATAACACAGCAGTGTACAGGAAGTTGTGACGAGCAACTTGACAGGGGCACTTGTGGTCTATTAAGGCAGGAAACTACCTCAAATTGTCATACAAAAGCTACCTAAGCTATGATGCGTACACATTGCGTGAGATTTTCAATATTCTCATGTTCTCTTCGCGAGCACAGACTATTAGCCCTAGAGAGAAAATAAATGGTACCTTTTTTGAAGGAAATTTAATATAGTTTAATTTTGCACTGAAAAATGTTTACATGGGAAGGAGCAGGTTTCGAGTTATTCAAGAGAAATAGACAACAGTAGTGTTAAATATAGGGAATGTGTCTATATGAAGTTTTTTTTTGTTGTTGTTCACAACCACTAATACAATCACTCCTCAATGTGTATACCTTTCCTCCTGACTCACCATGTACACAACGAAGGAAAAAGAGAGGGGGGGGGATGCACCAAATCTGTTTCTGTTTTCATACTGTAGCATTTCAAAGTTTGCCAGTTTTTACTATTTTAACACCACAATGGTGCAAAATGATGCTTGCTAAAATTATGAATCTAAATTATATTTTTCATTTAACATTGTATTTGCATGTAACGTAGTGGTAGTTACGTAATACCTTTTAGCAAATTCACCAAGGCAGCATAACATCTACATTTACATTTTGGTTTTCAGCATTATATTACATAAAAGAAATAAATAAAATAAAAATAAATAGGGGTCTCTGTTTCTACATGGTATTTTTCTACAAAATTTGTTTCTGCGCAAACATTTGTATTTTTTAAAAATCTTTTCAGTGTTATGTTTTTTAATAAATAATATTTCAACACCAAGGAAACAATGGCAACAAGTGTAGTCCATAACTGTGCAAGTGAGAAATCTTAATTAATCAAAGCTATAAAACAAACTGGCTCAACCAAGAGCAGTTTTAAAAAATTAAGTTGAAAATAAAAAATAAAAAAACTTCCTGATTTATTCAGTTTTTAACCACACTGTGTAAAAATAATACAATTTAAAACAGCAACATTTTTATTTGAATAGAGGATGGACTCTGAGCCAATGGAATGTTAGTGATGATTCTGAAGGGTTCGTGAATTGAACAGTAACATCTTTTCTATTTTATTTGTTTCAGTGATAATCCCACACACCACAAATTGTAATATTTGCAAGCTACATTACAAGATAGGATCAAATTTTCTTCTCACAAAAGGGATTTCAATTTATTCTTTAAATTATATTTCCAGAGGGGTTTCACATCATTACAGATCCTACTTGCTTCCAATTTTCCTAATAAATCCAGTGGCTTAAAGTTATGGATACTTCTGGTTCCTGAAAGTATTTTAACTTCTGAAGGTGACTGATATACAGACTATTCCATGGTACAATAGCTTTGGTGATTGTAATATTACAAAACTGAAACTGGCCTGATTCACATAGGTCTTTGTATACATTCCTTTTGAGATAACATTTTAATTGTCCTCTCTACACCCTAACAACCACTTTTTTCATGTGTTGCAAAGAATAACTGTTCAGCCATTACTGATCTCAAAACTATTTTGATGGGAGAGATAGGTTGATCAAATTATATTCATTTTTGTATTGGCTTGCACATTATCACTAAAATAATGACAGCTTGTGCTTATGAATACATTTCTTTGATAAAATCTGGCATAGTTTTTGAATTCTGTAGAACATACAAGTATCATGTTGCGTGTCATCTGGTCTGACATTTAAATGATCTTTCATCCTCAGTATTTCTGAGGTTAACTGCAATAGGTGTATAGTGCAAGAGTCAAATGTCCAACTGTAACCTTGGGTTTCTTCCTGGGTAGTAAAGCAGTAATTTTCACGAAAGTCCACTGATACTGTGGCAACGTGTACATCAGATGACCATTTAAGGGTTGACTGTATAAAAATCATTGATTGGAGGTCAATTTTGATCGTAATTCAGAAAATGAACCCATTTCACAATTTCGCTGTGCCTTATTACACTGAACTTGTATCAACTTAATGAGGTTCTGTGTTGATCTGAATTACCCTGAGACATGCTTGGCAACACTGCTAAATCATCTATTATCATGATTATCGTGCTTTGACTGCAGGAATAAATTGTACATCACATACACAAAGTATTTATTGTTGAAAGGTTTGTGTTGTAAAGACAGTGGAAAATAAGCATAACAAACTTCCCCATAGCACGAAAAGATTAAAATAGTCAAGACATCCCCCAAGTAAAAGAAAAGAAACAACATAATTCTCAGTGCCTAATGTTCTTCTACATAGAACATTGTCCACCACATCTGCCTAGAATGCTAGGTAGTGTGGCTTCAAAACACAGAGCTGTCATAATTATTTTTTAACCATTATTGCACATAATACACTACTCGACAGCTGATAATTTAAAGCCACTCAGGTTTGGCTGTTAGAGGGCACAGCTGATTTGACTGCAGAGACAAACTGTAAACAACTGTTGCTTTGCATTAGGTTTTCAGGAGTTTGCTAAACAAGATAAAGACATACATAATGCAGACTGTTGGCAATGGATTTAGATGCTTTTCTGTGTGAATGAAAGCTCCAATAGTTCACAAGCTTTAAAGTTATTTTTATTCAATACTAAAGAAACTATTCGTGCAGACAGTGGCAGAACTGTACACTTGCACTGTCTGTTTAAGTAGAGCTGTTATCGATATGAATTGACTTACATATGTTTACTTTTTCTGTTCATCAATGTACGTGCAGTTGCCAGCAGTTTAAGCATCTGTTCAGCAGTTAAAATTTAATTTCACTTGTTTAGTTACTGCTATTCATGTCTAGACAGCATTTTTGTAGTAAATGTTGAGTCATTACTGTCTGGTGTCTGCAAATAGTTCTAAATTCCATTTTTTACTCCGCCACTTAAGTGTCTATGAAATGCCTTTAAATTAACACATTAATTATGAGTTATCTCCAAGAGTTATTATGAGATCACTTATTATCTGCATCCATTACATAAATCATAGGTAACTTACTTAACACAGCCTCACAGATTGAAAATATTATTTGAACTTCAGCAGTGAGGGAGTCATATTCACATATTTACTTGACACATCTTGTGTTAACAACAATTTCTTTATTATTTTTTCAACTTGTATTAGCACAACAGAACCTGTTGTTGTGTGTACCGTCACAAGGGAAACTTACAGCTGTAGTTGAAATTGATTTGATCCACAAAAGTGTGTTAATCATGGATGATATCAGTTCAGGGTGATATAATTTGAGATGAACGTTTATAAAAATGCTGATTTCTTACTCCAGCTTGATCTGAGTTCATTTTTTGTGCTAATCTAAGACGGACTGCTTTATGCAATTGACCCTAAGCACGTTGTTATATTTTGACTGAAACTTTGCAAAATAAGAGCGTGGAACAAGTTTTTCCAATTTACATGAAAGGTTCATTATAAAATCTGTTATGTCTGCAGAATGTGTCATCATCTGTCTTGTTTCTGTTGAAACCCACTGATTAAATTCAATGCATGTTCTAATGAATGGTGCAGAAACATACTGAGTGGTGGTACTTTTAGCACTGGCTGAAATACAAGCTTTGGGGCAGATTGACCAGAATAAAATAAACTGCCCCCCCCCTCCAGGATATTCACTTTTAAAATTGGAATGCATTTCACACAACTTTTACAAAAACCAGCGGTTTCCCTGTTCATAAAATCTATTTACTAAATCAATTATCTAAGGTTTAAGCTTCACATCTCTTTTCAGGCTAGTTTCTGTTCAGAAACCTTATTCTTTAAAATATTCAGTTTTTGGTACAGCTAATAGTCGGGAGCTGCAAGAGTATTTCAAATGTTTTACCAAGGTAGATGCTGATGCAGCCAGTTATTGCAGTTTTTAACTTGGTGAAAACTGTTCCTGCATATCAAGCAGCAAGTCCATATGAAAAGAATTTTCTGGCACTTCAGCATCTAATGCAATTCTTATTTTCTTTCTTACATTTTCCCATAATTTTCAAAGTTTCAACTTCTGTATATCCCTTTTTACTGCCTTCATTAAGTGACATAATAACAAAAGATAGAACCCTACCACTATATGACTTAAGTTACCACTCCTCCCTTTGTTTTTAAACAAAATATTATTCACTATTAAGAACAGTAACACTGAACACATATATTTCTTAATAATTATTTGTACATACGTTTGAAACAACAGATACTGTAAGACAAACTCATAAAAATTGACCTAAAATTTTTAACATAGCACACAAGACAAAACACCCTAGTGATTTTCTTCTTCAATTTTCTACTTTGCCGCTAAATGTCTGTGAAATGACTTTAAATTGAGATGCTAATGCTTTCAGGATTATTTTGGGTAGCCTTCCATTACCTTTGTGTGTTATACAATGTGTTCTTCAGAGTACTTAATCAGCAAATTTCCCATAAACTGGATGGTAAATGAAAAAAGAAAACTTAAATTTATTTTCAAAATATTATGAAGTATCATTCTGCACTATCGTGGTATTAAAAATGTAATAAATTTCAAATAAAATGAAAGAGCGGGAGAAACAGGTGGAAAGTGGGTGGGGTTGGGCATGTGTATAGAGCTGCTTGGAGGAAGGCAGTAGATGTGCTGGATATGAATACAGAGGGGATGATTGGCAGCTGCATGGGCTAGGCATGCAACACATGAGCACCGGAGCTGGATGGGTATTTTTTTCTTTATTTATTTTTCCCCCTTTTGTTGAACTCACATGAAAAGACCTCATACAGCCAAATATCGAAAGACTATTATCTGACAATGAAACCTGTTAGAGATGATAAAAGTTAAATAGTAATTATAGTTGAAGTTTGTTCTTAATTACTGAAATAATTCACTCACTTTGACGAGACTTTCCATTATTTCTTTCAGATGTGGTTCTAAAATATCTTGCGTAGTGTGTTCAATGACACAAGTTAATATTTTTATAGCTCCCAAATTCATTGGAAGATCTCCTGTTTTTATCAATGGACAAACTACATTAATGAGTTGTTCAGGAGGCAGTGATTTTCCAATAGCTGAAATGCAGTGCTCAGCTGCTTTCGACACCTGAAAAATATTCCACATAAATGCCTTTCCTTGTTAAAGAGAACATTTACTAAATAAAATAAGCTGAAGTTGCCGAGCATGGTATGCAACGTGCAGAATAAATAGTTTTATAATAAAAAAGAAGACACACCCTGTATTTCCAGTCTAAGCTGAAATTTATAGCTCCGCAATATACTGCTAATTCCAAAGAAAAACATTGATGCATTACGTTGATTTTATCAAAATTAGTTACACATTTTTGCTCTAGCACACTCTCATGCCTATACTTTTAGTAATCAATTAGAACTGTGAAAACTAATGTTTCATGGTGAAATTGCACAGGATAAAATGTGGTGGAACAATATAGAAAGGCCAGACCTACATGGAATGCCAGTGTAAGACTTTTTGGTCCTACAACGGGCCTTGCATGCAGATCTTGGGTATAGTGGACCTGCCACACAGTACTCGAGGTCTAAGGTAGCAGGATGGCATTTTTATCAGTCTTCTGACTGGTTTGATGCAGCCCAGCATAAATTCCTCTCCTGAACTAACCTCTTCATCTCCGAGTCGCACTTGCAACCTTCTTCCTCAATTATCTGCTGGATGTATTCCAATCTCTGTCTTCCTCTGCAGTTTTTGCCCTCTACAGCTCCCTCTAGTACCATGGAAGTCATTCCCTCATGTCTTAACAGATGTCCTATCATCGTGTCCCTTCTCTTTATAAGTGTTTTCCACATATTGCTTTCCTCTCCAATTCTGCGCAAAACCTCCTCATTCCTTAACTTATCAGTCCATCTAATTTTCAACATTTGTCTGTAGCACCACATCTCAAATGCTTTGATTCTCTTCTGTTCCCGTTTTTCCCCACAGTCCATGTTTCACTACCATACAATGCTGTACTCCAGACGTACAGTCTTAGAAATTTCCTCCTCAAATTAAGGCTGATATTTGATATTAGTAGACTTCTCTTGGCCAAGAATGCCTTTTCTGCCATAGCTAATATGTTTTTGATGTCCTCCTTGCTCCATCTGTCATTGGTTATTTTACTGCCTAGGTAGTAGAATTCCTTAACTTCATCTACTTCATGACCATTAATCCCGATGTTAAGTTTCTCACTGTTCTCATTTCTGCTACTTCTCATTACCTTCGCCTTTCTTCAATTTACTCTCAATCCATACTACGTACTCATTAGACTGTTCATTCCATTCAGCAGATCATGTAATTCTTCTTCACTTTCACTCAGGATAGCAATGTTGTCAGTGAACTGCATCACTGATATCCTTTCACATTGGATTTTAATTCCACTCCTGGACCTTTCTTTTATTTCCGTCATTGCTTTCTCGATGTACAGATTGAACAGTAGGGGTGAAAATCTAATCCTTCTCTTACACCCTTTTTAATACGAGCACTCTGTTCTTGGTCATAAACTCTTATTATTCCCTCTTGGCTGTTGTACATATTGTATATGACACGTCTCTCCCTACAGCTTACCCCAACGTTTTCAGAATTTCGAACATCTTGCACCATTATACATTGTTGAACGCTTTTTCCAGGTCAACAAATCCTATGAATGTGTCTTGATTTTTCTTTAATCTTGCTTCCGTTATTAACCGCCAAGTCAGAATTGCCTCTCTTGTGCCTTTACTTTTCCTAAAGCCAAACTGATCGTTATCTAGCATATCCTCAATTTTCTTCCCAATTCTTATGTATATTATTCTTGTAAGCAACCTGGATGCATGAGCTGTTAAGCCAATTGTGCGATAATTCTCGCACTTGTCAGCTCTTGCTGACTTCGGAAATGTGTGGATGACGCTTTTCCAAAAGTCAGATCGTATGTCGCCCGACTCATACATTCTACACACCAACGTGAGCAGTTGTTTTATTGCCACTTCCTCCAATGATTTTAGAAATTCTGACGGAATGTTATCTATCCCTTCTGCCTTATTTGACCTCAAATCCTTGGAAGCTCTTTTAAATTCTGATTCTAATACTGGATCCCCTCTCTCTTCTAAATTGACTCCTGTTTCTTCTTCCATCACGTCAGACAAATCTTCCCCCTCGTAGAGGTTTTCAAATGTATTCTTTCCACCTATCCACTCTCTCCTCTGTATTTAATAGTGGAAGTCCTGTTGCACTCTTAATGTTACCACCCTTGCTTTTAATGTCACCGAAGGCTGTTTTGACTTTCCTGCATGCTGGGTCTGTCCTTCCGACAATCGTGCCTTTTTCGATGTCTTCACATTTTTCCAGCAGCCATTTCGTCTCAGCTTCCCTGCACTTCCTATTTCTGTATTCCTGAGTTTTCCAGAACATTTTTGTACTTCCTCCTTTCCTCAACCAACTGAAGTATTTCTTCTGTTACCCATGGTTTCTTCACAGTTACCTTCTTTGTACCTATGTTTTCCTCCCCAACTTCTGTGATGGCCCTTTTTAGAGATGTCCATTCCTCTTCAACTGCACTGCTACTGAGCTATTCCTTACTGCTGTATCTATAGCCTTAGAGAACTTCGAAACGTATCTCATCATTCCTTAACACATCCGTGTCCCACTTCTTTGTGTATTGATTCTTCCTGACTAATGTCTTAAACTTCAGCCTACTCTTCATCACTACTATATTGTGATCTGAGTCTATATCTGCTCCTGGGTACACCTTACAATCCAATATCTGGTTTCGGAATCTCTGTCTGACCACAATGTAATCTAACCGAAATCTTCCCATATCACCTGGCCTCCTATCTTCTGGTAAACCTTCCGGGATGTAAGGTCGTGGTCCATGAAACTCTTCAGCTCCTAACGTTTCGTCCAGAGCTGCGCTGGACATCTTCAGAGGGGTGTTTCTCCTCCGGTGAGTCTTGCCGACTGACGGGTTGGACGTCTGAGAGCGACTTATGTATCGTAGAAAGTGGGCGTGACCAGAGTTACACGTGATATGCAGAGATAACCTTTGTCAGAGATAAAACTTAACTATAGATTGTAATCTCGTCACGGATAAAACTGTCTAGCAATTCTGTAGTGCTACTGTCCAAATATCACTAAGTTTCATGTTCTCTTCTTTCCGATTAAAATTATCCCTATGTTTATATATTTCAATTGCTTCTCTACAAAGCCGTGGGTAATAGTTCGTTGTCGTAGATAAAATTTTTGTTTCGGAAAACTTCACTTGATGATTTCCTGGCTGAAAAGCGTGTTCTGCTACAGCCGATTTATCTGTTTTTCCTAATCGGCAAAGACTTCTGTGTTCTTTTAACCGTGTATTTACGCTTCTTTTGTTGTTCCAACATAAACTTTACCACATGTACACGGAATTTTATATACGCCACTGGCTGATAGAGGAGCGCGTTTATCTTTTACAGACCGAAGAACATGACAAATTTTCTTCGTTGGTCTAAAAACAGGTCTAATATCATGTTTACTTAAAATCTTTCCATCTGATCCGTTACTTTCTTTATAAAAGGGAGAGAGACTGTATTCTTCCATCGTTTTTCGGACTTGTCCTTAAGCTTTTTGTTGTTTGGGTGCAGAATTCTGCTTACTTCTTTCTTTGAGTAGCCATTTTTCTCAAAAGCGTGCTTCAGATGTTTTAATTCGTCGTCTAGATACTCCGGCGTGCAAATCCGTCTGGCTCTGTCAACGAGACTTGTAATCACACCTCTTTTTTGTTTTGGATGGTGGTTAGAGTTTTTATGCAGGTATCTGTCTGTGTGCGTTATTTTTCTAGAAATCTGTTGTTTCAATCTTCCATCCGTCTGTCTCATAACTAAAACATCCAAAACGGTATTTTGTTATCATTTTCTCTCTCCATGGTAAACTGGATTCTTGGATTTATATTATTAAGGTAATCAAAAGATTCGCCTAAGGCTTCTCTACCATGTGGCCAGACCACAAATGTATCGTCTACATACCGATACCAGCGAGATGGTTTCTTATCTGCTTTTTCCAAGGCTGACTGTTCGAATTTCTCCATGTAGAAATTAGCTACTGCAGGACCCAATGGGTTACCCATTGCTACGCCATTAAGTTGTTCATAAAACTCATTATTCCATTGGAAATGACTGGAAGTAAGACAGTGTCTGAAAAGAGCAGTCAGATCTTCTGGAAAAATATCCGTTATAAAATCCATAACTTCATTAACTGGAATCATAGTAAATAAAGATACTACATCAAAACTTACTAAAATATCTTCAGGAGTCAGAATTAAACCTTCAATTTGCTCAATAAAATGACGTGAGTCCTTTATATATGAGTCCGTTTTTCCAAAATATGGTTGTAAACGAGTTGTTAGATATCTTGCTATTTCGTACGTAGGAGAATTGATAGTACTAACAATCGGTCTCAGAGGTAGGTCCTTCTTATGTACCTTGGGTAGGCCATAGAGTCCAGGACACACAGCTTCAGTCTTCAATAAAGCTCTTTTTTCTTCTTTTTGAATAGAAGTGGCCGATTTTATCAAATTATTTGTTTTCCGTAGTACGCTGGCTGTAGGATCTTTCTTAAGTTTTTTGTATTTTCCTGCAGTAGCTAATTTCTACATGGAGAAATTCGAACAGTCAGCCTTGGAAAAAGCAGATAAGAAACCATCTCGCTGGTATCGGTATGTAGACGATACATTTGTGGTCTGGCCACATGGTAGAGAAGCCTTAGGCGAATTTTTTGATTATCTTAATAATATAAATCCAAAAATCCAGTTTACCATGGAGAGAGAAAATGATAACAAAATACCGTTTTTGGATGTTTTAGTTATGAGACAGACGGATGGAAGATTGAAACAACAGATTTCTAGAAAAATAACGCACACAGACAGATACTTGCATAAAAACTCTAACCACCATCCAAAACAAAAAAGAGGTGTGATTACAAGTCTCGTTGACAGAGCCAGACGGATTTGCACCCTGGAGTATCTAGACGACGAATTAAAACATCTGAAGCACGCTTTTGAGAAAAATGGCTACTCAAAGAAAGAAGTAAGCAGAATTCTGCACCCAAACAACAATAAGCTTAAGGACAAGTCCGAAAAACGATGGAAGAATACAGTCTCTCTCCCTTTTATAAAGAAAGTAACAGATCAGATTGGAAAGATTTTAAGTAAACATGATATTAGACCTGTTTTTAGACCAACGAAGAAAATTTGTCATGTTCTTCGGTCTGTAAAAGATAAACGCGCTCCTCTATCAGCCAGTGGTGTATATAAAATTCCGTGTTCATGTGGTAAAGTTTATGTTGGAACAACAAAAAGAAGCGTAAATACACGGCTAAAAGAACACAGAAGTCTTTGCCGATTAGGAAAAACAGATAAATCGGCTGCAGCAGAACACGCTTTTCAGCCAGGAAATCATCAAGTGAAGTTTTCTGAAACAAAAATTTTATCTACGACGACCAACTATTACCCACGGCTTTGTAGAGAAGCAATTGAAATATATAAACATAGGGATAATTTTAATAGGAAAGAAGAGACCATGAAACTTAGTGATATTTGGACAGTAGCACTACAGAATTGCTAGACAGTTTTATCCGTGACGAGATTACGATCGATAGTTAAGTTTTATCTCTGACAAAGGTTATCTCTGCATATCTCGTGTAACTCTGGTCACGCCCACTTTCTACGATACATAAGTCGCTCTCAGACGTCCGACCCGTCAGTCGGCAAGACTCACTGAAGATGTCCAGCGCAGCTCTGGGCGAAACGTTAGGAGCTGTAGAGTTTCATGGACCACGACCTTACATCCCGGAAGGTTTACCAGAAGATATGTCATCCGGTCATGAAAGGTTTCATACCAAAACCTCCCCCTATTTTGATTCTTGAACAAGGTATTCGCTATTACTAGCTGAAACTTGTTACAGAACTCAATTAGTCTTTCTCCTCTCTCGTTCCTTGTCCAAAGCCCATATTCTCCAGTAACCTTTTCTTCTACTCCTTCCCTTATAACTGAATTCCAGTCCCCCATGAGTATTAGATGGCAGGGCAAACAATTTTATGGCAAAGTATTGCAACCACATGGTAGCCTCTACAGCACACATTTCCCATCAGACTGAGTATTGTTGGTTTATAGAGGCTGCAATCTATGCTTTACAGCTCATCAGAGGAATTAGTCTCATAAAAACATGGGTGCTGTTCACAGACGAGTTGAAGTTTAGTCTAGAGAAGGATTCTCACCATTTGTTCATCTAGTAAGTCCCTCTGAAATGTTACAATATTGCCAGTATTTAGGAAAATAATTAATACACTGCCAGCTTTGTCAATTGGGTCAATATCACGTTAAGAGCATGTACACCACCACAACGAGTTTCTAGGGATATTGTGATACCTGCTGTCTACACAAACAACAACGTGCAAAATTATGCACGCATTTTTAATCAAGTTTACAAAGCTGGGATCCATCTGATGAATGAGTATGCCCCATTACACTGGACTGGCCTGGTGGTCATATGCCATCACCAGGTGAACATCATTCTTTTAGTGTGGCCACTTTGTCCAAGAAATTAAATATGGTTGTATACACACGGTGTGGTATGCTATAGGCCACTGCTGACTTGTGTAAGGCACCTGTCCAGTAATGAGAGATGTTACCACCAGTCACACTGCATGCCGTGTTCTGCTGTAATGGAGTACTTGTGCATCCTGTGCTGTCACGTGAAGACACCACATGCGATATGGGAATTTAAAGTGATATGCACATCAAATTTGTTAATTTACAAATACCTGAGAAAGTGTGTTATGCGTATAACTCTGTGTAAAAATATACACTATTTAAAATGAAAACAAATGTGTGTCAAGTGCAATTGTGAAGCTTCAATGGTATTTAAAAAAGCATGTTTTAATGTTTCCATTATTATGAATTATCTAATAAAGAAAGAGTTAGCCACCATTTAAGTGACTATATTATGGGAAACAACCATTTCAACTAGAGACTTTTTGCAGAGATTCTCATATTCTTTAAAAGAGGAACAATATACTTAATCTCATTATGAAACATCAGAGAACAATGAAAGCAAAAATTGGTTTGTAAGAAATCCTGTTTATCACTACCTTATTTTATACTTGAAGTATAGTATTTTATTGCATGCCACAGAGACAGTAGCTACAATATAAATCATGTACAAAAGAATGCGCATATTTTAAATGCCAGTAAATAAATATTACACAAACCTCTTTACACGGGTCACTGTAAGCTGTTAGCGTTCGCAGCACGATTAACTCTACGTACATATTAAAACAATGTCTCACAGTTGGGTCTTTGATCATATCGTGTAGCACATTTAAAATGTACGTCTTCACTGGAGAGTGAGGTAGTGCCAACTGTGATACTAGAACCCTTAATAGAACCCTATAAAAATAAAGTAATGGCATACGTAAGTCAAAATCATACGTGCACTGTATCAGTAATATTAGGAATTTAGCTTTTGCCCTAGATGAGTACAATGTTCATTGTCAGTATTTAAAATGCCACCCACAGTCAAAGCATGTTTTTACATTATGTGCATCTGAATTAAATGCATGGAATATTATTAATAACAAAAATAATTATGATGATAACAACAATGCCACTGCTTAAGATGTTAATTACAATTTATTAGCAACAAGTATGGAATTAGAAAGGTGATGGCTATAGTCTATCATGACATGTGCACTGACATGGCAATCACTCTATGAGCATGTGATAAAGGGAAAAATGAACTTCTATCTGATAGTTTCCAAGCAATTAAAACTGTGAAATATTCATGCCACGAATATGGCCAATACATACGATGAGCACACGAAAACTATCTGTTCATGTTGATATCTTCCCACTCCCTCCCCCTCCTCTCTTCTATCTATCTACCTATCTATCTATCACACACACACACACACACACACACACACACACACACACACACACACACACACACACACACACACACACAACATGATAATCATCAAAACATGTTTAATTAAGAGATGTTATGTTACTCTGATATTGTGAATGACTAAAGGTTTTTGTCAAATAATTCAATTAACTCTGATCACTTAAGGGTTACTTTCAGTCACTATGCCAACAATAAAATTTGCAACTCACATGGGCAATCAGTAGAAAATACACACAAAATTTTTGAGTCACTTTCAACATCAACTCTCTGATTATATATGTTCCACATGGCCATCAGTCAGCCAATTTCATTTCCTGGATTAATAAACCATCTTACAGGGGGTCACGTCTGTAACCATTCGGGGATGTGAGCTTTCTCTAGCATTGCAGGAAGTCATTTTTAACAGAAGAAGCTGATCTGCTCTTTTGGCATTATGGTGATCTTGATCATACAGGATGGATCGAAGGAAGGACAACTGGAGTTGAACACCCCATCAATCAGAAGGTAATTAGAAATGAGCCAAAACTCGAATCAGACAAGGATAACAAAGAAAATGGCCCATGTCCATTTCCAAGGAAGCATCCCACCAGTGGCCGTAAGTGATTTACATAAACCATGGAAAACATAGAGGCTGGGTAGGGATTTGAGCCCCAATCCTACTGAATTCAAGCCCAGTGCTGTATCTATTGTACTAACTTGCACGCTCTACCTACTCAGCTAGCCCCGAAGTAACCCCTCTTCTAAATGCAACATTTTTAAATGATTTCAACTGTCATCATGATCTACTGATAGCTTTCATTAGAATTTTGTGTGTGCAGTTGGATGAAAAACAAAATCTAAATAATAAATGTAAGAGGCAACATGAATACTTCCATTATGAAGCTCACTATCTCCATGAAAGAACACTAACATTATCTCAACAGCTGCAGGTAATGTTGGAAAGACAGCTGCTTAGTGTCCATAGTATAGTGGTGGAAATTTAAAATCACTGCCCAAATTGTTGCAGATTGTTTTATATGTAATTAATAATTTACAGAATTCAGACATGACCAACAGAAGAAAAGGTGACAGATATGGACCAAAACTCCTCACAACACAAACAGGATGATGCAAAAGAGTCAAGAAGTTGTACACTGGTGGACTATGCAGGGGAACGGGTTAGAGAAAGCAACATTTGAATATTGCATCTTGAAAACTGACAGTGTGTATGGGTTCGGGCGGAGGGGAGGGGGGAGACAATACTACAATAACAAGTCCATCTCTTAAAACACCAAAATAAAGCACTATATAATCATGGTCAACACATAATGTCTTTTTGCCATCTGAATGACTTTATATGAGGAGCTAGAGGTTTTGGATAATAGAATATTAAAAAACATTAAATACAGAGAGAATTTCAGAGGCTGTGAGGAGATGGAAGTTGCTGTTCCTGACAACTGCACAGAATGAATGGTAACAGATTAACCCCAAAAGCAAAGAACTATTAGCACATACTCATAGCACTTGAGCCTCCACACTGTTGGTGATCCAATAATGTATTCGCCAGCTGCTATCTCGTTGACAATAGGCAACACTACTTCATCAGCTATGCACACAGATTTTAGTGTTGACACACCTTTATGATCTTTTTTGGGAAGTGAGCAAGTTGAAAGAAATGAGGAACTAAAAACTATCCTCACTGAAAGAAAAAAAAGTGTAAAATGGTACCCATATATTAATATATTTAAAAGGTTGCTAATATTTCAGCAGATAACACATTTGTTGTTTATCAAGCTACTGAAAAGATAAAAGAAGCCAGAGACATAAATGTCAGGTTATTTAAGTGATCATATATGTTTCAAAGTAATAAAGGTGTGTTATTAAAAATTTCCAGATCTTTCATTAATTTTCAACAAACAATTTCTGTGCTAGGGCCATTTAAATAAAATCCTGCAGTCCTGTAGCAGCCTTCCACACAAGTTTACTAAAGAGCACCAAACACACTAAAAGTCATCTTATTCACTTATTAAAATACTCTCACCCTTTTCTGTGTTTGTTCATATCATTTTCAGTTACACTACTTTCTCTTGCTGACTATCTTATGATGCTAAGTGATTTTTTTTAACTGTTTAGTCTCATTTTATCATTTGGCTTCTAAAAAGTGTGTATTTCTTCTGTAGCATTTACCACATTCTCTCATTCCAGTTTTCCCACTTTATGTTACAGACAGACAAATTTGAATGTCTTGAGACCAGGCTCATTTTTACTTTGGCTTTTTCATGACTGTATCACAAGCTGCTTTACAACACATCACTTTCTATGGTTATAGACCTGTGCCTTACAATATAAAGGCAAGTCAACAAATAATACAGAATAATGCAATCTGGGCGTAGTGTGCCACGGTAATCATCTGAACACCTACGACAGTTTTAGTTAAACAGGAAATGTGGAACCACTACCTGTATTACATACAATACTGGTCAGTTAAATAAATTAAAAGAAAATCAAGCTACTCAGTTACACATGAATGATGTAGAAATAACAAAATTATATTTGGACAACACAAAAAATGATGGTACTGTAATATCTTTTGAAACTATGTAACAGAAATTGCAGAACAAATTTTCTGAAACTTAGTTGAAATTATAGACTATGATACCAACAGCTCCAGATTTTATTAGGTGTTTTAACTGAGAAAGTGCTTTCTTACTGTCTTGCTCAGATACTTTTGCATTTCCTTCATCATCAACTTTTAAAGTGTCAATCACATTCTGCACAATTTGACAGTTTTCTTCTACTAGAGCTGCAATTAAAATAAACAAACAAATAAAATAATTAATGCATTTTATAAATACACACTATCTGTAGGAAGATTGTACACTGAATTTGCAAGTTACAGATTTCAGTATGTTATTTACATATATTCATTTATGAGTGGCCAGGTGCTATGGTGGGGTAAACAGGTTGTTAGCTTTAGATGCAATCAAAGAGAAATATTTGTGACTGTAAACTACAATTGGGAACAAACAGACCTTCTGACTACAGGTACCACCAACCTTCCCAGGAAGTGAAGAGACTGGTAGGCAGCTGCTCGCAGCTGAATGATAAACTGTTGGCTGTTTATGATGCCAATGTTCACAACCTAGTGTGGCGAGTAGATATGTGAACACCTACTGCACAGCAATTCAGAGATCTTGAATAGGGATAAGGAATCTAGTCTCAGGAGTAGAAAAAGGGAAAAAGTAACTGACATACTTTTGGGTCTGTCTAAAGACAGACGCCATGTGGGCACCGTCCTTATCTGATCACATGTATAATAAGTTTGGGGTTCAAATGGGTGTTAAACACACTATGGCCTATAGGAATCATAGGAAAACAGACATAGGAGAGACTTAAACTAAAACTTATCTGAAGTCAAAACTTCGATAAGAAATCCGGTAGATCTTGAGGAAATGGCAGATGAAGTGATGTCTGGTATTATGACCTCATACTTAGAAAATTGTCCAGTCACCAAGACGTGCACAAACAGGAGCGTACCTGGATGGAATGATCATTTGGAACTGCAATGGAAGCAGGTAAGAAGAACGTTCAACTTTGCGAGAAGGAAAATACAATGGGCAAAATATTGGGATGCCCTTGCCAAATACAATCCTGCCATTAAGCAAGGGGAACTATCACCCTCGGAGATATTCTGTGAGGTGAAAGGTACAGCTACTAGAGCCAGACTTCATAAAATCCCCACAAGAATACCAACCAACCCAGGAGACACTCTAAGGAAGGAGGATGGCGGGTATACAAGGATAGCACAAAAGATCCTGGATTTGCTCCCAAAACTCATTTCCCTCAATGCACTCTAGCTGGTAACACAGACCAGGTTTCAGTTCCTGGAAGGTAATGATTTACAAGTAACCAAAAGGAGAACTGAGAATCTGTCAGACAATGTGTTGATTTCAAAAACATCACATGGGTGGTCCGAATGTTTCAACCATTCAAGTCACCAAGCTGAGACAGAATCTTTCTGGCTCTATTGCAACAAACAAGAGAGGGCTTTCCAGACACGTGTGCTGACTACTAAGAGTCAGCCTGGTAGCAGGAGCCTAATGCTTGGAGGACAGTAAAGATTGTTTTCATTCCAAACCAGGGAACACTGAACGTTCCAAGGCTGAGGAATTGAGACCAATCAGTCTATCCTCCTTTCTCCTAATGATATTATAAAATATGGTTAATGTGAATGTTGGGGAAAGGAAGTTAACTTAGGTTCCTCTACGTGAAAACAAACGTGCATATTAACTTGGCAAATCATGCAAAACAGCACATCATGAACTTGTTGGGAAGGTGGAAAAATTCTTTATACGTTCAGAAAACAGCTCCCTGCATCTTCCTAGATATTGAGGGAGCTTTTAGCAATACAATTTATGATTATAGAGTTTCAAGAAGACCATAGCATTAAGATTACGATATGCCAGGTGGATTGAAGACCATGCTGAGTTGACGATAGGTAGAAGAACCATGAGGAATGAGAAAATGTTGATCCTTTTGTCCCCACAGTTGTGGAACCTAGATGTGAATGAACTTGTCAAAGAGTTAAATACTGGAGGATACTTTGCCAAGAATACACAGATGAATTAATCATGTCACAACAATGGCACAATTCACTCTGAACAATGTGCAACAATGCAGCAGGAAATAGAATCTAAGGTTCTGTCCGAGGAAAACATTGTAGGAGGAGGATGACGAGGAACAGATTAATGTTTAATGTCCTGTCAACATTAAGGTTATTAGAGACAGAGCACAAGCTTGAATAAGGGATGGATGGGGAAGGAAATGGGCCACACCGTTTCAAAGGAAGCACGCTGACATTTGCTTGGACTGATTTAGGGAAATCATGGAAAACTTAAATGTGGATGGCCAGATGTGGGTTTGAACTGCTGTCATCCCGAATGCGAACCCAGTGTGCTAAACACAGTGAAAACTGTACTTTTAACGTTCATGAGGAAGCATATACAGCACACGTACCGAAATCATATGCTCTTCAAGGAAGTTCTACCATCAGAGTTGATAATGAAGTATCTATACATAACCCTTGATGGAAAACTATCTTTGACCTCTCACATTAAGAATATTTGTCCCAAAAGAAAAGGTGCTATTATGTGTACTAAAAGGGCCTGTGGTAAAAACTGGTGTGTAAGTCCCAGGAGCACGTACTGGATATACACTTCTGTAATAAAACCTATGATAATCTATGGGGCTACTGTACAGTAGAATAAAGTAGAACAGAAGGTGCTTGACATACTACAGAGACTGGTCTCCTTAGCTATAACAGGCGGAATTAGCAGCACACCAACTGCTGGGATGGAGAGTATACTGGACAATCCTCCATTACATCCCTGGGTTACAACGCAGGCAGCAGAAGGGCATACAGGTTAAAACTTGGAAACCTATAGGATATCCAGAATCCCACACCAATTTAGTAAATGTAGTTAAGTATAGGAATGGTCAGGGAAATGCCAGCTAACTAGACAATAGCTTCCAGCTGCTTCAATAAACATTTCAAGACAACAAATGGCAGTCAGGGGCAGTGAAAGAATGAACCACAATACCATTCATGAGAGACAGTCTGGCTTACTGGTGGATTGAAAACAGACAAAAGTGCTGGGGACAGGTTACAGCCTAGACATGAGAAAGCAATCTCAGTAGGGAAGCTGGCAACAATATTACTGAAGGAAGTCTTTGCTATTAGAGAGTGTGTGTGGAAGAGAATCTGCCTAGGTGCTACAAGGATTGTGGCAGTTGCATTCACTCAGACAACCGAGCAGCTCTGAAATCTCTACCAGCCCCAGAAACGAGATCAAAGATCATCACAGAATGCCATAAAGACGTTCTGAGGCTCAGGGATTGTCACAGGGTGAACCTGCTGTGGTCCCTGTTCACCCAGGAATTAACAGCAATGAACAACGCTGAACTGGCAATGACAGGAGTGACTACTCTATTTATTGGGCTGAAAACTGTCATAATCATCACCGAGGTGATGGAAAAACCACATAGCTGCATTAGTAAGCAGCATGCAGAATATTGGACTAAGATCCAAAAACAAAAAATTGCAAGCTAATGATGCCAAACCCATTATTTAACATACGTCCTATAATTTGAATGATAGATGAAACTCATTTTAGGAACAATAAATGGCCATGGGAACTTCAATCAACACTTGCACAGAAAGGATATGGAGGGCAATAAAACTGCACCACATTCAATTTTCCAATGCAAATTGTTTGAGGCCAAAAGACACAGTATATTCAGGTCATTAATTCCTAAACAAATTGTGTATAATAAAGACCTAGAGCAGCCACTATGAAACTAGGCACCTCAAGGACACACCTGCTCCCTGAAGTCTGCTGGCACATAGCATTGCAATTCGCTCACCTGATAGCTTTGTTGCCACATGTAATATCTTAAAAATTCCTTAGGTGAGCACCGGCTGAACGTTCAGTGTTTCCATGCGATATCGTGTGTTCACTTGTGGTTTCAGTCTCCCATGGAACAGTGCATTGACCTGTGTTTGGTAGTGAGCGAAATGCAAGAGCAAAGGCCTGCACATAGTGCCACTCAGGTCGGTGCGCATAAAGGGTGAAAAGACAATCGAAAACTATCTAAGATCATTATGTCAAATGTACTGAAATTTTTACTGATCAGGTCAACAATGAAAAAGCCATAAATTTTGTGTAACCTCATAAACTGACAGGAAAAGAGTGTGCTATTCCCAAATCTTCTATAGGCCGTCTTAGCTCAACAGAATCTCTAGATGTGAAAAACTGTATCGATTCTCCTAGAAAGGGATAGCAATGAGAACAGAAATCTACAGAATCTGACGATTTCAACAAGGAGGTTGCATGTGGAACTGTTCTCGGTTATTGCAACAGAGGAGGATGTTGTTGTTGTTGTGGTCTTCAGTCCTGAGACTGGTTTGACACAGCTCTCCATGCTATTCTATCCTGTACAAGATTCTTCATCTCCCAGTACGTACTGCAACCTACATCCTTCTGAATCTGCTTAGTGTATTCATCTCTTGGTCTCCCCCTACGATTTTTACCCTCCACGCTGCCCTCCAATACTAAATTTGTGATCCCTTGATGCCTCAGAACATGTCCTACCAACCGATCCCTTCTTCTGGTCAAGTTTTGCCACAAACTCCTCTTCTCCCCAATCCTATTCAGTACCTCCTCATTAGTTATGTGATCTACCCATCTAATCTTCAGCATTCTTCTGTAGCACCACATTTCAAAAGCTTCTATTCTCTTCTTGTCCAAACTATTTACCGTCCATGTTTCACTTCCATACATGGTTACACTCCATACAAATACTTTCAGAAATGACTTCCTCACACTTAAATCTATACTCGATGTTAACAAATTTCTCTTCTTCAGAAACGCTTTCCTTGCCATTGCCAGTCTACATTTTATATCCTCTCTACTTCGACCATCATCAGTTATTTTGCTCCCTAAATAGCAAAACTCCTTTACTACTTTAAGTGTCTCATTTCCTAATCTAATACCCTCAACATCACCCGACTTAATTCGACTACATTCCATTATCCTCGTTTTGCCTTTGTTGATGTTCATCTTATATCCTCCCTTCAAGACACCATCCATTCCGTTCAACTGCTCTTCCAAGTCCTTTGCTGTCTCTGACAGAATTACAATGTCATCGGTGAACCTCAAAGTTTTTATTTCTTCTCCATGGATTTTAATACCTACTCCGAATTTTTCCTTTGTTTCCTTTACTGCTTGCTCAATACACAGATTGAATAACACCGGGGAGAGGCTACAACCCTGTCTTACTCCCTTCCCAACCACTGCTTCCCTTTCATGTCCCTCGACTCTTATAACTGCCATCTGGTTTCTGTACAAATTGTAAATAGCCTTTCGCTCCCTGTATTTTACCCCTGCCACCTTTAGAATTTGAAAGAGAGTATTCCAGTCAACATCGTCAAAAGCTTTCTCTATGTCTACAAATGCTAGAAACGTAGGTTTGCCTTTCCTTAATCTTTCTTCTAAGATAAGTCGTAAGGTCAGTATTGCCTCACGTGTTCCAGTATTTCTACGGAATCCAAACTGATCTTCCCCGAGGTTGGCTTCTACTAGTTTTTCCATTCGTCTGTAAAGAATTCGTGTTAGTATTTTGCAGCTGTGGCTTATTAAACTGATTGTTCGGTAATTCTCACATCTGTCAACACCTGCTTTCTTTGGGATTGGAATTATTATATTCTTCTTGAAGTCTGAGGGTATTTCGCCTGTTTCATACATCTTGCTCACCAGATGGTAGAGTTTTGTCAGGACTGGCTCTCCCAAGGCCGTCAGTAGTTCCAATGGAATGTTGTCTACTCCGGGGGCCTTGTTTCGACTCAGGTCTTTCAGTGCTCTGTCATACTCTTCACGCAGTATCGTATCTCCCATTTCATCTTCATCTACATCCTCTTCCATTTCCATAATATTGTCCTCAAGTACATCGCCCTTGTATAGACCCTCTATATACTCCTTCCACCTTTCTGCTTTCCCTTCTTTGCATAGAACTGGGTTTCCATCAGAGCTCTTGATGTTCATACAATCCAACAGTAAAACAATACAGAGTGATCCCCATGAAAAAATCAATTATTCTGGCTCATAGACCTCCTTCCTTTGTATTCTCTGCTCCCTTGGTTTCTGATTCAGAAAACAAAATGATGGGCAAACATTTTTGATAGGCTGCAAAGAAAATGAAACAGCAAGAGCGAAGTTGTTACATACAAAGCATTTACTGCATGCTAAGGACAATAGACCTGTATAAGTGTATATGGCACGACTCCCAAGTTAACGGTGGTTTGAAAGTGCCTACTGGTGGAGGTGTCAGATTAATCATCACACATCGTGGTTCACTGATTGCAGGCTTCATGCCAGAGGACAAATTATGAGGGTAGTCCCAAAAGTAAGGTCTCCTATTTTTTGTAAGTACATAGACTTGTTTATTTCTACAATGGTTTACATCAGTTTACAGCTTGAACATCTAGCTATTTTTCAACATAATCACCATTTCTCTCAATGCATTTTTGTAGACACTGTGGCAGTTTTTGTATGCCCATGTCATACCAGCTCGCCGCCATGCTGTTCAGAAAGTTATGAACCTCTTCTTTCACCTTGTAGTCGGAGCTGAATTGCTTTCCGGCAAAATGTTCATTTAACTTAGGGAACAGGTGATAGTCACTGGGTGCCAAGTCAGGACTATAGGGTGAGTGGGTGATTATGTTCCACTGATGCAGGAGAGCAACTGTTTGCCGAGCGATGTGTGGGTTAGCGTTGTCATGGAGAATGTGTATGCCATTGCTCAACATTCATCTTCTCCAGTTCTGAATTGCCCGTTTGAGTTTTTTCAGAGTCTCGCAGTACCTGTCAGCGTTAACTGTGGTCCCAGTGGGCATAAAGTTGACAAACAATACCCCTTTCCAATCCCAAAAAACCGTTGTCATGACCAGCACACTGTGATTGTTTGATTTTCCGCAGCTTTGGTGAAGAAGGATGCCGCCACTGGCATGATTGTTGCTTGGTCTCAGGTGTAAAGTGGTATGCCCAGGTTTCATAACACGTGACAATTGAGTTCAGAATGTTGTCCTGTTCAGCTGCAAGGCAGTGAAGAAATGCGCGGGAAGCTTCAACTCGTTGCCGCATGTGGTGCTCAGTCAGCATGCATGGTACCGTACCCATCTTGCGCACACATTCCGGTGTTCAATGTTTCCGTTAAAATTCTATGAGTGTTGCTTCGAGAAACCTCAGGGACCAACGTGCAGAGATCATCCAGGGTGATCCGCCGATCTTCACGCATGCTTTGCTCAACCGTCAACACTGTCTCCTCAGAAACTGACAGTTTCCCGCTTCTTTGTTCATCGTGAATTTCAATCTGACCAGTTGCAAACTCTCCACACCACTTACAAACATTTTTTGACATCCATGCACAACTCACCATATACTTCTGTCAATTGGCGTAGGATTTCAATCAGCGCAGTGCCCTTTGCATTCAAAAACCGAATAACTGCGCACAATTCGCACTTGGCGGTAACATCAAACTACTGTTCCACTGGAAGAAGACTCAGATACCGTGATGGATAATGACAGTTATCATTCTATTCAAACACAAAAGCTGCCACATCCAAATAGGCGCAAGGCAGACATTATGGAGTGGTCAAAGAGAAAGAATGTTTCATTTCAATCAATGAAACGAAGGATGAACTCCTGGCTGTAAAAGAAATCCTAGGTCCAAGAAAGACATTTGAATTTGATCAACTGGCAAATGAAATGGGACACCAAATGGTATGCTTGCCACTATCACTGCCAATATAACCCTATTGAGCTGATATAGTTCCAGGTTAAACAAGAAGTGGTTGGACACACACACACACACACACACACACTACTGTCATACTTGCTGCTGTCAACCATCTAACACATGACGCTCTCTACAAAGTTACTCAGCATGACTGGGTGAGGTACAGAAAACATCCGGAAGCAGTGCAAGAAGCTGATTTTGTGAGCCATGGGTTAAGAGTCAGCATAGGGGAACCTACGAAGATAAACGCCTGGCAGAAACAAGCGACAGTGAATTTGAAGATACAGAATCAAAAGATGCTCCAATTTAGGTAACTGTAGGCTACATAAAGAGCTTACTTGATTTAAATTTTTTCCGCAATTAATTTTCGTTATAGCAGGTGATTGTAAATGAATTTCTCTCTTAGATATGCGATAAATCTGTAAAAAGTGGTCACAATTAGCTTACTCGCCATTAAAAATAAGATTCTCAGTACTGCATTCATTAACAATGACAGTTTTTCACAAAATATGTATCGAATTTGTTCACATTTGTATTTCATCTTATTGCATTGTCCTCTCTCTTACACTTCAGAAATTTTCTTCCACTGTTTTTTTCGTCTTCCATACAACGGTGTAGTCATGTTTTATTGCTGAGTGTAATGCAGTAGCAAGGGGCTACACAAGTCAATGTGCGTGAAGGACAAGGTTGTCATATCATACATAATGAAGGTTTTTCATTGGGCTGGCCAATAGTGAAGTAGCCAGGAATAATATAAATTTTGTGCAAGTTCATAAAATGACAACAAAACCTTGTGATAATTCCAAATTGACAGTATCCCATATTAACAGTGTAGTAAAGATGGCAGAATCTCTAGATATGAGCATGTAAATGAAAATGGAAACTACACAATTTCACAATTTTGACAAAATGTTAAGTGCGTAGAACTGTACTTTAATACTACAACAGAGGAGAGAATCTGACAGCTAGAAAAATACAGAGTGGTCTTTTTGAGAAATTAAATTATTCTGTCTCACAGACCTCTGTTCTTTGTCGCCTCCTCTCTCTCTGCTTTTGGTTCAGAAAGTACAATGATGGCCACAAATTTTTAATTGAATGTAGAGACATTGCAGCAGCAAAAGCAAAATTTTGTGTAAAATACACTTACTGTGTGCTGAGGGTAAATAGTCTTGTAGTATACTGCAGTTAAATTTGGGTCTCACAAAATCATACGCAAAAATATATTTTGCTCGTTTTCAATGGAAATATTGGCCTGAAAGTATCTACAATTTTTTTGTACAGCATATATCAGCAATTTAGGTGATGGGTGCAGTAAAGAAGAAGTACAATCTGCAAATACAAATTTTTTGGGAGGTAGGGAATGTTTTCGGTTGTATTAAGGTGACCTGTCGGAACTAAAATCCTGTTGATGGTGTACGTGTACTTGCGTGCTGTCGCGTATGGAGTGTCTCATAATAAAATGCATTCTTATGTGACACGATACAATAATAGTGTCACAGATGTTACCAAAATTAATTTCACAGTTTTCTTAACAACTTTCTGACTGTAAGTTTCTACTAGGTCTAACAGAACACAAATTCATCACCGACGACATTTTTCGTTACATGGGCTGAACAGTTTCACACCTGTTACAGTGTTCTATTTTAATCTCTGAATACTTTCACGTTTTCAAGATAAAATATGTACCACGTGCATCTGTAAAGTTTGAGAATGTTCATACATTATTTTCTGTTCACACATGTCAGTGATTCTGTTTTCTTCTGCAGCTTGAAGGAAAGAAATACTTTTGTTCAAAACTTATTTTAACATCAGTTTTTATTTATTTATTTTCTTTCGTAGCAGCTGGGAAGAATTTTATTTTGTGAAGAACTCCATTATATTCTAGACTAAAAATAGAGATGTCTAACATTTAAAAAGGTTTTGAAATTATCACTAACTGGCAATGCTGTAGGACGGTGAGATGACCTTGAGATGTCTATTTTAGTGACAGCCGCTATGGTAACTGGTCTCCTACTGCACTTCGAGGGAATGGCAGGGAGAGAAACTGCACAATAAACTCATTTCTGGTGCAAAATGTAGTGAGCTGTTTTTCTGGTTCCCTGTGCAAATCAAATCAATATAATCTCCAGTCTAAATCACAATTGTTTTGCAAATTATTTTGTGGCTAATTCTGGTTCCTTTCCATTGCAATGCATTTCTGAATTCCCTTACTTTCTTATACACATTTATAAAGGATACAAGAAACCTCACCTTCATTTGGGGTCAAAATGAAGACTGACTGATCTTCAAATCAAAGCATCTATGATGAAACTGTCGATGTTATCTCTAAATGCCTTAGAACTTGTGCCACTTACAATTAGATCATTGCAGAGCATGAATAATAATACTTTTGTATGAAGTTCTAAAATGCCCAGTCTACATACCTGAGTGGGTTCCTTCTAAGGTTCATGAATTTGTGATGTAAGCAGATTTTATAGGATCAGAGAATACAGTAACAGATGGGGATGAAGTATCAGCATTACACCCAAGTAAACTCTTTCCAAACTGATTAAAAAAGTAAAAATATTGAAGTTGTGAATGAAGCCACATACACTGTTTTTAGCTTTACACAGAATTCCCACGTAAAACAAATGCAATATCATTTGTTACAATAGAAATTCATGATTTTACTATGTCTGTAAAATTATGTTTTACTTAGCATGTAGTTTTATATGGAAATTATTTTAAAGTGACAAACCTGCCGATGGCATATTCTTGTAATATTGATCTGAATCTTGGCCATCCAAATTCTGCAACAGAAAATGGAAACAGCAATAATAAGTTAATGTTCAACTACTGTATATGTGTTCTTTTACCAAAAAATTTGAACAATGTGTTGTAGATTGATATTAATAAATTACTCCTTATATGCAGCTACTCAAAATGGTTAAAAACTGCAGTACAGTGAAGCGAATTTTCATCTACCTCTTGATAACATAATTTATGCTCAAATGAGTCTAATATTCCTATCTGATGTGTCATTGATACATTAAGATACAATGTCCATTTTAAATTAAATGAAAAATGGGAATCACACAATTAATGAAAAATGATATCATCTGTTGCTTGGCTTATTTGAAATTGCATGTGTATTACACACATACAGTTGATGAATATAATGAAAATCTCAAATGACAACAAAAGTAACCCCCAAAAATATCAGCAAACACAATAATTAAAAGTTATTATGCATGATCGTATCGTTAACCACAACAGCAATCAGTTACAATGCTGCTCCAAGCATTGGCTAATAAAGAAATTTTTTGGTGTCTACCTGTCTGCAGACATCATTACTTTGGAAAATGCGTCTTTCATGTCATTCTTGTGGAAACTGTTGAATACAATGATCTACACCACCACTTCTGAGCAGTCATGTTTCTGCACAAGAGTGAACAGGATTCAAGGGGGGTACCACCATAAACCAAAAATCCTGCATCTCCATACTGATACTTTTCAGACTTGAATTAATAAGAAAGTGTTTTTGGCTCCCTCCACACAGTAGCATATTGAGAATCACTGTGTAAATGCAAATCACACTCAAATGTGAAGTTACAACTTATTGGTTCAATTTCTATGTTCTACGAACCGCTGTAAACATTATTTTTAATGAAACAATGAATAAGGAATTTGAAAGTTAAGTATTATGGCCAACTCTTAAAAAATCACTGAGAAACCAGTTAAATAAAGATGTAGATTAATCAGTGACAATTCCAAACAGTTTGGAATTACAATTTCGTCACAAAAGGAAACTCAGTAGCTGGTAATACTTTACAGAAAGCTGGGCAAAGTTTTAACGACTTTATTAACATGCAAAAAAAAAAAAGAGACTTTTTAAGTTTGTGCCAATTTTCCACATGTGTTAAGTCAGGGCATCAAAAAATTATTTTGGTCTATTTAGAAAGTTTTGGAGTTATTCAAAGACTCTGCACCCCACACAGTTAATTTTATAGCAAATTTAGCTCATCAAATACTGAAGTGAATCAGTCACTGATACATCAAATTAGGCATGGTAGTACAGGAAATATATGGGCTTTTGGGGGCGGGTGGGGGGTATCTCATTTCTTTATAAAAGTTTTGTCCTATTTCATAATTTAACGCAGTATACAGAAAAGCTTCAATAGAATGAAAGTTGTAAAGCATCAAATTTTATATTTAAGGACAATGGAAAGAGTTGCATTATTGTGCAAATTGCATGAATTATAGTGTACGACTTAAAAATCACATTGTTTAACAGAAAAGTTCCTGGCAGAAATACAGTAATGCAACACAGCCAAAGAAAATAAACACCTACATTGCAGTTTCATATGAAGTTTGCACATTCTTTACTTCAGCATTATTTAGGTCTTTTCCATTCAGAAATTGTAAGCAGAAATAAGTAATAAGTTTGGAGAAGCAATGGCATTATTACACACAGAGAGAGAAAATGGGAGCTATATCGTAATACAGACAGTCACAGCCCATTTACAGAACATTATTACAGGCAAAACTGTAAATTACTTAAGAATATAATTGAACATGCTAAAATAATGTATTATATGAAGAGGACAGACAGGTCTCAGAATGGAATTAAAACTGTAAGACCCGTAGTTACCGAAGTAGCAGGGCAGAATGTAGTGTTGTGTAACCTATTTACTAATTATTTCCTGTCAATAGTTGGCAAGTTGAATCAAAATTTTATTGGAACAGACAAGTGCGCAAGGCTTTAGAAAGCAGGCATTCTCTGATGATTATGTCACATATAATCAATTAGCAAGGAGTAAGTTGAATCAATGAATGAATTACTGAAGAGTAAAAACTCACAAATGTGTAACAAAGTATCAGAGGATAAGACACTCACTCATTTTGAGTATGAGCACTTGTACCTGCTCATGCTCTTAATCATGAACAGACCAGTTCTGGTGTGGTGGGGATTGAGGGAAATGTGCACACACCATGTGGTAGTGACAACACAGGAGAAGCACGAGTGGTGAAATGGGGGAGGATGATTTCTGACAGCAGTACGTTCACAGCAGTATTGACAACGGTCATCATAGGCCATCAACAGAGATCGCCCAATAACGTTGGCCGACTGCTTGGTCACAGTGCATCCAATCTTCTTCGTCAGTTTTTGACAGGATCAAGAAGGTTAGGTTAGATTAGAATCTATTCTATTTATGAAGTAGGTTATACTTTAACCTCCTAGGTTGGGATGGATACACCACCACCTCTGTGCTTGGAGATAAGTGCTACCATGTGGCTTTAGCTATTAAAAGGATGCCAAAGGCATGTGAATGAGCTATACATGTATTAAAAAGAAAGTGGTGAGTACTTTACACTTCGTCCTCAGTTACTGGAATTACCAAACAAGTTTTACGAATATTTGAGATGAAGGGAAAAACATTCTGGTACATATTCAACACGATCTGCGACGACTCTGAAAAGTGAAGTTACCAACACTGTTGGAAGTTGTGCAGACATACGTCAATTAACCTTCAATGACTATCATTAAGCATACATGTGAAAGACAAACAAAGTTTAGAATAAGATACTCTGAATACATAAATCAATGAAAGCAGAAAAATACACACACACACACACACACACACACACACACACACACACACACACACACAAACACACAAACACACCACGTTTGCAAACCACTTCATGTAACAGAATCACCGGTCTACTGGCGTAAAAATGCCAGTAAACAGTAATAATAATTTGTAGACTGCTAATGTCCTTCTGCCACAAAACAAAAAAGATCCACTACAGTTGCATAGGATACGCCACTCTTTTCACTCGAACAAATTATTTTTTGAGGTTATAATTTACGCCTCAAATGTCCGATAAAGATTTTGCCTACTTGTAGGTAAAAGCAGACGTACACAATGACAAGTGCAATTCAATTAGTAGTAATGATGACGTAACAGTAGTGATGATGAATTTATAATCCCTTTGCAACATATGAATAAAGAAGCCTATAATTAGTGGATATTAGTGACAGTGAGGAGGAGTACATATCAAGTGGTAGGGAAACAGCTTTGCCTGAAAATACAATACAGTATCAATGTGGATTCAAAATGATGAAGATGTGTAAAATTCAGACCAATTTTTAATAGAAGAGAAACATTTCAAGAAAAAGACACACAAACTGAAAGAATTATTAGTGTTGTTATGTCACAATGTGAATAAAGAAGCCAACTATTAGTGATAGCAAACTAGATACTAGGGAAAAAAGAGGAGGAATGTGTATTCAGTGCAGACGGAACATCTTTACATTAAGATATGTTTGCAAAGGTTACAGTAGCTCACGAAAAAAATTAGTAACACAAGTCAATGTTGTAGAAAATTAAATTAAAGAGACAGCATGTGTTCAGCAGAGATAAAAAGCTGTTGAAGACGTAGAGGTTAGGAGGAGGAAGAAACCTTCTGATAAAGAACAAGCTGTAAAAGCAAGTCGGAATTTCCGGAATGATGTTACAGTACAGAAGCGCATGCTATGAGAAAATAATGGGAAGAGACACGTTGAGTATGTATTTTTTGTAAATGTGGGGAAACCTAAAAGCTTACTGTTTGATAATTGCTCCCAGCTCTGCTCAAAACTATACAGAGAAGAAATGCTGAAATCCAAGTCAACGGTTACTCCTTTAAATGCATGTATAACATAACAACTGTACTGAAAGTAATGTAACTATGAAAAATTAAAATTTTTTGATGAAACTGTGTATAGAAAAATATCGATATTGTCATGACGGAAAAAACATTACTTTCTTTAGACCTACTTAAACAAATGTTATTAGTAAGTATTAAATAGAAATTAGAATATGATACTATGTAAAAATGTAAATGACTGTAACACTCACACAGAACAGTATTTCGTTCATAGTCAATTTTCAAATATTCATCCTTGACCTTGGAGCACCAAGTGGCGAGTGCAGTGGTGAAAAGGAAGCAGAAGGAAGGAAGCCAAGAGTGTGGAAGTGTTTTCGATGCCCAGAAATAAAAATTTAAAATCGTGCCTAATTGTGTGTCAAATCATTTATATAAAGTGATGTGTCTATTGGTTAAACATTTCCGGACATATAGTATCAAAGTTTTGAGCCACTGCAGCAGTTGGAATAAAGTATCTGGGAAGGTGTGATGGTGAACCATACTAAATCGCATTGCCAGATTCACGAAGAAAATCTGCAGAATTGGTTGACACCGCTAATTACAATGGAACATTAACAACAAAGCAATAAGTCTATTATACTTTTTAATTAGGCATGGAGTGTGGGTCAGCTTAGTGCAAATGCTGAACATTGTTTTCTTGGAACAGTATAAATTTTGTATTCACAGTTGTACTAAATTTCCTTTTTTCCTACACCTGCACGACTCATGCCTTCCTATGGAAATTGACATCAGGATGAAGAGACAGGGATTTCTGCTACCCACACTTCATGCCTAATTAAAAAGTATAATAGGCTTATTGCTTTGTTGTTAATGTTCCATTGTAATTAGAGACAGTGTGTGTGTGTGTGTGTGTGTGTGTGTGCGCGCGTGCGTGCGTGCGCGCGTGTGTGTGGGGTTGGGGGGGGGGGGGGGGGGGTTGGCACATCATAACTTTCATTATATTGATTTCCTATTCAATGTGTATGTAATTAATAAAATAAAAAAAAAAAAAAATGCTAATAACCTCAGAGGATCAAAACATACTCTCTTTGTTGTTATAAAGAGAAAGTTTGGAAATATATGCTGTGGAAAAGTAAAGATTACAATGTTTCAGTATTTGAATGCATAGATTCATCTCTTACCCACAGCTATGTAAAAGGGCACTCTCCACAGTCTTCAAAGAGTGTCATCATTATCCACATCTCCTATGTCATTGTCCCCATCTTCACTGCTGCTGCTATCATCCCCTAATCTTATTATAACCTCTTCCACTCTTTGTTACAGAGCACCTTCTTGTTGTCATGCCTCTTCCCAGATGTACCACATATGTTAGACAGTATTGTTTCACTTTATGATCGTGATACTGCCCAATACTTCACACGCAGAAAATTCGACATCTTTTAATTTTAAGAGTTTTATTTTAGTCTGCAACATATGATTTCAACTGAGGTGACACAAGATCTATTTGCATTGAAACGGCAGTATTAAGGTGGAAGTTGGAACATATGACCATTGTATTCAGTAATTTTGTCAATTTCATAAACGGTATTACGTGATTTATGCTCTTTCAAGAATGACAGCAGTTCTGACTTCTTCATTTCCCTATCAAGTGAATCTTTGCAGTTCTTCCTAGCCCATCCATAATGTCATTCTTCCTGATGCTGCAGCATGTAGGGGCTCTACTTAACTGCACTAAGTGGTATGGTGCATTATATTACAGGAAGTTCTTATTTTTGGAAGAACCACTCTTTAAATTTTTTTGCCGACATTTATATGCGCTAGTCCCCCCTGATTTCTTTGATGTAAAAAACTGTGGAGGATAATAAAAGCATTTGGAACAAACCCACCAATTGCTCCAGCATGTAAAAGATTGAGCTGACTGCCTTTTCCAACTGGAGCTTTCATCGTTCCTCATGTGATATCATAATTCCACAGAGTCAGTAGGGAACGACCAGCACTTACCAACATTTTGTCCAATCAAATGATTTTTTAATGTCTGCACTACTTTTTTAGTATCACTAAAAGGCTGAGTTTTTTCTCTGGAAAACAACTCAACTCGCAGCCTTGTAGTGAGAGAAGCAGCTTCTTCTGGGTAGGATATTCTTTCTGCATGTAATAGTCTCACAGGTCCCTGAAGTGCACCCTCCTTAACATTATCCAGTTCTACTGTTTTAGCAGCATGCACTACCATGGAGTCAAAATAGCAGCAGTTGGTTCCTCCAGATCTCCAGTACTCTCTCCCTCATTTTTATCCTTACAGAGGTCGCTTCAGTTTTCAGAGCAGCAGCTACTCATTCTATGACTTCTGAAGACAGTGTAAATGGTCCATCATTATCCCTTTCTTCCTCGAAATAGCATTGTACATTATATAAGAGTTAATGAGATTGGATCCTCATGGTAGATGAGATTGGATCTTTATGGTAGTGCCCTATGGCAATATTTACAAATTCCTAGGCTCCCCCCACACGATGCGCTCCAAGTGTGGGTAGTGTCAAGGGACATTATTCCTGTCACCTGACTATACACACAAGATGCAATCTAACTCAGTTCATAAATACAACTTAAAAGAAAGCAGTTAGTATAAACAAAGTGTTTTGAATTGAACATGGATACAACAAAAATACAATTGTTCAAAACATCAATTCTAAGTCTAAATAAAATAAAATTTAAATCAACCTTTATTGTTGAAAAGAAAGACAAAGTTAAATATTAATATGTCTAAACTTACTTTTGTATGGGAGTCCATGAACATTTTGGTAAAAATTTCAGTTACTCAATGGAGTTCAACGCGTCTTAGTCTGTTTTCATTTTGGAAATATGCTTGCAATGAGACCAGCCCATCCTTACGCTCATTCCAGTGTGTGCTGGCACAGTTGTTTATGATGTCCGATATGTTCTACAGGGAAAAGAAACAAAAAAGTGTACCAACTGTAACATGTTAAAACACATTATAATATTTTGTCTCCATGTCCCAGTGAGAAACACATTTAAGTTCATGTTTATTTTGAGACAATTAATTACACAAGTATACTCAAATGGGTCTTTTTTATTATTTCTGTCAAATTTTAAAATTGTGACTCTTAAAGTTGTGGCATCATCAATGGATTTAAAAAAACTGTGTGCCATGGAAGATGGTTCTACAGACATGTTCTCAGAATGTTACTTGCAAAACAATACATATGGTAATAATGTAAAAATATTAATGATGATGACAGTTAACGGAGACAAATTCCTGGACACTATTTATTGAGCTGCATGAAAATTGATCTGCAGGGTGAAATTCTCAATATGTGTATAAATACATGTAAAATACATTAAATATATGTTAAACATATTTAATATGTGCATATGTGGGCAATGCTACAGGTAAAAGGCTCATCCTAAACCCCTGGAACAATTTCAACCAAATTTGGTACACACATTAATTACGATCTAGAAAGAGATACTGCGGGAGTAAAATCCACCAGCCTCCTATTGAGAAGAGGGTGATACCATGGAGGGATATGAGGAGTGGAGGAGATGGACAGAGATAAGGGAACGTAAAAAATGGAAAGCGGAGGGGGGGGGGGGGGATGGACAGAGAAAGGAAAGATGAGGAGAGGGACAGAAACAGAGGGAGGAAGATATAGGTATAGAGAGAGGGAGGAGGAAATGAAGAGAGAGAGGGGGAGGAAGAAGAAATGAACAGAAAGAGGGCAGACGAGGAGATGAACAGGGAAAGGATAGCGGAGGTAGTGGACAGATATTGAGTAGGAGATACGGGGGAGGGAGGGGGGGGGGGAACCAGACAGACAAACACAGGAAGAAGAGGAAATGGAATGAAATGGGAGAGAAGCAGACAGACGGGGGGAGGAGCAGACCGACAGTGGAGGGGGGGGGGAGCAGACCGACAGTGGGGGGGAGGAGCAGACCGACAGAAGGGGGAGGGAGCAGACCGCCAGTGGGGGGGGGGGGAGGAGCAGACCGACAGTGGGGGGAGGGGAGGAGCAGACCGACAGAGGGGGGAGGGGAGGGGCGCACAGTCAGAGGGGGGAGGGGAGGGGCGCACAGACAGAGGGGGGAGGGGAGGAGCGCACAGACAGAGGGGGGAGGGGAGGAGCGCACAGACAGAGGGGGGAGGGGAGGAGCGCACAGACAGAGGGGGGAGGGGAGGAGCGCACAGACAGAGGGGGGAGGGGAGGAGCGCACATACAGAGGGGGGAGGGGAGGAGCGCACAGACAGAGGGGGGAGGGGAGGAGCGCACAGACAGAGGGGGGAGGGGAGGAGCGCACAGACAGAGGGGGGGGGGAGGAGCGCACAGACAGAGGGGGGAGGGGAGGAGCGCACAGACAGGGGGGGGAGGAGCGCACAGACAGAGGGGGGGTGCGCACAGACAGAGGGGGGGGGAGCGCACAGACAGAGGGGGGAGGAGCGCACAGACAGGGGGAGAGGAGCACACAGACAGGGGGAGAGGAGCACACAGACAGGGGGGGAGCACACAGAAAGAGGGGTGGAGCACACAGACAGAGGGGTGGAGCACACAGACAGAGGGGTGGAGCACACAGCCAGAGGGGGGGGGAGGAGCACACAGACAGAGCGGGGGAGGAGCACACAGACAGAGGGGGGGAAGAGCACACAGACAGAGGTGGGAGGAGACGGACAGAAGAGGTGGGGAGGAGACGGACAGAAGAGGTGGGGAGGAGACGGACAGAAGAGGTGGGGAGGAGACGGACAGAGGAGGTGGGGAGGAGACGGACAGAAGAGGTGGGGAGGAGACGGACAGAAGAGGTGGGGAGGAGACGGACAGAAGAGGTGGGGAGGAGACGGACAGAAGAGGTGGGGAGGAGATGGACAGAACAGGTGGGGAGGAGACGGACAGAAGAGGTGGGGAGGAGACGGACAGAAGAGGTGGGGAGGAGACGGACAGAAGAGAGGGGTAGCAGATGGACAGAGATAGAAGGAAGGAGTAGATAGGCAGAGACGGGTGTAGGAGGAGATGGATAGAGAGATGGAGTATGCAGGCAATGCCAAGTATTCAGATAGTTGAATTACAAACACTGGTAAGGCAAGCTTAGAAACATTGAAGGCAGAGGTGGCTAAGACACGAATTACTGATGAAATATAGGCACTCATCAATGAAATAAGGAAATATATGGAATCAAAGGACATGATTGCTAAACAACAGTACAAGATGCTTAATACAAAATCAAAATGAGATATAAACAAAATCAAGGTAAATGAGAAAGAACTTGTAGGGCAACAGGAAACACTTGTTCACAAGAAAAGAGTCACCACATATAAAAATTTCAAACATAATATTTGGGAAACCACTTATAAAGTACATTTGTGGGGACATGATTATGTGCAAAGAATGAGCAAATATATGGCAGGAGAATATAAAAAGTCTTTATTACGCAGAAGAGCAGTTACACAGTGAGAAGAAGAGACTGATGTGGGAGAAGAGAGATATTACAGGCATAAACACCCATCAAAGGGAATGTCAACTACTCACATGACAGCACAGCAAATGTTTGGGACAACAGTTCCACAAGTACTATTCAAAAGTGTGATGATCAACAAATTTAAATTAATTCAATTGTGTTCAATGTTATAAATCTGATCATTACAAATACCTTCAAAGCAGTAATGATTAATGGCAGTGACACTGCTGGTGGTGTAGTGGTAGTGTGTTATGATGAAAGATACAACCCTGTTAAGTGTCTCGTGACACTGAGTACCAAAAGGTGATACTATAAACAAAAAATAATAAAAAAAGTAGTGTCAAAATGATGATAAAACTACAATGTTAACAAACTGTTTATGGTGGTAAAAACTGGATCTCCATCACACCTCGAAGCTCGCTTCGACCCAAATACTCCAAAAACAAAAACAAATTAGATTTCTGTAGAGAGCACAATTAAACCCTGCTGTCATCATAAAAAGAACAGAAAACAAGTAAAAAAATCAATCTAATTATTGTAACCCTTACTTGATACGCTTTTATGGAGCAACATGCTTGACACATTGGGGCATGGAAGTAGTGGGTGGGGGGATCGCACTCCAATGACAAAAACTGTTATAACAAATAATCTACTGAACAACTTCACTTGAAAACTTTTATAGCTGCTCAAAAAACTCACTTTTTGAAGTTATATGGGTTATATAATCAAAAAATAAGAAAAAAACAACAAAAAATTGAAAACATTAAAGGTTCTTTAAAAGAAATCATGTAAATGGCCAAAAATTTAACTGAGTTTCCTGAAGTTAGAGATATACAGGGTGGTCCACTGATCATGACCGGGCCAAATATATCATGAAATAAGCGTCAAATGAAAAAACTACAAAGAACAAAACTGAATGGGGAAACCAGATGGCGCTATGGTTGGCCCGCTAGATGGCGCTGCCATTGGTCAAATGGATATCAAACTGCATTTTTTTAAATAGGAAACCCCATTTTTTATCACATATTCGTGTAGTACGTAAGGAAATATGAATGTTTTAGTTGGACCACTTTTTCGCTTTGTGATAGATGGTGCTGTAATAATCACAAACATATGGCTCACAATTTTAGACAAACAGTTGGTAACAGGTAGGTTTTTGAAATTAAAATACAGAACATAGGTACATTTGAACATTTTATTTCGGTTGTTCCAATGTGATACATGTACCTTTGTGAACTTATCATTTCTGAGAACGCATGCTGTTACAGCGTGATTACCTGTACATACCACATTAATGCAATAAATGCTCAAAATGATGTCTGTCAACCTCAATGCATTTGGCAATACGTGTAACGACATTCCTCTCAACAGCGAGTAGTACGCCTTCCGTACTGTTCGCACATGCATTGACAATGCGCTGATGCATGTTGTCAGGCACTGTCGGTGGATCACGATAGCAAATATCCTTCAACTTTCGCCACAGAAAGAAATCTGGGGACGTCAGATCTGGTAATTGTGCGGGCCATGGTATGGTGCTTCGACGACCAATCCACCTGTCATGAAATATGCTATTCAGTACCACTTCAACTGCACATGGGCTATCTATTCAGTACCACTTCAACTGCACATGGGCTATGTGCTGGACATACATCATGTTGGAAGTACATCGCCAATCTGTCATGCAGTGAAACATCTTGTAGAAACATCGGTAGAACATTACGTAGGAAATCAGCATACATTGCACTATTTAGATTGCCGTCGATAAAATGGGGGCCAATTATCCTTCCTCCAATAATGCCGCACCATACACTAATCCGCCAAGATCGCTGATGTTCCACTTGTCGTACCCATCGTGGATTTTCCGTTGCTCAGTAGTGCATATTATGCCGGTTTACATTACCGCTGTTGGTGAATGACGCTTCGTCGCTAAATAGAACGCGTGCAAAAAATCTGTCATCATCCCGTAATTTCTCTTGTGGCCAGTGGAAGAACTGTACACGACGTTCAAAGTCATCACCATGCAATGCCTGGTGTATAGAAATATAGTATGGGTGCAATCAATGTTGATGTAGCATTCTCAACACCGATGTTTTTGAGATTCCCGATTCTCGCGCAATTTGTCTGCTACTGATGTATGGATTAGTCGTGACAGCAGCTAAAACACCTATTTGAGCATCATCATTTGTTGCAGGTCGTGGTTGATGTTTCACATGTGGCTAAACACTTCCTGTTTCCTTAAATAACGTAACTATCCAGCGAACAGTCAGGACACTTCGATGATGTTGTCCAGGATACCGAGCAGCATACATAGCACACGCCCGTTGGGCATTTTGATCACAATAACCATACATCAACACAATATTGACGTTTTCCGCAATTGGTAAACAGTCCATTTTAACACGGGTAATGTATCATGAAGCAAATGCCGTCCGCATTGGCGGAATGTTACGTGGTACCACGTACTTATAGGTTTGTGACTATTACAGCGCTATCTATCACAAAGCGAAAAAAGTGGTTCAACTAAAACATTCATATTTCTTTACGTATTACACGAATATGTAATAAAAAATGGGGGCTCCTATTGAAAAAAACGCAGTTGATATCCGTTTTACCTATGGCAGCACCATCTAACGGGCCAACCATATTGCCATCTGGTTTCCCCCTTCAAGCTAGACGAGTTTCATTCTTTGTAGTTTTTTTCGTTTGATGCTTATTTCGTGAGATGTTTGGCCCAGTCACTATCAACTACATAAAGAAGCATATTTATTCTGAAAAATGAAAGGTATGCCTATCGTGAAGAAGTGAAAAAGCTGTTACCATCAAAATAAGCAAAGTTTTTATTGTTTAAGAACAATATTCAAGTGATTTTGATTAGAAAATAGAAGAAACCTGTTCATTATAATGAAATGAAAGAATTTCAGTCAAATTTGCATAGCTTTAACATGCACACTCATCACAGATTAATGTAAGTCCCATAGTGCTTAGAGCTGTCACAGATTAATGATTTTTGTACACTTCAAGTAACCTATCACATATACGTCGAGTTTGCAAATTACACACCATCTCATTATTAGAACAGAACATCTATTGTAAAGAAAAGAAGGGGAGAAGACATGATAAAACAAAGTGCACATACTTGAAATAAAATGCATTTAAATTTCGCAGACTCGATCTAACTTGACACTCTTGGGTGTAGGCAACCCCAGTCAACTTAGGATAGTTGCCATAGACAAATGGCCACTTTCAGAGTGAAGCAACTGACTCTAGGGTGTAGTGGTACTATAAAAATCATAATAGATAGTGCTATAAGCCCAAGTTTCTACGTTTTACATAGTTAAAGTACAGTCTCCTGCAGATGGGTGGTTTACTTGCTTCTGCAATTCCTTCTAATTGGTCCCCAGAACCATTAAATTTTCAGCAAACAATTTTGTTGTTATTCTCTCACCTATCCCTATTGTCACTTGTGACATTACATATATTATCCATCATCACAATGAAAAGCAATGGAGATACTCCACTTCCTAGTTTTAGATCATTTTTCTGTGTTAGTCATCCTGTTCTCCCTTTTCCCACTCTCACTGAACTCTCATACAATAATTAAGTACAGAATATTTTGAATATATTTTGTAAATACTGGTACTACTAAAAGGTTACTCTTAATAATTCTTTAAAGCTGACAATTGAAACAGACATTTTCCTTCAAATGCTACGAAAGACGAGCAGAAAAATATAAAACTTACAAATATAAAACTTACATCACCAGACCTCCTGTAGCAATCAAGAGATCGCTCTGAACACACACTGGATGTCTCACTGTCATCTGAATGATCATCAAACGATCTGTATGCCTTGCGGCTGAGTGGTACTTGGCTGCCAACTTCATTTCCGTCAACTGAGTCGAATGTCTGTTTGGAAGTAAGAAAGTTGCTGATGTAAGAATAGCCGTATAAAGTATTTTAACACTTAAATGTACAACAATTAAAACAACAATTACAATGAATGTTCTGAGAAAGTAACGCAAATTACTGGTTCTCCAAAACCTTAACAGCAAACCATTAAGTCCTCTCCTTCACATATGTTTACTGGTCCTCTCAAAATCACAATATACCTTCCTAAGATATTAACCTAGATATTTTTATCCAAGCAAACACCATCACTTTTGAGAGGGTCAAAACCATGTCGGCTGAACATTTTGTTTACTTTTGTAAAGAGAAAGGAATTGCACAAGACTAGATAAGGGCTGTAAGATGACAACAACTCATTTTAGGAGTGTCACAAAATATTTAGGTTTGGTTGCCCTGATGACAGACACACACATTGTCTGACGTAGGTGTATCTCTTTCCTCATTATGTGGATTCTTTCCAAAACCTCATTAGGTTGTTGCAGTAAATAAATTTACAGTCACCACTTTATCTTCTTCAATATACTTAAATCCACTTCCAGTTTTTCTTTGTGATGAGATCACGTGTGGCAGATAAGTTTGCTTCGAATATCAAGAGCCTAACATTTTTTATGTACAAACTGAACATGGTGTTAATGCCTTAACCACACTAACTATAACTGTTTATATCAGAATATGTAATTCATCGGTTGTAAACCACACTTTAAGCATTCTATAAACTTTGGTAGTAGCATCCTAACTTGAACAATCATAATTTCAGTTTACATCTATTTTAATTAAAGAACCTGTTTTGAGGAATTTTAGAAGTTTGAGTGAGGTGTACAACATATTTCATAGTATATCAATAGCTGCAAGCTACAGTTGTGCATTCTACAGATTTTATCAGAAGCACTTGGAGTGTAGGTACTTACATAATTTGAATATGTTTATACTTTTTTTCTGCTACTATAAATATCAAATTGCATTCCATTCATTTTTCCTCTCAATAACAGTACATACTGCCTGTAGCAGTCATAAAGGTCTGCTTTTTTCAAACCTTGTTATATGGGTCGATTAGTGAGCATAATTATGACAAAACAGAAGTTTGCGACAGAAAGTTCCAACAGCTTGAAAGAATCAGAAAATTTGATTACAATTTCTTTATCATCATAAAACAAATCAAATACCGGCTGAAAACACTTCAGTTCTTAAACAGAACTTCTAATTTTTGAAGTGCAACAGATCCAAAAGTTAAAAGTGAAGCTGCACCCCTAATTTTAAGTAATTTATTTGCTAAACAGAAAAAAAAATATTGCAAGAGAGACACTGCAGCCCCATAGTAAACGCTATTAACAGGCCCAGACTCAGCCAGTTAATATTTCTAAACATATGGAAATTGTTCTAACTGCTGTCAGTTGACTGGAAGCTGCTTTAAGGGGTTTTCTGGGTTGGCTTTTGACAGAGAGAGAAACATACAAGATTCACCAAAGTGCCTTATGCACTATCCTCTCCCAGGGATACTGACTCCTTTCCAGGAAATACTGAATCTATCATGACTTGTCAATTCCAAGGTTGTACTTTGGTCATTCTAGCGACCAGCAGATAGAAGTGAGAAGACACATCCTGTTCATGGAACTGCAATGACAATATGCAGCGCTGCCCTCAGAACTGATTGCTGCCATCTGATTCTTAGCTGAGTGCTAGGTTTGAACCAGAGATTTCAATGGTTATGCAACAAGTTAGGCTGAGACTTCCAACACTTGGGCCAGCAGATTGAGAACTGTAGAGTTTTCCTAAATTGATAAGGGGTGTGCTACACATCAGAGGCTGCTACACAAGTTGCTGATTGGATGCAGGGTGCACACAAGCTATTGTTAACTACTATTATTATAATAATTATTATTATTATTTCAATTTGATTACTGATCCAGTTTAAGATAATGATAGCTATAGGAGGCCTTGAAGTTTTAGTCTAAGATCTGAAGAAATGTCCCCCTCAGAAAAAGACAATTACAATCTTAGTGATCAGCTGTTAATGCACAGCAGTATGAGTTTCAGGGTAAATCAAAGTGTATATCGAAAGGATAGGTTAGTGGTAAATTGAGGTGGTGTATTCATCACAGTAGGCAAGAAATTTCACTGAGATAAAAACTGATGCTGCATTCAAGATGGCGTGGGCAAGAGTCAGATTCAAGGGTGAGTGCAAGCTTAGGAGTTGCTCTGTTGCCCACCAGAACCATCCCCTCACCTCAGTATTACATACATTTCCCAGTCATACTGTAATCATAGCAGGAGACTTTAATCATCCAGCAATCAGTTGGGAAAATTACAATTTTGTAAGGAGTTGACATGACAGAAAAACTTTGAAACAATACTAATTGCTTTCTCCGAAAATTATTTGGAACAAGTACTACAGAAGCCCGCTCAATGAGGGAAGTATATTACATCTCATGGCAACAAATAGTACAACAGCATGTGATGGAGGAGATCCTTCATGGTATACAATTTATGTAAACCTAAAGAAACATATGCTACTTGGCACATAGATAGTCGTTTTTCCCTAGCTCTATTTGCGAGTGGAATGGAAAGTACATCATACAGTATCATGCAGATTATGATCGTAGATGTAGATCTATATTTGTTGAACAGCAGATGTAAAACAGAATGTTAGGCTACAGACAGACGGATGCTGAATAACGCACATTTCCTTGTTAACGGGGCTACGAGGGAAAACTTCCATGACTATCGCTACAGAATCTTGAAAAATCCAATGCAATTCTGGTCATATGTAAAGGTTGTAAGCAGCACCATAGTTAGTGTCCAGGAACTCATGGATGATACAGGAATTGAAATAGAGGGTAGTAAACCAAAAGCATAAATGTGGAACTCTTGTTTCCAAATGTTTCTTAACTATTGAATGAAGTTCCAGGACCCAATAGACCCCTTATAAAATTATATGAAGAATTCTGTGGCTGAGTCAGTCTCTCTTTTAAGCATAATGTATCACGAATCTGCAGGAAGGGGGATGATGACTGTCCCCAGTGGCTGGAAGAAAACACACGTCATGCACATCGACAAGATGAGCGGCAGAAGTGATGCACAAAACTATTGTTCAGTTTCATTGACATCCATCTGCTGTAGGACAGTCTGAACTTAAACATAATGAGGTACTTCAAAGAGAATGACCTCGTCTGCCAACCAGCGTACATTCTGAAAACATTGGTCATGTAAAACTAACTAACATATTTTGCACATGACATACTTAAAGCGAAGGACCAAAGTAGTTTGGTACACACAGTATTTATTGACTTTGACTGTATTGAGAATTTCTTTGAAGTATTGATTAGGATGTCAATGAGGCAGTCTTTCTGTTCTCGCAGCAGGACAGACGAGTACATCCTTCATTTATGAATTATTTTTATGAGCTTAAAACAGGAGTGATTTATTTTCAGTTATCTGGGTGGTTACTAGATTAATTTTTAAATTTGAACCATGGACCTTGCCGTTGGTGGGGAGGCTTGCGTGCCTCAGCGATACAGATAGCCGTACCGTAGGTGCAACCACAACGGAGGGGTATCTGTTGAGAGGCCAGACAAACGTGTGGTTCCTGAAGAGGGGCAGCAGCCTTTTCAGTAGTTGCAAGGGCAACAGTCTGGATGATTGACTGAGCTGGCCTTGTAAGAATAACCAAAACGGCATTGCCGTGCCGGTACTGCGAACAGCTGAAAGCAAGGGGAAACTACAGCCGTAATTTTTCCCGAGGGCATGCAGCTTTACTGTATGATTACATGATGATGGCGTCCTCTTGGGTAAAATATTCCGGAGGTAAAATAGTCCCCCATTCGGATCTCCGGGCGGGGACTATTCAAGAGGATGTTGTTATCAGGAGAAAGAAAACTGGCGTTCTACGGATCGGAGCGTGGAATGTCAGATCCCTTAATCGGGCAGGTAGGTTAGAAGATTTAAAAAGGGAAATGGATAGGTTGAAGTTAGATATAGTGGGAATTAGTGAAGTTCGGTGGCAGGAGGAACAAGACTTCTGGTCAGGTGACTACAGGGTTATAAACACAAAATCAAATAGGGGTAATGCAGGAGTAGGTTTAATAATGAATAGGAAAATAGGAATGCGGGCAAGCTACTACAAACAGCATAGTGAACGCATTATTGTGGCCAAGATAGATACGAAGCCCACACCTACTACAGTAGTACAAGTTTATATGCCAACTAGCTCTGCAGATGACGAAGAAATTGAAGAAATGTATGATGAAATAAAAGAAATTATTCAGATTGTGAAGGGAGACGAAAATTTAATAGTCATGGGTGACTGGAATTCGAGTGTAGGAAAAGGGAGAGAAGGAAACATAGTAGGTGAATATGGATTGGGGGACAGAAATGAAAGAGGAAGCCGCCTGGTAGAATTTTGCACAGAGCATAACATAATCATAACTAACACTTGGTTTAAGAATCATGAAAGAAGGTTGTATACATGGAAGAACCCTGGAGATACTAAAAGGTATCAGATAGATTATATAATGGTAAGACAGAGATTTAGGAACCAGGTTTTAAATTGTAAGACATTTCCAGGGGCAGATGTGGACTCTGACCACAGTCTATTGGTTATGACCTGTAGACTAAAACTGAAGAAACTGCAAAAAGGTGGGAATTTAAGGAGATGGGACCTGGATAAACTAAAAGAACCAGAGGTTGTACAGAGATTCAGGGAGAGCATAAGGGAGCAATTGACAGGAATGGGGGAAATAAATACAGTAGAAGAAGAATGGGTAGCTTTGAGGGATGAAGTAGTGAAGGCAGCAGAGGATCAAGTAGGTAAAAAGACGAGGGCTAGTAGAAATCCTTGGGTAACAGAAGAAATATTGAATTTAATTGATGAAAGGAGAAAATATAAAAATGCAGTAAGTGAAACAGGCAAAAAGGAATACAAACGTCTCAAAAATGAGATCGACAGGAAGTGCAAAATGGCTAAGCAGGGATGGCTAGAGGACAAATGTAAGGATGTAGAGGTCTATCTCACTAGGGGTAAGATAGATACCGCCTACAGGAAAATTAAAGAGACCTTTGGAGATAAGAGAACGACTTGTATGAATATCAAGAGCTCAGATGGAAACCCAGTTCTAAGCAAAGAAGGGAAAGCAGAAAGGTGGAAGGAGTATATAGAGGGTCTATACAAGGGCGATGTACTTGAGGACAATATTATGGAAATGGAAGAGGATGTAGATGAAGATGAAATGGGAGATATGATACTGCGTGAAGAGTTTGACAGAGCACTGAAAGACCTGAGTCGAAACAAAGCCCCCGGAGTAGACAATATTCCATTGGAACTACTGACGGCCGTGGGAGAGCCAGTCCTGACAAAACTCTACCATCTGGTGAGGAAGATGTATGAGACAGGCGAAATACCCTCAGACTTCAAGAAGAATATAATAATTCCAATCCCAAAGAAAGCAGGTGTTGACAGATGTGAAAATTAATGAACTATCAGCTTAATAAGTCACAGCTGCAAAATACTAACACGAATTCTTTACAGACGAATGGAAAAACTAGTAGAAGCCAACCTCGGGGAAGATCAGTTTGGATTCCGTAGAAACATTGGAACACGTGAGGCAATACTGACCTTACGACTTATCTTGGAAGAAAGATTAAGGAAAGGCAAACCTACGTTTCTAGCATTTGTAGACTTAGAGAAAGCTTTTGACAATGTTGACTGGAATACTCTCTTTCAAATGCTAAAGGTGGCAGGGGTAAAATACAGGGAGCGGAAGGCTATTTACAATTTGTACAGAAACCAGATGGCAGTTATAAGAGTCGAGGGACATGAAAGGGAAGCAGTGGTTGGGAAGGGAGTAAGACAGGGTTGTAGCCTCTCCCCGATGTTGTTCAATCTGTATATTGAGCAAGCAGTAAAGCAAACAAAAGAAAAATTCGGAGTAGGTATTAAAATTCATGGAGAAGAAATAAAAACTTTGAGGTTCGCTGATGACATTGTAATTCTGTCAGAGACAGCAAAGGACTTGGAAGAGCAGTTGAATGGAATGGACAGTGTCTTGAAAGGAAGATATATGATGAACGTCAACAAAAGCAAAACAAGGATAATGGAATGTAGTCTAATTAAGTCGGGTGATACTGAGGGAATTAGATTAGGAAATGAGGCACTTAAAGTAGTAAAGGAGTTTTGCTATTTGGGGAGCAAAATAACTGATGATGGTCGAAGTAGAGAGGATATAAAATGTAGGCTGGCAATGGCAAGGAAAGCGTTTCTGAAGAAGAGAAATTTGTTAACATCCAGTATTGATTTAAGTGTCAGGAAGTCATTTCTGAAAGTATTTGTATGGAGTGTAGCCATGTATGGAAGTGAAACATGGACGATAAATAGTTTGGACAAGAAGAGAATAGAAGCTTTCGAAATGTGGTGCTACAGAAGAATGCTGAAGATTAGATGGTTAGATCACATAACTAATGAGGAAGTATTGAATAGTATTGGGGAGAAGAGAAGTTTGTGGCGCAACTTGACCAGAAGAAGGGATCGGTTGGTAGGACATGTTCTGAGGCATCAAGGGATCACCAATTTAGTATTGGAGGGCAGCGTGGAGGGTAAAAATCGTAGAGGGAGACCAAGAGATGAATACACTAAGCAGATTCAGAAGGATGTAGGTTGCAGTAGGTACTGGGAGATGAAAAAGCTTGCACAGGATAGAGTAGCATGGAGAGCTGCATCAAACCAGTCTCAGGACTGAAGACCACAACAACAACAACAACAACATTGCATATTTGGGTACTTACTATACACAGTATAGCATTTTAATACCTGGGTAGTGTAGTGTGAATAGGGACTATGTAATGTAGTCCAGTGTGGATATGAACTGGGACTGCTGTATTCGTATGCAAGTTGAATTGGTGAACCTTCACTCAAAGCTCAATGCGGTGCTGTCTTCAGTCACTCAGCTTGAGGCTGCTGCCGATGGGCGTCACTGCGGAGGGCTGAAAGTGGGGATCTATAGTATGTCCAGCACATTCCATGTGTCCCTCGACTGGTCCACTACTGTTGATGTCCCTGTTATTGCCCACACTGAGGTTGACCCCTCACCAGTGGCTGAATGGGAGGTCATCCCAAGGTGTGACAGGCAATGAAAGACTTTCTGAGATGGGAGGGGAGACTGATCAAAATACCTCTCTGCTTTGTCTGGCAAACAGGATCATGGTACTATCTACAGCTGATACACATCCTGAGCCACACGTAGTTGCTTGCCCTGTTCTAGAGGAAGCCTCTCAACCTGCAAGGTTGCAGAGGGTAGGATCAACAGCCGTTGGAAGCTCTAATGTTAGGCACGTAATGGCACCCATTAGGGACATGGCTACCATGGATGGGAAGAAATCCAGTGGGCACTCTGTGTGCATACCTGGCGGAGTCACCCAAGAGGTGGCATGGGTCCTTCTGAATGCCACAAAAAGTAAAGGATGTAGGTGGTGGCTCATGTACGTACCAACAATAAATGTTGCTTTGGATCAGAAGAGATTCTCTCTGGTTTCAGGTGGCTAGAAGAAATGGTACAGACTGCCGGTCTTACTTGCAAGATGATGGCAGAGATCACCATTTGTAGCATCATCTACAGGGTTGACTGTTGACCTTCAGTTATAGACCTTTGATACAGAGCTGAGTGAAGGGTCTGAATCAGAGGCTCCGACAGTTCTGTAACCATGTAGACTGGAGGAGCCTCGAGTTGCGCCACAGGATGGTGGGCAGGTCAGAGGTCCACTGAACACAGAAAGTGTTGAGTGGGGAGGAAGGGGGGTGCACGCGTGTGGATTGGACTGGGTGATTTTTTAGGTTAGAGGGCCTCAGGGAAAGACAAAATAAGTTTCAATTTTGAAGAGTGATGGCCAGGCACAGAACAAGGGTTGACATAGGAACCGTAGGTATTATATTAGTAAATTGTCGTAGTTGTGTTGGGAAAGAACAAAAGAACCAGGGGCTAGAAAGCACTGAAGCACAATTCGTTCTAGGTAAACAACAGAAAAATTGAGCCAAAATTATTACAAAAGACCTGACGTTGTTCAGAGAGGATACATTTAAATACAGTTGGTGGTTACTGTTAGAAGTAGTCTAACGAAGTTTGGACAAGAAGAGAATAGAAGCTTTCAAAATGTGGTGCTACAGAAGAATGCTGAAGATTATATGGTTAGATCACATAACTAATGAGGAGGTATTGAATAGAATTGGGGAGAAGAGGAGTTTGTGGCACAACTTGACCAGAAGAAGGGATCGGTTGGTAGGACATGTTTTGAGGCATCAAGGGATCACCATTTAGTAATGGAGGGCAGCGTGGAGGGTAAAAATCATAGAGAGAGACCAAGAGATGAATTCACTAAGCAGATTCAGAAGGATGTAGGCTGCAGTAGGTACTGGGAGATGAAGAAGCTTGCACAGGATAAAGTAGCATGGAGAGCTGCATCAAACCAGTCTCCGGACTGAAGACCACAACAACAACAACAACAACAACAACAAAGTAGATAGTTCCTGTGAGTTAGTATATGTAGAGGTTATACTCAACAACTAGAATAAATTAATAATTGGTTCCTTTACTGACCTCCAAAGTCAGATGATACAGCTGCTGAACAGTTCAAAGCAGTCTTCTTTCGAACAGGTACCCCACTCATACAATTATACTTGTTGGTGACTTCTGTCTAGCCTCAATATGTTAGCAAAATAACATATTTGAAGTCAGTGGCAGATACAAAACATTGGCCGAAACTGTACTAAATTGTTTGTTCGAAAATTATTTTAAACAATTAGGTCAGGAGCCCACTAAAAGTGTGAATGGAGGTGAAAACACACTTGACATCTTAGCAACAAATAAACCTGATCAAATTGGGAGCATTGTGATGAATTCAGGGTACAGTGAATGCAAGGTCGTTGTAGCGAGACTGAATACCGCAACACCCAAACCTAACAAGAATAAACACAAAATATACCTATTTAAAAAGCGGAAAAAATTCGCCCGACGCTTTCTTAAGGGACAGCCTCCATTCCCGATGAACTAACTATAAAAGTGTCGACCACATGTAGCTTATATTCGAAGGAATGGTATCAAAGCAACAGAGAGATTTATACCAAACAAATTAATAGCAGATGGAAATAAACTCCAATAATACAAAAAACAGGTCAGAACACTGTCGCACAAGCAACAAAAAAGCATCCCAAATTTAAAAGAATGCAAAATCTCCAAGGTTGGTGATGTTTTACAGAAGCTTGAAATTTAGGGTGAGCTTCAATGCAAGGTGATTTTAATAGTTTTCACAACAAAACTCTGTTTTGACATGTGGTAGAAAATCCAGAGAGACTCTGGTCATACTGGCAAGACACTATCAACACCTTCAATGCACGATAGTGAAGGTCATGTTGTCAATGACAGTGCCAATAAGATGGAGTTAAAATACAGTTTTCTGAAATTCCTTTACCAAAGAAGATAACATAAGTTTTCCAGAATTCGAATCAAGAGCTCCTGCCAACATGAGTAACTTAGATGTCGATATCATCAGTGTAGCAAAAAAAGCTAAATCACTTAATAAAGTCCTCCACTCCAGATTGTATACCAATTAGAGTATGCTGATATAATAGCTCCATGCTTAACAATCATATACAACCACTCACTTGCCAAAATATCCTAACCTACAGACTGGAAAGTTGCAAAGGTCACACCAATACTGGAGTAAGAGTATGAGTAATCCAGTGAATTACAGACCCATACCACTAATGTTGATTTGCAGCAGGATTTTGGAACACATACTACGTTTGAACCTTACGATTCTTAAACCAAGTGTTAAGAATGTTTAAATTATGCTGTGTCCAAAATTTTACCAGGTGCCTTACTCTTTCATTCCTTTTCCCAGTACATATTCATCTTTTTTTTCTTCTTTCTTTCTTTCTATTTTTCCTTCTCTTCTCTTTACTACTGTCAAATTCCAGTCTCCCTTCAAAATTAGGTTTTCCTTTCCCCTTAACTACCTGAACAACATTATATTTCTTATTTCCCATTTCAACTGCACAGCTCTCACCACATCTCTCTGGCCTCCATTCTCCTGGACCCTGTCAAATCATTTAGTTTAGTCTCATCAACATGACATTCTCACTACATCGCTCTGCCCTCTATTCTTCTGGACCCTGTCAAATTATTTATAGAATTTTAGTCTCATCAACATTACATTCTCAGAGTGTTTTCCAGTCACATTTATTTTAGAGGTACACACACACACACACACACACACACACACACACACACACAAATTCTCTCTTTTCTGCAGTTTAGTAATGTTCTCTAACTTCTCAGGTTCACCACTATGTTCACTGCTTTAGAGGACTAACTGTCAAACTTTGTATCTGCCAGCACCTCCTATATACATTTTTCTGTACTACTGCATGTCTCAATCTTTCACTTTTGACCTTCCTTCACCCTGAAGATATGCAAAACGACATATAACTGTCATAGTGTGTGATGAGTTAAGATATATGAGGGTTCTACTGTAACGCTCTTAGAATGCATGAAAGACAATTAACGCTTCTACTATTTGGTGAGTTGTTACCTCTACATTTTCATTAGTTATTCTAGAAATTTGGTAAAACAATAATACTAAGTTACCTTATCTGCAAAATGTCAATTTCAAAAATAATGTTTTTGTAAATTTTTGACTTACAAGAATACGAACAGTAAGAGTGAAACTGAAGAGAATGAACTGCTTTTATTTCTGTGTATTCCATGCCAGTTTTCATAATGCTGAAAACTTTATGTTCAGTTTCCTCGTAGTTACGTGTGTTGCCAAAAAAATTATATGTAGCCTTAAGGCTTATAAAAAATATTCAGTTCCTTTTTTAAGTGAGTGCAAAATTATGCTTTGATTTTTACTCAGCATGTTTCAAAAAGGGAATTTTTATACCAACAAGTAAACATAGTATTTAGATCACAAGTAGTCATCTGAGTGTTCTGGCCCTTCTCCATTTCTATAAATGTAATCTAAAGAAAGAATTGCATGTCTATGAACTACTGTCAGACTTAGCACATATATTTATGTTACACAGGTGTACACACAAAAAAGAAAAAAAATAGTGACACAATACACTCAAAATAACAATGGGACACTTACCAAGGCATCAGCTAGTGCAGACTCAGCTTCCCGACTCTGTTGTAATATTTTTTGGGCCATCACTGGTCGGGACTGTCCTTGGCGATCACTCACATTGCCAATATGTCCAGACCTCCCTCTGTAGAAAATACAAATTCCAAGTTCAGAACAAATTCTATTACGAGTATAGTTTAAATAAATACTGAAAAATGCAACATCACAGAGTGTTAAGTCACATTCGTATAAAATACTCTTAAATCACATCACATATTTCAAGAATATTACAGTTAAATTTATTTTTCCCATTCAGTCATTCCCTTTTTTAAAGCTCTGTACTTCTTATTCCTGAAAACAATACTAAGTCTGGTTTGTTGTTACTAAAATTCAACTGTACTTTTCATATCACCAAGTACTGTTCATAAAAAATGTAATAGGGAGACAATTTCTAATGAATCATAATGGATAGCAAAGCGCTGTAATATTCATACCAACCTTTGGGTTATCATTAGTTTTACTTAAAAAAAAAAAAAAAAAAAAAAAAAAAAAAACGAGTTATGGTGGACATAGGATATATTACACAAATTAAATAATAATGTCTGTAATAAAGAAAGAAAATTAAACATACATTCACATGCTCAAATAATGTCTTAACTGGTACATCAATATGCTTTAAACATGGACCTGAAAAATTCACATTTGTGATAAATGCTAATATCTGTGCAAATTCCAGCTCAAAATGCAAACTACCTAATAAATGCTACTTTGTAAAATGTACCTAAGTGAACAGGATGGGAGTAACTGAAAACTGATAAAAATTGTAACATGTTGACCAGTACGGCCTATCAGTTTGCAGTTGCTACTGTTCAGCCATAAGACAACACAATTAAACGTATCAAATACATCAACAAATAAGTTGATTTCAAACTCAATTACACTCAACATTTCAGCTATCATTAATTCACCCTTTTGCCTTTGGTTTTGTAGAGATAGTGGCCTTAAACATAATGTTACTGGCCTTAAACATAATGTTATTTTTAGCGAGGCCTTAAACATAATGTTATTGTTAGCGACTAGCAAGCGATCACTGCATGTCAACATCATTTGATTTCTATCGATTCACCTATTTCAGTCAGCTACCCAACCAGAAGTCTTCCTGGAATGCATGCATATATTTCAGTTCTGCTTCTACTATCTTGTTGGTTCTATCTGCATTCTGTAGTGTTACCAAATATGGATGTACATCTACATACCTACTCCATACGGTGAGTAGCTACTAGTCATTTCCTTAGCTGTTCCATTATTAAATGTGGTGAGGGAAAAACGACTATCTATAAGCCTCTGAAAGAGCCCTAATTTCTCTTACTTGATCTTTATGGTCCTTATACGAAATGTACGTCAGCGGCAGTTGAATCAATCTGCAGTCAGGTCCAAATGCTGATTCTCTACATTTTGTTGATAGTATTCTGTGAAAAGAACATAGTCTTCCCACCAGGGACACGCTGTGATATTCACATGCTAATCGAACCTACCAGTAACAAATCTAACATCCTGGTCTGAATTGCTTTGATGCCTTCCTTTAATCTGACCTACTGGGTATCCCAAAGATTCGAGTAGTAGCCAAGTATGGGTCATACTTCTGTTCTATATGCAGTCTTCTTTACAGATGAACCACACTTTTCTAAAATTCTTCTACTAAATCATAATCGACCATTGCCTTCTACTGCAGTCCTTATGTCCGCATTGCATCTCGTATCACTTTGCAACATTACAGATAAATATTTAATTGAAGTGACCACATTAGCAGCACAGTGCTAATGCTGTATCTGAACAATACTGGAGTATTTCTCTTATTCATCTACATTAACTTACATTTTCCTACATTTGGAACTAGCTGCCATTCATCACACCAACTATAAATTTTCTCAAAATCATCTTATATCCTCCTACAATTACTCAACAATGACATCTTCCCATACTCCACAGTGTCATCAGCAAACAGCAGACTGATGCTCACCTTGTCTGCCAAATCATTTATGCATATAGAAAATAAGAGCGGTCCTATCACATTTCCCTGTGGCACTACTGTCCCACCCCCAAACTAACCAACCAGTATGCCCAGCCTACGAAGTCTGACATCTGTAATAAAGGGTGGCCGCCAAACCCTATGACGCCTGGACGTGTTTTCACCTTGGTTTCGCCACATGTTTAAGAAACTTACCACAGCATTCCTTGAACATTCAACAAGTCGTGCAGTTTTCAAAATGCTTGTACCAAGCCTCCAGGCCATCACAATCTGCCCTGGATATAACTTGGATAGATCACGTGCATTCCCATTCTACACATAGACAGTACGATCACTGACAATATTTGTACCGTGCAAGTGTCTGACTATCAGTCATTCTGCGCCAGGTGATGCTGCTATCGCCTGGATGAGTTTATATCGACAGTAGGTCGGCGGTCATAATGTTCTGGCTGATCAGTGTACATAGGTAAGATGATGCATACTGCTGAACATGCTTGATGAGAACACTAATAGAACACCACACTGCAGCAGCATAACAAGTCAGCAGTTGCAGAACATTGCCTATCGGAATCGTATGGAATGTATTATGATCATACTACACAGACTTCTAACTTAGGGAACTGTGTCATTAAAGGATTATTGAGATTGGGTATGGGAACTGCTGACCAGTCTTTAGTAAGAGCTGAGAATCCACTGATTAAGAAGAGGAAGGAGATATCTCACAATTAACTGATTTTGGTGGAAAGTGGAGCAACAGCAGAGATTCCACCAGGATGCATCCCTGGTCACGAACTGTGGCTAGAGCAATGTGTCAACACGATGTGGAAGAGCACCGCACCAGTCCCTAAGCATTCAGTTCACCATCAGCACACCCAATGATGGCAATGTGGCTGATTGTCGAAATACTGTGCCCATTGCACATTCACATCTGGCTGTTCACCCGTGAACTATTTCACCATGAATTATGCTTGAAGAATCAGTTACCCATTGTTGAAAGCTTACATTGTGCTTAATGACAGAAACAATATAAAGACAGTTTCAGGAAAAGTAATGTTCAAGTTTTTGTAAAAGCCAATATTTCATTAGATATGCTGCAAAATCACGAAATACCAATTCTCGAAAGAAGATGAACCATGCATGAGGACTTTATGTGAGAAATATTTACCAGTTAAGTTATTTATATTTCAGATTTGAGACTTTTGTCAATTTTGAAAATAAAAGGCAAAGCAGACCTCAGATTTAGTACACTAATTTAGAGAATATGCGTTTTTTGTGCGCACACACAAAAGACTATCAGCTTATCTGCACTCATTTAGTGGTGAATATAAGTGCTGTCTCAAGTCTGCTGTTCACTGTTGCTACTAAACCTTAAATGTCACATCGGAATTACCAAAGTCACACACGGACACATAGAATATTCATTTTTTGTTATAAGGGTACCATTCCCCCCCCCCCCCCCCCCACCCCGCACCAGAAATGTATTAAATAGCAGTAAATGATTTTCTGTGTATTGCTATGCCACATAATTAAAAATTTAGAAACCAACTGCATACAATCATAGTATATTGCATAAACAGGTAGTGTTTTCTACGTTGCTTTTCAGATTTTTTATCCAGTACTTGTCACACACTGCAGCGCTATTCACCAGATTTATTTCATTTGTCATATGCACAATGTGTTTCGGTAAACAAGTCCCATTGTAAAGTGGGTTATATTACATTTTAGGTATGAAACTTGATGCATTGTATGTGAGTTGCTATGTTGCAGCGGTGACTTAAACTGTAACATAAACACATGAAAACTGTTATGTATTTGTCTTTTATATGCAAGCAAGTGGTAAAGTGATTGCAGTTACAAAATTCTGAATGTTCTCTTATGAAGAAAATCATCTGCTACTCATCACTTACAAGTTCACTTCAAAGTTTCGTCAATATAATTACTTTCACACTTGGCACCAGGTAATATACAGGGTGTACATAAAGTCCGGGAACGCTTTCAATTATTTACTGCATAAGAACCAAACATTGTACAGATGTCATACACGTCATTTTGAAGAGAAACTTTTATTTTTCTTTTCCTTCACGTATACCGCCACAGCGTAGTTTGGTAATTTGCTGATAGTCAGTGCTAGTCACGAACATGGTGAGTTCAGGTGCAGAGCGAACTTTCTGTGTACGCCTCCCTGATCACCAGATCTCACTTCGTGCGGCTTTTTTTTCTGTGGGTCACATTAAAGATCTGGTGTATGTACCGCCTCTACCACATGATGTAGCACAGCTCCGGGAGAGAATATGGGAAGTGACTGCCATGGTCGACAATGTCATGCTGAGATGGATATGGCAAGAATTCAATTACCAAATTGACGTCTGCCGGGTCACTCATGGTTCGCATATCGAATGTTTCTAAAAAAAACTTTCAGAGTTTCAGTTCAAAATGCAATATGTATGGCATCTGTACAATGTTTAGTACTTGTGCAATAAATAATTGAAAGTGTTCCCAGACTTTATGGACACCCTGTACAATGGTAAAATGTGTGTGTGTGTGTGTGTGTGTGTGTGTGTGTGTGTGTGTGTGTGTGTGTGTGAGACAGGGGGGGGGGGGGGGGGGGGACCATCCTACTATGGCTAAGAGCAAAGTGGACAACCCAGTGGCATGACATGCAGCTGAACAAAACATGTTTGATTTCAATGGCTGCTTCAAAACCGGGACCAAGTGGATTGTCTCCTCCACCACAAGCTTTTCTATCCCTCCCCCTTCCCTGCCCCACTCCAAATTATTGCTTTCATTCACTGTGACACGTGCATTCTGTCTGCAGCAGCTGGAGATAGAGGTTATGTGTGCATGAGGTGTGTCTGCTTGTTTGAATGTGTGTGTGTGTATTTATGTTTTCTTTTCTTAAGAAGGCTTTGAGCCGAAGCTGAATGTGTAAAAGTCTTTTTGTTGTGCCTATCAGTACATCATCTGTATGGCCAGCAGCAATCTATCATTTTCATAATACTGTCGATATTCCAACCTGGACTCTCCATTAAGGAAATTTAATTCATCTATGAAAGAAATGGTTTATAAAACACTTGCAAGGACAATTCCTGAGCATTGCTCATCAACCTAGGGTCCTTACCAGGTTGGATTAGAAGAAGAGAGAGTGAAGAGCCAATGAAGTGTGCCACGTTACATCACAAGATCACTTAGGAATCAGAGGATCATTACAGAGATGCTCAACAAGCTCCAGTGGCAGACAGTACAAGAGAGGCAATAACAAGAGAGGTTTACAAATGAAATTAAAGGTCGTACATTTCAAGAAGGGTACGGCAACATATCACTTCCTCTAACAGACGTCTCCTGAAATATTAGTGTTGAGAAAACTGCAGAAGCAGAGCTCATACTGAGATTTATTATCAGTTGTTCTTCACATCATGACTCACAAATGGAACAAGGACGGGAGAAAAATGATAGTGGAACCAGAAATACCCTCTGCCACATATAATAAGGCAGCTTGTGGAGTAGAGATGCCGAGGGAGATCTATTGGTGTGTTCGTCATTCACAAATTACTAAATAGTACAATGCCTTGAATATTAAAAAATCAGCATATTAGCCTTCAATACTACTCATGTTACTAATGATACATACTTATTATACTAACTGATAACATTTTAATACTTGTTTACAGTTCTTCACAACATTTGACAACCATAACCCTACTGGAGTCACCGTTTAACATTCCAAATTCTGAAGGATTAAACACACATTAGAATTATTCTGTATCCAAATGTATCAATTGAGAAATCAAACATTGAATGTTAATCATTTGCCCTGTCAAAAATCAAGAATTCCTCACATTCAAAACAAAACCACCATCATGATTCACAGAATTTGCATGAAAACATAAGTCTACTTACAGAAATTCTTATGTTACAAAAATTACCTCTATTTACCTCTAACACATCATCCTGACCTTTTAAACTAACGTAGGTGGGAGACTTGATTAACTCCACAAGACTGCACGTCCACTTCTTACAAACAAGTATAGGATAATTTGTTGCACAAGGTGCCATGGCCAGTAAACCAGGTTTACGAAAGAACAGCAGTGTTGAGGAAATGGTGGAGCAATGCTTCAGTGATGTCAAAGTGTCTAGCCTTGCAATTCTTGGCATGTGCTGCACCACACACAGCTTTATGTGAGATAAGAAACAAACTAAGCTACACTTAACTTGTTGATTCAGAAGTTTGTTAGTCAAATGGCAACAACAGTGTGTATTATGCTGGGTAGTAAACTAGTTCGATATATAGCTAGAAAGAGCAGACCAATCCAACAGGTCAGAAATGTAGATTATGAGAAATTTTGTTTTCTAAGAATAGATTCAGTTAAGCAAATTGGAAAATAATGTTATACAGTCATGGACAAAAGGGGGCAATGATTTAGCAAAGACATTTACGCAATCAGTAACAGATGTCACACATATGGAGAACAGAAATGAAAAGAAAATTTCAATTAGAACTACTAACAAGAAACCAAGAATTTTAAGCAAATAATGAAAGGAGCATGATAAAACATACCGAATTAAACAAGAGGTAAAATATTTATATTCAAGAGTATGTGAGGTCACACAAGGTATAATTTGTGTTGAACAATTGCAAACAATATAGGAATTTAGAAAACAAAGTAGGAATTATTATTTGGTAGACACATTTCATAAGTTAAAGATGACAGATCATAAGTAAGTAACAGCGAAGATGAAAAGTATTCACAGACTTTTAAAATTTTTGTATAGAGAGAGATCACACATGGTCTTCAGAGCCTGATCACACAGTGCACGTTTTTAATTTTTATTATGTTTTTAGATTAATCAGAAACAAACAGTTGATAATGAAAATGTACATAAAGACATTTAAACTATGATGAAAGCAAAGGTGTCTGGTGATTACGGTGCTTTAAAAGAAATTATTAAAGCTGGATAAAAACTAATATAAAACAAAAATTGCAGAGTGTTTGCAAAAGAAGACAATTCCTCCTAGCTGGAACAATGCTGCAACTGTTCCGCATTCACAAGCAAGACAAAAGAAAAAGATAACTGTAGACCTATCAGCCCATTTCTTTAATGTACAAGGTATTCATCAAAATTATCACCAATCACATAGGATAGAGGAAAAAATGATAGATTTTAACCAAGCGAAGGAGCAAAATGGCTGGATATGGCGATGTAGATCATTTGTGAGTCGTAAACAAAATTACAGCGCAGGCAATAATTTTGAACTGCACAAATTTGTTTTAGATTCATGTATTATTAAAGTACCACTGCATACACTTCACAGATTTTGATGAAGTTTTAGACTCAGTTTCAGTCAAATCTGCACAAACAGCCTTTGAAAATCAGTGAACTGAATTATGGAAAGGGTTGTTGCTATTCACCATATAGCAGAGATAATGTGTCAAAAAAAAAACAAAAGAAAAAAAGCCCACAACACACGCAAATCTCATACACAACCACCACAGTCTTTGTCTGCTGATGCCAGGCTCGGTGAAAGGTGAAAATCAACTGAAATTGGCTCAAAGACATAATGAGATTAAAGAAAAAATAAACAAAGAGACTGTAGTGTGGCTTGCGGGTCTGTGGGTGGATAAGTGTAAAGGAGGGAGACGGAAGATGCGAATAGATTAGGTGAAGTTGGTACTGGAACAGAGAGGAGAAGGCGTTAGGGGTGGGGAGGGGTTGGTAGGATAAGATACAAGTTCACGTGGCACAGGACGGTACAGGAAATAACACTCAAAAATGTGCAAAAGTGATGCAGAAAGAGAGATCAATTTGAAGGTATAGGATTAATATCAGTGGGAGTAATGTGGGACATGAGATGCTGCACCAACAATTGACGCAGTCTTGTAGCTGTCTGTTGTGCGCGGTGGAGACAGTTGACACAGTAGAGAGTCAGTGTGGTTGGTAAGGTGACAAGAGAAACACAGGAAAAGAAGAGAAAGGAGGACTGGCCTCAGCAGCCAGTGACTGTGGTCGTGTGTGTGTGTGTGTGTGTGTGTGTGTGTTTGTACGTGTGGGCGCGCGAGCGCGTGTAGGTTTTTACATAACTGAGGAGGCCCAGTACCTGATAACCTCAGACAGATGAATACAGTGCAAGAGATGCAAGACAACACATATCCAAACACCACCCAAACTACTTCTGTAAATATTTGTGCTCAACAAAAGTAAAAATTTCTCGAAATGCATTGAGCTAAGCATGAAAAAAATACATAACTGGAGCAGCGATTCATTATTTAAATAATAAATAACTGCTGCAGGCTTTCCAAAAATATTGATTATGACGTATGAAATTGAATCAAATGTTTCTCCTTCCCAGACAGTTATTGGTTCAGGTTACATCAGCATTTTTATCGGACAGTAAATTTTTATTAGATAATAAAAAGTCCCTGAGAAGCATTTTGATGACTATTATATAGATATATATAAAGCGTGAAGATTCAAGAGGGGGTATCCTATATGTAACTTTTACAGCTTAAAAATTATTTCCCACATTTTACACTTTCCCGTATTTTACATAATTTTTTTGAAGTCCCTTGAAAAGTGGGATTTCATTCTACTTCATACCAGGCCATTCTCTTCCTTGTCCCAGCCCCTTCTCTTCAAGAATATTAATTATGAAGATTTTGTGTCTGATGGCATACCCAATAAATTTTCTTTTTCTTTTCTACATTTTCTTTAGTAATCTTCCCTCTTCATTTGCTTCCTTTAAGACTTCCTGGTTGGTTTTCCTTTCTGTCCAATTGTTGTAGCCTTTTCTGCCATATCCACATTTCAGCAGTTTCCTTTCCAGTTTATCCAGAGTCCAACTTTCACTTCCATAAAGCCGAGTACTCCCTAAAATAATTTTGCAATGGATTTTCTGCCATTTACATTCATATTTTTTCTGGTTCAAATGTTTTTCTTAGTCATAAATGGCTGTTTTGCCAATGCAATCCTCCTCTTCATTGCCATTAATCATCTATTATCCTCTGCAATCATACTATGAAGACGACAAAATTGTTTCACCTAATCAATTTTGACGTCACCAATATTTACATCGGTTCTAGTTCCTAATGTACTTTTTCTGCACTAGCATTACTTTTGTTTTAAATTGGTTCACTTTTAATTTCCACAGTTTAAGTGTGCCTGAGTGGACTTGTAGCATTCTATTCAAAATTTTTTCAGAGTCTGCAGCTGTCATGATGTATTCAACAAATCTGATCCAATGTATCCTTTCACCTTTGTCTTCTCCTTCTTGATATGAATAACTTTTTCAACAAACATAATAAATAAATATGGGGATAGGGGACATACTCATCTAATTCCTTTTCTAATCCTGAACTCTTCCTCTACCTTCCTGATGTTTACTTTTTGTGCTTTGGTTCTGATGCAGTTGATTATTCTTCTAGCATTCCAGTCAAGTTCTATTTTTGTCATAACTGTAAAGAGTGGCTTCTAGTTCACATTGTCAAAAGCATTTTCTAAGTAAATAAACGTAAGGTAGTCTGGCCAGAATTGCCAAATGTGTGCATGAGGTGTACCTGGCTTATGTGTGAATGTGTGTGTTTTCCTCCTTTTCTAAAGAAGGCTTTGGCCAACCGCTAAGTGTGTAACAGTCTTTTTGTTGTGCCTGTTTGCAATTCAACATGTCACCTTCACAGTGAGTAGCAATCTATACTTTTCATAACACCATTGACATTCCAACCGGGACTTACCATTGTAAGGAATGTTGTTCTATTCATGCCCATCCTTCTCTCCAATACAATGCACATGGCCAAAATTGCTTCCCTTGTTCCTCTGCCTTCTCTAAATCCAAATTAGCCTTCTCCAAATACTGATCTCCTTTCCCTTTTATCGTGCTCTATCTACATTAATGAGTAATTTGGATGCACGATATAACACACATATTGTTCTATAATTGTTATATGCCAATGCTAAAACTCCATTAAACTTTACCAAGATAATCAGAAATTCAAAATGAAAGGGAAGTTGGAAAAGCAGATTCCATGACACTAACATTATTCTCAGTAGCCCCATGCAAAAACAAAGATGTGAATACATGTTAATGGAATGTTATCTGGAAAACCTCCATTTAACTGATAACAACATACTGATTGATTTTTTAAAAATCTGCTTTAGTTGCACTGCTATAGCTGAACTTTTATTTTGTCAAATGAACATGTTTCAGTACCATCACTGGGCCATTCCCTAGTGCACAGTCATCAAAGTCACTTACCCCTATCAAAAATATGTCTGGAATTTGTAATTTACTGTTTACCTCTAGTGTGGATAAACTTCCACAGCAAGTAGGAAAATGTAATATAGTAATTTTGAAAGTAGGACTTAAAATCATCTATAACACTATTTCACAAGGGTTCTATTTTTGATATTAAAGTGTGTGCTTCTAAACCAGTTTACCATGAGAAATTCAAATATGTAAACAAAATATTGTTGTCAGGTATACTTTTGCATCCAGTAGTGATGGAACGTGACAATTTCTTGTTCAACAGCAGGTGGGAAGAATAAGAAGTCAATGGGTTATCCCCCGCCACACCTATGCAATTAAGACCACCTGCAATACCTCATTAACTTGAACGATGACAGACAGTTGCTGCCTCGGCAGTAAACTTTCACGCTTCCCAGAGGCAGTTGCATTGAGTTTACAACAGTGGTGTGAGCCGTAATTTGTGTCAGTCTTAATGAGTGAGTGTTTTGGGTGCCAAGTAACCATCTCTGTCATATTTCTGAGTGAAGTTGAACCTCCTGTGTTTAAATTGATGTAGCCTGGTGCTGAAGGTAGACTGACTGACTAACTGTTTTTACATATCAGCATTTCTCTAGTTCTCTAGTATTAATGTATTACAGGCGTACTGCTGAAGAGGTATTTTTAAATTTTCAGAAATGCGGATGTCGATATAAGCCAGATAACTTCTGCTATATCTGAGGGAAGTTCACCTTTGTCAGAAGTAGGAAAAAATTTCAACAGTCATAAAGAAAGCATATAAACATTACTTTAATAGCGGTAGGAGACCAAGATAAAGAATGGGCACCACATTTCTGTTGTGCTACATGTTATTGCAAACTAATTCAGTGGTGGAAAGGTAAAGAGAATTTGGCATTTTTCGCTGTGCCCATGGTGTGGAGAGAGCCAAGGACAGCGTTACTGATTGTTATTTCTGTCCAACAAAAATTCAGGGTTTTACAAACTAAAAATTGAAGGGGCACATTGTTTACCCAGATCTGCCTTCAGCAAGAATGCCAGTGTAGCACACTGACAGCCTTCCAGTACCTTCAAGAGCTTCAGGTCAAATTCGGAGTGACAGTGAAGTTAGTAGTACTGAAGAAATCGCAGATGATCCTTTATATCACTGCACAAGTGAGTCATCACCACATTTTTTAACATAAGCAGATTTAAATGATTTAGTACGTGATCTAGGACTAAGTAAACAAAAGGCACAGCTGCTTGGTTCAAGATTAAAAGAGTACAATCTACTCCACCAAAGTACTAAAATCAGTGTGTTCAGGCACAGAGAACATGCCTTTATTTCCTATTTTGCAACAAACGGAGCACTGACATTTTGCAATGACATTGCTCGCCTAACGAAAGTGCTGAATTTCACCTATATTTCACAAGAGTGGAGACTTTTCACAGATGTGTTGAAACAAGTTTCGAGGGTGTTTTGTTCCATTACGGAAATAAAATACCTTCTACACAAGTAGCTTACGCCAGCTTGACCAAAGAGAATTACGAATTCGTACAAAGGATGCTAAATTCATTACAATGCAATGAATACAAATGGCAAATTATGCAGATTTCAAAGTAATTGCTATGGTACTGGGACTGCAACAATGCTACACAAAGTATGCCTGTTTTCTTTGCGAATGGGATAGTCAAGGCAGAAATTCTCACTATGTGAAAAAGAAATGACCTAGGCGAAGATGGAAAGTGAGCGAAAACAATGTACAACATTAAAGTCTGGTAGCTCCTGAAGATATACTATTTCCACTGTTTCACATCAAACTTGGCCTAATGAAACAACTCGTAAAGGCCACGAATCCAACAGGTAGTGGGTTTGAATATCTAGCTACCAGCATTTTTCAGCTGCAAAGGTGTATTTGCGGCCCCACAAATCAAGGAGCTGCAGAAAGATGCAAATTTTGAAGCACATTTAACTGACAGAGAATAGACAGCATGGGACTGTTTCGAGATGGTGTCAGAAAAATTCCTTAGAAGAAGAGCTACTAACTACAAAGCAATAGTAAACGACATGATCAAAACATATTAAGATCTGTGGTGCAATATGTCTATGAAGGTAGATATCACGGTCTCTCATCTAAACTGCTTCACAGAGAGTTGTTATCCAGAATGAGATTTTCACTCTGCAGCGGAGTGCGCGCTGATATGAAAAGACAAAGGTCCCGAGTTCGAGTCTCGATCCGGCACACTGTTTTAACCTGCCAGGAACTTTCATATCAGCACACACACCACTGCAGAGTGAAAATCTCATTTTGGAAACATCCCCCAGGCTGTGGCTAAGCCATGTATCTGCAATATCCTTTTTTTCCAGGAGAGCTAGTTCTGCAAGGTTCGCAGGAGAGCTTCCGTGACGTTTGGAAGGTAGGAGACGAGATATTGGCAGAAGGAAAGGTGTGAGGACGGGGCGTGAGTCATGCTTGGCTAACTCAGATGGTAGAGCACTTGCCCGCAAAAGGCAAGGCTCCTGAGTTCGAGTCTCGGTCCGGCACACAGTTTTAATCTGCCAAGAAGTTTCGTATCAGCGGACACTCCACTGCAGAGTGAAAATCTCATTCTGGAAACATCCCCCAGGCTGTAGCTAAGCCATGTCACCGCAGTATCCTTTCTTTCAGGAGTGCTAATTCTGTAAGGTTCGTAGGAGAGCTTCTGTAAAGTTTGGAAGGTAGGAGACGAGGTACTGGCAGAAGTAAAGCTGTGAAGACGGGGCGCGAGTCGTGCTTGGGTAGCTCAGATGGTAGAGCACTTTCCCACGAAAAGCAAAGGCCCCGAGTTCGAGTCTCGGTCCGGCACACTATTTAATCTGCCAGGAAGTTTCAGTTGTAGTGATGTATCAGATGAACATGCCAAAAGATTCCATGAAGACTTTTCTACTATAGAAAGGTGTTATGAAGGGAAGTGGGTACCATCTATGATAGGAGATTATTGCTAGCATATCATTCGAGAGAAGAAAGATTCACAATACAAGAGAAAAAATTGATGTGCATTACAATACAATGGATTTTTTTTTTGTCAATTTTCTGTAATTTCTCATGTCAAATAAAAGCTACAAAGCTTATACACAAAGATTACAGTGTTATATGTTAGATCTCACCCTCCGTTAATGTGATGAGCTTATATCATCATAAAACGTGAATTTGTTTATCGAATTTCTCCTCATGTTTGCTGCGCTATATCAGAAACAGAAAAGAGAAATGAAATTGTGAAACTATACCTGACAGAAAAACCTAAAAAAAAAAGTTTTGAATTCAACACTCAAAGTACAACTAGGATTACAATGTATTTTTTCAGAAATAGAAAAAAAGTATTTTTTGTAGAACAGTGTAATGAGACTAAAATAATGTAAAAAGAACACACCAAAAAAGGAACTGTACAAATGAAGTTGAAAAATAATTGGTAAGTTTTTAAATTGAGGGCAGTTCAAGACAAGGACTGCATGAGCAGAAAACATCTGAGCAGAAGAGCAAAGACAATCTGTAGTGTTTTGTCTAACTATAACTTTCAAAGCAAAACATATGGTGTCCAAGGAAACAAAAATTAACTATTTGTCTGTATTAGTAGCTTCAACTTATAACAGCAAAACATGGATTTTTTTTTAAATTGACTAAACAACCCTAAAACTGAAGGGTGGACAGCAAGCAATTGGGAGGTGCTTATTTAATAATAACAAGCAAAGGTCTGTGCTCCCACCCACACAGGCCAATTGGGACTGACTGACTGACTGCCATACCATCCTCTGCCAATGGCATCATTCAGATGCGTGAGGGAGGTGCATAGTATCAGCACTGCTCTCTGGCAGTTGTTAGTGTTCTTAAGTTGTGTGTTCACTGTCAAGTTAACTTAAATGCTAGTCTCTTGCAGAAGCTACTTTTGTCAACTTGCAGAGCTTCCACAAGTTAGTGGAAACACTTTATAGCAGATACTTGTCGAACTTGCCGGCTGCTGGAAGTTTTTCTCAAACTTGCAGAAGTTTTGTGTGTTGAATCCAGGTACAAAAATCATGGTGTCCAAAACGAGAATGGTGCAACCCCTAAACATAAATAACTGGCCACAGTCAGCCAAGAAAATGTGAAATGAATATACAGATTAATTTGTTTCACCAAAAGGGGAAGTAGAATGACAGTAGTGTCATCTTTAAATTCTACAGTAAACAAAAATGTTTGTAATAAATACTGCTTGCAAAAATCGAAGAGCAATTAATAGTGATCTCTTGGTTTTATAACCAGCAGTATTTTTGTATCTTGTTTTAGAATTTATTATTTTTGTAATAAAAGTAATAAATATTGTTTATTAAATTTGAAGATTAATTAAAGGTGATCTCTTGGTGATACAAGTTGTAGCATTCTTGTGTCCTGTTTTCGAATATGTTATTGTACAATAGACGAGATATTTTTTAAACTTGCATACAAAATTCTCAAATAGTTTTTAATCTGAGTGAAGTTCTTTGATTCTTTTTTATTCAATAGTGTTTCTTGATAATTTAAATATGTACACCTCTGTATCCAAACTGTTTTCCCTTTTCTCTGCTTTTTGTTTTTCTTGATAATTTTTCTGCAATAGCAATAATAATAATAATAATAATAATAATAATAATAATGCAACAATGATGGTGGCTGGGCTGATTTTTAAACATGACACTGTAAATTCCCACTTGGCTATCTCATGATGAAACTCATGTGGAAACACTTCTGCAAGTACTTGCAGGAAGTTCCTGAAATAAACTTGCCCAAGTGACTTGCGAAAGCAAACTTGTGCACGTTTTTGTTGTAATGTAAACACCTCAGCAAGTATTTGTATAAGTTACTTGCTAATAGACAACCGCCTTTAACCTTGGAGCCACTGCTTCTCACTCAAGTAGCTCCTCAACTGGCATCATGAGGCCGAGTGCATTATGTTCTAGTTCCACAAATAAGGAAAAATCCCTGCGGTACTGGGAATTGACCACAGGTACTTCATATAGCAGCTGGAAGTGCTTATCATTGAGCTATGGAGGCAGACAGGAATTATTAAAAGGGAGACAGGAAAACTAACAAATGTATGAGGATATACACTGGAGTTCAATATGTAATTATGGTGATAATGTGGGAATGATATGGAAGTGGGTGAGACACTTAGTCAGGTGACTGAATAGTGGATGATACAAGAAACTTCTTTGTAGCATTCAAAGAGAGATGAGGACGAGGAGATTAGTGTTTTAACATGCCATCAACAATCAGTTCACTAGAGATGGGGCAAAGCTCCAATTAGGAAAAGATGAGTAAGCAAATCGGCCGTGCCCTTTGTCAGAGGAACCGGCATTTGCCTGAAGCGATTTAGTGAAATCACAGAAAACGTAATTCAGGATGGCCAGACATTGGCATGACCCTCTAAGAGAGAACAGAGCAAGATGATCACTGGAAGACAACATTAGAAACGTGTATGTATCGCTGAAAAACAATTTTCTTGGAAAAGGCTAGAACAGGCTTCCATACAAAAGTATAAGGTATTGCAACAAATGTATTCAGTGATCTGACATTACGAAACTGACACAACAATAACAATCACAGGCAAGAGAATAAAAGAAATGAACCTGCTGTACAGATTTAAATGAACTCAGAGATTTTTTCTTTTCTTTTCTTTTCATTTTAATTTTAATTTTTCATTTGTCTCATGCAGTCAGCAGTATTTTCTTTCTCTGAAGACAATTAAGTTTCCCCCCACAACTGTCTCAAGCACAAAAAACTGTGCCTTACTGTTGAAAATTAAGCAGACAGAGCATGACCGATTCACTGGCAGGAACATAAAATTTTCAGATTTAGGATATAGCTCAAATTAGATTGCTGAATTAAAACAGAGGTAGGCTGAGCTTCACATGAACCAATTTAGAGAAATCACAGAAAACTAAAATCTAGATGGCTGGACAAAGACAGTACAGTGTATTAACCATTGCATTATCTGACTTGGTTTTTACAATATGGAGCTTTTTTTTCTATTCATATTGCTTGAAAGCCTGTCTCTATTAAGTGATGAGCAGCCGAGGTCACACAAATGCACAAAATATGTTGCTAACACAAATCAAGAGTTACTAAAAATCTATTTTGAGTAACGGCAAGTATGCTAATTATATAACTGCTTAACTTATAAACACATTGATAAGTACAGAAAAACAATATACATTTTTTATAACAGAAATTCAATGATACCTCAATTTTGAGCCAAATGAGCGATCAAGTAGATTTAAAGAGTAACGACTTGGCGAAGTCTCTCTGCTAGCTTCACGACTAGGTCCTGTCGAGAGAGGGATGCCGGATGGTCTACGTTGTCTGCCATCATGTCCTGTTTCTCTGTTTGTAGTTGAAAAGGTAGCATAACTTAGTCTGGAAGACGGAGACCCTGAGCGGCTTGTAGCTATGAACAAAATAACAACAATAATAAAGAAAAAGATCATCTTTCAATAATGTTACAAGTAATTTACAGAATAAAAGACAAACTATATCAGTATATGGGAAAAATATAAGCATCATCACAGAACTAAATAAAATGTGAAAGGTACATATGCACCAGAGTTTTATTTAACAAAACATCATTTTCACTTAAACAAATCATCCATTTGGCACTCAAAACTGTGGTTTTTAATTATTTAAATGAAAAGCGTCATAAATTTCTAAAACCTTGCAATGTCTTGCATTCTAACAGCTTGATATCTCAATCACTAAACATCTAGGTTTTTTATGATTGTTACTGTAGAGTCTCATAAGAAAGTAACAGCTTGATATCTCAATCACTAAACATCTAGGTTTTTTATGATTGTTACTGTAGAGTCTCATAAGAAAGAAGTCTACATGCAAGTGCACCAGACACTGCAACTCTTGATGCCTTGTAGTGTCCAACATACCATTCTGTATGTTTACTTGTAAAATGTTATCCTCAACATCAACTAAATGACAATGTTTTCTATGGAAAATAAACTGTATTTATCGATCAATGAATGTTGATGAAAGTCTATTTCATTTGGTTTAGGAAATATTAGATCAAATATATGTTTTCATGTTTGTAAAAATGATTTCACAATTATTCCCTAAATGAAAACTCACTCTGAAGGTGCTTTCTTGTATCTAACATGGCACGAAAATCGGTAATGTTATTGAGTAGACCATTTATCTTGGAAAACTGCACAACCACCTCATAACTTCATATACTGTTGCCTGCTTGTCATCCAATCAGAGATAGGTCTTGTAAAGTGTGGGCTACAGTGATGACTACATAACAAGAACAATTTTACATTATACTTTATCAGCTAGAGAAATGTACTTGTGCCTGAACTAAAGTCTCAATGAATGTAAAACTTGCAAGAATAATTCACAGGCACACACTCAGCTGCCCCATCATCAAATATGCTGATGAAATGACTGCTGACAGACTAACAATAGCTTTTATATCCATGGCCCCTTCCACTTGTTTCCCATGGTTTTTAGCATGCTGGTTACTGCACCATCCAAGGTTTACAGCCACGAAAATTATCAATACATAATGTATTTCATTGAAACCCTGGCTGCATCATAAGTCATTTTGTTGTTGTTGAACGATAGCTCTTTACAGCAAAGTGCGAGTTCCTAGACCTTGTTACAGTTGAAACCACAGTCACAATTAATTAATTTTTAGATTTTTGGGTTGAAAATGTCAAAAAGTTGACTTACTTTTCCTATTTTCATTCACTGATGTCTTACAGCAACAAACTTTGGCATGACTCATCATTGATGAAATAAGTATTTGCTGCTCAGAAGTGTGTAATAAGGGTCACACGTAACTGTCGTGTCTTTATAGTCTGTAGAAAATGCTTAATTCGGTGTTTCTGCAGGACTCACTTGATTTTTTTCCAGATAATACACTATCATGTGGAAGACACACATTAGCTGTGGTCTTCTCAGGTTCTTCTACGAGGGCCGTTCAGAAAGTAACCTCCGGTTGATTTAAAAAAATACACCAAGTTAAATAAAAATATTTTAATATATACATCTTACAACTACATCTTTGCACTATTTTTCTACATAGTCTCCATAGCGATTGAGGCACTTATCGTATCTCTTCTCAAGCTTTGAAATTCCTTCTGCATAAAAATCACCCGCTTGTGCCTGGAGCCAGCCTGTGACCGCATCTTTGAGCTCTTCGTCGTCATCAAACTGCTGTGACCCAAGCCATTTCTTCAAATGCATGAAGAGGTGATAATCACTTGGCGCCAGGTCTGGGCTGTAAGGTGGATGGTTGATAACGTCCCACTTGAAGGACTCAAGAAGGGCCGTTGTTCTGCGAGCAGAGTGAGGACGGGCGTTATCGTGCAAAAAAACAATACTGGAAGTCAGCATACCACGGCGTTTGTTCTGTATAGCCTGTAGTAACTTTTTTATTGTTTCACAGTACACGTCTTGATTAATGGTCGTACCACGTTCCATGAATTCAACCAACAACACCCCTTTGGCATCCCAAAACACCATTGCCATCAGTTTTCTGGCAGAAAAATCTTGCGAGGCTTTTCTTGGTTTGGTAGGCGAATTTGAATGTGCCCACATCTTTGATTGTTCTTTTGTCTCAGGGTTCACGTACTTAATCCAGGTTTCGTTACCAGTCACGATTCTGTTTAACAATGGTTCTCCTTCGTCCTCATAACGTGACAGAAAGTCTAATGCAGAGGCCATTCTCTGAGTTTTGTGGTGGTCGGTAAGAATTTTGGGCACCCATCATGCACAGAACTTGCGGTAACCCAATCTTGCTGTCACTATCTCGTACAAGAGAGTCTTAGAAATCTGTGGAAAACCAGTAGACAACTCCGACATTGAGAAACGTCGATTTTCACGAACTTTTGCATCAACTGTCTGAACGAGTTCGTCAGTCACCAATGATGGTCTACCACTCCTCTCTTCATCATGAACGTTTTCTCGTCCACTTTTAAATAAACGTACCCATTCACGGACAACTCCTTCACTCATAACTCTTGGTCCGTACACGGCACAAAGCTCACGATGAATAGCTGCTGCAGAATATCCTTTGGCTGTTAAAAACCTTATGACAGCACGCACTTCACATTTGGCGGGGTTTTCTATTGCAGCACACATTTCAAACTGCCACAAAAACTAAACTAGCGCATATGCGACGTTGACTCGACCACGGCTTGATGCCGACCGACCTGTTGAGTGCGTGAACGCACAGATGGCGTCGCTACTCCCCCCACAACCCGCACTGTGACCAATCGGAGGTTACTTTCTGAACCGCCCTCGTAGTTCCACTGTCATTATAAGTTGTAGGGCAGAAGAGTATGTATCTGTGTAACCACTCACAGAGTACACAGTCTTCAGCTGCTCAAAAATTTCTTTGTGAGACATTCCATGCCATAGAGGATGCAAGCACTACTAACAGGAATGAACTCTAAAGGGTAAGGTGGAAGTGTAATGAGATATGGGAAATAGGGAAGGAAGATTAGGGTTGACAATTAGAGACAAAGCACAAGCTCAGATGGAGTATGGAGGGAAATGAAACTGGCCATATCCTTTCAAAGGAACCATCCCAGCATTTGTCTTATGTGGTTTAGGACAATTGAAGAATGGAACTCAGCTCCTTCTGCATACAGAAATGTATGTAAATGGGGGTATGTAAATTTCCATTACTTTTTTAGTCAATACCCATGTTTATATCTGAACTATTGTGACCACATATAAGTAATTATTCCATCCAGCATGGGCTGTAACTAATAAAAGTGTTTCTTTCTGAGATATAGTCAAGTGTAACACTTATGCTTAACATAGAGTAATAAAAGTTTGTCAATACATCATTTATTTTACAATAAGTAAGTAATTAAAAATAAAAGGAGGAACTAATAATCCAAACAACACTTTACATTTTTTTCTATTGTGTATTAAATTGTAATGGTTAATCAATATGTTCCACATACTGTCAATAAATTATATTATTCAGTATTTAGCTACCATTCTCCTGAATGTAACAGTCTAGTTAATTTTATTAAAAAATGTTTATTTAACAAAATATGACCAAGTTACGATACATACAAAATATGTACCACCTAAAATTTCTACACAGGTGAAAGTTATTCGTATTAGCCTTGACATACCTCAACTGAAAACACCTTTTCTCAATTTTTTTCCAAAAATAATGTCTTTGAATAGTTGCTGATAATAAAGACTTTCACGTTCCAGAATATTCTTTTGTAAAATTGAACAAGATTTTAATTGCCAATACTATATATTTGTAACCCTAATTCTCAGGTCTCACTTTGTCAAAATTAATGTTAAAATTAAAAAGTTTTCATTTCAAGAAAATTCTTGTGGGAAAGGTGGTGGTGGTGGTGGTTGTCGTCGTGGTGATCGCTTTGCAGGGCACTCAACTGTGCGGTCAGCAGCCCCCATAAAAAATCAGAATTTTTACACAGTCCACTCTAGCCAGTCATGAATGATGAAATGATGAGGGCAACACAACCAACCAGCTCCCTGGCAGAGAAATGTGGGAAAGGTGAGACTAAAAATACAGCTACTGCGCACCAATTCAGTGAGTAAGTGGGTTTCATTGGCCAGTTCAGTGAATCTTTGTTTCACTTTCAATCTGTAAAGGAACTACGCCAATCAGTCTGATTAACCGATTACTTGAAGTATATGCCACTTGTCTGAAAACATCTGTCATTTTGTCTGAGCTGTCTGTAGAAGCTGTGCTACAAACAGGTGATTTGATGTAAACAAATGAAGAAGAAGATGATGAAATATGTTTCAATTGCCCCATGAAGCTCTCCTGGGCTATTAAACGTGAAGTTTTGTTGGCCTATTTAACCAAAGGGGGGGGGGGGGAGGAAACAGAGAGAGAAAGGGGGGAGGGGGGGGGGGGAGAGAGAGAGAGAGAGAGAGAGAGAGAGAGAGAGAGAGAGAGAGAGAGAGAGAGAGAGAGAGAGAGAGAGAGAGAGAGGAGAAAATGGTGGTTTTCATGGATTTAAACTTAGACTTTCTTAAAAACTCTTCTAGTAAGAATTTATTAGCCACTAACATTAGTGGTTTTTGGGGACTTTAATGTAGATTTTCTTAAATACTCTTTCAGTAAGAATTTATTAGTCAGTAACATCAATCAACTTAATTCCTACTTTAAACTTCCCAACTAGGGTAGCTTACTGCTTCAAAATAACCCTTGATTACATCTTTATACGAAGGTCTAATTAACAAAATTATGTTACAAAATCAATAGTCAAAGGCCTCTCAGACCATGACATGCAGTTCTGTTTGTTAAATGTTACTACTGAACAGGATATAAAATCCACTAAATCTGAGTTCAACAGGGTAGCCAGTCAGCCAGAAACTGATTATTTTAGGAAACTCCTCAAAGACATGAACTGGTGTGATGTATACAGTGCTTAAGGCAGGTATTAAAAAATGCAACACTTTATTAATAATGTCCTGACCCTATTTGATATCTGTGTTCCCCGAAAACTAGTACAGATTAAACATAAGTCTACAAAGAACATAAGGTTTACTCAAGGAATAAAGGTGCCTTGTACAACAAAAAGGAAACTATACCCGTCAATCGGAAAAACAGCTCTGATGCTGATGCTATAGTTCATTACAAGACATGCTGCAAAATATTAAAGATAGTAATACAACCGTGAAACAAAATGCATTATGAGAAAAAGATAGGAGGAGACTGCTAGGATGAGAGGTGAAGAGGAGCAGATAGCATTAATAGCAAATTATACACAGGTAACAAGATGTGTGCAGCGTTGCACAACTTTTTAACAAGGATTTCATAAATGTTACTGAAAAGAAGGGTTGTCATGTTCAGAATACGCTACCATGGAATATCTCAGTCCAGTCTTTACAAATAACTTCAGTAAAGGCTACACTGGGAAAGCCAACATTAGAAATCAAGTAATAAGGAAAGAATTAGGATTCAACCAATAACCCAAAATGCAATCCTATACACAGAAAAATGGAGAGAACGTGTACTTCATATGTCACCAAAAACATTTCCCAAATCGGATGGGGCAACGATAGTGAGACTGGAACAGGTCGTATGTCCAACCCTGGAGTGATAGAAGAGAAGAATATTAATAGGATCCTTATTACACCTACATAAGTAAGGTCCACCATAAAACCATTAAAAATAAAAAATCTCACAGTTATGATAAAATATTTACAAAGTTAATTAAACAGTGTGCTTCTGATTTTAGTAACTGTTAAGTTACTGTTCAGCAGAACATTTCCTGAGTGGTTGAAATATTCTGAAGTTAAGCTCTTGTTTCAGAAAGGAGATAAAGAAATACAGATAAATTTGCATCTTATTTCTCTTTTACCAGGATTCGTAAAAATTTTAGAAAAGTTAATATAAAATTGGGTTCTTAACCATCCTACAACAAATAACATTTGTCAAAGTCACAGTTCAGATTTCTAACGAGTTCTGATATTGAGAAGCCTATCTACACACACAGCAAGAATGTACTTAATTCATTAGACAATAAATTACAGGCTACTGGCATATTTTGTGATCAGTCAAAGGCATTTGACTCTGTAAATCACAACATTCTTTTCAGTAAATTAGAATATTATGGTCAAAAGGAAATGTTGCAAAATGGTTCAAATTCTACCCGGACAGGACACAAAGGATGTCAGTAGGAAAGAGATTGTATTAAGCTATTAGCTATCATTCAACTGGGAATTAATTACACGTGCTGTCACACCAAATTCCATCTTAGATCCCTTATTTTTCCTTGTGGATATCAATGACCTTTCATCAGTAACATTTCGAAATGGCAAGTCAGTATGCAGATGATAGTTAAAAGTTTAATTATGAATAAAGTTCAGTTTAAGATGAGCCTCAAGGATCTATTGGCAGCCAACTTCTTCTACTCCACTGATGAATTTTTCAGTAGAACTAACTGACATGTATATGTTACTAATAATCTCAAATAATGTTAAGTATTACATACAACCTGACTCCTGTATAAATTTAGTGACAAGTTTGTTATTGCATTTTAAATGAAAATATGTTCATGATTTTTTTGCTTATACCACATCCATGAGGACCATTTCACTTGGGATCTGTGAAAGGTACATTAGCATACCTGTTGTTCTTTGTAAATATTTACTGTGTATTTTTGTTTTCCGACATGTTCTACATCCTTGTGGATCTCCTCACTACGGCTCTATTGGAATGAAAAGTACATGTAATCTAATTTAACCATACCAAACCCAACCTAAGACAACAGGCAGAAGCAAAAGATAAAGATACACAAAACACAGTTTGTTTGTAATTTTTTCTCCCAATGATAATTAAGTAGTGCACAAATGGTGAACACTTACACCTACAATGCACTTACTTTGATCAATGATCAACTCTGCTGCATACTGACTTGGCTGGAATATTACAACATGAACACTGGGGTGGCTATAAAGTCATCACTGCACGAGATCATAGATACTTAATACACTAATTTGAGTTGTAATTGCTGAGGTCCACCTTCCCATTTTCTTAATGGGATCTGTGTGAATCTTACAATTGATATCAAATTTTATCAGCTGTTCTGACAACACTGAACAATGTTGATGCAAGAATGTTGCCTACAATGACTGCCCTAAAAATCTGCCACTTAAGGTACACAGAGAACTGTGCTACGTAGCCAGAACTGAAATCCCAGTTACAAGCCTTCACTTTATTGGAAGGAAGTGACCCCTGCCCATATTACTCGTATGCTGGAGCAATATTTACATTATTTATTAACTACACTTTTACAGGGTATGTACTAAGAACAGGAACAGCAACATTACAGTTTCATATTTTCTCATACGAACTTGTAATTATCACAGTTACCTTAAAACTCATTCGACCAACTGTCTACCATTTACAAGGCTATCTTTTCTCTGTTGTTTCATTTACTATACTTACAAACTTGAACACAATCCTTATATGCATTCTTGTTTCAGCTGAAGCTAAGTATTAACAAATAATAAATTCTATAAATTACTTCCATCCTGGCTCCTCCATAAAAATTTGATCTATGATAAGCAACAACTTCAGAAAATAAAACCTTACTTGTTACAGAAATATATACCCACTACTTTACAGTTAACGTCTATTAAAATTTGTTTTATTATATGCCTTGACTTTTAATGAGATTTTGGGTCTCTCTCATACCAAGAATTGCATGATCATCATCATCAACAACAACACCACACACACACACACACACACACACACACACACACACACACACATACACACACACACAATGACAAATATATTAATAGTAATAAAATGTGAGAAACTGAAGAAAATTAATAGAAAGAACGAACTGAAGATACTTACGTTGGGACTGAGATACATTTGACATCCGACTCCTTGTTCTGCCCAATCTTTCTGGAGATGTTATAACACTTGTGGACATGCCAGATGAGTCTGCAGCTTTCTTTCCTGGCCGAGCTGTGAACAACAATTATTTTCCAGAATCTTCCTATCAGTGTTCATCTTAATAACAGTAAAAATGGAATTATTCAAAGCACACAGCAACTTGGGTAAATGAGCAAATTTATCCATTCCGTACAAGATACCAGAGAGAACAGCAAAGGAGGAAGGCAAGGTGAGGACAACTCAAACAAGAACCATGTTGCTGAGAGTTGTTTTTATAAGTCCATGTTTAATGAGTTCCGAAAGCAGACAGAATGATGCTAGATTGGGTAGTACACTTTTTCATATTTGGTGAGTATGTCCAAATATTTATTGCAGTATAAACAAAATTAGTGAATTTAAGTTATAAAATTCTCTTCTAATTAAAACTAGGGAAAATAATATAATAATACACTAAATTTCTGATACACAACCTTGGGCACCTTAGCTAAGATGAAATATTAATGATGCATGCAACAGTGTAATGTACATTGCCATGATCAGCTGGCCATTGATATATTTCATTATGGATTCAAATGCCTAGTTGCAACAATGTCAGTGAACTAGCATAAAATTATATGAACGGATCAAATCATGAGGAAGGTAGCGAGAACAAATGGACCACAGCAGCAGACTCAGATTGTTCTACTGTATGTTTCTTACTGTGTGTGTGCATGTATGTGAAGAGGGCACTTGTATAACATTGCAGGCCTTGGAAAATTTTTAATTAGCCAGGATTTTTATTGAACAGAAATATTACCAAACATTTGTGTAGGCTTCATTTACACATCAGCATATGATATCGAATTATGACTGTAGTAACACAGATTTGTCACGAGTTTACTACTTTGCTAAAACAGAATGTACAAGAAATATAAAACATACAAAACTTTTCAGCAAGAAGATGCCTCTGATTATGCAAATGTGGTTGAAGATCAAACATGAAGTCAAATAGTTTCTCAAAACCTTCCATCATAGTAAAAACTAAAAAAGAATTGAATTCAGCTATAGTAACCAGCTTACTTACATTGCCTATGGTCATCTTATATCCAAGCAGCAAAAAAACAAACAGAAACACAGATTGATTATAAGGACTAGTAGGCACATACGTAAGCAAGCGTTAATGATAGCGGAGGAAAACAGAATCTCTCCTTTCACCTTGATTCAAATTAAGAATAGTGGGGGCGAGGACAGAGAGGAAGAAAGAAACACACACACACACACACACACACACACACACACACACACACACACACAGTGGCAGGGGGCTGAGATGGGGGTAGGGAAGAGGACAGAAGGGTGAGACACACTAAAGGTGAAGTGAGGGTGGAGATATCAAGTAGTGTATATGAGAGAGAGAGACAAATGTAACAGCAGAGCCCTTTTCTGTTCCCTCTAATGTCATAGAAGTACATGTAGAAAACTACTGGAAAAATTTCATGAACCCATTACTGATACTGATTTACTACAATGACATAGTACGATAATGGCAAAGGTCATAGACAGCTTCAACTTTATAAAGTCATTGTATATAGTACAAATCTAAAAAAAAAAAAACTACCAGATCTTTCAAAAATTGCAAAAATAATAGATACAAAAAATAATGGTAATGTGTAACAGTCACCTTCCCCAAAAACAGAGGGAGGGAGACAATTTGTACCACCAGTTCCTCCGTTTATTCCATTATCAATGAGGCTTTGTAAGCAGGCGCCTTGTCCTAAAGAATGTTGTTTTTATTTTTTTCATTTGTATCCATTTTCATTTATTCAGACACCTTTTTTTTCCAAATTTTTCCAACAATTGTGAGATTTCTGTGGTATTCACCAGATTTTGTTTCACCCCTGGTAAGGTACTCAAGAAGAAGAATGAATCTTGCAACCTAAACAACACTGGTCATAGCTTCTGCTACAAGTTAAGTTAGATTTATCTTTTCTGTGCTGTTGCATATGAGGACAATACACTGACTAAAAAGCAATGGCAGCAGCCAGACTGAACAATTTATGCTTGCAGAATACATAGCAAATTCCACCACAAGGGTGCCAGCTGGTTGGGGCCGAATTTAACATGCGACATCCCGTGAGACCATGCTGCTCTGTCCGGCTGAGCATGTGGACGTGGCCACAGCCACAAGGGCTAAAGGAGGCCACACATCATCCAGGAGAGTTTGTCAGTTGCGTACAATCATAACAGATGGATCCCATGTTAAATCAGGCCTCAGGTCTGGACTTAGAATAAGTTCTGGTGCCGCTCCTCCATACTTAGCATGTTGCTTCTACTTGGGAAATTTACAAACTGTACAAAGGTCAGTACAGTAAACATTGTTCTCGAGTATTGCCTCCATATGTTCATATTTCCTCAACAGAGTGCCATAATTTTCAAAATATTTGATTAGCCGTAGCCATAGACTGCTAACTGAACAGATCTACCTCTGCATAATGTCAATCAGCATAGAGACCATTTGCTGGACGCAACATATATACACTCCTGGAAATTGAAATAAGAACACCGTGAATTCATTGTCCCAGGAAGGGGAAACTTTATTGACACATTCCTGGTGTCAGATACATCACATGATCACACTGACAGAACCACAGGCACATAGACACAGGCAACAGAGCATGCACAATGTCGGCACTAGTACAGTGTATATCCACCTTTCGCAGCAATGCAGGCTGCTATTCTCCCATGGAGACGATCGTAGAGATGCTGGATGTAGTCCTGTGGAACGGCTTGCCATGCCATTTCCACCTGGCGCCTCAGTTGGACCAGCGTTCGTGCTGGACGTGCAGACCGCGTGAGACGACGCTTCATCCAGTCCCAAACATGCTCAATGGGGGACAGATCCGGAGATCTTGCTGGCCAGGGTAGTTGACTTACACCTTCTAGAGCACGTTGGGTGGCACGGGATACATGCGGACGTGCATTGTCCTGTTGGAACAGCAAGTTCCCTTGCCGGTCTAGGAATGGTAGAACGATGGGTTCGATGACGGTTTGGATGTACCGTACACTATTCAGTGTCCCCTCGACGATCACCAGTGGTGTACGGCCAGTGTAGGAGATCGCTCCCCACACCATGATGCCGGGTGTTGGCCCTGTGTGCCTCGGTCGTATGCAGTCCTTATTGTGGTGCTCACCTGCACGGCGCCAAACACGCATACGACCATCATTGGCACCAAGGCAGAAGCGACTCTCATCGCTGAAGACGACACGTCTCCATTCGTCCCTCCATTCACGCCTGTCGCGACACCACTGGAGGCGGGCTGCACGATGTTGGGGCGTGAGCGGAAGACGGCCTAACGGTGTGCGGGACCGTAGCCCAGCTTCATGGAGACGGTTGCGAATGGTCCTCGCCGATACCCCACGAGCAACAGTGTCCCTAATTTGCTGGGAAGCGGCGGTGCGGTCCCCTACGGCACTGCGTAGGATCCTACGGTCTTGGCGTGCATCCATGCGTCGCTGCGGTCCGGTCCCAGGTCGACGGGCACGTGCACCTTCCGCCGACCACTGGCGACAACATCGATGTACTGTGGAGACCTCACGCCCCACGTGTTGAGCAATTCGGCGGTACGTCCACCCGGCCTCCCGCATGCCCACTATACGCCCTCGCTCAAAGTCCGTCAACTGCACATACGGTTCACGTCCACGCTGTCGCGGCATGCTACCAGTGTTAAAGACTACGATGGAGCTCCGTATGCCACGGCAAACTGGCTGACACTGACGGCGGCGATGCACAAATGCTGCGCAGCTAGCGCCATTCGACGGCCAACACCGCGGTTCCTGGTGTATCCGTTGTGCCGTGCGTGTGATCATTGCTTGTACAGCCCTCTCGCAGTGTCCGGAGCAAGTATGGTGGGTCTGACACACCGGTGTCAATGTGTTCTTTTTTCCATTTCCAGGAGTGTAGATTACTTTAAGGTGCAGGGTTTGTCACTGATTAGGAAGGATTGTTTGCTGTTTTCTTATTCGGCAACAGCATGCTACATATTAATGGAATGGGTCGCCCTCCCTTTTGTAACTGAACCCACTCAGCCAAATGTCAAGCAAAAATACGAAACAGTTCTGGGGGTCCTTTTCTTTACTTGAACAATCAGTATGCTGGCTAGTGGCATGGAGGGAAGAGCAACAGAGAAGAAGAAGAAGAAGAAGAAGAAGAAGAAGAAGAAGAAGCTGGAACGATACCACCAGACAGGTGATGCCAAGAGAAGACAGAAGAAACTGGAACAAGCCGCTGCATACAGACGATGCCTGAAGTTAAAGCAGCAATCCCAGAAGGCAATCAGGAGTGGTGCAGCAGCAGCCGACACTGGTGTGAGTACACACAGAACACACAGTGTTGGCCTAGCAGAAGCAACAACAGCGAATGGTGGTACAAGGATTGAGACAACACTTCATAGTGGAATGTGCACAGCAGCAACACTTCACTCAGTGAGGGACACAGCTTAGCAACTATGTCACGTAACAAAGATGTACATGCAATGATAGTGACATGCAAGAGTCATCATATTCTAATTAGGTTTTTCGACAACTGCGATATAGCATTTAAGGGAGTTCGAACGCCCTATCCCGACAATGTTAAATTTAGTGACTTGGCTTCCCCTGTATTTCAGAAACTACTGTAGCCATTGACATGAAACTTTTACAGGACATTAAATTGTATTTTCTGAGTCTACTAAACTACAATAATTGCATTTCAGCCACTGCTTTCAGAAATACAATTTTTTAATCATGCAGTTAAAATTTTGTATACTTTTTTGTACTTTATCCTAAATAATTTTAATTATACATAACATCATGTTCTTCTTTTAGTTCAGTAGACACAGGATGTGTATGTTATTACTTGTTGAAAACATGAATGCTTACGCAAAGTGGTTTCCAAGATTTAGGAAAAAGGAAACAGAAAATGTGAATGTAAAGTTCCAAAAGACTGTAACTCATTTAATATATGCTTAATATTTTTATTTTTAGTCACTCAGAAACACCATGAACTACACTGTATATAATCATCTTGATCTTATTCCAAGTTTTTTCTTCTTTTCTTCCTTCTGGACTCCTTCGTGGCCAACTGTGCTGCACACTCTGCTTTATCAATGTGAACCTTGTCCATTCATTCAAGTTCCCTGATGCAGTTTGCTCCAGGATTAATTCTCATATGCTGTAGCAGTTTCACACTACCAATGTTGCCATCATTAAAAACAATAACAGCATCACTGAACCCCCACTTTAGCGTCTTCATACAAAGAAAAACATTTTTTGGTAAGCGAGTCCATATAAGGTTACTGAATGAAACATTGGGATTTTGAGTCTGACCATCCAGACACTTCTCCAGTAATTCATGTTTGTCAGGTCTCTGTAAATAGGTCTTATGATATCCATGACTGCTGCTGGGATGGAACGTTTATGGTTGCATGAACTGTTTGAGTATTGCGCATTGCGGTAATTGCACCATGAATCAGGTCCAGGAGGGCAAAGATGGTGTACTGGTTTTTCATCAGTTGACAGTCTGTGGAAGAAGGTAGCCCTTATTGCCTGCTTCATTTTCAACAAACCCTCAGTATTATTTCTAATGGCCATCCCATAATACTGCTGTAGTTCATCAATCATTTTGTCTGTTAGCCTGCCTCTTATGGTTTTACCATCAGAAAATTTCTTGTCTGCAAACTTTGTTTCAACTTCCTCAACCTGGTCCTCTTCTACCACCACTTGTGCCTTCATAATTTCTGTCACAGACATGCCCTTCTTCATTCCCTGATTTACACTTATAACAATGTTTGGTTAAAATCTGGAAATCTATTACCTTTCTTTCCAGTATACACACTGGTCACCGTAGCAAAAGAATTCTTAGAACTGTAGCCGCACTTCTGCCAAGTGCCATCGAAAGCTACTGGTATGTCAGTCATACTATCATTTATTTCAACAGCTTTGTTTGCAGCACCCTTCATTGACTCACATGCAACAGATTCCACAGCAGCTCCAATAAATCCTGCATACTTGTCGATTTTACGAGGTGGGTTTGGCATATTCATCACAAGGTATCATGAGAGTCCCTTCTCTGGGGACACCACCCCATAGTTGAAATACTGATCATGCAGATAGAAAGGCTTCTGTGTATGCATGAAGCTGAGGGCTATGACAGCTGTAGTGTAGCTAATGGCAGAATCTCCTATGCTGGATGAACCAGATGAGCAGAGTGCCTCACAAAGCTCCACTACAATTCATGCTGAGGGGTGTGTGGCATGTAGCAAAATGTGTCATGAATGTAGTCTCAGGGCTACTGGTCAACTGATCCAAGTAACCATGCTGAGCACCATGGTATCAACCAAATAAATGGCTAAATCTCATGCTACCAAAATGGAGAAACAAAAACTGTGGGATTTGATGAGACTTAAAACACCCAAGCATTGAGGTTCGAACTAATGGAAGCTGTTTCTGGAATTGGATCAGTTGATAGACCAATCCAAGAAGAGGAAATCATCACTGAGAAGTTGGACTGTATCGAGGTCAAATCATTGTCTGGGGCTGAAAGGAGAAAACTTCACAAACAACAAAACGAAAAGGAAGACAAAAGGTCCCAAACTTAAGACCTCTACAAAGGTGGTCTCAGAGTGAAGGGGAAAAACAGATCCCTTCTACTTCCAAGACAGGAACAAGAGACAAGTCAAGACAAGGAACAGGAGAGGAGTCTAATATTCCCTTTTATCACAATAATTGGATCCAGAAATAGCCGAGGTAAGAAATAAGCCCCTGTGATGGAAGTCAGTGAGGAATCCTTGAGGGCAATGGGAAGAAAGGGTTCTTGCAGGCTATCGTCAGAGTAATCTCACACACTGGAAATGACCATGGTGTGGAGTTAGTGGCTGCAAGGGTTGCAGATAAATCTGCAACACAGTAAGAGGGCAACTGCCACCCCGAGTCGTCTTCTGGGAAGACAAGAGGTGGACGTTGTTCTGATCCAGGAACCCTATGTATATAAATGAGGCGTTTCAGGTCTTGGGGAAACTGGACGATGATGCTGGAGGCAAAATGCCAGAGGTAACATACTAGAAATTTAAAGAACACCAGAATATGCATTTAAGTTGAGTGCGGAATTTCATTCCTGCCCACGGCGGACTTTCGTTTCAGGGACGTAGTGAATGAAGTTGCAAAATTAATGTACCATGTAGACAGGTGTTCATAGCTGAATGAACAACTGTTGGTTGGTTGTGATGCCAATGCCCACAACTTGTTGAGGGGAAGCAGCGACACCAACAGCAGAGGAAAATTTAATTGAGAGTAGCCTGGAGATCCTAAATAGGGCATCAAATCGACCTTCAGGAACATAAGAAAGGAAGAAATAATGGGCATAACCTTTGGGTTCACCTTAACGGGTAGTTACGTCAAACAATGGCATGCGGTGTTGGAGCCATCCTTATCAGAACACACATATAACAAGTTTGAGGCTGAAATGAATGCTAAACAGACCATGGCCTATAGGAATCCTAGGAACACAACATAAGAGTCTTATAGGAAAGACCTAAACTCATCCATATCTGAATTTGTAATTTTAGTACGGACTCCAGTAGTACTCGAGGAAATGGCAGATGAAGTGACATCTGCCATTATGACCTGGTACTTAGAAAATAACAACAACCTGGAATTGCAAAGGAAGCCAGTAAGAAAACTGTTAAACAATGCAAGAAGTAAAGGAAAATGGGCAAAACAGCTGAAGGCATTTGTCAAACACAGCCTTGTCATTAATCAAGCAAAACTATCTGAAGCCAGAGAGAAATCTACATCTACATCGATACCCTGAAAGCCACCGTAAGGTGCGTAGCAGAGAGCACCCTGTACCACTACTTGTCATTTCCCCTCATGTTCCACTCGCAAATAGAGTGAGGAAAAAACTACTGTCTAATTACCTTCGTATGAGCCCTAATTTCTCATGTCTTATCTTCGTAGTCCTTACGCACGATATGTTTGTGGCACGCCCGATGTATGTTGGCGGCAGTAGAATCGTTCAGCAGTCAGTTTCAAATGCCAGTTTTCTAAATTTTATCAAAAGTGATTCCTAAAAAGAATGCCGCCTTCCCTCCAGGGTTTCCCCTTTGAGTTCCTGAAGCATCTCTGTAACACTTATGTGTTGTTTGAATCTACCAGTAACAAATCTAGCAGCCCTCCTTTGAATTGCTTTGATACCTTCCTTCAATCTGACCTGGTACAGATCCCAAACAGTCGAGCAGTACTCAAGAATAAATAGTACCAGATCCTACATGCAGTTTCGTTTACAGGTGAACCACTCTTTTCTAAAATTCTCACAATAAACCAAAGTCAACCATTTGCCTTACTTACCACAGTTTTCACATGCCGATTCCACCTCATATCACTTTGCAGTGTTATGCCCAGATATTTAAACGACTTGATTGTGTCAAGCTGGACACTAGTGATACTGTATCCGAACATTACAAGTTTGTTCTTCCTACTGATGCACATTAACTTACATTTTTCCACATTTTGGGCTAGCTGTCATTCATCACACCAACTGAAAATTTGGTCTAAGTCGTCTTGTATCTTCCTAGTCACTCAACTTCGACACTTTACCATACACCACAGCATCATCAGCAAACAACCATAGACTGCTGCCCAACCTCCCCACCAAATCATTTATGTATATAGAGAACAGCAGCAGTCCTGTCACATTTCCCTGGGGCACTCCTGATGGTACCCTTGCCTCTGATAAACACGTGCCACCGAGGACAACATACTGGGTTCTATTATTTAAGATGTCTTCAAAACACATATCTGTGAACTTATTCCATATGGTCATACCTTTGTTAACAGTCTGCAATGGGGCACTGTATCAAATGCTTTCCAGAAATCTACAAATATGGAATCTGCCTGGTGCCCTGCATCCATAGTTCTCAGTATATCATGTGAGAAAATGGCAAGCTTAGTTTCGCATGAGCAATGCTTTCTAAAACCATGCTGATTCATGGACACAACTTCTTAGCTTAAAGATAGTTTATTATATTCAAACTGAGAATGTGTTTAAGGATTCTGCAGCAAACAGAAGTTAGGAATATTGGGCTGCAATTTTGCAGGTCCATTCTTTTACCTTTCTTATATACTGGAGTCACCTGTAATTTTTTTTCAGTCGCTTGGGACTTTGTGGTGGGCGAGAGATTTATGATAAATGCAAGCTAGGTAAGGGGCCAATGCCGTAGAGTAAGTACTCTTTCTAAAATCAAGCTGGGATTTGTTTTCAAATCTTTCAGTTGCTTCTCTATGCCAGGTATGCGAATTTCTATGTTGTCCGTACAGGAGTCTGTCCGATGGCCAAATGATGGAATGTTTGTATGTTTCTCCTGCATAAACAATTTCTTGAACATGAAATTTGAGACTTCGGTTTTTGTTTTGCTATCTTCAACTGCCACATCAAACTGGTCAACAAGGGACTGAATGGAAGCATTAGAGCCACTTAGCAATTTTACATATGACCGTAATTTTCACAGGTTCTCTGTCACATCTTTTGCTAAGGTGTGATGGTGGTAGCTGTTGTATGCTTCACACATCGATCTTTTCACAGACACACGAATCTCTACTAACCTTCACTTGCCATTGTTTGTGTGTCCCTTTTTGACCTAGAGTGCAACAGCCTTTGTTTCCTCAGCACCTTGCGAATTTCGTTATTAAACCTTGGTGGGTCTTGATCATCCTTAATCCATTTACTAGGCACATAACTCTCTAGACCATGAATTACAATCTGCTTAAACGTTGCCCGTAATTCCTGTGCGTCCATCTTACTGGTACCAAGTGATGCCAATTCACTGTATAAGTGAACTCCTTATCTGATCTGTCTAGCAGGAACAATCTCCTAGCCTTCTTGACTGATTTATTAACTCTCATAATCATGGTTGCTATAATGACATCATGATCGCTAATCCCCACTTCTATACTGACATGTCAATAAGGTCTGGCCTATTTGTAGCTACAAGGTCTAAGATATTTTCATTGTGAGTGGGCTGCTAAGCTAGCTGCTCAATACTATTTTCAGAAAACGTGTTCAAAAGTAGTTCGCATGACTGTCTGTCTGTATCCCCCCCCCAATGAATCTGTAGACATCCCAGTCTATATGCAACAGGTTAAAGTCACCTCCAACTATTATTGCATGATCTGAGTATTTAAGTGCTATTGACCATAGACTTCCTTTGAATGACTCTAGAACTGTCACAGCGCAATCGGGTGGCCACATCCAACAATTAACATAGTTTCACCTACACCTGTTATACGTGACCAGACGACTTCACTGTCACACTCAATTTCAACATCAATAGAGACAATATTTTTGTCAACTGCAATGAACACTTCCCCTCCTATGGCCTGTAATCTGTCTTTCCGATATACATTCCATGACTCACTAAACATCTCAGAGATTTCCACTTTGGGTTTCAACCAGCTTCTGGTCCCAAGAATAATTTGAGTGCAATAACTTTCCGGGAGGGCAGAAAATTCGGGAACTTTACTACGAATACTTAGACAGTTTACTGATAAAATTGTGACAGTCAAAGTGTCTTGATTCTGAATGCTGTTTGCCTTTCTTTACTGTGAATCGACTGGCGAATGTCCATTAGAGAACCTCAAACTAAAAAACCCTCATGTGCACTCCACAAGTACTCTGCTACGCACCCCTGACCTATCAAGGGAAGTCGCCACCGGAAAGGCAGCCTCCACATCTCAGATGAGGGTTCCTGACAGACATACCAGGTGCACATTGGCTTTCTTTCCAGCCCAGAATGCTATCTGCCTAGGGGCTCCATAATGCGCCAAACATTGGAGCTGCCAATAACAAGTAAACCCTTGCCCCCCACGTCGCTGCTCGGACCCTGGTGAAGCAGCAGCCACCTGTCCACTCGTAGGGTGAATGGACGAGGCCAGGCAGCCAGTTTCCACATTGGCTGTCCGCCTTGAGCAACGCGAACATGTTACCATCCAACAGTCAGCCTGCTGTGAGGGCAGATCCATCATGTCATATGCGCTAAAAGGTGCCTCTGAAGCAGAGCCCATGGGCAAAACAACTGACTCCTGAGGTGTCCCATGCAATGCGCCAGATTCTCTGGCACTGCTGTACCCTGAGGCTGCAACCTGAAGGTGACTGACCATAGCCAACAGCACATATAGCTGTTTGTGAACTCTGGTCAGCCCTTCCTGTTTCCGCACACAGCATGCACACAGCATGCACACATCATACCCATCCTAGCAAGACTAACTGAAGAAGTAAATATAAAAGCACACAATTCTAGATATGCGACTTGTTACCTTCCTGATGTGTCACCAATGGACACTAATGCGTTAAAAGAGCTACGTAGGTGGCTGTTCAGTGACTCAACTACTATTAGCCTGTCCTGCTTTTTCCTAAAGACATTAGTAAAATTGGTTAATGGGTATGCTAAGGAAGGGAGGTTAACTAAAGTTACTCTACATGTGAACTAACAAGTATATCAACTATGCAAATCATGTGAAGTAGCACTTCACCAGTTTGTTGAGAAGTTGGAAAAAGCACTATGCTTTCAGGAAATTGCTACCTGCACCCTCCTGGACATTAAAGGGGGTTTTAGCAATACAACCATGGCATTAAAACCACCATATATAAGTAGTTTAAGACTATAATGAGTAAATGAAAGGTAGAAGCCACAAAGTTGAATGAGAAAATGGTGAACACCACCACCGAGGGGTGTCTGCGAGGAGGGGTTCTGTCATCTACACGAGTAAGTATATATAAACCATGTACTGGAATCTTAAGCTCATGGACAAAACTCTACTAGTAGAGGAGGCAATAAAGTAACTTTGGGTAATACTGAATGCAAAACTATATTTGACCCCACAGATAAACAATGTGTGTTCCAAGATGGAAGGTGCTCTTATGTGCATTAGAAGGGCCTGTCGTAAAAACTGGGGTCACGACCCAGAAGTACGTACTAGATATACACCAATATAATAAGGTCTATGATCAAGTTATAGGGCTACAGTATGGTGGAAGAAAGTACAACAGCAGATGGCTTCAAACGAGATTTGCAAGGTACAGAAATTGGCCTGCTTAGCAATAACACGTGGAATCAACAGCATACTCACCGCTGGGATGGAGACCATTCTGGACATGCCACCTTCATACCTTTGTGTTACAATGGACGTAGCAGCAACAATAACATACAAGAAGTAAATGGAAATCCTTAAGAAATCCAGACTCCCATACCAACATAGTGAATATGGTAAATACAGGAAATGCTGGCTAACTATACAACTCTCAGGTACTTTAATAACCCTTTCAAGGTGACTTTGGGAACAACAGCTGACAATAATGTTAATGATAATGAAAACTACCTCAGCTGTACTACTACACATTTATTGTGTTACAGGCAGTTTTGTTTGTAAAACATCTTCAGATTGCCTGCAGTTAAACAAAACAGGAAATGAGGCTAAAGCAATGAATAAAATTGCCAACTGACTCTGATAACAGCTTTACACTAAATTCTCACCGGGTTGTGCTAATGTTATGACACAGACAACAACAATACCAACTATGTCATGACTTCTGCACAACTTGGTGAGGATCTAGTGTAAGGCTGTTATCAATGTGAGTTGCCTATTTTATACGTTAAAATGCTGTAGCTTTAGCCTAATTTCCTGTTCTGTTTAACTGCTGGCAACCAGACAATGTTCTACAAACGAAACCAGTCATAGAACAATAAATGTGTAACAGTAGAGCTTAGGGGGTTTACATTAATCTTTAGCATCTGAAAGTAACAGTCAGAAGTAGGAAGCAATGGAAGAACAAACCTATCAGGAGATGCAGTGTGGTTTACTGAGAGATTGTAAACACATGAAGGTGCTGGGGCCGGGATATACAGGGTACAGCCCCAACTAAAGAAAGCAATCTCTCTCTAGGAAATCTAGCTACAGTATTCCAGGCAGAGATATGTGCTATGGAGAATCTGCATAGGTGCCACAAGGATTACGGCCTGTACATTCATCCAGACAGTCAAACAGCTCTGAAATTTTTACCAGCTCCTGCAAAGAGATAAAACATTGTTACAGAATGCCATGAAGTCCTTGTGACAATAAGGGAAAGTGACAGGGTAAACCTGCTGTGGGTCCCTGGTCACACAAGGGTCAGTGGCACTGAACAAGCTGATAGGCTGGCTACGGCAGGTGCAATGACTCCACTAGTTGGACCAGGACATCTTTTAACCATCTCTGAGGTGATACGAACAAAACAACAAGCTAGATTAGAAGGCAGCTTGCAGAATACAAGATGTGTTCAAAAAGTAACAGGAATGCTAATTTTCTGGGAATAATTTTATTTATTCATCTATGTTAATGTTATCTCCTTCAAAGAAGTCCCCATTAGATATTACACATTTATGAGATCACTTCTTCCAATCTCTGCAACACTTCTAGAATTCGATCTTTGGGAAAGCACTTAGTTCTCTCAGCGATGCACTTTTAATCTCATCTATGCCTGTAAAACAACAACTCTTTAACGTTATCTTTATTTCTGGAAACAGAGAAAAGGTACACAGGGCCGTATCAGGTGAATATGGAGGCTAGGGTATCATCACAGTGTTGTTTTTTACCAAAAATACATGAAAAAGCAATGTACTGTGAGCAGGTGCATTTGGCAAAAATTTTGCTGTCACACAATTCATACCCAAAACACCCAAAAAGCTTTCACTGCATGAGTCAACTGATATGCCAAACAATCAGCAACTCCTCTGATTGTGATCTTGTGATCCTTCACAATAATTTCTTTCACTTTTTCCACAGTTTCATCGGTTGTTGGTGTGGTGGGATGTCCAGAATGCTTGTTAGCTTCAACATCTTCACAGCCGTCTTGGAAATACTTATACCCCTCGTAACCCCTTGTTTTACTCATAGCAGTCTCATCAAAAGCAATATTCAACATTTCTAAAACCTTGTTACATTTTATTCTGTTTTTATAGCAAAATTCTCTGAGGCCTTTTTAAACCAAACCTATAATAGTCACTCTTAAGGAAACACATGTAACCTCCTTGACAACTATACTTCTGACACTGCTACCAGTGTACAGATATGTTTCACACATGTTCACCAACACAACAATGAAAAATCACACGAAATGGGCTAATACAATATGCAAAATTACAAAATACCTATTTTTTTGAACACATCTTCTATTGGACTAATATCCAAAAACAGCACATGGCAAGCTAATGATACAAAACCCATATTTCAAGAGAAGTTCTGTAGCCCTCGGCTCCAAGAGACAGATTTAACTCATGGTAGGACTGGTGACAAGTCATGGGAAATTTAAGAAAAACCAAAGCATGATGAGTACAGAGAGATAAGTGCAGAATAAATGGTGAGAGAGATGAAACAGTGACACATTTAATCTTCCAATGTGAAGTGCTGGAGGCCAAAAGACATAGAATACTTCAGTCTTAACTCTTGAAGAAACTATGTCTAACTTATTTTTCTACCATATGATGAGAACAAATACATATATACAACACCTGTGGACTAATGTGCACAATCACATGCTTGTACAATCTCATATCACCAGATCTAGCTCACTGATCCATTTGATTGCTTCTCTGATACGTGGTGAATGTCCATTATTGCTCCTTTACAAGTTCAAAGAAGGTAGTCAGCAACGATATGGATGGTTAATTGTAAGAAGGCACCACAGTCACAATTTGCAGAACCTGTCCATCACCACTTGTGCAGAAAATAACCATATCTGCCCTGTCCAGTCTGAATTCAGTTCACGATCCTTTATGACATTTGAAGTGATCATATCCTTGTATCCACATGGAAGGGTTCTCCACTAGATATGTGTTAACTACAAATGTCTGCTACCACTGAATTTTCCATGTGTAGTTGACACTGTAAGAGGATCCCTTGTTGGTTGCTGCACTCCACAACAGTTTCCTTGATTTCAGTGTTAGTGCTGTTCTTGTGCAATAGCTTGATGAATGGGTAGCTGAGGATTCTTTTGAATGCTATCCAGACTTCACAAAACCTTCTAGTCTTCCTAGAGCTGGAGGTGGATGTGGAATATTGCTGAGAACAGGAAGCCATGGGGTGTCTGTACCCTGTAGAAGTGGACCATCTTTGTGCATTTGTCAACTTAATTGTGTCTAATAAAAAACTGAGTAACAGCCTCCTACTACTCTTTATAGGTACCAGCTGGCTTTACTAGAATTGCAGTGAGAGAAACTGCACAATAAAATCAGTTTCTGAGTGAGCAACAGTGGGCTAAGATAATGGTTGTTTTGTCTCCCTGTGTAAATCAGTCAACGAACCAACCAACCAATCACATAAGGGTCAGAGATAGAAGGCAGCTTTGCACTCATTCGGAAGCTAAGCGAAGGTATGTTCATTCAGGGATTTATGATCATAGAATAAAGACAATAGAGTGTGCACACAGAGAACAGTTAACATTAGCAGAAACAATGGAGGTCGCTTGCCGAATGAGAGTACAATAACCTTGGCCAGATAGAAGATAAATACTCAAAGCAGTAGTGCATCACTGTGAAACAAAAAGAGTGACAAATTGTTTCACATGTAGTAAGCCAGGCTCTATGGTGTAAGATTGTCAGACCGAGATGAGTAGGACCAGTTGTAACAGGAAACGGAGGTATGGTCACAAAAGTGGCAGTGAGGATGACCAGTATTGATCTCCAGTCTCAAACAGTTCTGCGGTAATTACAAGGAAACATAAAGATTTCGTGCAGTGAGATACTTGCAGGGCAACTTATCAAGGCACAAAGGTCTATGTGCACAATCAAAACCTCTGACGTGCTCTAAATGTAAACAAATTGCAACTTTGCAAGAAACTGCATGGAGTGTGATTGCCATGCACAGAAAGAGAGAAAAATTCAGGAAAACAAGAAACGGCACACAAAAGCTTCATCTGGAAAAATATTGATAATCAATAGAAAAAACAGAAATCTGCTTGTAGAGCTGGAATGCCAGGAAGGAGCATGAGATTTCTGGTGGACAGTGGGGTACAAATAAGCCTAGTGCGGAGAAGTAGCTTGCACGACAGCCGAAGGGGTATCCCAACTGACACTATCAGGAACTGAGGAACTGCTAATATGGGTGCAATAGCACTCAGACTATCAACACAAAGCATTGCTTCCATGATAGGGGAACATGTGCATCTTCTGGTTGACAGGCTGGTAAGCACAAATTTCTTTGATGAAGGTGGGATCATAATTAATTACACCACCAAAAACCTGTGGATCCACAGGGAACAGATCAAAATGAAGACAGAGCAAGAGTGTGAACTCTGTGCAGAGCGTAACAGGAAAGTCATACCTCTTTCGGAAGAGGCTCGGGCATGAAGCAAAATGCGCAAAGAAATACAAAGACTAGGAGGGACAGAAAGCAAACTGTCAAGCTACCGCAGAAGCAAGCAACAAGGACTGCCAAAGAGAAATGAAAAGTGATGTCGAAAGACAAGAGCAAGTCACAAAAAGGCTAACAGTAGGGCCTCAAGAAAATATGTGCAGGCTGAGAAGAGAGGCAAGCAGAATGTGAGAGGCTATCATTCCTGAACATATGAACAATGGTGTCTATCTGCCTGAAGTGTTGGTAAAAGTGGATTCAGGGCAATGCATAACGAGTAAAGTGAATACTAAAAATGAGAGAGTATCAGCAGAATTCTCACTGCTTATAGCGGAAGCAGTACCCGAAGCATCAGCATTACGAACAAGCTACAGCTAAAAGCATGAATAATAATGCTGAAAGAGATAATCCAAGTTAGTAATTTAAATGCAAAACAAAAAGCAGCCACTACCAAGATACACACCACATATAGCAACATTTTTCATTTGCTAAGAGACAAGTTATCTTCCACAGATATCAGGAGGTACAAAATCAAACTGCTACCGGAAGCACAAAGGTAAAGTGATTTGGTCGCAGCTCTATCAGATATGACAAGCACAAAAGAAAAGTGTGTGCAAATTGTTGCATATTGAGAAAGTACAGTCTGCCAGCTACCAGTCTCAAATGAACGTAGCACTAGGAAGGTCGCTTTGTATGTTAAGAGAGAGGATGCAACATTGTGTAAATAGAGCAGAAACAGATTGGGGCAGTTAGGTTCTGAATATGGTTTCCTATTACAATATGACTATGCACACCACAACTGAATATACTCCACATGAACTGATTTTTGGAAGAGAGTTTAACATTCTGGGATACTACAAAAGGGTGAGACCAGTGGGATGTATAACTTTGATGATTATGTTGCAGAACTAAAAGAGCATATACAAGAGAGACACTGATGTGTAAGAGAACAAAATGCGCAATGCGAGATCAAGAAAAATGAGTATTACAATGAAACACAGAATCCAAAGCAATTCCATTTTGGTGATAATGTTATGTAGTTTGATAAGGGTGCACAACAAGGTACATCGCATAAATCAGATACTCGTACTCAATGGTGAGGTCCGTACACAGTGCTATGAACAAAGGGACCTAACGTAGTAATCTGTCAAAAATGAAATAGACTCTTTACCATCCATCCAACAAACTGAACAAGTTTTTCTAATATTAGTTGGAGTGGAGCAAATTGGACAACAAAATGAATGGAAATAAAAGTTCAGTTGGCACCCAGACTGTACTATGACAACATGAGCAAAGTACAAATTTATAGTGTAACTTGGAGAATAGTAAGTTACTTCACTCTGCTAGAGCCGAAAGAGTAATCTGAGCAAACTGTAGTTCTTGCAAGGCAAGCAGATGAATTCTGTAAAGAAAGATTGACAGTACTGAACAATGGCATGTGGGAAAGACTGAAAGAACACAAGGTTTAATTAAACAATTAGCACAACATGAATCACATCTCAAGAAATGAAGAATCTTGAACTTTGTGGGCAAAGTCATGTAAAATCTTGTTTGGTACGTTAGATGAAGACGATGCCACTTACTTTAAGGAGAAGGCAGATGTGCTATAAGGGGAACAAAAACAGCTGCTCAGACTTTTGAAGGAGCAAATAATGACAGTCATAGAAACTTTAACTGGTTTTAATTGAACAGTAATCTCCACAGTAAAAAATGAAGTAACTATACAGCAGGGAATGAAACAGTTAAGACAACATGTAACAAAGTACAAAAACAGAGCTGACAGAGGGTTGCAGAGAGCAATTTTGATGACTGTTAACGAATAACTTTACAGCTTACAGGTATTTTCAACGAATTAGGGTGGTAATATGGTATGTTAATATCAGCAATGGTAAACACTCATAAGGATATTCTGTAACTGCATCTGGTCAATCCAGTTCACATTGTAAAGCACTTAGAACTTATTAAGGGGTATCAATGACAAGAGGTTACCTGTCACCCTTATGTCAGATAGCAGGTATCTACTGATCAGAGCTGCTGACCTGGATGTTTACATTGCGGGAACATCTTAAGCTATTTGTTAAACATCCTATTCGCAGAAGACAATGGGTTTGAATTGTGCAGAATATGACAGATGCCATTGGAACTGGATGGAACAAAGCATTTGTTTCTGTGCGAGATGCTATACAAAATATCCGACAATTTCACTGTACTAGTCAAACCAGTATGGCATTCTGATGCTGGCTGTCCCGAGGTACATGTCTCACAAACAATTATGTTGGATGAACATCCGCAACTGAGCATTATACCAGAGGTTGAAAATGCCGCTTCAGTTGTAAAGTTCTTTCATTATCACACAACCGGTTTCGGGCTCGTATAAGCCCATCTTCAGATGTCATAACTTGGTGCTGGGGCCCCCAAGCACCGTGATGGACGTGTAGTAGGCGCAGTGTGCTACCTATCAGCGTAGAACAGGGAGTAGCAGATGGGAAAGAGGAGGCAAACTGGTTCATATGTAGCACACCATGCCTAGTAAATGTCCATAGTGGCACTCGGGGGAGGGGGGGGGGGGGGGGAGGGGGGGCGCACCAACAAGTTACAACACCTGAAGATGGGCTTATAAGAGCCCAAAACCAGTTGTGTTATAATAAAAGATCTTTACAACTGAAGCAGTATTTTCACCTTCTGGTACATGTCTTAATTACTGTGGAAAGAAAGTTGCATCATCTTTGACAGATGCAGTTGTGCATTGTAGTGGTGCATGTCAGGACATGTTTCAGTGCTTCTGCGAATTGTCAAATGAATAATGTAAAGAAGCAACAGATTTGCACCAAATTCTGTTTCAAGTGCAAGACATCTGCAGCTGAAACCCAATGCATGCTGACAGAGGCATTGGGTGAGACTGCACTGAGTCAAGCAAGAACATCTGTTTGGTTCAAGCACTTCAAGGAACACAGAATTTATGGAAGATGACAAACATTCTGGTTGACCGTCAACATGCACACTACTGGAAATAATCATGAAAGTGCATGACGTGATTCACGAAGACCGAAAGCAGACAATTCACAATGTTTATAACGGACTTGGGCTGTCGTACAGTAAATGTGAATGAATTCTAGCTGATGAGCTAATGCAAGCTGAATTGCAGTGAAGTTTGTCTCTCGTCTTCTCAGAATCAACCAATGAAATGTCAGGATTCAGACATGCACTGAGCTGCAAAAAAAAAAAAAAAGAGAGTATACAAAATTCTTATCCAGAGTCATAACAGGTGATGGATTTTTTGTCTACAGTTATGAACCTGAAACAAAGCAGCAATGAACACAATGGAAAACGCCATCCCCTCCAAGGCTGAAAAAAGCTCGACAAGTTCACAGCAACATGAAGTCAATGTTGATCATCCTATAAGTATCGACATTTGAGAACTGTGCATAAGGAGTTTGTGCCACTGATCAGACTGTCAACAGGCCATTTAACTGTGAGGTTTTGAGGTGGCTGAGGGCCAATGTTCTGCACAAACAGCCAGACTTGTGGAAAAAGAAAGTCTGGATGGTGAACCATTACAATGCACCCATGCACACCTCGCCTGTTGTGAAGGAATCCCTGGTCATGGTTTGCCACCCTCCCTGCTCGCCAGACTTACCCCTGTGTGACTTCTATCTGCCCCTGAATATGAAAATTACATTGAAAAGGTGATGTTTTGACTTGAATTAAGACATCCAGGTGCAATCGCAATGGCTCCTGAACACATTTCACTCTGCGGATTTCCAAGAGTGCTTCCAAAAAAAGGGGACAATAACAGGATCATTGCATACATACCCCAAGATGACTATTCTGAAGGTGATGGAGGACATTAGGATGTAAGTATAGTTTTCTGATTTTCACAATGAAATTCTCAGATTTTTGGGTATCACCTCATACACTGCACCAGAAAAGGAGCTACTGCTAACTGATGATGCAAAATGGCAGTATGCGAAGCTGAGTAGTGAGCAGCCACATTGCAAAACAGTAGGTTAAAATCTCAAAATCAGTAAGCAAGTTGTTATACTTTTATTTACGTATGTCCACAAGTTGTGTAAGGATAAAATGTCACAACTTGTCCCAAAAATCCTGAAGTAATTAATAGTATTAAATGAAAGTCTGTGGAAGCCACCAAGTAATACAATGGCTGTTTGTTGCCCCAATGGAACTAGATATTACCGTCATCTATCATGATGGTAAGCCCACCGATACTGTAATACGAGGCATAGGAAAGTTGAAATTTCTGGGCAAACGAGATGGATGCACTGCTCAAATGATTATTCACTCTAAGTATGTAATATGAACCAATGCCACCAGTACTGACATTGTACCTAATGCATGGAAATCAACTGCTGCACTGTAAATAACAAAAATTAAAAATTACAGGAATTTACACCCCAAAATCATTAAACTCTGGCAAAGTTAAAAAATTTTAAGTTGAGTGGTTTTTTGGTTTCTATCTACTTCACAAAACTAAATTGCTTCTGAGAATAATAATAATAGGTGCTCTAAACGAAAATCTAAGGCTGACACTTGAAATTTACACTTTTGTAATAAATTTTGAATTCCATAGCAAGAATGACAGAGGAGATAGCGGTACTGTCTGATTAGAACTAAATACACAGTTTTTGAGAAAAATCTTAATAGGGATCAGACACAGGACCAACCAAATTAATTAAAAAATGGGACTGACTATGTTCGTAACAGAAATGTCTCACAGTCACAACCTATAAGGAGCGATCACAAAGTTTCCGTTTGAGGGTGTTACTGCATATGAAATGTAGTGTGCCTCCAATGTGGTAGATAAGCCACGACATGTAGGCAAGGATCAGTGCGGCATTCGTATTTTTCTGACGTGCATACAGTAAATGCAGAAACTTCAACTATGGTGACATTACTACCAAATGCGTCCAAACAGGAGCAATGTGCTGTTATTCTTATCTTGGCTGGCCAAAGGACAAACACCAAACAGACCAATCGGAAAATGAAGAGCTGTATGGGACAGCATGTCAGTTGAAAACCACTGTTGTGAATAGTGTGCCAAAGGGTGCTGCTGCTTCATGATAACTTATGGCCCAATATCGCAAATGTCGTAACACATTAGTTGTGCCAACTCAAATGGTAGCACCTGCCCTATGTCTGCCCCTGGTAGCTGAGTTGTCAGCGTGACAGAATGTCATACCTAATGGCCCGGGATTGGTTCCTGGCTGGGTCGGAGATTTTCTCCGCTCAGGTACTGGGTGTTGTGTTGTCTTTATCATCATCATTTCATCCCCAACGACACAAAATTTATTTTAACTAATCCAGTATTTTATTGACAGCCATACTTACCAGGTTGCCTTTGTATATTTATTTGATCTTTTTACCATAGATCACTCTGAATGAACACCCCAAGATGTTTAACAGTTTGACTGATTCCAGTGTTGCTCTGGTAATATCTTCACAATTGAATAATACACTATGCGATCAAAAGTATCCAGACACCCCCAAAAACATAAGTTTCTAATTTCAGGTTCATTGTTCTGCCACCTACTGCCAGGTACTCCATATCAGTGACCTCAGTAGTCATTAGACCGGGAGAGAGGAGACTGGCGCGCTCCGCGGAACCCACGGACTTCGAACGTGGTCAGGTGATTGGATGTCACTTTTGTCATAGGTCTATACGTGAGATTTCCACACTCCTAAACATCTGTAGGACCACTGTTTCCAATGTGATAGTGAAGTGGAAATGTGAAGGGACATGTACAGCATAAAAACGTACAGGCTGACCTCATCTGTTGACTGACAAGAGACCGCCGATAGTTGAAGAAGGACGTAATGTTTAATAGGCATACATCTGTCCACACCATCACACAGGAATTCCAAACTGCATCAGGAGTCACTGCAAGCACTATGACAGGCAGGAGGTGAGACAACTTGGATTTCATACTCGAGCAGCTGTTTATAAGCCACACATCACAACGGTAAATGCCAAACGATGCCTCGCTTGGTGTAAGGAGCATAAACATTGGACGATTGAAGAGTGGAAAAACGTTGCATGGAGTGATGAATCACAGTACACAATGTAGCGATCCAATGGCAGAATGTGGGTATGGCGAATGCCCAGCGAAGGTCATCTGCCAATGTGTGTCATGCCAAGAGTAAAATTCGAAGGTGGTGGTGTAATGGTGTGGTCGTGTTTTTCATGGAGGAGGCCTGCACTCCTTGTTTTGCAAGGCAATATCACTGCACAGGCCTACATTGATGTTTTAAGCACCTTCTTGCTTCCCACAGTTGAAGAGCAATTTGGGGATGGCGAATGCATCTTTCAACATGATCGAGCACCTGTTCATAATGTACGGCCTGTGTCGGAGTGGTTACATGACAATGACAGCCCTGTGATGGACTCGCCTGCACAGAGTCCTGACCTGAATTCTATAGAACTCTTTTGCGTTGTCTTGGAATGCCGACTTCGTGCCACGCCTCACTGACCACCGACATCAATACGAATTCCAGCATTACCGATGGAGGGCATCACAAACTTTTAAGTCATTTTCAGCCAGGTGTCCGGATACTTTTGATCACATAGTGTATACAACGAGTTCTCACTGTGAACAAGTTTTCTGTCGAATAATGTACCCTGTACAAAATTCTATGAAGATATCTTTTATTTAATGGCTAGTATGAAAGGACTGCATCAAAGATTTCATTAAGTCAAGACACATGGCACCTACAGCATTCTGGATCCTGCGAATGAGATGTCTGAGATGAATTTTACACCACTAATGTTTATGGAATCAAGTGTTGATTCTCACTGAAGAGTTGCTCAATCTCTAAAAGAATCAGCACATGTTTACACAACACATGTTCCATAATTTTGTAACAAAATGATGTAAGAGATCTATAATACTTTACATCTCTTAAAAAATTGCATCAAAAACTGGAACCTTTTTTCCATCCACATAGGATATTTGACAGTACACAAACCTACAATAAACTGCTGCTTGAAAATTAGTCTCTTTCTTTTTTTGCACAACTGATTTAGTATTTAATCAATCGAGTAAATCACTGGAGTTTCCTCTCTCAAGAGATACTGATATTGCAATCATCTACCTCTGTATCTATCATTTTTGTAATAATGGGAAAGTGCAACAGTTGTGCAATCTTCTTCAATGAAGCGACTTTAGAATACAGACTTTGTCTTTTGTCAAACTCATTATCACCTTCATTACCATACCATTGCAATCAGCAAATGAGTTGAAGGATGAGTTTATTACATGACAATAAGTAAACCAAAACATCCCCACTTTTTTCCCTTGCAATTTAGCAGATAGTATTTTGCAAAACATCTACACATCTTGTGTAGCTCTTCCATGCTAATTTTGGCTTCATTTAAAATTTGTTTGTATGCAGAGCTTCAGCTGTAACTGGGCATTGCAGTAGAGGTTGAAGATATCACTATTCAGTTGTAACTTTTTTTATTTGTTTTTTATTATTTTTCAATTCTTAAAGCACGACCTATTTTGGACTCTTAAATGCCCATCATCAGGTGTGATAACTTAGTATTGTGACCTTGAGTGTCATGATTGATGAGTACAGGATGCAGTGTACCACCAGCGAGTGCAGAGCCTGGAAGGAAACAGAACCTTACAACTGAAGCAGTATCTTTAACCTCTGCTTTTGCAGTAATTTTGTAACTTTGTTATTAGACCCTGGTGGGGACTTTCTAATATGATACATATTGCTCTAAGGCAAATAATGAAACACTTTCACATCTGAATGGCATTGTTAAATTTGGTTTCACAGCATAAACAAAAAGAAAACTTCATATAGACAGTATTACAGCAGAGAAGAAAATTAATTATAATAAGATCAAAGAGATGGATTATCTGTATGCTTACTACAGGCATGATCATTCAATTTGTGCTTAAAAGATTTTGATGACCACAACATTTGTTGGACTGGGCTGACTACACATGGTATTTCCCTCCTGTTCTTGTGTGAATCACCACAAATTTTGGAGACAAAGCCATTTACAATTGCCTGTCGTGTGATTCACAAAAAATCTTTTGCATCAATGTATACAGCCCTTCTCAGTTACTTGTGGGATTACAGTGGAAAACATACTGCTGATACTGATTTCATTCATTTGACCACACAACTAAGTCCACTTGACGACATCAGGGTGCATCTTTTTTCTTTCTATCATCTTGTCTACCGCAACAGGAGTGTGACAGTACCATTTATGTGAATTTATCGATGCAGTGAATATAAGTTACCGCAACAGGAGCGTGACAGTACCATTTATGTGAATTTATCGATGAAGTGAATATAAGGTACTTAGTAATTTTACAAAGCATCAATGAGAGAGAAGAGCGGTGGAGGAAGAGTAAATGAAGGACAACAAAAGAGGAGGGGAGGAATATTCAGATTATATAACCTGTCGATGACGAGGGCATCAGAGATCGAACACATGAAGGGACCACTGAAGGAATGAGAATGAATTTGGCAGCATTCTTTTCAAATTTAGTGATCTAGGAAACCCAAAATCTGAATGGTGAGATGAAAATTTTAATCCTAAATACAGTAGGACTAGGATGGTAAAAAGGAGGAGGAATGTGTGTGTGTGTGTGTGTGTGTGTGTGTGTGTGTGTGTGTGTGTGTGTGTGTGTGTGAGTGAGTGAGTGAGTGAGTGAGTGAGAGAGAGAGAGAGAGAGAGAGAGAGAATGCGCACATAGCTCAAATAATTTAACTAAATCTATACAAACAATGTATACACTAAAATAAAACCAGAAACTATACTTACGAAGAGACGCCCCAGATCCTACTTTATGTCGAGCTAAAGCAGCATACTGTGCTCTTGCCTTGGCACGTTGGGCTGCCTGCAGATCAATAGCACTATTAGACCGGAGTGCTGATGGGCCAGGAGCTGAACCTCGACGTGGTGATCCATCTGCATAAACCAAGATAAATTTGTAACATTTAATACGTTACGGATGAGAGACATTGTTTTGAATGCCATGCTGACTGATACTTAACAGTGACTACGTCAAAAAGACATTCTTTCAATAGTGACATTTCCTAGAGTACATGTATCTTGAAACTTAAAGCTTTTCGAGATAAATGGAATGTTTCCTGGTTACCATCTGCAAGTATCACATTTAGTGAATCACTGCCAGTGATATACATGCAAGTTAATCATCAGAGAGAACAATCAAATACTTAAAAAATGTAGCTTCATCAGACTGTGTATACTGTTTGGTTAGGGCATTTATTTGTATGTAACACGTTGGTTTTAGCAACTTAAATGTATTTGATTTGTGCTGTGATGTCTCAAAGATTTTCAGTAATTTCTTTCCACAGCATATCTCTCCTTACACTATAGTTGATAGTTGCGTCTTTGCTGTGTGAACAAAACAAATATCTGTGCCTATAATGCTCAGCAATAAAGATTTGCAAAACATACTATATATAGAATATATGTAATTGCCAATGCCCCCCCCCCCACACACACACACAGACAGAGAGAGTCAGTCCTGGTGCTGTGGCCTGACTCAGGTGAGACGTTCACACGAAGTGGAACAAAAAGGACAAGAGGTTTGAAAAACGGGGCAGGTAACAGCTAGGAAAGAATGGCAGCAATGGAACAAGATAGGAATGTGCCACCAGCGAATTCACCCTGAAGCAGAAAGGGGAAGTCCATATGGTACACATGATGAAATAGGAGAAGTTGGTTAAGGGGTAATGGGTGAGAGCCTAGAACAGAGAAAGATGGAAATGACAGAGAGAAATAAGTGGGAGCAGATTATGAGATAGAAGACTCTGACTAAATTCAAGTGTTGGAGAGAGACTGAGGAGGGTTTGGGAGGGAAACCCAAGAGACAGAGTTGACGTGGTTATGAGGAATGTGTTATCTGATATTGAGACCTGAACTTTTTTGTGATCAAATATTATGTTCATCTACATATACATCTACATGGATACTCTGCAAATCACATTTAAGTGCCTGGCAGAGGGTTCATCGAACCACCTTCACAATTCTCTATTATTCCAATCTCATATAGCGTGCAGAAAGAATCTTTCATACAAGTTCTGATTTCCCTTATTTTATCGTGGTGATCGTGCCTCCTTATGTAGGTCGGTGTCAACAAAATATTTTCGCATTCGGAGGAGAAAGTTGGTGATTGGAATTTCGTGAGAAGATTCCGTCGCAAAGAAAAACGCCTTTCTTTTAATGATTTCCAGGCCAAATCCTGTATCATTTCTGTGACACTCTCTCCCATATTTTGTGATAATACAAAATGTGTACTCCATCAGTCCTATCTGGTAAGGATCCCACACCGTGCAGCAGTATTCTAAAAGAGGACGGACAAGTGTAGTGTAGGCAGTTTCCTTAGTAGGTCTGTTACATTTTCTAAGTGTCCTGCCAATAAAACGCAGTCTTTAGTTAGCCTTCCCCACAACATTTTCTGTGTGTTCCTTCCAATTTAAGTTGTTTGTAATTGTAATATCTAGATATTTAGTTGAATTTACGGCTTTTAGATTAGCCTGATTTATCATGTAACCGAAGTTTAACGAGTTCCATTTAGCACTCTAGGGACACTTCCCACCCACATAATTCAGACAAGCTGGTAGTGGGCTGAGTGGAGTGACACAGATGGTGCAGGATATGAAGCAGCCATGAAGCCAAATGTGTTTTGCTCAATATCATGCTGGCCACAATTTTGCAGTGTCATCCATTCAAGTGGGCAGCTGATGGGTTGTCAGTCCGTCATAAAAGACTCTGCAGGCATGTGATGCAGTCCAGAAATAAAGCAGAGAAGACTGGTGTATCATTCTAGTGATAAAACAGGTTGTAAATGGGGAAATCCACTGGCATAGGCAACTTTGACAAAGGGCTGAATGTTATGGCATGGAACTGGGACCAAGCATCTCAAAAACAGTGAAGCTGATTAGCGGTTTGTGTGCTACTGTTATGACCATCACTGGAAACTGGTTGGAGGATGGAGAACCTATGAGAAGACAACAAAGTATTAGGACTGGATGGGCATACCTCATCACAAAATGTGGAGGTCGGAGGCTTGGCCAGTCTGTAAGGCAGAATAGTTCGTGTTCTGTGGAAGATCTGATTGCAGACAATAATACTGGTGCTGGTACAACTGTTTTGGAACACACTGTTCAACACACACTTCTGAACATGGAACTTCACAGCAGAAAACCCCTACTCCTTCCCATGTTGCCCCAACAACATCGTCAACAATAATTACATTGGACACAAAATCATTGAGATAGGACTGAGGATCAATGGAAGCACGTCACCTGACTGCCTTAATCATGTTTCTTGTTCCACAACGACTATATTGAGAGTCCACATACATCATCATCCTGTCCAATAGCTGATCAACAGATGCACTGTGTTCAGGACCCAGGCCCATGGGGCAGTACAGTGATATGGGGGACATTCACCTGGGCTTCTATGGGACCTGTGGTAGTAATCGAAGGGACTATGAACACTGGACTACATGAACACTTGCATCTCTCCATGCTTGATGGATCCCCTGATGGTGTCGGAAGTTCCATGCAGCTTTTCACGGATGATGCTGTAGTATACAGAGAAGTTGCAGCATTAGAAAATTGCAGCGAAATGCAGGAAGATCTGTAGCCGATAGGCACTTGGTGCAGGGAGTGGCAACTGACCCTTAACATAGACAAATGTAATGTATTGCGAATACATAGAAAGAAGGGTCCTTTATTGTATGATTATATGATAGCGAAACAAACACCAGTAGCAGTTACTTCTGTAAAATATCTGGGAGTATGCGTACGGAACGATTTGAAGTGGAATGATCATATAAAATTAATTGTTGGTAAGGGGGGTGCCAGGTTGAGAATCATTGGGAGAGACCTTAGAAAATGCAGTCCATCAACAAAGCAGGTGGCTTACAAAACACTCGTTCGACCTATACTCGACTATTGCTCATCAGTGTGGGATCCGTATCAAGTCGGATTGACAGAGGAGATAGAGAAGATCCAAAGAAGAGCGGTGCGGTTCGTCACAGGGTTATTTGGCAATCGTGATAGCATTATGGAGATGTTTAGCAAACTCCAGTGGCAGACTCTGCAAGAGAGGCGCTCTGCATCGCGGTGTAGCTTGCTGTCCAGGTTTCGAGAGGGTGCGTTTCTGGATGAGGTATCGAATATATTGCTTCCCCTTACTTATACCTCCCGAGGAGATCACGAATGTAAAATTAGATAGATTCGAGCACGCACAGAGGCTTTCCGGCAGTCGTTCTTCCCGCGAACCATACGCGACTGGAACAGGAAAGGTAGGTAATGACAGTGCCACGTAAAGTGCCCTTTGCCACACACCGTTGGGTGGCTTGCAGAGTATAAATGTAGATGTAGATGTAGATGGTGCTGGCATCAGCAGGATAATGGTCCATGTCACAATGCCAGAAACATGATACAGTGGTTTGAGGAGCACAATAGGGCTCCCATGTAGATGTCGTGGCCACTAAATTGCTTGATCCAAATCCGACGGAACACATCTGTGATGTTATCAGGAATCAGCACTACACTTCCAAATAGCCAGCCTGTAATTATGGATATTGCATGTGTTATTTGGTGCCCCACACCTCTGGAAACCTACTGATGACTTCTCACATTCATGCCATGAGGAATTGCTGCTATGTTGTGTTTTACAGGTGGACCAAGATGCTATTAAGCAAGTGGCCCTACTGCCTTGGTTCATTTGCGTAAATGGCATAACTGCTTTGAGCAGTTGCCCTGTCTCTGATGGGGTAAGTTATGCTCATGATAGGCCTGGGATAAAATATACTGGATGGGTGTATGGAACATATTCTGCACCTGAGCCTTTCACAGGTATATAACCCAAGTAGTGTGAGTGTGCATGTGCATGTTAAGGTAACAGCCCACTGAGACAAAAGGGCAGCTCGTTTTGTATTATCACATAATATGGGAGAGAGTGTGGCAGATATGATACGCGAGTTGGGATGGAAGTCATTAAAGCAAAGACGTTTTTCGTTGCGGCGAGATCTATTTGCGAAATTTCAGTCACCAACTTTCTCTTCCGAATGCAAAAATATTTTGTTGAGACCAACCTACATAGGTAGGAATGATCATCAAAATAAAATAAGAGAAATCAGAGCTCGAACAGAAAGGTTTAGGAGTTTGTTTTTCCCGCGCGCTGTTCGGGACTGGAATGGTATAGAGATAGTATGATTGTGGTTCGATGAACCCTCTGCCAAGCACTTAAATGTGAATTGCAGAGTAATCATGTAGATGAAGTAGGAAACACATTGAAGCACTGCTACAAGGCAACTCTCTCACTCGGTTGATATCCTAAGAGGATTTCATCAATCAATTTCACCAAGTAAAGTTCCAATATTCCATACTGAATGTGGCCTCTATCATTAAAACAAAAACTGAGTGAATGTACAGTCTATCCCAGCTTTGTGTGCAGATTTGCCATATTAGCTAGCAGCTGAATGATGTTACATGGCAACATGGGTACCTGAAATGTAGACATTTGTAACAATACATAGGATTACGGATTAATGGCTTTACTTACAGCAACAAAAGACTACGTCACCTCCGGTAAAGCCCTGAATATCTGACTAAGTCTAATATATATGTATATGAGGTACCGCGGTACCCCAGAGGCTGCTACCTAATGGAGATTTGTTTTGCCTCAAGAGTCACCCATGACATTAACATGTAGCACATGTTGAGTAACTTATTTTAAAATATATTTTAAACATATAAAAATATTTTAAAACAGAGTTCGATGATCTCAGTAGTTAAACTCACATTCTGTGAGAAATGACATTTTACTATCATGACACATCATGGCTCCTTATGACGTCTACAGCTTATAGTTTTAGTCCCAGTCCCAGTCTGGAACACCCAGATTCACCAAATCAACACTCAGTAAAGACTGGCTGAGTTCCCTTAGGCACTTATCATTTGGCACAGCAATGAGGACTTGTAGATAATTGAATATTGTGGACACAGTGAGCCTTCACCTCGTAAATGATATGATACCTGCTATAACCACGTACATGATATTTGGATACACAATGCAGCACCAGCTGCTGGTGCACTACACTTTGAATATTCCGCCAACAGAACAGCATCTGCGTGGACCAGCCACCAGAGGCCGCTGCAGTGGCCATATGACTTGTGCATATGACACGGCGTGTCACGCCATCTACTGGAGCCCTCCTCTTTATATGCATGGAGCAGCAGACACTTGCTCTCCCACTGTGTTCTTACTTATCATTTGCAAGTGATTATATCAGTACTTGGATTGTTTCTATGTTTGTATTTATGTTCTCAACTGTTGTTCACTTGTATGCGGAAGAAGAATTAACTATGGTTCATTTTGGCCGTACTGTTGTGTGTTTCAACAATACAATACCTGTTATATTAGTTAAAGGAAAACTATTCACTAATTAAAGTCACTGTCTTGAAATTAAGTATCTGTTGTACTCCCCCTCCCCAACAAAAACAAAAAAAACCCACTTGAGAGAGCTAAAACAACACAAAATAATGATGATATAAGAAAATGAATGAAGCACTAAAAACATATGCTCACAGAACAATAATTCATGAGTGTACAGATTTTCAGTTATGCACAACAGAAATAAAGCAGCAGTCACATTAGGTACATTTTGAAAGGGAGAAAGATGGAAGATATGGGTTAAGCCCATAGGTGATGAAACTGCTGGAGACTGCCCTTGAGCTATGCATGGGAAAGAGTATGTCATGAAATTGGCTATGGTGTCTTCAAAGGTACCATCACGGTTTTCACTTGCATGATTTAGGAAAGCCACTGAAAATCTTATTATCTTATTTCTAACCAACAAGACAAGAGATTTGAAGCCCACTCCTCCTAAACGGAGTACAATGCCTTGACCACTCTGCAACCTCGGTGATGATTTTGGAACAAAAGAAATTTACAGTCAGACCTTTTACCACAACAATGAGACTCCAACAAGGAAAAATACAATATCAGAATGCACAGTACTGGAAACATACAGCTACCATTGTATGTTCAACTACAATAAACACTGTAAAACTTAAGGGTCACAAAGGTACACCAGTAAATACTAAAGAATGAAGAGAATGTAGTAAGCCTCTGAGATCTCAAAAGACCTTATATAACTAAGTGAGGTGAAAATTGAAAGGTGGCTCACACTTTAGAACACTAAGAACTATCCCGAAAAGTCTTGATAATCCTGTGCATATTTGTTGTCTACTTTCCTCAAGGGGTTTGCATTTCAGCTTTACTCACTCACTGTTTACAAACTTTACCAGAGATAAGTTTTTTTTATTTTTTTAAAGGACCTTATGGTGTGCAAGGATTATTATAGTGTTACACACTGGAGAGCCAAAGAAACTGGTATACCTGCCTAATACCAGGTACTGCCTCCATGAGCACGCAGAATTGCTGCAAGATTACGTGCCATGGACTCAACTAATGTCTGAAGTAGTGCTGGAGGGAACTGACACCATGAACCCTGCAGAGCTGTCAATAATTCTATTAAGAGTACGAAGGTGTGGAGAACAGCACGTTGCAACGCATCCCAGATATGCTCAATAATGTTCATGTCTGCGGAGTTTGTTGGCCAGCACAAGTGTTACAACTCAGAAGAATGATCCTGGAGCCACTCTGTAGCAGTTCTGGACGTGTTGGGTATTGCACTGTCCTGCTAGAATTGCCTACATCAAACGGAATGCACAATGGACATGAATGGATGCAGACAAGATGCTTACGTACATGTCACCTGTCAGAGTCATATCTAGACATATCAGGGCCCCATATCACTCCAACTGCACATGCCCCACATCATTACAGAGCCTCCACCAGCTTGAACAGTCCCCTTGCTGACATGCAGGGACCATGGATTCATGATTATGTCTCCAAACCTGCACATGTCCCATCAGTTCGATACAACCTGAAACGAGACTTGTCAAACCAGGCAACATGTTTCCAATCATCAACAGTCCAATGTCGGTGTTGATGGGCCCATGTGAGGCGTAAGCCTTTGTGTCATGCAGTCATCAAGGGTACACAAGTGGGCCTTCGGTTCCGATGATGTCTTATTGAATAGTTTGCATGCTGACACTTGTTGATGGCCCAGTATTGAAACCTGAAGCAATTTGCAGAAGGGTTGCACTTCTGTCACTTTGAATGATTGTCTTCAGTAATCATTGGTCCCGTTCTTGTGGGATCTTTTTCTGGTCACAGCGATGTTGCAGATTTGATGTTTTACTGGATTCCAGCTATTAATGGTACACTAGTGAAATGGTTGTACAGGAAAATCCCCACTTCATAACCACCTCTGAGATGATGTGTCCCATCACTCGTGTGCCAACTATAATATGAAAGTAACTAAATAACTCACTTAAATCTTGATAACCTGCCATTGTAGCAGCAGTAACCAATCTAGCAACTGTGCCAGACATTTGTTGTCTTATATAGTCAGTGTCGTATTCTGCCTGTTTATCTATCTCTGTATTTGAATGAGTATGCCTATACCAGTTTCTTTAGCACTTCATTGTATATCACTGGATATTGTACAGAGTGATAAAGAAGCCCACTTACTTTTGAAATTGCACTATTCATGAAATAATGTAGTTAGAGAGAGGGCAAACTGAAATGATATGCGGTTTTACTGAAACAAAACACTAGTGCAGCAACTGGCCAAAAGATGGCGCTGGACAGCAATACATCAGTAACATCGCATGACAATCATGTATAAAATGAGCTGTAGTGAGAGAGAAAGCCAGATGCACCAGCAATCACGGCATGTTGGTTTTATCAGGAATAACACTATCTGCAAAACTTTGCTATCAGAATGGAGAATCCGCTACTGCATCTTTACGATCCTATCAGCATAAGAAGGGTGTTCAAACAGTTAAAGGTCGTCTGACAAGTGTCGCTGTGAAGAAAATGATCACAAAGTTCATAGCCAAACGCTATTTAGATGATCGGTCCGGTAGTGAATGATCAGACTCCAATTGCTACTTCTGCTCAGGTAGTTCAGGAAGAAATGGAGGTATCAGCAGGTTCATCTCTGCATGGTGAAGTCAGCGCTCATGAAGTTGCATGTCGCACTGGCATTCCACGCACTATTGATTAGAGTGTACAAAGGTGTAGCCTCCAATGCTATCCGTACAAAATCCCCAATTGTCAAGAATTATTAGCCACCGATTTTGTCACACGGAGGGCATTTGTGGTGCGGGCACTTCAAAGAATGGGGGATGATGACAACTGTTTGTCTAATGTGTTGTGGAGTGACAAGTCCACTTTACACTTTAAGGGTGTGTCAACACCAACAACTCCAAAATTTTGTTTACCAAAAATCCTAGAACTGTCATGGAAATCCAACTGCATGTCGAGAAAGTCATGGTGTGGCTTGGATGTGCCACATTAATTGTGACTGGACCCTTTTACTGTGAGGAAATGTGAGCTGCTGTTTTCAAAGTGTCAGCATGACGGATTCAAGGTATGCCAATATGTTACAGAATTGCATCATCCTTAGCCTGGCTAATAAACACCTGCTAGAAGGTATGACTTTTATGCAGGTTGGCACTTCACCCCATATTGCTACATGTATAAAAGATTTCTTGTTCACATTGTTTGGCGAGGATCGCGTGCTGAGCTGCCACTTCAGTCATGCTTGGCCTCCCAGGACACCAGACCTCAATCCATTTGATTATTGGTTGTGGGGTTACCTGAAGTTGCAAGTCTACTGCAATCATCTAATCTCATTAGTTGTGCTAAAAGAGAACATCTGACGGCAATTTCTCACCAAACATACTGAGATATACAGCACTGTTCACGACACTGTCCCTGGACTGCAGGTATTGTTGATGAATGATAGCCGACATGTCAAGCATTTGTTAACATTGTCTTTGCTGAAAATAAATTGTTACGCTACTTATTGCTTTGTATCATATGAAGTGCCATCTGTTGGTCATTTTGTGCACCTTTTTTTGCTTTCAGTAGAACTCCATGTCATTTCAAGAATATATGTCAATTTTTACCTCACTACTCACATTAGTCCATGGAATGATGAATTATCGAATGTTAATAGATTTTTGGGTCACCCTGTATAAAGGCATTTAATAAGTGAACATGTGCTGAGTTTATTTTACAAATATGTCATGCATACAATTTAAAAAAAAATACTACTTCATTTGAATTATAATTTTATTGCATAAACCTAATCGGGTTTTCATTTGAACCGTTTTGAAAATAGGCGTGTCTCACTGAAGTTCCTTATTACTTTTGGATGTTCACTGTCAATTTTTTGATTCTGAATTACATCCAGCTGTAGTTTTTGTGTTCTGTAGCTTTCTAGCGTCTCCGGGATATTTAGTGTATGAAAAATGGTCAGCACTTTATTCATGTCTGGTATTTGGCAACATTCCACACAGATGGGTTGTGACAACTGGCTTAACTAATTCTTTAGTTGAAGGGCTGCCATGTGTTCACAAAATCTAATGTCAAAGGCTTTCCCTGTCTTTTTAATATAGAAGGTTCTACAACTACATTATATTTTATATTCTCCATGTTTCCAAAATTTATCTCGTCTGTTTACTATATGTGGAAATGCTATTCCTTGCTTTTCTTGGTGTTGATTTTATGTTTCTCCAGGATTTCTGACTTCCAGTATAAGACAGTACCAATGAATGGTGTGTTATGGGGTGAGTGTTTTTTTATGTTCTTTAGCTTCGTCACACACTTTGTTACCGGCTATGTTCTAATCATTCTGTTACAGTTTCAACTTTGTAACCATTTTTCAGCACTAAATTGCCAACTACTTTGCAATACAGATTTTGTTACAACTGCATCTTCTGACAGGCAGTGTTAGTCCCTATGGAACATACTCTTAAAACGAAAGCAAAGCCGGCGTAAAGAGCCATAAATAAAAACTTGAAGTTTAGTGATTGGTTACATTGTATTTGTTATTTTTACTGCAATTATACTCTTACACAATGATGCAGCATATCAGAGCCCAACGTCATCTGGTAAACAGTAGAGCAACATTAATTAGCATTTAAGCATTCATCACTCTTAATGTCATCATTGTATGAAAACCTCTATTTGTGTGTGTGAAAGGAAGGAAAAATAATTACTTAAGCTGTTACACAATTTAACTCCCTCAAATGACAATCATATTTGCAGTACACACCAAGTAAGGAAGATTTCGGAAGACTACTTGATTCTGAGAATTATCATTCAGATACAACTGCTAAATTTACAGCTTGTCTGGCATACATATCTGGTAATACATATCATAATATTAATGACCAACAGAAAATGAAATGATTAAAATGCTGGAAAGTGGATCATCACTCATTTGATAAATGAAGCTGCAATAGGAGTGCAAAGTGTAATTATCCATACTTCGATTTCTTTAAACGGGAGTAGGCTATTTACCCAATGAATGAACTACACAGGACTAATTCAGTATCAACGTTATGTATGTGACAGCCAGTGTGAACAGTCTCATTAGGAAAGCATAATCATGTGGATCTCGAATACTCAATGATATTTCAAGAATGCAGCTGACTGATGTTTTCTACCACGTACCATATCACATCTGAGTACTTATCAGACACTGTCAGATGAAATGCTGCTAGTTCACACAGAGATGTCTGAAAGGAGTCCACACGAAATACGTATACCATGTGTGGTAGAAAACAACTGGCTGCACTTATAAAACATAACTGGGAGCTGTAATGATTATATAAGCATGAGACAGCAACTAGAGATAGTCCATTAGAGATAGTCCAGAGACAGGATTTAATGGGGTTTGGGAATACCAGTGCTTATAAAATGAACAGTAGTTAACAATAATCAAACCTAAAATACACAAAATAAAGAAATACACACCAAAAATAAGGTTCGATAATGAAACTGAGATAAGATGGAATAATTGTTTTAATCCAACAACAAAGAAATGAACAGAATATACAGATAAATACTTAAAATCGAAGGGTGACAATCAACAACAAAGGTCTCTAAATTGATAGGAAATAGCGCATGCCATTATCTTCAAAGGTAACAAAGATTACAGGTATGATACAAGTGCCAAGAGATTATTCATATCTCATATGCACATGAAGTGGCGCAAAAATTCTACAGCTTGGTGACATGCCATGAATGAGATACCTATTATCATTCTGTATAACACAGTATTGGCATACAACAACAAGGAGATAAAAGGGTGGCCACTGTCTCTCCTCATCCTCACAATAGATGGGTTCATCACATTCTGATGATCTTTCTAAACTATGATTGCCTTCCACCCCCAATCCCTTGAGGTAGGTAGGTAGGTTGTGTGTGTGTGTGTGTGTGTGTGTGTGTGTGTGTGTGTGTGTGTGTGTGTGTGTGTGTGTGTGTAGAGGGGAGGGGGGAGGGGGAATAGAGAGATTAAATGGTGCTGTCATATACAGTCCCACATAAAGTAATAATTGGATACAAAATTTTCCAATTCTTATGCAGAATTTCAAACCTGCAAGAAGATATGGATAGCAAATTTCTAACAAGACACATGCACCTGACATCCATCATCAAGCAGACGACATGATGAAGTTCAGACGTCTTCCATTCTCAACATACATAATACTTTCTCATTTGGTAACAAAAGAGTAAAAGTCAACTGGGGTACAGCCTAAACCAGGATTACCATGATTGTAGTTCCAGTTTCAAAATGCTGTAGAAAGAAAACCACTGCTCAGAATGACATCAAATTTGAACAGCATATTAAAATGCCATTAGAAAAAAAAGAATTAGTTTGTTTCTCAGTCTGTGTCTGAGACTCCCATCACTGTCTCCATGAAGGATTGCACACTCCTGGAAAAGCTCCATCACAAGAATGGTGACTGCACCAGTAGCCCTGCAGAGAATCCGGACACTTGAAAGTATGAAAAACTGAGATCTGATGGAAAAATTGAAAAATTGTTGGAAACCAACAAAGAGTTCAATATAGTTTAGAGATAAATATTTAAAACCAAAGCGCGACAACTGACAAGAAAGGTCTCTAATTGAAAAGGAAATGGCACATGCCTTTACCTTCACAGGTAGCAGTGCACGAGTTCTGCTCAGGTTCTGGAGAAATTGGTTACACAATTCAAAAAGACAGATTCTTTTGAAGTGCAATGTGGCAGAGGGAGGAAAGCAGTTGATCCAATGTCTGTCAAAGACATAATTGCAACACAGCACAACAGATCAAGCAGTATTGTGCAAAAATGCTGCACATGGGGGAACCTCCCCAAACATTGGACATGCTTTGAGCAGTGTGTAAAATTCTACAAAACACCCTGCATTGCTCTCCATACATCATCACCCATGTTAAAGAGTTGCTTCCTGCTAACCTGCCAGCAAGACAAACCTTCAACAGTGTGGATGTGTTGGTAGGATCATTTTTATGCAAGATGGTACTCCTCTGCACATTGTAGTCAGTTAAGCAGCTGCTGCAGAGGAATTTCAGAAATGCTAGAATTATCAGCCATCATTTCCCTAGAGTCTGACCATCCCAATCTTCTGATCTTAAACCGTGCAGTTTCTGTTTGTGGGATTATCTGAGAGGTGTTGTGTTCAATGCTCGAATGTAGTTGAAACGAAGGCATGCACTGAGCAACATATTCTAAATGTCTCCCGAGACACTCCAATCTGTTGTGCAATATGCTGTTTCTCAATTTCAACTTGGGGCAGAAAACAGTAGACAGCATATTGAACATGGCTTGTTTTGGTATCATAACAATTAGAAACCAACGTCATTTTACTTTTGATGCAGTTTTTGGCCACATGACAATTAAAAACTGATTTTTTCCATCCGATGTGGTACGACTTTGATATGGTGTTTTTTGTTGAGCGCCAAACTTATGCAGTCATGCACTTTGAACAGTATGGATGGTGTGACATGCAGCTCAAACCACAGCTGTCACACTGCGATTCCATCTGTCATTTGTAGAATTTTCATGAACTATGTATGTGTGTGTGTGTGTGTGTGTAATACACAGTTCAAACTTGATATCATTCTGACCAGGGGTTCTCTTCCTACAGCATTTTGAAACTGAAACTTTAATTATGGACACCCTGTAGATTACAGTTAAAAGTAACTCAACGAAGCTTTTTTCTGCAAATAAATACAGTGTGTTTCACAGTTCTTATTACAGGCTTTTATAGGTTGCAAAAAGAACTTAGCAGATAAAGTTCTGATAAGAAGTCAATGACTGGACTGTACCATTTGAATGTCAAATAAGATTAAAGATTGAATCACTTTCAAATCTCCCAATTAGTGGTATGCACACTGCAGAGACAGTGAGTTCTGACCTACGTGCTCTATTAGAGCCCACTGCACCGGCAATGTTTCCAGTACTCATCATCAGGTTCTTGTTTATGCAATGAAGGACGTGCTCTTCAAAGTCGAGAGTGCGACACGTCCACAGAGAACCATAATTGACCCTCTTAGCAGTGACATAATAGTTTCTCACAGCCATTGTTGTAGTCAGATGAAAATGGTATGTGATGTCATAACTACAACAGGGACTGTCTTCTCAGTCTGTGTACGTGCGCACCATGAAGAAGAAAATTTAAAAGTGATGTGATATTCAAACTTATTTTATATCCAAATATTACATTTCAGGACATGGGTTCCCAATCAAAATTATATCCACCAACCACTAGAAGCTAGTAACAGAAACTGTGAAACATAGTGAATATGAAAATTGATCTATGTAACTATTCCATTCTGTGGACACCTGGTCCCATCAAGATTACAGCTAAACTCAGCTGATAAACACACAGCCATAAATAAATATCTTCTGCATGCTATAAAAATATTAATGATAGTGTAGTTGATGGTACCTGCAACAGTTCGACCTCTTGGAAAGTCACTTCCAGCTGCCAGCCTACCTCCTCTTCCTCCTTGCTGGTCTGCTATATTGTTTGAATTTGACATTCCCATTTCAAGATTAAGAGCTTTCTTATGTGTACTATCCAGTGAGTTTAATATCTGCTCAGCATTTTCATGAAAATGGAGCCGGAAATGCCAGAAAGCCCTACATACAAACAAAAAAAGCAAACAATTATATACAAAGTACACAACACATGCAAAACATAAAAAGAAGATACAGAACATAGATGTGCACGTAACTTACATGTACATGGGCTCTAATATGCGTCGCTGAGGATCTATGAGCACTTGTTCATCTTTGCTGTTGTGAAACACATCTCCTTCCCCAACATTGCAAAGGTAAAACAAATATGACAATTTGTTTCTCTCTTTCTTTATTTTTCCATCTATTTTATGTTTCCTGTGACAAAAATTTTATTGGAGAAAAACAGCCTTTTAAGAATGATGCAGAATGAAACCAAACTCAATCAAATGACTTACAAAGTAGGTGAGAGCATTATCCTCATTTATGTATTACCTCTTTTAGAAAAATATTTGAACCAATCTAGTATATTTAAAATAGTATACAATGAGTTACATGATGTTAGATGCATGCCAAATACAATCTGAGACTAATCATTAATACTCATCTTACTGTTATGACATATCTTAAGCATGATAACTTCACCTAGTGTGTCATGAAATAACTAAATTACCGTTGTTGTGCACAGTTGCAGGATGAATAAATTAAGACAGTACAAATATAGTTCATCAGGAGAGTTTAACTATCATAGTAACTTCTGCAGTTGCAGTTTAGCATTGACTACCCTTTTTCTGGATTGGTTTTGGCTGTGACATGCCATCCAAAGTGAGATATTGTTGAGTCAAGAGGCATACTAGTCAATGCATAGCTACGGTTTCAACTGAACTGCCTAATGGCAAAATTATATGTGTTACACAATGTAATATCACAGTGATTTAAGTCAAAGAGATATTTCCCATTTTAGGCCTCACGACAAAACATTAATGGAAAGGGCATAAAAATCAGATGAGAAATGTTAGTTCAGACATCCAGTGTAACTAGGAGGTTGCCCACTCTACACACAGTAGTAAGTATCTAGCAACTTTTCTGGGTGTCTTATAAACACATATCTGTTGGGTGGAACTAACTTACTAACAAGGGTGTGCTGGAAAGTAATGCCTCCAAATTTTTTATTCTGCTCTCAATACTAGATGTGGTATTACATGTCATGTATATTACTCAGTCGTTCCCGCTTCGTTGACAAAAACTGCAACCGTATGTCGCTAGAGGGCTCTGAATTGTAGTGCATAACAAAAGATTGTGTAACGTAACTGTGTACGTCAATACATGTGAAACGACGTGCTGTAATCAAGTTTCGAACTCGAAGAGTTTGTCCATACATGGAGCACCATCTCCTTCAGTATGACAATGCCAGACCACAGATGAGTGCCGAGACATCTGCAACAATTCGATATCTAGGGTTCACTATGATAAATCATCCTCCACGCACTCCCGACTTGCCTCATTCCATTTTCATGTGGTTCCAAAACATATTCGATAACTTCACTTTGATAGTGATGAAGCAGAGGTGAGATAGTGGCTCTGTCAACAAAGTCAAACATTCTCATGGTGATGTCAACAAGCTCGTCTTTCGTAGGGAGAAATGTGTTCATCACCAGGGTGGCTACGTTAAGACATAAATATATTGACGTGAAGAATAAAGGTGTAGAATGTTAATCAAATTTGTTTTATTTAAAAACCTTTAAGAGTTAACACACAAAAAAAAATCAGAGACATTACTTTTCAGCACCCCCTTGTAGTGATAATAATCAGAATACCACATCGATGTAGGCAACAATACATAGTATCTAAATGCTTAAATCAGTTATGTCCAAAATTGCGCATTAATTTCAATTGTCATGAGGACTTTTTATAAGGAAATTGAACACAAAGATTTCTTAAGGGTTTCATTAATGCTTAGATGTTGCAATACGAGAGGAAAAATTTACAGCAAACAGCATTACAGACTGACGGACTTATTTTGGAATACATAAATTATGCGTATAAAAATACAAGTTTCATTAGAGATGTATATCAAAAACTTCTCAATAATAGCATGCTGACTATCACAGAATACAACTCAAATGAAGCATTACTTGTATAATTCACTTTCACCTAAGGGAAATATAACAATAAGCAAAGGATAAGGATAAGGACAAGTAACTATGAGATTTCACACTAAGAGATTGAGGGGGGAAGGGGGGGGGGGGGGGATTGCACAACTAACTGACATCACCCTTTATTAACACAATGCAGACAGAAAACTTTATGTTTAAATATATGGGGATAATAATGTCAATGTGAACATTTTTGTTGACAAAGTATATGAGGATAGGCTATTCTCACAAGATCAGGTTTCAGGTAAACTTAATCTTGATAGTATTTGACATGTTGACACTGTGTTCCTGACTGGGACTCATATCCGCATCTCTGCCATTCATGGGCAGCATGTTTCCAATTGCGCTACCTGAGCACACATCACACACTGGCATAAAGCGTTAATCTGCCACCATCTTCTCAGCATTCTCTTCCAAACTATGCATAGGTTCTCTCATGATCTCATAGGATTAACACGTCCAGGAGGTATGCTCAGATAGCACAAATGACAGTTCACAAAACACAGGCACTTGAGTTTGAGCCCCATTACAGCACACTATTTCGACTTAGCACATGCAATTAGAAAATTCAGTCCCAGATACATAACTCCAGAGGTTAACAGGAAACAAAAATCAAAACAGTTAAACGAGTTGAAGCCTACTACCCATAAATATCAGTACCGTATCTTAATCACTGTATTACTTTGGTTTCATATTCATGGTTTGAGGGTTGTGATTTCTCTTCAGCTGCTCTATAAATACATGGCTGTGATGCAAAAATTTGATGAAAGTCTTTACAATCCTCACACCAACATGGGACATGGTGCATCACAAGAACATACGAGGCCTGAGAGTGAAGCATCAGTAGCATGTGGCACCTGATCGAACCCGTTAAGGAAACTGTCTCAGTTTTCAGAAAACAGTGAAAAGGCTCAACAGCACCCAGTTATTCCACTGACAAACCACATTGGCAACTTTCTGTTAGGCACTGTTTTTTTTGAGAGGTAGAGCCACATGGAAAAGCACTATATGAGAAAGAAGGAGCTCTGAACAATTCAATGTTTGGTGTAGATGAATACAGAAAATCTTAATATGTAACATTTATTTAAGTCTGTTAAACTTTGAAATGGCTGGAGAGTTATAAGGTACGATCAGTGAGAGCCTCTCCGTGAAGAGGTTCTTCAATCACACGGTACAAACACTACATCTCCTCTTAAATAGAATGTACACTGCCACAGCAGCCAAATGTGGAGAGTGCCTGTGTCATTAGCCATGTTTCCATAACAGACCTCTTTTAAGTGATTACAGTCTTGGCATGCATTGTAACAATGCACATTATCATGTATTCACTGCTAGTAAAGCCGCAGTTTAAAGTTGTGAAATCCCCCCCCCCCCCCCCCCCCCCAAAAAAAAAAAAAAACTCTCTGCCTCCAGGAGGTTTATAGTCTGCTGAAAAGTACAGTTTCCTGTTATGGACCTGGTAGTGTATCTGTGCAAGGAGCAACTTGTCACACAGAGACCACAGCTACTGAGCGGCATTGCATGCCGGACCTTGGTGTGTACTTGGCCTGCAGGAGGGACAGCAATAATGTATGACAGACAATCCTGAGTGCGAGGAAGTTTATAACTCAACAGGACATGGAGTTAGCAAATATTGACAAACTAAGCATTACTCTACAAATTCTTTTAGAAGAAACTGTGTGTGTGTGTGTGTGTGTGTGTGTGTGTGTGTGTGGTCGTTTGGAAATAGGGGGGAGGGGTGGGGGTATATAAGAGAAATATTAAATTGGTGAGTTAAACAATAGCTGGTAAGTCAAATGTAAGGCTATATTCAGGGTAAATTTTGCAGAATGCCATGACATTGTTATATTTCTACTGGGGATACTTTGCTCCAATGCATGATTTGACTTTGCTGGAAGGTCACTCAAGACTACAGTTAAGTGTGTAAGCAGTGTCTATGAGTCAGAGCTATTGCCACTAATGTCTGGCCCAGTCGAACTATTGACTTCAAGTAATGTAACTCCCTCCCATCACAAATATTGACATTTCATCTCATACATGTGTGAGTCTCCTGATGCCAATGCATCATCCATGCACTGTCTGGTGATGGAAAGTACAACAGTGCTACTACAAAATCTGCCTTCCCATGTTGAGTTTGTTTCAAATTAATATAAAATTACTGTTTAATGAAATAGGAAAACAACAAATATAAAATGTGTGTACCACATCTCCAGGATGGTTGTTCCTGAAAAGGCACACAATCAGATCTTTGGGTGGTCACTTACCCAAGAGAACTACACAATCAATCAAATCAAGATAGGAGGATGAAAATGGGAAGCATTTTTATTGAGGATTGCTGCAGGTAATGTGAAAACGATGAATAAGAAAGTTGGACAACATGAAGAGAGAAATAGAGAGACATTTTGTAAGTCTTGTAGGGTTTAGTGAGGTTCAATGGGAAGGAGAATCTGAATGTTGAGAAGACAATTTATGAAGGATCGGAAAGGAAGGCAAATGGAGTTGGAGTTACATCAAAGAAACAGTTAAACATGAACATAGTTAGGGGTATTCAAATTAGTGACAGAGTGTTAACAGAGAAATTAAACAGTAACTTTGTGAATACATTGATTATTAAAGTCTTCATGCCAACAAGAAATGCAAACGAAGAGGAAGTGGAAAAAGTATGTGAGCAGACTGGGGAAGTCTGTGAAGAAAATTGGAAAAGACAATTAACAACTGTAATGATGGGAGATTGGAATAGTATAGTGGAAAGATGAGGAGTAATATAGTTGGAGACAATGGACTGGAAAAGACCAATGAAAGGAGTGGAAACCTAATAGGTTTAAGTAACATCAACAGATAGCATCTGAAGAAGGCAACGAGTTACATGGCCGAAATATTGTGCCAGAGCGACACAAACATCCGGCAGTAGACCCGATTATTCCACATGTCAAGATCTCGCCGGGAAAGCCTGAAGAGTTACATATGAAGACTCTACGGGGAGGAGATGTACCTTAATATTAAGAAGATGGATAAGCTTCGACAGAGGAAGGGGAGGGTGCTGAGTTCTCTGTTTCCTTCTGAGATGCCGAGAGGGGGATGTAGTTCCTGTCTTCGCCAGGTTGAAGCATCATGTCAACACCAGAACGGCGAACAGAATGGAACACCGTGCCAGCCTCGCACTGGTAAGAGAAAGAGTGCGTGACATGCACCACTGCCTAGATGTAATGTCCAGGGAGTTGCTGTATCTCCACCTTTCCATAGCAGCTACCCTGACCCGAGAAGACTGGGACCAGGTTGATGGTGCCTCTTGGTCCTTGGCTGAATGCACCACGAGGAAATCAACAGCATGTCAACAGGCCAAGTTTGAGCGCCTTAACAAGAAGGTACAACAGGATGGGTACGCACGGACTGTGGTCAACCTGAGCGACAAACAGCCCGATGAGGCCACCTCAAAAGCACTCAGCAAGGGCCTCAACTTTGCAGTGACTCCCAGAAGCATACCTGTTGCAGCCTTCATCAGTTCGGTTGAGCAGGTCGTCCATACACTACCTTCCAACGTGTCTGAAGAGATCCGCAGGGAGACCTGCAGGGCACTCACCAAGACGTAGCCCCCCAAATCCAACATCTTGAGCGAGGAGAGGGTGGCCCTCAGGCAGCTATGGGAGGATGACAGCATTGTAGTTCTGCCAGCTGATAAGGGTAACTCCACGGTCATCTTAAACAAGTTGGAGTATGATAGGAAGGTGCAACAACTTCTGGAAGGCACTGCTTACAAACCACTAGATGGCGACCCCACTGACAAGGTGGACAAGACGACCTATTGTCAGTAACATCGGGGCAGCGACATACCCCACTGCACAATACCTGCAGAAGATATTGGCACCATATGTGGGCAAATATGCACACCACATTCGGAACTCTGAGGACTTCCTACAACCGCTAAGGCAGCTACACACCGTGGACTCTGACATCATGGTCAGTTTCGATGTGGTGTCACTCTTCACATGAGTGCCACTCACCGATTCACTCAAGACCATTGGAGAGAAGTTTGATGGTGCCCTACTCTACCTGTTCAAGCATGTACCGACCTCAACATATTTTCTTTATGGGGGTCAATTTTATGAGCAAACGGAAGGAGTGGCAATGGGCAGCCCTTTATCACCAGTGGTAGCCAACCTTTTCATGGAAAGGTACGAAGAGGAGGCACTTGCATCAGCCACTTACCAACCCAAATGCTTTCTTAGGTATGTCGATGACACTTTTGTCACTTGGCCCCATGGCAGGGAGAAGCTAGATGACTTTTGGAACATCTAAATTCATGCCACCCAAGTATAAAATTTACTATGGATCTAGAGAAGGATGGACAGCTCCCATTCTTGGATGTCCTGGTCAAGAGGAAGGCAGATGGCACTCTGGCGCACAGTGTGTATCGTAAGCCCACCCACACTGACTTATACCTTCAAGCCAATAACACCACCCCGCACAGAAAAACGGAGTCTTGAAAACATTAGTTCACAGGGCTTGGGCTCTGTCAGATACGGAAAGTCTGGCCACAGAGATAGAACATCTACAGCTGGTGTTCAGCAGAAATGGATACTCCTCCACAGACATCCAAAGGGCACTTCGTGCTACCAGCCAACCACAGAGTACAGAAGAGGAGCCAGAGGAGGCGAAGAAGGTGGCATACCTGTCATATGCTGGACCTATTTCTGCGAAGATCAGCAGAATTCTCTCAAAATACGATATAAAGAGTATCTTCTGCCCACCCTCCAAAATTGGGACAATGCTAGGGAGTGTGAAGGACAACCTGGGGCTACGTAAACCAGGCATTTATAACTTCCCGTGCCAGTGTGGAAAATCATACATTGGCCAGACAACCAGGACAGTGGACGTCAGGTGCAAAGAACACCAGAGGCACACCAGACTCGGACAGGCAACCAAATCTGCCATAGCAGAGCACTGTCTGGAGCTCGGTCACTCGATGGACTATAACAACACCAAAATTGTGACACAGACTCCAAGATTTTGGGACAGTGTCATAAAGGAGGCCATCGAGATGAAGGTCACAGACAACCTAAAAACCGAGACAGCGGTTACCAGCTCAGCTCGGCACGGAGTCCGGCTCTGGAGCTTATCAGGGACCAACGAAAGGAACCAAGAAACTCCTCAAGAAGTAGTAACACCGCAACAGGAGCAGCGCCAGGCGGGTGCGGACCGCGAACGGAATGCCCGACAAACGACGGGCCTCAGACAGCTGCCACAGATGGAGACCAAGTCGGGCGCGGACATCTGAGGGAGCACCAGGGAAGAGACAACACCTTACAAGCAGCGCCAGGCGGGCGCGGACCGCGAACAGAGCGCCCGACAGGAGATGGCCTCAGACAGCTACCACAACTGCAGATGGTGGATGAGGCGGGCGCGGACGTCTGTGGGAGCACCAGGGAAGTGCCAGCACCAGGGAAGTGCCAGCACCTCAGGAGCAGCGCCTAGCGGGCGCAGACCACGAACGGAACGCCAAACACGGGTCCGGCCCCAGACAGCTGCCACGACCACAGATGGTGGACGAGCAGGGCGCGGACATCCGTGAGAGCACCAGGGAAGGGCCAAAACCTCAGGAGCAGCACCAGGCGGGCGCGGCCCGCAAACAGAACACCCGTCACAGGACGGGACTCAGACAGCTGCCACAGATGGCGACCAAGTCGGGCGCGGATGTCCAAGGGAGCACCGGGGAAGAGACAACACATTACAGGCAGCACCAGGTGGGCGCGGATGGCAGAGAGAGCACCCAGCGCCCTCTGGGCATAAACACTGGACAAGATCCTCCAATACGGCAGTCTCAGGTAGCACCTGAAGAAGGCAACATGTTACGTGGCCGAAATATTGTGCCAGAGCGACACAAACATCCAGCAGTAGACCCAATTATTCCACATGTCAACATCAACAAAGATTACACACATTAAACGCTCCAGGTGATACTGCTAAATATAAAATAAACTTTGTCATTATCACAGATTCAAAGACAAACATGGCAAAAACCTTTCCAGGTGCTGATGCTGATATGGAACATAATTTACTTGTAGCAGATATTATGACAAGATTAAAGCAAATTAAAAAAGACTACAGATAAAGAAATGAGATGTTGAGAAACAAAAATGTTAACTTTTAAGAAAGAGTATACTGTACGTCAAAAATAAATAGGAACATGTAAGGAAACCTGCAGAAGCCACTGAAGAGTGAAACATCATTAGAAATACATATTGGAAGGAACAGAGAAAGATACTGGAGAGGAGAAAAGAGCAAGAATTAAGAAAGAGTGGATAACAGTGAGTATGCTGCATATAATGGATAAGTGCAAGAACTGTTAAGATGACAATTTAGAAAGGCAGCAGGCAGTACAGAAAACTGAACAATGAAGTAAGAAAGTGAACTGAGTAGGCTACAGAAGACTGGATGGGGAAACACTAGAGGAAATAGAAGAATAAGAAAGGAAAGTAAACTGGAAGGAATGTAGAAAACAGTAAAATTCTTACCAAGAAGATAAGTAAGGAAAAAAGGCAAACAAGGAATGTTAAATAAACATAGGAAGAAGACAGTATGCACAGAAGGGGATAAGGAAGTTTGGATTAATTATGTGGCGGAGTTACATGGCGTGCAGGCTGATTACACAATACTGGTTTTGGAAGATGAATGGAAACAAAATGAAGGAGACCGTGGTCCTAAGATATTGAAACTGGAATTGGAGACAGAAATTCAGAAGGTCTGAGAAAACAAAGAATTGGGCTGTGAACAATACCATCTGAGGAAATGAAGTGTTTGGTCCAACTTCAATAACCAGATAGACTGTGGTAGTAAACAGAATTTAGGAATTTGGCATCAAGACATACTTAAGATCGTTCTAGTACATTTATCTAAAAATGTGTAATGCAAAACAATGCAAGTAAGGACTATAGGACAACTAATTTTATCAGTCACGTTACAAAGCCTATAAAAAGAGTTATACTGAGGAGAACTGAAAACAAAATTGAGAAAAATATTGTGGAAGACCAGACTGGGTTCAGAAAGGATAAACGAAGAAGAGATGTTATAGGCTGTCTGAGAATGATTGGAGAACGAATAATGGAAATCAACCAGGAGGTGGGTATTTGGCTCACCGAGTGGGAAGAGGCTTTCAATAGAGTAATTGGAGAATTATGCTGAGAGTTTTAAAAGATGTCCCTGGTAAGATAGAAAGTTAATAAAGTAGATGTATAGAAAGCAAAAAGTAACAGAGACAGAAGAGACAAGCACTGCAAGGATCCTCACTAACACCAATGCTATTCAACATACATATATGGAGAAAATTGATAGTTAAGTCCACAGAGGAGGCAAAAAGCATTGTAGTTGGAGGAGAAATGATAAATGTTATAAAATACGTGTCTAATCAAGCAGTACTGGCAGAAACAGAAAAGAAGCTACAGAAGAAGTTGAAGAGTATTCCTAGAAGTGGCAAGGAATATGAAATGAGGATAAATAAAGGAAAGACAAAGTGATGACAATAAGCAAGAAGGGAGCTCCAGTTAACATATTCCTAGACAGAAAAAAGATAGAACAAGTAAAATCCTGGGAAGTTTAATGACATGCAATGGAAACCGTACAGAAGAAATGAGGAGAAGGATACCTATGGGAAAGAGAACATCTAAAACATGAAACACTATCATCATCTAAAAGAATTCCAGTGTAGCTGAGGAAAAGATTTGCTAGATATTATGTCTGTATTGCAGTGATATACAGCAGTGAATCACGTACAGTTAAAAAGAAAAGATACTGAAAAAGTTTTGAAATGTTGCCACAGAGAAGAACGCTGAAAGTGAAGTGGACCGACGGACTTAAGAATGAAGAAGTAATGAAGAAAACATGGAATGGAAGAAGATTATCAGAAGTGATCAAAAAAGAGAGAAAAGTCTTGGCTGGAGCATGTACTGCTTAGGAATTGTGTGCAACAAAGACTTACAGAGGGAAAAAAATGGAAGAATTGAGAGGAAGAGGTTGGAAGAGAATGAGCCTAATGTTTGACATCAGAAGAGGATGAACACACAAACAGTTGAAGGAAGATGCTCAGAACAGGACACGATGATGAGTCTCCAGTTGATTGGTTGGTTTGTTGGGGGAAGCAGACCAGACAGCGAGGTCATCGGTCTCATCAGATTAGGGAACAACGGGGAAGGAAGTCGGCCGTGCCCTTTGAAAGGAACCATCCCGGCATTTGCCTGGAGCGATTTAGGGAAATCACGGAAAACCTAAATCAGGATGGCCGGACGCGGGATTGAACCGTCGTCCTCCCGAATGCGAGTCCAGTGTCTAACCACTGCGCCACCTCGCTCGGTGTCTCCAGTTGAGAACTGCTGTGAGATTGACACAAAGAAGAAGAAGAAGAAGAAGAAGAAGAAGAAGAAGACCATGTCCAAGCGCAGCAGAGCCGTATTAAGGGTGTTCTAGGTTGTAACAAGGTGGAATAGCCATGGGTGGAGAGTAGACGTGGATGAAGATCATGCACTTTCCTCCATCACTGGTCTGCAAACTCAAGAGTGAACAGGTGTTTCCCCACTCCTCTACCCCACATCATCACAAGAAGCAATTGCAGGGTGTTTCAAAAAGTTATACCAATCCTCCACAGCACGCCTTATGAATCACTGGTGGTGCATTGTGCCAACAAGTCTGGTGATGTTCATGCCTAATTTGTCATAGCAAGGAGAAGAAGTGCAGCTTCAAGTCTCTTTGTACTAGGAGAATCTCCTATTTTCCAAAAAAGGGTAAGATGATGACATCGTTGAATGTGTGCATTTCAAAGAGGAAGTAGATGAAGGTGAAGCACCAAAACCCATTACAATCCTAGATTGTAATGCAACTAAATCAGATGTAGACACAGTGGACAAATTAGGCAGGACCTACATTACAACCTTTATGACAAGAAAATGAGCCATTGTAATTTTTTTTACATTATTTTGTACATTAGTGTCCTCAACAGCTTCATAATTTGGTTGTACTTAAATCATGATTGGGAGAAAGGAACCAACTACGAAAGAAGAATTTCTTCTCGGTCAGGGAACATCTCTAGTACAGAAAACAGAAGTTAGTAGGGTGTTCCAACTCCCTTTAAATACCTCCACCCTCAGCCTTCTTACACCCCCAGAACGCAATTTATCTCTTGATATGGTTCTAATGCACTTAGAAATGGTTCACATTTTAACATTTGTTCTTAATCCATTTTGTTTAAAAGTAAACAGTATTTTTATAACATTAAAACACTATTTTTAGTAATCTGCAGTTTTTCCATCCCAGCCAATGTAGTAACCATTAGCCCCAGAGAAACAACTGTATAGGATCTTTTTTTTAATTTTGAACTGGAACACGTTTTCACTAGAAGCACCAGTTCTCAAGAAAAATGAAAACAAGTAACCTTTATTCCCCCCACCCACCTGCCCAATCATACTCCACCAGTGAAGATTTTCAGTGTGTGTTCATGACACTCCCTCCAATCACTGTAAAAATATTTGCAACTATATCATTTTTGCCACTATTTGGTCTTCATTACTTGGGCTATAGTATAGGGAAGTGGGAAAGGAAATTGGCTGTATCTCTTTCAAACAGACCGCAATCCGTAATTGATTTATGGAAACTATGGAAAATATACACCTGGGATGCAAATTCCATGCCATAACCATTGTGCTCCAAATATTGACAGATAATTTGTATGTCTTTTCCTTACAAGATTACACATACTCCATAAAAAGTAAATGAAACCTGTTACTGCAAAATCTGTTCAGACCACGGGGGAAAGATTCTAGTAACCATGTATGAAAAGAAAGAGTAGATGATGATTATGATGATGATGTAAGGCATTCAGGGTCTGTCTTTTTGTACCACTGTTTACTTTTTGGCCTTTATTTTCATGATCTGAGACCAAATACCACTAATTCAGCTGAACTACAAAGAAACTCTTTATAATGTTCACCATTGTTTCTTGTAAGAAGGTTGTCAATAATGTATGTTACACCTAATAAAAATAAATACATCTTCCCGAAACACATTTATTTTTCTCTTTGAAATGTTGGGGGAAAAAAGAAAGAAGAGGAAGAAGAAGAATGAGTAGGAAAGGGGGGGGGGGGACCATACTCCATCCTTTCATTTTATAATTTTGTTTCATAACAATTCCACATTATGCCAGTCTCAGACCTATGTATCATATGGAAACAGGAACACTGCTGAAAGTTTTAATGTATTCAATACATTCCTTACTTTGGGGAACTGTTGACTAAAAGACAAACAGATGCATGTCCTATTTTAGTCTAAGCTTTGGCTTTATTTCCTGACGACTTTGATTCGCCTATTGACTTCAGGTGGTTTCAAAAGCATTAAAATGAATGAATATAGTTCCATTTTTACTTTGTAATATGCCTTCCCCATCAAGAGTGGGAGAATTGTTAACACAACACAGGTGAAATATTTTCAAATATGAAAAGTACAATAGCTTTTAATTGCTTTTTATATGTCCAAGTCCTCAATAATCTTAATTTCTGGTACTTGACAACATTGATCAATTAATTTAAAAATAATGTTGCAGCTCATTAGCTATGTGTTTTCCAAAGTTAGTGTCTGAGCTCTTTGAGTACACAATTGTTGATCTGGCATGACTGGTATTATAGTAATTGGCATACGGCAATGCATCAGAGAACCTTTTGGAACACAGCATATAAAATGCATTAATGAAAAATTTTTAACACTGCTGTACAATTGGTATATGAGGCACAAATGAAAGTTTTACTATGAGAAGAATAGTCTGACATCTAATCTCTGACTGAGAAGTACTAAATGATATTTACCAGTGACTGAACATAATGCATGAACACTGCTCCTACATCATGGAGTTGTAGAAAGCAAAATGCTCTCCTTCCTGGTAAGTCTAACCAACCAGTATCACAATAAAATTACCCCAGAGTATGTGTATCTATAATTAAATACAGTATTCACAATACTATAGAAATCCTAAATAGTTTCCCTTTGTAATATATTGTTTCTAATCCCAAATGGAAAAGGTTTTAATAGTTTTATTTAGCACATATTGTTATTGTTATCATCATCATCATCATCATCATCATCATCATCATAACAACAATATATTAACATTATGACAATATCTTTGTGAGTAGGCTCCACCCGAAGGTCAGAAAGGGGAACTACAGAGTAATTATAATTAAAGTTAAACTTTCAAATGGCTGTGGAAATAACACCACTGGTCAGAATGATGTCAAATTGCAAACAGAATGTTATCAGAGAAGGGGGGAAATGTATGGCCGAAGAAAAATAAATAGTTACAAAATTTACAAAAGATGGCGCTGTAAGCATCATAATTTAATAATGAGCGACTAAAAACGACAAATGAATCATACAACAACGCCTGAGGCGTACGTTTGACATTGAACAAAGTGAACTGTTCAATGTGCATGGGTGCACAGGTGTGATATTGTTAGTTATGTAAGCCCATCCAACACAGCAAGGTCATATCACATTGGATGAGAAAAATCAGTTTTTAATTGTCCTGAGGCCAAAAACCACATAAAGCATTAATCAAAATCAAATTCGATTATTAATTTCCATGTGACTGGTGCAAAACATGTTCAGTATGTCCACTATTTTCTGCAACAAGTTGAAATTGAGAAACAGCGTGTTCCACAACTGATCAAAGTGTTTCCGGGGTCACGTTCAGAATGTGTTGCGCAATGTGTGACTTCAATGCAGCTAAGAATTCAATGCAGCAATCAGAACACTAAACACAACATGTTTCAGATAGCATCACAGCCAGGAGTCACATGGATTAAGATTAGGTGATCAGGACGACCAGGCTGTAGGGAAATGGTAGCTGATAATTCTAGCATTTCTGAAATGGTGCTTCAGCAACTGCTTAACTGGATTTGCAATGTGTGGAGGTGCGCCATCTTGCATAAAAATGATCCCATCCACACATCCACGCTGTTGGAGAGCTGGAATTATGTAGTTGCACAAAAGACACTCATAGAACTTACCAGTGATGGTACAGGTAACAGGACCGGAAGCACCTGTCTCTTCGAAAAAATATGGCCCCATGATAAATGATGCCGTAAACCTGCACCACACAGTGACCTTTCAGGATGAAGTGGTACTGGTTGATTAGTGTGTGGATTTCCCGATGCCCATATTCGACAGTTCTGTGTATTGACATGTCCTGTCAGATGGAAGTGGGCTTCGTCTGTCCACAAAATCTTCCACGGCCAATCATTGTCCACTTCAATGCGAGCAAGAAATTCTAAAGCAAAGGTGTGCATGGGTGATTTTGAAAGGATAGCAAAGAAGGATTTTACACACAGTACTCACAGGTATTTCCAATGTACGGGCAGTTCTCCGTGCACTACATGTTTGCACACCACCACTAGTCTCCTCCTGCATTGCTGTGGCCACTGCTTTCACTCATATTGAACCAATTCATTTCCTCCCTCTACCAAGGTGCACACCAAAAGAACCCAAATTTTGAATTCATTTTCTCCAGGCCCACGGCAGTCATCGGACCAACGACTTTTTTCAAACCCTTCTGTGCCAGTAACTTCTGCAGAGCAACGTGTGCACAGTCATCATTCTTGTAATACAGCTTTACAAGCAGAGCGTGATCCTGCACTGAGACAGTCATGGCGCATGTCGCAGATGCGCAAGGAGGAAAAGCCGTGTACCCGGCGTGTTCAGACCAACTTTAATGGGTCGTGCACATGACAGGTGTTTCCATTTATGTATTCTGACACATACAGTGCCATCTATTGATCAATTTTCACACTCTTTTTTTTCTTCTGCCATTCGTTTTCCTCCTCCTCCGATAACATTCCGTTGCAATTTGATATGATTCTGACCAGAGGGTGTTATTTCTACAGTGTTTGGAAGTTTAATTTAAATTATAATTACCCTGTATTTTCCCTACAAGGATGTCATTTTCATTACACCAAACAGCGGAGCTGCATGCCCACAGGAAAAAGAGTTGCTGTAGTTTCCCCCTGCTTCCAAGCATTCACAGAGCAACAGGAAAACTTCTGTGAAGTTTGGAAGGTAGGAGACACGAGATACTGGCTGAAGTATAGCTGTAAGGATGGGTTGTGAGTTGTGCTTGGATAGCTCAGTTAGAAGAGCACTTGCCCACAAAAGGCAAAGGTCCCAAATTCGAGTCTTGGTCCAGCAAACAGTTTTAATCCGCCAGAAAGTTTCGTATCAGTGGACACTTCTGCCAACATTTATGTCCCAACTATTCTTGTGGTTAGATCAGAACCTCTGTCTACTTTAAATGCAGCAATTAACACCTGTACTTTATCACATTTTCCAAACTAGCAAGCTGCCGTCTCCCCCCCCCCCCCCCCCCCTCCCCCAATCCAAATTATGCATGCAGTTCTTGTCTGATATGGTGATTCTTGTCCAATATGGCGAAAGCCTTCCCAAATGTTACACCCGTAAAATGGATTTGCCCTATCAGCTATACAAACAATTCTCCTGTACCATGAACTGCCATTTCCCAGCTGTTTTCTACATCACTGTCAACAACCAAGAAAGATTTCTCCTCATTCTGTGCCATCTCACTGACTTTAATAGCTCAATCAATACTCCACTGGGATTTAGACTAATTCTTTGTCCTCTAAAGGGATCGGTATTCTGATACAAATCTTTCCTACAGGTTACAAAGTGCTATTCAGTCATCTATCCAATCTCAAATATTCATTCATCCTAAACTATACCTGATATGGGTATCATGCTCCGTAAGTCATACCTCTCTGCCAATAAAACATGCAACCAATGCATACTTCTGTATCCATCTTGTGAACGTCAAGTATTACCTCACGATTAGTACAGGAACTAGCAAAACAGTCACCTGTCTGCACTGTGGTGAATACTCAGTTGCAAAGCACAGTGGTGTTGACATAACAGTTGTTTGCAGTAACTACTATATAACTCACACCATACAGCTGTAACAGCCCCATTGCTAAGCTGTCATGCATTTTTTTGTCATTTTATATATGCAGTAATGTAAATGCAGTTCTGGAACACTGAGCACTACCCATCACTCAATTACCAACACGGCCAAAGACTTTTAGTTCTTCAAGTTTAACCTGGGAGATTTTCTGTACCATTTTGTATTGAACTTAAGGTAAATTGCATCAATTGTTATGCAAAACTGCAAGAGATGTTCTTGTTCTGCTATTATTTTGTGAACTTATGAACAATTAACGCTGTCACCTGTGGTGTCAACTGCACAGTAAATACACCTGCTGCATGATTTTGCAAACTGTTTTCTGGCACAGTGGCGGTATATAAAACAGACAACAATCACTAGAGCTTTATACAAGATAACAGTTGACAGCTGTTGTCTCACTACTTCTAATAACCACCTGTGTACTGCCTAAACATCAGGGCAAGTGAAATTGGGCATCTCGCCATGAGACAACATGTAGCTGAATCGGCCACAAATGGCAGCTCACTGCAGCTGTTGCCAAATAAAAAGGGAAACAGAGGGGGGGGGGGGGGGGGGGCAGATGGAGTACCAAGTAAGAATTTTCATACAACTATTTAGAACTACTAACATCCGTGCCAGGCTAAGTATAGTCATGGTACCACCATACTACTGAAAGTCATAACTGCTCAAACTTTAAGCAAAAGAACAACAACTACCTCATGGGGACTAGTTTTTAGGGAAAGAAGTAAACTTAATAGTACATTTTTGTGTTCAAGCAACCCCCCCCCCCCCCCCCCCCCCCCCCCCCCCCCGAGTTTCTTATTTATATCGCAAATTTCCCAAAGATGTCCTCTACATCCTCTACAGATTCCATGGGGAAAATTATAATTTCAGGGGAGACCAGGAGATTTGGGAAATCAAAGATAACCTAAATCTGGATATACACACAGGTATTTGGAACACTTTGCTGTCGAGAAGGAAATCAATAATAGAACCATCCACACCAACCATTTCCTAAATACAAATACGTGGCTTGTGAAAATAGACAAAGCCCAGAACAAGTCAGTCAGTTAATAAACAGCAGCTTTGCTGTTAAGATCAATTTTCTTCAGTATTTAGGAACTGCAATATGTGACATACCGAAAATATTCATACTTTATCAAGTGCAATGCCTTATTCAGTAGACGAGATTACTTAATTTCCGAAAACAAGTGATTCCATTTCAATGAGACAACTCTTATGCTGTATCAACATAGACAGCATGTGTAACTCTGAAGAGTTTCACCTTCTTCCAGAATATCAAGAGATGTTAACATACAGATGTAGGGACTCATTGTTTAAGACAAATTTATTTTCTGGTTTCATTCAGACAACTAAAATTGAGAATTAACACAAAATGTTTATAAATAATGGACATGTTAGTATGCAACAGGTATAAATCAGTGCGGCTGGTACTCAGATGCTGGGAAATCTATGATAGTCACTGATGGAACAATGTAAGATGAACGGAATGTGCCTTCAACTGAGGGATGTTCTTAATTCTGATTGCACACACAAACCTCTCATTAATTACAGACGCTTGTCTCATACTGTACACCATATTTACTCAATTATGAGAGTTTCTTCCCCCCCCCCCCCCCCCCCCCCCCCCATCAAATTTGGCAATTGAAAAATATGTGGCTGTCTTATATTCGCTGATTAAAATATTGCTGCAGTGTTCAACGTTTTTACATTGTTTAACAGATTAATATAGGGGCTGTCTTACATTTACAGATGAAGCTTTGGCTACTAATGTTTTGTACAAATTTATTTACAATGATTTCACTTGAATAGTCTCAAGATTTCCCAATACACCGAAACACACCACACAGTATCGACATTGCTTGAACAATCACGTGACATTTGACGCGTGGCACTAGTGCAAGGGATATGCAAGAAACTATGAACTAGCCACTACAACAATCTAATGTTCTGCTTAAAAAGTGACAATTTTGTGACACACAGGGGGAAATATCATTAAATTCTGTCAACTTGGAAACTTTTGGGGTATCTGAACAGATTTGCAATAAAAGTTCTTGTACATAAAGGGATACCATACACAAACATTTATGGTGCTTTTTAAGTAAAGGTTACATTCAAAGGCAAAAAGCTTGTCCTTCAAAACACATTACTTGATTCTGAACCCAAATATAAATTCTATTTGGTTATGGGAAACTGTTATGATTCACCAAATGGGTTACAAATGAGAAATTTAGTTGCTGTTCACTTATTACAATACTGGTGAAAAATATCACCAATTTTTAATCAGCTTCAGAACACGATTGCGACATTAATATCAAACGAGAATGAAAATTAAATGAGAATTAAAGGTCTAACAAATAAAATATATCACATTAAATTGACTGCAATTGTTATCATAAGAATAAATTACAGGGAAAAATAGTCATAGTGGAAGTGGCACCAACAGATGTCACTAGATAGCGGGAAGAGTAGAAGTTCGAGAACTGGACTGAACCATGACTGCAATCTTTTATTCATATATATTAGTTGCTGTTGTTACATATGACCTGCACCCTGGAAGATATTGCTGTCCGTGTTTCACTTCTGCTCAAGTACAGCATTACAGAAGGTTGGAGGGAGAACAGTGACATCAGCTTGGCTGAGAACTTCACTGAGTGCAAGTAGGAGTGGTGAGTGGGCAGCAAATTTTGTTCTGCTGCTAATCATGGTTATATGTTTCTGCAGAAGATCACAAAAGTCTAAATTGGGGCCAGTTGCATAGTAATGTATGCTCAACAGCAATGCTGTCAATGCCTACCGTGAGGTATGACGCGAACAACGGGGTGTGTCAGTTGCTGGTTCTACATAGCCAATGAGAGAGCAGTGGGCAGACGATATATTTGGAAGCAAGAGACATTGTAACATTCTCACATCAGTATAGAAGAGAAATCTGCTGTGTGTTCAGAGCAAAATAACTGTTTTCTCAAGTTCCGCCATAACGATGACCTCAGAAATTGCAACATATTCTTGGAGATATACCCAAATATTTGGGCCAACAAAGATATAATTTTCACAGCTGTCTTGTTATGATTATAATGATGATGATTAAAAATACAGATACCACACAACTGTCTTAAGTATTGTAAAAAAGGTAGTGAAAATATAAATTAATGTGAACAATTTCTTTTTGTTTATTTTATTTCTCCCTGTGCTATCAAAATGTTGACAATGAATAAATGGCGCAAGTGTAGAACAGATGCAATGTTATCTTTTTAGGTAGATACCTTATATCACTAAAAGTTTGGAATTTTGACCAACAGAATATGTTAAGAAATAAATTTTTCCTCAAAGAGCCACATAAAACAAAAAAAGTGGGAGGAAACTGGGGGGGGGTCTCATGTTCAGGTAAATACAGTACTGTATGTTCTAAACACCATTTTGAAGACAACATGTTACTTCCATACATTAAGTAGTGCACAAGTTGGACACAATGGACCAAGGTGTTGTATCTGTACCCTATGTAATACGTATATATCCAGAACATACAACATGTAAAATGCATCCATTACATACAAAAAAATTTCTATTTTTAGTTAAGTTTAGTGAAACTGAATTATGTTTCACATAATGACCATAATTCCACTTACCTACGGGAACACTGCCGAGCTTCACTGTCTGCATCATACATTCCTTTCCTCAGAGCTTGTTGCAGGTTTGCAACCTGTTTTTCAAGTGTGTGAGCGGGCCAAAGACGAAGAATTAATTCAAGAAACTCACAACATGCTCGTCGGATTTCCCTCGATTTTGATTCCATATTTGATATTATCGCTGGTATCAGTCTGTTTGAGTGAGTGTACCTTATGAGAAAGCGTACTGTTACTAAGCCAGCAGTTGCTATTACCTGTGAATGAATAAATGAAATATAATTGTTAGGTACTCGGAAAATAATAAAATGGATGCTTAGGAACACTCTAGTGAGAAGAAGACTTCTTTGTAAGTTCTACTGATGAGTACATACTGTCTCCCCTTGCAATTTCATACTATCAGCACAGATTTAATTTTTAATAAAGTATCCAGTCCCGCCCTATTAATGTTATCCAACATTATAGGCTGTTAATATCTTCTATCAAAATCTCAACCCTTACTCAATGTGTACTTTTAATGCTTCGATTTGTAGTAACTGTACTAAAAAGATGAGTTGCAAATGTCTTTTTTGGAAATAGCTCTTCCATAGTTACATTGTTTATTTTGACAGCAATAGTTTCAAGCCCACTAGCACTCATGCACATTGCCGCCAGTCTAGCTGCCATCGTACTGTTCAGCGCATGCCCACGCGCCCGTGTGCCCCCCCCCCCCCCCCCTCTCTCTCTCTCTCTCTCACACACACACACACACACACACACACACACACACACACACACACACAGAGAGAGAGGGGGGGGGGACTGATGAGTCTCCTAAGTAATATGATTAAAGCTTGTCTGGCTTCAATGAGCAAGAATACTTAACAACAGGGTTGCAGCCTTCAAACTAGTAGTTACGAAATAACATCAATTCCAATAAGGCAGTAGCTTTGATAAACATTAAGGTGAGTTTGAGAAAGATAGGAAACAAGGATGGGTCACAAAGAATCCAGTTTAAGAGAGACTATAAGGACCGTGCACTAACCAACTGCATCACTGGGACATGGACTGGCCAGTTTTTATCACCCCCCCTCCCCCCGCCCTTCCACATTTCTGTAAATCATTTGACTATTACTTCAACTCTCATCCTAAAAGAATGCTAAAACATAGTCTTTCCACAAAAGTATTGTGTGTATTTCTATTAATACGACTAGGTGCAGCATCTCTTGAAGAGTTCAACTGGTCATAATTATTTCTGTAATTTATTTTTTAGTATACTGGATTAAAAACGAAGCAACTTCTCCAAACCGCATATTCCAAAAACACACAACTGGAAACAACAACAACATCCATAATGTTACATATTCTTACACAACACTACATTACATTACTGCTACAAATATAAACGATACACCCTAAACAAAATTTCAGTTACCATCATTTAACATTGCCTCCAAATAAAAAAGGTAACAATACAACAAATATATTATGAAATCATAGTGATGTGACTGACGGCCTTCTCTTACTGATTTCTCCTTTTGTAGTGAGAAATCTACTACTATATGGACAGAAGGCGAGCATGGTAAATCATTATCCTTATGTGAATCACATGGAATGATTCATGTGATATCACATACTGATACCACCCAAGGGTGTCGCGAAGTTGGCAACAGAATTGCAAATTTCCGTTAGACGCCGACAGTGGTCACGCAAAATCTGGTGGAACCAATGGTGTGCACCCACTGAGATCATGCCGCCAGCAACTCTGCACCACTTGTGACCTCTGTTGCCACAAAATATGACAGGTGGCAGCAGCCACTGAACCCACTTGCTCTTGGAGCCTCATTGTTACGACACCATCAATCATTTTGAGTACAGTGAGCCTCATCCTAGTTGTTATTGTATGAGATGGACCTCTTAATTCTTGCTGCCTTATTTGTAATGAGTCTATGTACACTTGGAGAAATACAAGTTAAGTAAATCTTCTGATTACTGTGTTAACTTGTTTGCTAATCATTTATGTTCCTGTCCAGCTTTCCTATGATGACAGTTGCCGTAACACACTGTAGTCCACATCTCCTTACCATTATGTATGAACTTGTGCACAACAATACAAAATCAGAAAAGGTATGGGGCATGGGTACTAATTGTCATCACTGATATTTAATTTGTAAACTGAAGCTGCTAGTAAGGAAGCAAAGGACCATCTCAGCTTACAAGTTGTTTGTTGGGGGGGGAATCAGCTCCTTTGGATTTTCGGGACAGCTATAATATCCACACAAACAAAATCAAAACTACTTGGACATACTAGGTAGCTAAATGTTAAACACAGGAAATTCCAAAGAAGAAGTTGGTTTATGAAATTTCTACTTATTGTACATCCTTTTCTTGTTATACTTGTCAAGAATCTTAATATTTAAATAGTTATCTACATGAGGTCAACATACCTTGGCTGAATTTGGAATCAGATTAATTAGATTGCCAAGAATAATTTCTGCAAAGTGGTCAAACTTCGAGCCTAGGTGTTGAGACATAAAAGCTATTGTGCAGCATGCTTCTCTCACAACCTGTGACCTGTAACATTCAGAATGATGTTATAGTAAGATATCATTTCTAACACATAATTAAAGCATTTGCAAGATCTCAAACCTGTAGTAGCAATGTTTAAATATTGAAATGTGTGATATATTTCTACCGACATGTAATAACAGACTGTGTATTGTACCAAAAACACATTGGTATAACAAACTAGGACTGCAGAGTCTGTGACATAATTCCTAAATACATGTGAAGGATTGAGTTCCTCTTGACACAAATGGCGACTTGTACACCAAAAAAATTTCTGAATCTATGCCGAACACAGACTGTACAGATACTTAACAGTTCCTATCTTGTTAATAAAAATTCATGAAATTTAGAAAACTGTAACTGCCTTTTTTTTACTATGACCTCTTTCTCTGACATTCCCTGAAGCAGGCCAAATACAATGTACAGGTTTCAAACAATACCAGTCCATATTATCATGCCAGTAATGCTACTGCACATTCGCACAAGTAGGGAAGCCATGTAATTAACACATTTACCGTAGCACTTATATTTTAAAATATTGAAGGAAGAGAATACTTAAATAAATCAATTATGTGCAATTTTTAATAATAATAATAATAACTGTCTTCATGTAACTCATTTAAGTCATTTGTATTTAAAATTAAATTACTAGAAAGAATGTGCTGAACACATGTTGATTAACTATAAATCTGTCATTTCTCACCCATCAGCACCTGGGTATAATCATGACATACAGGATATACAATTTGTCAATTTTACCGGGTATGCTATTTGTTAATTTTACCGGATCTACTATTTGTCAATTTTGCATGCATAATACATCTACAATCCATTTCAGTGCATAAGGAACTATACATCTTAGATCCATTCTTCTAATTTCTAATAGTGTTCTTATTTCATCTCACTTGGTTTTCATGCAGTGCATAAACCGAGAGAGTGCACTCTAATGTGTCAACTACCAAGGCCTAGCTCTAATTTCTTCATTTTCTTGAAACAAATAGATGCTGACGTCCTTCAGAGATTTTAGTATGCTTTAACCAAAACACTTCCCTAGTACTTATTAGGAACATTGTCTCCAAAATGCCAATTTTTTCAACATTATTATTATTATTTCATTTTTTTTTTTTTTTTTTTTTTTTTTCATTCAGGCCCACACGGAGACATGTCGGATGGCACCTAAGAGCCGGCGCTCAGCAGATGCTACCAACTGGCAGCTGCACCAGATGCAAAAATCATCAACGTACAACGCCAAGCAGAGGCCCATCAGAGATTACAAGTACACTGATGGCTATGAGGAAGAGTGTGACGCTTAGCACAGAACCCTGTGGGATAACATTCTCCAGACTGTGAGTGGCACTGTGTAAAGTGCCAACTCGAACTCTGAAGACCTGGTGAGATAAAAATTCACAGATAAAAATCAGAAGGGGCCCACGGAAGCCACAGTCATGGAGGGTAACTAAAATGTGATGGCACCAAGCCATGTTGTATGCCTTATATAGGCCAAAGTAACCGCGACAAGGTGCTGGGGGTTAGTAAAAGCCTGTCGGATGGTTCTTTCCAATCTGAGTAAATGGTCAGTTGGAGATCGTCCTGCACGAAAGCCACACTGATATGGGAACAAAAGGCCCTGAGATTTGAGTACCCAATATAATCTGAAGCTAACTATCCTCTCAAGCCATTTACATTTGTCAGACGTTGGCTTCTTCCTGGGCTTAAGGACAGGGATAACAGTACAGTCTCGTCATTGTGACAGAAAAACACCCGTGAGCCAAATGCGATTGAAGATCTTCAGGAGATGTTGCCTCTGGGGAGTGTCCAAGTGTTGGATCATCTGGTTGTGGATGGAATCCGGCCCTGGGGCCATGTCTTGTGAAGAGGTAAGAGCCTGCAAGAATACCCATTCAGTGAAGTGTTCATTATAGGGCTCAGCGTAGTGCGGGATGGAACATAGGCATAAAACTCTGAATTTCTGCCGGAGAGAGGTAGCAGGATAGGAAGAGGACACCGGTGCCATCGCAAAGTGTGTCGCGAGCTGTTCTGCAAGGAACAATGGATCAGTGCACAGAACACCTTGGAGGTTAAGACCCTGGACAGCTGACTGTTGTTAGCCGCCCTGAAGGCTACGGAGCTTTGACCAAACCTGTGATGAAGAGGCATACATCCCCAAGGAGGAAACACAGCGCTCCCAGCATTCCTTTTCACTCTGCTTAATAAGGTAACGAGCCTTAGCATGGAGACACTTAAAAGTGAGAAGGTCGGTCTGTGAAAGGTGTCGTCATAATTGCTGCAGCGCCCATCGGTGGTCCTGGACAGCGACTGCGACATTCTTAGTCCACCACGGTACCGGTCGACAACGAGGGGGACCTGTGGACAGGGTGACAGCAGTGCCAGTAGCACAAAGATAATGGCAGAGATGCCTTGCACGACTGCACCAATGCAATTCAAGAGGGAGGTGTCGAAGTGCACAGCAGACATACACTCCTGGAAATTGAAATAAGAACACCGTGAATTCATTGTCCCAGGAAGGGGAAACTTTATTGACACATTCCTGGTGTCAGATACATCACATGATCACACTGACAGAACCACAGGCACATAGACACAGGCAACAGAGCATGCACAATGTCGGCAATAGTACAGTGTATATCCACCTTTCGCAGCAATGCAGGCTGCTATTCTCCCATGGAGACGATCGTAGAGATGCTGGATGTAGTCCTGTGGAACGGCTTGCCATGCCATTTCCACCTGGCGCCTCAGTTGGACCAGCGTTCGTGCTGGACGTGCAGACCGCGTGAGACGACGCTTCATCCAGTCCCAAACATGCTCAATGGGGGACAGATCCGGAGATCTTGCTGGCCAGGGTAGTTGACTTACACCTTCTAGAACACGTTGGGTGGCACGGGATACATGCGGACGTGCATTGTCCTGTTGGAACAGCAAGTACCCTTGCCAGTCTAGGAATGGTAGAACGATGGGTTCGATGACGGTTTGGATGTACCGTGCACTATTCAGTGTTCCCTCGACGATCACCAGTGGTGTACGGCCAGTGTAGGAGATCGCTCCCCACACCATGATGCCGGGTGTTGGTCCTGTGTGCCTCGGTCGTATGCAGTCCTGATTGTGGCGCTCACCTGCATGGCGCCAAACACGCATACGACCATCATTGGCACCAAGGCAGAAGCGACTCTCATCGCTGAAGACGACACGTCTCCATTCGTCCCTCCATTCACGCCTGTCGCGACACCACTGGAGGCGGGCTGCACGATGTTGGGGCGTGAGCGGAAGACGGCCTAACGGTGTGCGGGACCGTAGCCCAGCTTCATGGAGACGGTTGTGAATGGTCCTCGCCGATACGCCACGAGCAACAGTGTCCCTAATTTGCTGGGAAGTGGCGGTGCGGTCCCCTACGGCACTGCGTAGGATCCTACGGTCTTGGCGTGCATCCGTGCGTCGCTGCGGTCCGGTCCCAGGTCGACGGGCACGTGCACCTTCCGCCGACCACTGGCGACAACATCGATGTACTGTGGAGACCTCACGCCCCACGTGTTGAGCAATTCGGCGGTACGTCCACCCGGCCTCCCGCATGCCCACTATACGCCCTCGCTCAAAGTCCGTCAACTGCACATACGGTTCACGTCCACGCTGTCGCGGCATGCTACCAGTGTTAAAGACTGCGATGGAGCTCCGTATGCCACGGCAAACTGGCTGACACTGACGGCGGCGGTGCACAAATGCTGCGCAGCTAGCGCCATTCGACGGCCAACACCGCGGTTCCTGGTGTGTCCGCTGTGCCGTGCGTGTGATCATTGCTTGTACAGCCCTCTCGCAGTGTCCGGAGCAAGTATGGTGGGTCTGACACACCGGTGTCAATGTGTTCTTTTTTCCATTTCCAGGAGTGTATATAAAAGCCAACTGGCCCTGTAGAATGCCCAACGTTGGGGCCTGACGGCAGCAGGGGAACAATAGAATCATCAGAAAAAGTGGTCACTGTCACAAAGGTCACCATGGGATGACCTGTGTAGGGAAGCCACGAGAGCATAGGAGGAGACGATGAGATTGATAGCAATAAAGGTGCCATGAGCTGCACTGAAGGGGAACTGTCATTGAGGGGACACAAATCGAGGTCCATAATAAGCTGGTCAATTAAGAGACCCTACCCATTGAAGTGGCACCACCCACCCACAGTGGGTGGTGAACACTGAAGTCAAAGAGAAGAAACAGAGGCAGTTGCTGGAGTAAGGTAGACAGTTCAATGTAAGGAAGTGATCTACCTGGAGGGGGGTCCGGTCCGGCATACAGTTTTAACCTGCCAGGAAGTTTCATATCAGCGCACACTCTGCTGTAAAGTGAAAATCTCATTCTGGCATTCTTTATAGTCATTTTTTTTCCTTTCTCACTGGACCACACAACATCCATGAAGACTCTTTCAGTGCCAAAGGCACACTTTATTTCTCTGCTTTCTTAACTGTTAATATTGAATGTATATCTAGTTACTGCAATATTTACACTAGCAGTATTATCACTGTTACTGCGTATCATCACAAGCTTTTCTACATTTTTATTTCATCATATACACTTTGTCTACTTTGTTTCCCAAAGAAGATTAGGGTTCAACATCCTATCAGTGGCAAGGTTAGTAAAAATGGTGCACAACTTTGGATAGGGTTTAGACAGCAAAAGAAATCAGAAGTGTCCATTTCAAAATACCCAGTTCGGCATGTGTCTCAAGAAATTAGTAGTGCCCATATCAAAAGACCCATTCTGGCATTTGCATTAAGTGATTTTGGGAAATTTGCCATGGCTGTTTCAATAAAATTATTCCAGTACTCAAATGATTCAGGAACCAAGAACAACCTAAATCTGAATGGTTGGTTGGGGATTTGAATCCTGCTCTTTCCACATGCAAGTTCTATGCCTTAAGGACCGAGTCCTGTGGCTCAGTGTGTTTCAATGTTTGTGCTTTACATTCCCCTATCTACTCCTCCTATTCAATAAACTCCAACATTTCATTAACAATCCAATACCTCTCAATAATTCATTCACATGTTCAGTAATACGGCCGAAAGGCCCAAATACACTAACAAAATTATCACAGCAATAAGGTAGCCATGAACAGCTTCATTCATGAAATGTGTGTGTCACATGATTTCTGATACACAATTTTGTTGAACCACTGATTAACTGAGCAACCAAAAACTATTAATATCACTCTCACAATTCCACGCAGAATCATTAACAATTCTCTTGTTTATCAAAAAAAAAAAAGACCTCAGAGCTTGAGAGAAACTTGCACTACAGAGAGAAATTTAAAAAGAGCAAAGTTTAAGTACTAACCTCAGATCTTTCAAAACTCCTAAAAATGGTGTCTCCATTAAACGTAAGTGTTTGAAAAATTCCTCATGCTTAGCAGCTCCAGCCATTACAACAGATCGTAGTTTCTTCAACTGAAATACACAAAAGTTTTTACTTATTTTAAGAAATAAATTTTATTAACACTTATAATCCTAATCATCACATTACTAACCGCCTCAACGCGTTTTGGCCAATCATTGTTTGGATCATTAATTATGTCAGTTATTTTGGTCAGCTCTTCTTCCAATTCTCGCGCAGTGAAAATTGTGGCTGGTTGAACTTCCTCAAAAACTTTCACAAAATGCTCCTCATCCACTGCTCCCGCTGATGCTGTAATTGTGTAAAAAAGATTTAGTTAGTATCTCTAATCCATCTAAATTTTGAATAGGGCCTGTGCCACAGGTATACCCTCTGATAAATATCACTGCTGATTTCAAACACTGGAAAATCCAGGGTCGAATATTAACAATATAAGGAACAGATAGATTGCTACTCACTATAAACATGACATGTTGAGTAGTTACACACAGGCACGACAAACAGACCCTTACACATTAGCTTTTGGCTAAAGCCTTCTTCAGATAAGGAACACACACACACACACTCGATAACCAGTACGGGCTGGTCTCTGCATGCCATAGATGGTGGCCATGTATGCTTGTGTGAATAAATGTGTGTGTATGTGTGTGTGTGTGTGTGTGTGTGTGTGTGTGTGTGTGTGTGTGTGTGTGTGTGTGTGTTTCCTATTCTGATGACGGCTTTGGCCAAAAGCTAATGCGTAAGAGTCCTTTCATTGTGCCTGTCTAACTCAATGCATCATCTTTACGGCCAGTAGCAATCTATCTTTTCCTTATACCACTGCTCATTTTTCTCTTTATCATAATTATTGTGAGCCATATAATTACAAAACTGCATGAATATCTTCTCATTTGCTCTCTCTTCAGTAATGTATATAACTTCCATCATCAAACTACATGACTAAATTGGACTAAAAGCTTAAGTTTAAAGCTATGTGATATGTGAACTCTGTGGAAGTAGCTTTCTTTTATAAGCTGCCAATTTTGTTATATCATGGATCCCTAAGCATGAAGAGTTTATTTGTCTTCAACTATGGCTGAACACTCCAGCCTCAGTATAACATGACAGCATTAACCTGCCATGCATCTCTCTCTGCATGACTAAACATTATTTAGAGATGATACATTTTTGGCATTGTGTGTGTGTGTGTGTGTGTGTGTGTGTGTGTGTGCTACTCTTGATGTTCACAAAAATCTGTGCTGGATAACTGTCTCTAATCAAAACTGGTCGCACCATCAAAAAATTGAAAATCAACTTGAAGTGTTACATGATGTCATTTTTACCACTGCTGTGGAACACAGTCAACATAAAATACCACAAATAACTGTTGTATTGTCCAATAATGACAGATACAGTATTCCCAAACTCTTGTGTTGTCATTGCTGAAGGTATGACCCAAGCCATGAGGGAGTCACATAAAAAGTATTATAATAAATAAAGAGATACCTGTAAGACATATTACTGAAAAATATGAGCTAAATCACATACCTTTTTTACTGCCTTGAGTTCCTGATGAAGAAAATCGGGACATATTTCTTGAAGCATTTGTTAACATGCAATGCAGAACAAAAACTGTGTTAAGGATGTGAGTAATGGACACAACATACATGCAAAATTGTGAAAGGGATTAATTACTGTGCAGTCATTTTACAAATATTGAAGATACGTACAAAGCATTCATGAGACAAGCACACAAGCAAGTACACAGACATAGGAAGTGGATAATATATCCTCTATTATTTGGCAGGTCTATCCATAAGTGGCAGTCAAATGAAAATGAGACAGATGGAAAGTAGTAAGTAATTTCTTTACTATTTCGAAAGTAATCACAGTAACATTTAATACTTTTATCCCACTGTCAGACAAGATGGTCAATGCTTTTGTGGAAAAATGCAGTTTCCCACGGGACAATTTTTGTACCCAGGCATTGCACTGTTACGTCTGAAGCAACTTGATAGCCACGAATGTCTTCTTCATGGTTTCAAAAGTATGGAAATTGGTTGGGGAGACGTTGGGACTGTATGGAGGATGTGTACGAACTTCCCAGTGAAATTTCTGCAGTATAGTCAAAACAAACCTGGCAAAACATTGGTGGACATTACCCTGCAACACAGCCATGCCCTCCATCAACATTCTTAGGCATTTGGACTCGATAGCCTGATTCACGTTTTTGCAAAGTGTCCATTTACCACGGTAGGAGGGCATTCACATGTTTCCACTGTTGGTTCTGACACACTCTAACTCAAAATAATGACGTTTCACCACCTCTGACAGTCTGGGACAGGACACAATATTCTTCACTGTGATACTGTTCCAAGTGCTGCAGTGATATAGACATTCTGTTCAACTTCTGCTACTCTGTTAGGCTGTGGGGAACCAGCTGCACACAGATTTTCCAGAACTTCAGATGCTCTGTCATGATGGTGTGAGCAGTACTGTGACTGATGCCCAACACGAGGCAAATATCTAGCACCCTCTGGCATTGGTCATTTGTGACGGAACACCCACTGCAGTAATGATATGACACCCAACCTCCTCAAAAGTGTTTATTCAATGCAATCACACGTGCACATGACGTGCTGTGTTTGTCATATACAGCACTCATTCAGGCATGAACTTCCCTTCCTGACAATCCTTCTGCAGTAAAAAACTGCTCCTTGCTGTTCCTCTCTCCCAGAATCCATAGTAAAGTCAAACACACATTCAATTCATTGGCCTCACGTCAACCATGTTTAACAGACAAATGGCACAGAGGTGAGCATCACCCTGTTCTTTCCTGACTGCCAATGGAGGGCACTTCAACGCACACAGCCACCTGCACTACCAACGTGCACACTATGCTCATTTTGATTTGACTTCCCCTTATATATGAAGCAATAATGAGTAATCAGCAATGTGAAACAGATGGATTGTCGGGTAGTCTTCAAGGGTATAATGTCTGTAGACTTAAAGGCAGGAAAGAATGGTTGATTACATTAGAAGTAATAGCCCCTTAAATTGTTACTAGCCATTATGAATGTGTTCAAGATTTTTGCAGGGATCTATGGTTAAGCAAAGGATCTTTGTACTTGTCAGCACCACCCACATTCCAATGCATAAGAGTGATTTCAGTAAAACCATACCATGATACTCAAAAAAATAAATAATTTTTGCCTACATGTCATGTTCTGCATGAATGCAGAAAAAATAATATGAACTGATGATTTATTTAACTAATATTTTATATTTACAAGGGTAAGACTGCTTTTATAACTATAATATGCACAGAAATGCATTATAAACAAATACAGAAGCAGGCCACATTTAAATATGAGTATTAGTCTTCAGAAAGATGACAATGTTTGCAGGCTGTTATTAATAAGCTAATTAATGACCCACTGAAGACTTGAAAAAAAAAACAACGTCAGAGATCAAACTAAATAGCAAACATAAAATAGTTAAAGCAATATTCAGTATCTTGCATTCTGCAGTATAAACTGCCCTCAAGTACTTATTTTATCTGTATTGCCACAAAACAATATTTTTCCTCATCTGTTATTGGAACAGACGCATACTCAAAACTAAAGGTATGAACATACCTTTTAAAAGGGCTAACAAACCAACATTTTTCAGTTAAGTTTACCAGAGCATGAGCAGAGTACGCTTTTGGCTGCTGTTAATCAGTGGTAACAGATTACACTGATATTTATTGAACCTGTGCCAGTTTCTAGAATAAACAACACAGTAAAGACAGCAACCAATCAGTAGATAATGATAATTTTACTTTGAAAAACCAGTTTCAAATGCTTCACTTATCTTCAGTAGCTTATACGGTTTATCTCACATTTGTAGCAACTTTGGAAAGCACTGAAATGGTCTGGGGAGACATGCTTCCAAGGCAAAGTACATAAAATTGAAGCACATGTTTAAGGCAAAATCTTGGCTCCACTAAATCTACATCTGTACTCTGCAAGCCACCATATGGTGCAGGGTGCATGGTGAAGCATACCTTGTATCACTGCTAGGCATTTCCCTTTCTGTTCCACTCACAACAGAGCAACAGAAAAACGGCTGTCTACATGCCCCCATATGAGCCCCTATGTGAAATGTATGCTGTCAGCAGTACACTCATTCTGCTGTCAGCCACAAATGCCAGTTACCTGAATTTTGTCAACAGTGTCTCACAAAAAGTGTGTTGTTCTCCCTCCAGTGATCACCATTTGAATTCACAGAGTATTTCTGTAACACTCAGATGCTGAGTGAACCAGCTGATAACACTATCTAGTAGCATGCCTCTAATAACTTTAATGTCTTTCTTTAATCCTACCTGGTAGCAGCTCCCAAACACCTGACTACTATTCCAGAAAGAACTGCATAAGTGTTCTGCATGCTCTCTCTTCCACAGATAAGCTACACTTTCCTAAATTCTCCAAATAAACTAAAGTCAGCCATTCACCTTCTCTACAACTGACCTTACATGATACATCCATTTCAAGCTGCTTTGCAACATTACATCTACATATTTAAACAACATGACTGTGTCAAGCAACACACCATTAATACTGTATTCTAACATTACAGGATATTTTTCTTACTCATCTGCACTCATTTACAGTCTTCCATGTGTCAAGCAAGCTACCATACATTACACTAAACAGAAATTCTGTCTCTCGCTACAGCCACTCAATAATGATCCTTTCCCATATGCTACAATGCCATTAGCAGTCACAGACTGTTGCTCACCCTATCAATTGTAGTGTGTGTGTGTGTGTGTGTGTGTGTGTGTGTGTGTGTGTGTGTGTGTGTGTGTCCGTGTCCTTGGAGATCTTGAGGGCGAAGGGTTGAGAGCATTCTCACTGTCCCTGGCAGCATGATGTCAAAATGAACATAAAAATGATGCTGAAACTGATATAAAATATGATGTTGAAACTGACATAAAATATGATGATGAAACTGCTGACACAAAAAGATTTCATGTCATCAACATCTTGTACCCCACAACTTATTCAATTCTAAAAGGAAGTATAACACACATCATCATTATGCACACCTTTGGACAGCGTATTATGGACAGATGAACAGTGAAGCACTGAGACATCTACTAGGCAGACCTCAAAAGCCAACTTTTCAAGAGACATAAATTTTATAAATATGTTGCAATAGTTCATGTACTGTAATGTGTTAATATTAACAGGGGAATGATAAGGACAAAAGTTCAAGACAGGCAGCAGTTTAAGCAAGCTACGAGGGTGGTTTGAAATGTTCTCGGAACAAAATAGAAAAAAAGTACTTTTATCACTGAAACTTTTTTTTATTTTTGAATGTAGTCTCCTTGTACATTAATGCACTTGGTCCAATGATGTTCCAGAGCCTTAATCCCATAACGAAAATTTGTTTCCTTCAGGCCTGCGAAATAGTTGTCAACTACGGCTATCAATTCTTCACTTGAAGTTAATCTTCATCTACCAAAAAAAAATTTCAGTTTTGGGAAGAGATGGAAGTCTGATGGAGTGATATCAGGTGAATAAGGTAGGTGTGGCAACAATTCATACCTTAGTTCGTGTAATTCTGCCATGGCGACAACACATGTACAGGCGCGCTTTGTCTTGATGGAAGATAACTCTCTTCCTTACTAAACCAGGTCTTTTTTTGCATATACTTTGTTGCAATTTGTGCAGTAGGTTAACATAATATTCTCCAGTAATTGTTTGCCCAGTAAGGAGATAATCTACAAACAGAATCCCCTTAGCATCCCAGGACACTGACACCATGTTCTTTCCTGCTGAAGGAATTGTCTTTGCTTTCTTTGGTAGCGGAGGAACGGCAGGTTTCCACTGCTTTGACTGTTGGTTTGTGTCTGGGGTATAGTAGTGCACCCAAGCTTCATCTGTGATCACAAACTGGCACAAAAATTTATGTTTGTTTATCCTAAAATGGGCCAAACATTGTTCCGATATGTCCATTCTCATGATTTTTTGATCCAGCGTCAAGAGTCATGGCACCAATCTTCCAGATAATTTTTTTTCATTTCTAATTCTTCAGTTAAAATGTGATATACCCCTTCAGATGACATCTGGAAAGCATGAACAATATCATGCACTTTCAATCGACAATCCTCCATGACCATTTTATGCACTTTTGCAATAACTTGTGGAGTAGTGACACATCTCGCTGACCACTGCACAGATCATCATCTAAGCTCTCCCGACCAAATTTAAATTCATTTGTTCACATGGTAACAGTTGAATATGAAGGAGCCGAGTCCCCCTGTGTATTCTGGAAATCAGCATGAATGTCCTTTGCTTTCATGCCTTTCTTTACGAAGTACTTAATCACTGCTCGAATCTCGATTTTTTCCATCTTCGCAAATCACTACGCGGGAACAACAACAGAGGCACGTCACCACCACAGCGCTCTTCCAAGAGCAGTGACGTGGCACATGTTTACAGGCAACAGACCAATGAATATCATGTGAACAACTCGTCGTGCTAACGCTGACCTCTCGTGGTGATTCTGAGAACTTTTCAAACCACCCTTGTGTATTATAGCAACAAGTGACAATATTATAGCAACAAGTGACAAGGGCACTTCACCAAGCAAAGATATACCTGATTGGGTTAAGCTTACAATATTAATGTGTGATGTCAGTATAAAGCTAGTATCTTAGTGACTGCTGGGTAAGAAGAATTTTTTTTTTTTTTATGTATAGCTGCATGCAGTTAAAAATAGTAAGAACTGTGGCTGTTGCACATGGAAGCTGATGGAACTGGCCAGCACCTGGAAATGGTTGGAAACTACATTGGTCACAGTCTAAAGACTTTTGGCTGCTGCCCTGAACTGCAGTAGCATTGAAGCATCAGCAGAGAAAGATGTGTTGCCTTTGGCGTCTCTAGCAACACCTGGGATCTTTGATGTTGTAATGCCTTCCAATACACCTGACCTGATTGGTTCACACTCACCTAAGTGTGAATGGCAAATAGTGGCAAGGCTGCGTATTCCTGGACAGAGGGCAAAAGTGGGTAGTAACAATACGGTTGTCTCCTTATGCCTTTAAAAACAGATGTGAAGCCTCGCTCACTAGTGAGAGAACACTTGGGACTGGGTCTGCTCTCTCTGAAGATTCTAGACAGGTACAGAGGATGAATTTGCCAGGTATTGGGGACTCAAACATTAAGCATTACCCTAAGGATACAGTTATAGGAGTTTGAACCCACTAATGTCATTAAATGGGCAGACACAAGCACTTCAATTGAATTTCACATATTGTAAAACCAAGCAAAAAAATAAAATGCGAAAATACTCACCACCCTTGCATAATGAAATTGCACAGAAACTGTAATAATTTAAATCCATAGTTTACATTCTTTCATGCAGTCTGAATTTCATAAACTTAATGAGAATTAATATAATTACATAATACTGTACTGCGTTATGCAGCTGTAAGCAGCTTAAATTCCTGACCTGCCAGGAAAACCTACAATAAGTTCTTCCTGGAGCAGTCAACACACGTCAAAACATGCAACATAACATTCTTATTGTTTAAGTATCAAATTTATGCTGCATAATTTTTAAGCTACTTTTTTTTTAAAGCCAAACTCATGTATTTCTTTTTTATCCAATAACTTGTCCCACTTCTGTAGCATTAATTTATTTTGACTGCTGTTTTCTGTGATACTCATGCAGCAAACATTTTCCCTTCCCTCACTAACCTGGCTTGTGTATTTGTTGCAGTATAAAGTCTTAAGTCATAAACCTAACATCAGTATGAGCCATGTAACAACTACTTGGCGGACAATGATGTCTACTGGACTTTTGCATACACTACGGTCTTACGTAATAATCATGCTCATGCATGTTTTCTAACGATATTCGCACACCTTCCATTTGGTCATTGCCTCAGTCATTTTCTTACTACTTGTAAATCTTCAAATAGTTTTCTCGCTAAATATGTTTGCCTGGATACATGTCCCATCCAATCCCATTTCAATTTCATTACTGTCATTATCACATCTTTCACTTCCCTCTGGCCTCTGATAAATTTTGTTTCTCTCTCTCTTCCAGTAGTCCCCGAAAAGCATATCTCCATTATTTGTCAAGCAACCCTCAATTTTTGAATTTTTTTCATTTAAAGTGCTTTTCTCTCTACTGAAGTCGCAACTGGTAATATTATATTATGAACTTTCAATATTGAATAAACCAGAAACTTTATTTTGAAAACTGTTTATTTACCAAAAGCACTCACGGCCAGTTCTACTCTTCTGCTTTATTTCTACTGCTGTCCGTTCAGTCACCATCTTTAAGTGCTCTAATTACAACTATTCATCAACTGGTTCTGTGACTCCACTGTTTGTGTGCACATTTTTCTTCTTGATTTGATGACTATTCTTCATTGTAGTCTTATAAAAACAGACCAATTAGACTGACTTTCGGCCTTGTTCTATTCACTGATGAATCTTATATGCATTAGAGGCAAACAGCATAAAGTCATCAGTGGAAAAAAAATGAGGAGGAGGAGGAGGAAGAGGAGGAGGTGGTGGTGGTGGTGGTGGTGGTGGTGGTGGTGGTGGTGGTGGTTCATGGACCTTCCATTCACATGCAGTCCTTAACCTCAACTATATATATAACTAAAATAGTTAATATAGATAGTAGTTATTATCATAGAGGAAGGTGGAAGCAACTGCTGACAAATGAAAGTTGAGACAACAATGTGTAAATTACAGGATAAGGGACATGATGCTGAATCTGGCAGGATTTAAGTATCTACCGCAACGCAGAACAAATTAAATGCACCCAACAAATATTTAACTGGTGATACAGACCAGCACCACCAAGAGTTAGGCCTTTTACCCTATTTTGTCTCAGAATTGTTCATGCCACCATCTTTGGGGACATTTAACGTTCCTCTTGCCAGTTGGGTTATACTGCATTGCAGCTTCAGTTAGCCTATCATTAAACATATGTTGGACATGGTCATTCCGTCTTCTTTCTTTCTTTTTTTCCCATGTGTTCAATATTTAGTTCTTGTCTAATATCGGTATTTATTTTATGGTCCAACAATGAATATACCACTACAAAGTGAAGGACCTTCCTGTCTGATGATTCGTTTCAATGTAATTGATCATATGTTAGGATCCAACATTCACTACCATACAGCAGCAAAGGCAACACTATTACTTTGTATGGTTTAATTAGTGTTTCTTTCCGTATGTTATGTTGTAATGTAGATTGTATAGTTCCAAAGAATTGTCTGAATCTGGCCAATTTTAGCTCTGCATCATCTGGATACAACAACATGGTACAGATAAACATAAAGTGGTAATAAGTACAGCAATCAGTCGCAAATAATGTTTATTGCAAATCCAGATTTTGATCACTGTGTGGCCATCTTCCGTGTTTAAACACATACAAAAAAACCATTACAATAAGGTGACAAGCATCCTTTAGTATATGTTCAGTTGTATAAGTTTTACTTGTGAGTTAATAATAAAATACATAACAGCAGATACCACTTAAAACATTACAACCATTTATACATAAACACAGTCCCAACTGGACTATCAATGTCAGAGACTGAGTTCACACTGAGGCTGCTGGCTTCCATGTATGTCATATCAGTTTACAGTGTCCTCTACATACATGATGGATTGCCAAAATATATTAACTAAAAAAAGTCTCTAATGTTTTAAAGTTACACATACATGATAGTGACTGTGTGAGGTGACAAGTGGCATCAGTTACTGCTGTATATTTTTAGTTACATACAGTTTAAAAATACAGTAAGTCCTATCCAAAAGATCTATATTAATAAATTTATTTAAACAGTGTTAAATCCAAAGTGTTAATAACTTACCCATATAATTACATTAACAACATAGTGAACAAATGGCAAAAAGAAAATAGTTTCAATGTAGTGGACAACAGTAATAATAAGTGTATTTGTTTACCATACTAAGATAAAATTAGCGACAGGATAATCGCGTTTTTAGAAAAAGAAAAGTAAATGTGGAATTTTGTACCACAAGTAAACTGGGTAGTATTTTAAAAACAGTATGGAAAAAAGAACTGTTTTCCATAGATCAGACACCTACAGAAGTGGATGTCCCAACTGCGATGTTTGCTATGTGGGACAAAATGATAAGCAGCTTGAAGCCAGCTTTGGCAAACATGTCACATTTTTTTCAAAAGAGGTGGCAGAAAAATCTAATCTCTCCACAAGTTTGAAATTTTTAATATCAGGCACTATCTTGTGGGACACTGCTTAACCCTTTAACTGCTCTAGATGTGTTAACGCGCACACCTTTGTACCTGTCCCTGTGTGCTCTGAACGTGTTTACATGCGCCACCAGTCCTTCTACCTGGCACATGTCCAGAGCACACAGGGACAGGTACAAAGGCGTGCACGTTAAAAGGACCAGTGCTGTTAAATGGTTAATTAGCAGGGGGCCACAAAACGTTTCCATTTTTGGAAATTATTTAAAAATCGTGGGATTCAGATACTATGAGAGACTTCCAATAGACACATTGATCTGGCAGTAACAAACTATTTATGATTAAACTAATCCTAGATTGCACATGAGTACATAGTTTTGGTGGCAAATATATTACCCACAATTATACATGGTGTATCTGGAAGTTTATTAGTTTTAACACCAAACTGCATAAATTATAATGTATTTTTATGTGAAAACTGTGTGAAAGGACATTATAAAACAGAAAAATGTTGGGTCCGTTTGAAATAAAGCTGCTAGTCCAATAGCTTATAACACCATTTTTGTCTAATCTAATTCCTGTAGCTGCACTTAAAATCTGACAAATAAATTTATTAGTGTGTGTCTTCTGGATAAGATTTGCTGTAATTTTAAACTATAAGTAATTGTAAAAATGTACAATGATAACTGATGCCACTGGTTAGTACACACTGTCACCACCATATATGTATAACTGCAAAACATTACACACTGTCAGTACACACACAAAAAAAAAAAAAAAAAACACCCAAAGTTGCAAATTTCACATTTTTTATTCACTCAATGACTAGTTTAAGGCCGGGATCCATTTTCGAATCATCATAACATAGTCAAAAATGGTGTTTCCATAAATGCAAAAACTATGTAAAAAATGTGCAAACACACTGCTCATTTGCATATTTTTGACATAGTTTTTGCATTTTCGGAAGTACCATTTTTGACTATGTTATGATGATTTGAAAGAGAGTTCTGGCCAGAAACTAGTTATCGAGTTATTAAAAAAATTGAGATTTGCACCTTTGGCTGGTTTTTTGTTGCACCAATTAACAGAAGTTGCTGCCCTACAATTATTACAGCATGCTGAAAGTTGGTAAATTGGACACTATTGTTAGTTACAACTGCCAGTTTGTTTTATGTATGTGCATGAGTTTTAAAAAAAAAAAACAAGAAATAAAATAACAAAACATGTGATTGGAAATAAAGTACATATAGTTTAGCAATGCCATGTAGTGGGCGCTGTAAACTGGTACGAAATAAGAAGCAGCCAATGGCCTCAGTGTGAATTCAACCTTTGACATGGATGGACCAGTTGGGACTAACGTAATATTTTAACTTACATCTGCTAATACAAACTTTATTACTGACTCACTTATATAACTGTACACATAATAAGGTATACACATTACCTTATTTTAACTTGTTCCTTATATGTTCTTTAGCATTGAAGATGGCCACACACTGACTAAAATCTGAATTTGCAACAAACATTATTTGCAACTGATTGCTGTACTTTTTACCAGCACTGCAGTCAGCAATCCATAAAACAGCACTAAGTACCCGTGTCCTCTGGCTACCCACAACAGCATAATGGAAACATAGATCATGCATGTATTTGTTTGTACTTATTTAAAATGGTTCAGTTAGCTGAAAAACCTGTCAGGTGGGAAATATATGCCATGATTCCTTTCCTGCCTTTGAAAGACAGGTAAGTTGTCAAAATGAATTAGTTTATTAATAATGTTTATGGAGGAAACTTACAGAGTGATTGGCTTGTAAGAAAAGAGGATAAATCATTCAAAGATGGCCATACTAATGGTCGGTCATGTTGAGGTGAAAAGTGGGTAACTATCTGTTGCTGCTGAAGACTTGGTACAGAATGTTGACGCATAAGTTCTAGAAAACAGAAAATTAATATTTTCATCCTTTTCTAATGAGCTTCCTCAAGTTTCAAAAAGAGATATTTACGAAATTCTTACAAAACACTTAAACTACTAGTTGTGTTCCTGCATAGATCCCGAAAATGCTGAGTGAGGTGTATAAATCCATTTGAGCAGCCTGTGCTTTAAATTTCCCTGTGCAAACTGTAACAATGATGGTGAATGTTTAGGATGAGTTGTCACTGAAGCGTTTGTGTGGTCTGCGGTTCTCACCCCTATTTCATAATAGGAGTAATCTGCTTCTATCAACAGCAGAATTCAAAAACATCAAATAATGTTAAGAGTGTCTTTGAGTGTGTTTTTCTCACTCAGTAACAACCAGAAATACTTACAGCGACAATAATATTTCAACATGCACTTAATTTTAATTGACTGGTGAGTTTGGCCATGAGCTAAAGATGTCTGCCACTTACACCAAGAGCAGAATGGTATGTTGCGTGGCCACTGCAGGATTAGTAGAAGGGAGGGGGGAATATTTCATTGTTTGGCTCCAAGTGCTGACAACTCACAAGTGTGCACAACTAGCACTGATCAGCAGCTATCGTATAAATTCCAAACTGAAGGAACACAGATTCATGAACATGGATTATATACACAGTCATCTTCAAATGTAATACATGATTGTAGCAAGTAATATGAAATCAAATTAAGGATGATGCAATACAATGTAATGGGTAAAAGAAACATGACATTCCAAACGTTCAGTAAACATTTGCGATCGTGTCTCATATTGCAATTACTGTTATTAATTAAGGTAACATACTAATTTATGTAGGTTAGCAACTAACAGTAAGATTGGTAGGGGAAAGTTTGGTAAAGTGGCCAGAACAGGAAAAGTGGCCATTGGATATTTACGCTCTGAACAGCACTGCTGCCTGACGAGAACTGGTCACATTAGTTCAAAAATACACTGCCATTGTTGTCAGTGAGATTGGCAGAGGAAGTGTGATCCATTATTTCTCAGTAATTCATTTTATCATTCTTACTAATAATAATTTTTAACACTATCAATGTTTAAACAACACCTTTTTGCCTGCAAACATAGTTCCTTGTTATTTATTTCAGTTTGATAAGTTTTCTACCCCAATAGGAGTTGGTTACTCCCAACAAAACACACATAATACAAACGATAAAACCTGAATCCTTTTATATACGAAGCTCTCAGCCAACATGTCTGTTCTGTTGTATTTGGCCTAACACAAAGTGCGACTGAAGACAGTCTGCTGCACCCAACTGGTTTTCTTTTGTACACTAGGGCATGAAGATGCCTACAATATGCACCAAAAAATCAGAAAAACACCTCGGACTCTGTTGCAATGGCACTGTCCACGATACCCATTTAGGTATGGAAAACTGGCCACGTGTAATACATGTCGTTCCAACATATTATTTTCTTTTTCACTTGAAAATATTTGGTGCGATACCTTATAATACATAGAGTCAAAATGGGTAGATGGTTAGCTATTAATAACTATGGTTTGGTGAAAATTGAAATTGTCTTTACGTGGCCATTTTACCCCCCTCCCCCATGCAGCCCAAGGTGTAGTCCTACGATGTCAATAATGGCTCTTAAGCAAAGCCATTTGACGCCTACTGATAGAGAGGATCTGATACTTTACCTGATAAGACATTTACAGGATAGGCAATTCTGCAAAAATACATCAACCAATGTTTCACATGTAGTGTTACTTCTGACAATATAAATGCTGAGTAACATCAAGACAAATGGCAACTACGGGAGCACTGTAGACTAAATCCACTCCACAGCTGGTTTGGCCAATGAGTGTGAGGGTACAATGTCAGTACTTGAGTCAAATGTATATTGTAATGCGAGGCCAAGAAACACACTCTAAAACAAAAACTACGCAGCATGAAGCAATTATCCAAATGGGACAGAAATCGTTAGGTGTGATGCACATGTACAGACACAAACAATTACAATTTCAGAAAAATTGGGAGAGTTAATCAAGATAAAGAGCTACACAAACTGAGCAAGTTGATAGCTTGTTGGTCCACTTCTGGCCCTTATGCAAGCTGTTATTCAGCTTGGCACTGATTGATAGAGTTGTTGGATGTCGTTCTGAGGAATATTGTGCCTAATTCTCTCCAATTGGCACATTAGATTGTCAAAACTACAAGATGGTTGAAGAGCCCTGTCCATAATGCTCCCAATGTTCTGAACTGAGAAGAGATCCAGTGACCTTGCTAGCCAAGGTAGGGTTAGGTAAGCATGAAGACAAGCAGTATAGAAACTCTCTTCAAGTGTGAGTGGGCATTATCTTGCTAAAATGTAAACCTGTCTTACCATGAAAGGCAAATAAACAGGGCATAGAATATAGTCAACGTACCACTGTGCTGTATGGGTGCCATGGATGACAACCGAAGGGGACCTGCTATGAAGAGAAATTGTACTCCAGGCCATCACTCCTGGTTGTCAGATTGCATAGTGGGTGACAGGTTAGTTTCCTACCACTTTCAGGGGTGTCTCCAAGACATGTCTTTGATGATCATTGGGGCTAATTCGAGGTAAGACTCATCACTGAAGACAATTCTACTACAGTCACTGAAATTCCAGGTTGAAGATGTGTCTGGAGATGTCCCAGACAGCAGTGGGATACCTATCCGACTGCACATGGCCTGTCAACCACATTTTGTTGTCCTTCATACAAGCCATTCTGGGGTTACATTTCGGGGAGATAATGCCTGCCTGCAAACAGTGAGAGTTTCTATGGCTCATCTTCATGTTTAACACACCCTTCCTTGGTCAGCAAGCCCGCCGGATCTCTCCCAACTGAGAATCCTTGGAGCATTGTAGGCAGGAACCTCCAACCAGCTCAAGACTTTAGCAATCTAACGTGTCAATTGCAATGTATACGGTCCAGTCACATTAATGTGAGCACCGACTGAGTTCTACATCACAATGCCATAAACACTAACACACAACTGGTGACAGCACTGGAAGTGGACGGTACATAAAGTGTGTCTGGGGATGCAAAAAACAGCGCACTTTTTCTTGTAATGTGAAAACTGAGTGCTTTATTTGATGTGCAAAAGGGCATGATCATTGGCTTTCATGCTAGGGATGGAAGCATTTCCAAAATGGCACTGGATGAACCAAAGGAGTCATTATTGGTTATAAGGGTACATGCTTACTGTGGGTCATTTGCTTGCGATCCGTGATGGAACTAGAAATTCTGTATTATACTTTTGCTGGCCTAGTATATCTCAATAAAACTCAATAGTAAGTACACAAAATCCTTCCCCCTTAAACTGGTGCACAGTGGCAGAACTGGTACAAGTAGCAAAGGATTATGAGTACCCTTAATATTGCCTCAAGGTGACAGCAGGGGAAGTCCGGTACTCAGGAACAATGGATATTGGGGCCAAACGTTTGGTGGCAATGGGTGGCAAGAGCTGATGCAACAACTGTTGGGGGAAATGATTGACCTCCACTGGTTCATCACTTATCACTGCTGGTTGTGACCTCAACTAGGTGGATCTACAGCACAGGCACTGAGATAGTACATATGACAAGCTAATGGATTAGTTGAGATACCTTGGCCAGGTTGGTATTGCATGTAACTAGAATGTGGTAGTATAGACTTACGCCAGCTGTAGTGCTGGTCTACTGTAGCTACTTGTTTGGGCCTGACATGGTCGTATCAGGGGTATGTAATCCCTTACTTGTCATAGCTCCAACTGATTTTAGTGTCGCACAAGTCGCTCCTGTCAGGCCACCACCTTGAACATAGGAAACCCTTATAGCCAATAATGACTCCTTTGGTCCATCCAGTGTATAGCCAAATGTGCAAACCAAGTGCAGTGAGGTAGTACAGTCATATAAGTATGGATATTAGCTCTATGTTTGCTGACTAAGGTGTCTGACAGCTGTGCCAGGGTAAAATCGCAGCTGTGCGGTGAGGTGTAATGATGAGAAGCAGGTATGCGTGTCATAGCTTCCTTGGAGGCTACTGTCATTGTCATCAATTTATTAGTGTGGGCTGTAAATATTCAGACCAGTCACTCCACCCTAGAGATAGACACTGATTGAAAAGTGATGATCTGAGGTGTATTGCTGTTACTTTAACAAAAGGGCATAATTTACCAGATGAACTGCAGGTCATTATCTGATACTACGCTGTGCGTCATCCTCTCAACAGTGAACACGGTTGGCAATGCCCCAATTGTAACTACGGCTTCCTTTGATTACATTCCAGGCAATATATGGAAAATTAAAGAGCAAGTCCCCAACAAATAATCACAAAACCAATTTGTACCTGCTCTCATGAATGATTTGGAGTAGAACTGGTGGGAGGAAATTGCCTTGCTGGTGCTGACCAGTTTTTTGTGCATAGTTTGCAGGGCCAGACTGCATGTTCAATATCAACATCAATGTCTGGTCAACATCAATCATGCTTTTCCAATGACTTCATTCTATATATCCCATGGTGCACCTCATCTAGTATTAGGAGTTTGGTTTGAACCACAACCCAGAATTAGGGTTGTTTGTAATCCAGTGAGGGAAACAAAGTAGTCTGTTGTACAAGATTCATAACTTTACAAAGGTGCTTCACCCAACTACGGTACACATCATTAGCTACTTTTCTTAGAAGTAGGTCCTGATCTGTCAAATTTGGCACTTGCTGGGCTATTGCCAGAAATTTTTCTAGTGGGTCTCAGATGTTTTCGTTAAACTGAAAACAAAGTCATAATCAGGACTAGTGGAAAATGTGATAAGTTGTCAGTATTGGCATATAGAAAAGTACGCCTGTAGTGGGCCTCACAGTAGTGACTGCTTAAACCAAGGCCATCAATTAAGTTATTGTGCTGGTATGTCTGCATCTGGGCCTTACAGCAAAATTAATGTAATAAGGAGTAATTTGGTCCAGTAAAAAAAAAGCATTAAGTTTTTTTTGCAGGAGAGCAGTCTTCAAACACTTCTGTAATTTTGAAAAAGCTGCCAGGCGATTAGTATACTACATAAATTGAAGCCAATAGGAAGAGTACAAAATGTGTGTGGCCCATGGAATGAATTTGCCGTAGTTGTTTATTTTAGCCAATACCAACTGGAGTTCTTCAAAATTTGAAGGAGTAGAGAGATCATTTACTTAATCAACAAGGGCTGATATAGGTCAGAGACCGTCTCTGCTTAGTATGTAGCCATAATGGACACGTTAGAAAAAAGTTACACTCTCTCTTTTTGCATCTGAATTTAATCTCTGTAAGTTCACAAAATAGTTGTAAATTTTTGAGATGTTGCTTGCAAATAGCCCCTGTGTGGATGATGTAGTCAACATAATTCGCGGCTTGTGGCACCAACATATCATATCATAGCTGCTGCAAGTATCTCCGGAATATCACGATAGCATTTGCAGACGCAAATGGAAACCTATTTAAGTGTATATTCAACATGGTCAAATCAATCCGAACACTTAATGATTCCACATAACTGTTTTTAGTAGATGTTTTGCTGGAAAAAGGTTACTTAGAGAGCTCAAACCAAGAACTGCTGATAAATCAACAAATGAAACAGCTTGTTCCTTCATGGAAATTCCAAATTCAATTGTACAGTTAGGTACAAACTGTGACTTGGTCAACTTTGAATTTCGTCTAGCTGTAGAGAAAATATTAAATGAAGTGCCTTGTGAACATTAAAATATCACATATCAACATGTGAGATTTAACGTGACAGAATGAAAAGTTCCTAGGAGAGGATTTTGTGATGTCATTTTGGCCTGTACAGGAAAATGTGTGCTACGGCACTGGTAGGTGTGTGGAATCAGTGCATATAAGAAGGTGATCCTTTGTGTACTTGCATACAAATTGCATAGAAGAAGATTCCAGCAGGAACACATTCAGACACTTCTTCATTCCATGCCACAACATGCAGTGCATGCAGTTTCTGCAGCAAACTAGAATCTAAAACTCGAGAGATCATGAATAGTTACTTAATCCCAATCATTTTTCTATTTTCATAGCCATAATTTTTGGTAAACTAATTCCAGTATAATCATCCTTCACAGTGTTGGAATTTTCAGAAACATTATTATATATGTTAATTACACTAAGTTTGATTTGTCTTTGAAGGTGGTTCAGTACTGTTCTGTCTAAAATTCATTTGTACTCTACAATGTTTGCAACATTTCACTAAAATGAAGACTGACACAACATTCCAATGCTGAAATGGTTCACAGCTACAAAAAATGGCTGGGCCCATTCCTTTCCAGCTCAATCAAAATACATAATTCAGAAAACATCAATTAGTAATAGTAAATAAGTATATATACTTTCTCTGATAAAGTTGTCAACAGATGTAATAAGCCACAAAGTTTTAAGTCCACAACACTAAAAGTTCTAATTCAGCTATAAGAATGTTTTTCATAGATATTTCAGACCATAATTTAAAGTATGCCTATTCGTTGACTACAAATACAGATAACTCTGACCATTGACTTTTTAAATATTTATTTATTTCCTCAAACTACTTTTTGAGACTAATGAGGAATGCACAAGTTGTGTATCTATTTTCGTATCATGATGCTGGATACTGGCTTGCGGCAGTATGGGCAGTGATGTACTTAATATCGACCTGGAAGTTTCCATTTTAATTACATACTGACCACTCAATTAACTTTATACTGCAAACAGCAGCTGTCATATAAATCTACCAGTATCGGTTGTACAACTACTATACGGAAATGAACATATATATTAAAAGACACTGGTCACAGTTACCTGTATTTATTTTAAAATAACACAGTCACTTTTTCTAAAATGTCCATAAATGACAAATGTAATCTTAATAGGCCTCATAAATGTTTCTACACTTGCAATTGGGTAAAATCACTGTCGTTTTAATATGAAATAACTTGTATGATTTCAAAATAATGGAAATGATGCACACTACTTTACATTTAATATCTTGTACAGTTATTCACATTTGTTACACCTTGCATACATCCACAGACAGTAAACAGTACACAGTACACAACAGTGATGAGAAATTTGAATAACATTAATTCTACACTAATCAAGCCTACTCACTTGAGACTACATGAACTACATACATTGTGGCAAAGGTGTTCACAATGGGAGGGGGGGGGGGGGGGGGGAAATCGTACCTGGTGCAGATGACGCAGTAACCAATTGACGTTTAAAGGAGGCCGAACGCCTGGTTTTAGATCCCGGCCCTTTCGTTAACATGCAAAGCAGAACAGACACCATATTAAGGAAGTGAGTATGGGTCACATCAACAATTGCAAGACAATAATTCAGAAGATGATGCATTATACAGCTCAAAAAGGAAAGTTTATTCAGAATTGTGATTAGCCTACATACGAAGATAAGTAAAGCTAATGATGATGGTTAAGCAAGCAAACATGCAGACAGATATACAAGCAAGCAGCAATGTCACTGGATGATAGAGTGTAAAATATCCACATCAAACCACACACAGCAGAATTTGAAATATCTGTGAGTTTCACATAAAAATATGTTAGAAAGCATTTAGGATACAGAATCCATTTTGTAAATTATTGTGATACACCAGTAACAATACATTACCTGGAAACTTCACCACCATCCAATCTTAAACCAGTTTAATGTTCTTTTTAATATTTAAATTGTATTAATGTGAACACATTAAGCTAGACTGTGTTACAAGGATAATCTCCCCCCCCCTCTCCACCCCCCCCCCCCCCTCCCACACACACACACACACACACTTCACCTTTTAGACACATGTATATTCAGTGAGCAGTACATACAGTGCACTCACATAAATACGTTTAAATTATGAGGACAACAGTACATTAGTTTTTACACGTGGTAACAGAAAATATCTGCAATGACAACGGCATTTAATCATCAATGTCAGCTTTTTATAAAAAGTTCAAGTTATTTCATCAATTTCACTAGCATGAAAACTGTCTCTGAAGAAAGTATTCCGTACGGATCCTAAAAGCTCAGTGACATTAGTGTTGGAAAATAGTAGACACACCAAACCAAAATGTAATGTCATATCTGCAACAGAATAAAGAACTCAACTCCATTAAATGACGTCCATTTCTTCTCAATATTATCAATCCTGCAAATCTAAGGCAAAGCATTCATTCCATTCCCTCAAAGTATTTTCTTTTATATATATTATTTAAATGCAAGGACTGATTTCTTTCATTACTGTGAGCTTCACACTGTAAAGGAGAAATAGCATGCTGTCCTTGTAATCAACAAATTTAAAAAAATGCCCAAACTGAAAATTATGAGTGAGCCAAAATCTCAGCATCTAACTAATATAGAACCAGAAAAATCCAGTAAACATTAAATATAAATTACTCATGAAATAACATGCACCTGTTTGCTCATTCACAATACCTATTCAAGTAACGTGTCATCCAGGTACAGCCTCGCAAAAGATGAGTAATATAGGAACATAAATTAATTATTGATGACAGAAAAGGTAGTTGAGGCAAGATCCATTTCCTGCAGTGTAGTCTTTTTGTCTACAGACAAAACATATCGGTGCTCATATTACAGATCATCATAAAAAATGTAGTAGATAAAATATTTTTTCCCACACGAAGGAAATGAACATGCCAGCAATGAATTAGTAACAAATTTGTTTCTTACCTGGTGAAGTTGCTTTGCCTACTCCAGAGTTCTTCCTCGAAAAACTTGCAGATCGTTGTCTTCCAGATTTCGGCTGAAAATCACACACATTACCAATGAAATGATTGCATTCATCTAAAACACGTATTATATAACAGTAACATCAATTTTCATTCATGTGTCAGATGAAATGTTCAAAATAACACCATTAACTGGAGGTCCAGAAATACAGTTCAAAAGTAGAGATAAAAATTGCTCAGCAATTTAAAACTGTTCTTCTCTTACTATCAGCAAAATGCTCATGAAATTTGTAAATTTTTCCCACAGTCAACAGCACTTGTGTGTTCCACGGGTTGCTTCCAAAAGTTGTGGATTCTACTGATGACAATGACAATTAATAACACTACATAAGTATAACAGAGAAAAAATAGTCACCCTCAAGTGATATTACACTTATACCGTGTAATGTGATGTCTAAACTCACAATGGTCTCAATTCAGCAATGAAGAAAGTCCACAGTTTCTTCAGGAATGTCATAACCAGCTGAAGCCACTCAATGATTAGATTCTGTAGAGAAACCAAATTCAGGAGATATTGATAGCTATGTCTGACATGATGTTCCAGATGGTTCCAGCATTTCATGGGTCAGCTGAGGTGCAAGAGGGTGCCTGAGTGAGCAATACAAATTTGTGGGCTCTGGTCACCGTATGAGTAACACCAAAACATCACTGAACCATTTTCAGCCTGAACTACAGCCTCAGCACACTGCGAGTTAAACATACCAATGGGCCATTCGTGTTCCCAATGTCCTGAATGATCCGAAGAGAGAAAAATCATGTCTCGTCAGACCACAGTACGTGCCTCAGCCAGATACTATGCAGTTTCTGTGTTGTTTGGCCATCTGAAGAAGTGATGTTTCATGAGCTACTGTGAGCAATGGCCTTTTGTGAGATGTCTGATACCCAAGTGCCCACTGCATTTTATTCCTCTCCCAATGTTTGCTAGGAAATGGCTGACATTGACCTACACTTAGTGACAGTAACAATACCAGGTGTTAAAAATCAATAAAAACAGTCTCGATCACATTTTCGGATTTTTTATTTGTTGGAAAGTGGTTTCGACTTTTTCCTCACACCATCTTCATGCTTACACCTCCTTTATGGCTGCTGGTGGCAGCGGTCACTGCAGTGACAACAATACTTCTACGGATCTTGCTCTGTCTGCTGCCACCAGCAGCCATAATGGCGGTGGAAGCCAGAAGATGGTCCAAGGAAAGGGCCAAAACAGGTTGGCAACAAATAAAAAATAAGAAAATGTGATCGAGACTGTTTTTATCGATTTTTAACATTTCATACTGATCACTGTGCTCCAGTCAAGAACCATTTCTACAATTGTAAATGCCAGATGTGTATGAAACAGATTATTGTTGACAATGCATGACACTCATCTTCAGTCCTGTCCATTATGTCAGTGGTGGATGGTTACGCAACTGCCTGGCACCATTTCTACAACATTTACAGCACTCCAAAGAGCTCTAACATGTCATTTTAAGAGGGTGATTAACATTTAGTGAGTTTATTAACAATATTATTATTATTATTTTAATAACATGTTTTGGGTTATTACATGAGTTAAAAATCCATTTTTCTACACATTATTTCTGGACAAGTCTTTATCTTCAAGTGTTACAAATCAGTGCTTTTGTGTGTGCTCACTGTTGTTTGTTGTGGTCTTCAGTCCTGAGACTGGTTTGATGCAGCTCTCCATGCTACTCTATCCTGTGCAAGCTTTTTCATCTCCCAGTACCTACTGCAACCTACATCCTTCTGAATCTGCTTAGTGTATTCATCTCTTGGTCACCCTCTATGATTTTTACCCTCCACGCTGCCCTCCAATACTAAATTGGTGATCCCTTGATGCCTCAGAACATGTCCTACCAACCGATCCCTTCTTCTGGTCAAGTTGTGGTGTGCTCACTATTTGATCTTATAGACTGAGTTTTTGATAGTGACCGCCCCCCCACCCCCACACTTATAGCAGAATTTGACTCCTCAATGCCTGTCTACACTCTTTTACACCATTTTTTTATCATATTACCTCCCACTACTGCATGAAATGTATATGTCCTACATGTCCTCTGGCTCTGATGAATGAGTGCTAAACCCCAAGCCTTGCTTGCACTGAAATCCCATTTGTGTTTTTCTATGTCCTTGTATCAGCAGACTCCTTACTTCCACTGTCCTGTAAACTTCAAGCTTGCTTCACGATGTTTGTCCTGCCCTATTTTGTTTCTTTATGATACACTAGCAGCATTTAGTGACACCTTCATTACTTCCCAGTTTCAGTCAAGTATGTCAATGATTTTCTTGTAAACCACCTTAACTCTTTTGATTGTTTCAGATACGGCATCCCACATCAGTGTGGAATGATGCATACACCCAGTTTTCAGAGGCCTCAATTATATTTAACATTACTAAGCAGTCATTTTATGGTCATTGGTTGGGACTGAATACAATACATGCAGTGTTTCCAGAGAAGACAACAGAACATTTTTTTTTTTTTTTTTTTTTTTGGGACAACATCAAGTGGATAAGAGATTCATTCTTTTTCATCATATTTCTCAGTATTTTTTCATAGGTTCAGTTCATTTTGGCTGCAACATTCACTTGATTTGTTGATCTAAATAACCATTACATTAGAAAATTACTTGAAAGTATTGTAGTGTTTCGACAAGGCTCTTTTCAGAATTAATTTTCACTCTGCAGTAGTGTGTATGCTGATTTGAAACTTCCTCACTGTGCCTGACTGGAACTTGAAACTGGGACCTTCGCCTTTCACAGGCAACTGCTCTACCAGTTGAGCACAACTCACAACCTGCCCTCACACCCTTACTTCTGCCAGTAGCTTATCACCTACCCTCAAAACTTCACTTAAGACTCTCCATGTATAACTGTAAGCAAGTACCCTGGATGAGAGTGCACAGCAGGTCATTTCTTTGTGACGGGTCATTACAGTTCAAATTGTGGAGTAGGGGTTGGAGAGTGTGGATTTTCTATACACATTGCTAAATCTACCCTTTACACCCCTTATCTGTTATGCATTCAAGGAAGTCGGCTCTTTAAGTACTCATATTCTGAACCATGTTATAGAAATTATACTCTCTACGATCCTGTAATATTATTTTAAATATTTCGCAGTCTCCTAACATCAGATGGTTTGTACTACCGTACACTTCTGGTAATTAGCTATGTTTACTATGTTCCTAAAGATCTCAGAAAAACTGTCATATCTGCTTGTCAAAACTGCATGATAAGACAATGCATAACAATTCTGTGATCATCATTTGGTCTAGTAAAGTTGTTGTTCAATGGTTGTGTTATTTATGAAGAATTATTGAGACATTCGGAGATTTTTCAATGACTTTTCTCCTCATTAAAATCCGTTCTACTTTGGAAAAAGTTTCCTTCTAACTTATTACATTTTATCCAACACCATACTATCTTATCATAGTGCTCAAAAATTTTAAATAATTCAGGCATTCATCTTGTGGAAGAGTATCATTTTCTGCACCACATGGGGTATACTTTGCTCAATCTCTTAGAAAATTTATCTAATAAAGAACTGTAATATGGGCCTGTAATCAATTTTTCCCCTTTCCAAAAATAGTTCAAATGGGTCTGAGCACTATGGGACTCAACATCTGAGGTCATCAGTCCCCTAGAACTTAGAACTACTTAAACCTAACTAACCTGACATCACACACATCCATTCCCAAGGCAGGATTCAAACCTGCGACCGTAGCAGTCACGCGGTTCCGGACTGAAGTGCCTAGAACCGCACGGCCACCGCGGCCGGCTTCCCCTTTCCAGAGAGCTGATAAATATGCTATGCAACTCTCAAAAAGGCATCATCATTACTTTTCACATCATACAACAGAACTACCAACAGTAAGTGGGAATTCACTACAGGAACTCTACTGCAATAACTGTTACTAGCACTCAAATTACAATTAAATTCCCTACATATCATAAACCAAAATGAAGGCTGAAGCTGTTCTCTATTTGACAGTTAGTTTCCTCATCACAGTGTTTAATTATGAATAGTCCTATTGGAGTTGGTTGCCTTCTTCCAACCAGTGAAGTGACTTATCCAACTAGTTATAAAGAGACATGCAGTTTAAGTGGACTCCAAACCAGAGTGCAACTTAGTGTTTTGCACATACATAAAGCATTGATAAAGGTGAAATGTAACACTAAATTACTGTAATAGTATCAAAACCAACCAGGGATTGCATTCCTAACCTTTGGATTTGCAATGTTTCACTCACCCATCTATTCACATGTCAACCATTATACAACATCATAAAAATTCACAAAAATTAGCCTTGAGTTTATCTATACAATGGCGATACATGGTCACACTTCTAATAAACTGTGAGCATCAACAGGCCCAACATATTGCCAGTTTTATTATGCCCAATGGTTTGTTTTCCCCATGGACCATCTGCTGAAAGAATAAGAAAATAAAATATGATATTTGTGCAATATGTGTAAAAATGATGATGTAGATGTCCACGTAATGTATGTGCTACACATATACTGCAGCACAGTGATTTAAAAAGAGCTTTGTGCAATCCACAGTTCACTGGTTCCTCCCCCCCTTGACCCCAACACATATTGTATACCACTACTATCCTATCTATAGAATATTTAATGCATTTTCATTGTTTTACCTAACTTGCCTTGGAATCAAAATAAGTCATTGTCAATGAATTTCAATAAAGAGCCCCGACTTGAGAAAAAATTAACAACAACCTATAATACAGCATAGTGCCATCTTCAACATCCAAGGAAAGGATGGATCCTATTTGAGATTCATTCAAATAAATCTAAAATTGGTGGCCGATGGGATTTTATACAAATCATTGTGACATGCCAGAGGAGGTGCTATTGGGTCCCTAACTAGTTCGAGTACAGCCATATCTTTCAATTGTGGGGAGGGAAAACGTGTTATTTTACCCCCAAGCTACTCTGGCTAATTTGAACATATCCAGCAGTGTAAGTGGTATCTTTTTGGAAGGTATAATCCCCTTCTGGGAATCATTTCTGTGCCTCTGAATGAACAAAGTCACCACAGAATTTATGAGACACCTTTTCCGAAAGTGAAGCACTGAAACAATATTTTGTGGCTAATTCAATGTTACTGAGAGTGTGGTCCATGTCTAACCCACTTCAAGCTGTTCAAAGATTCTGCCCGGAAAAACAAGAGTCCAAATGGTGTCTTTGTGACATTACATTACTTGACACAAAAGATTATACTCTTCTCACAATGAATAGCAAGTGCAACTGAGATAATACGAATCTAACGCACTGTTTCTCATTATCCCTGAATTGTGTAGCTATTCAGAATTGCCAGTACTCTGTTACTACATAGGTAATACAACTGTTGTTTATCGGGAAACCTTCAGTCATTTACAGTAGGTGCTACAACATTCTCTGTCCATTGTCTTCTTTTCCCGAAATATATTTAATTTTTGGACACTAGTGTAATACAAAGAAAGTATGAAGAAAAATACATACATGTTAGCAAGCACTGGACATAATTCATGTGACTTGTGGCTACATCTATACCATATGTAGCTCAGGTGCAGTGACTCACTGGGGAAACTACAAGAAACAAAAGTGAATTTTTCATGAAAGAGTTCTTCTTCACACACACCATACTTCATCACATGCATGCAGTATACACTGAGGTGACAAAAGTCCTGGGACAGTTATAAGTGCTAGGGAGTTCAATATTCCAAGACCTACAATGTCAAGAGTGTAACGAGAATATCAAATTTCAGGCATTACCTCTCACCATAGACAATGTAGTGGCTGCCAGCATTCACTTAATGACCGAGAGCAGCTGCGTCTGCATACAGTTGTCAGTGCTAACAAACAAGCAACACTGTGTGAAACAACCATGGAAATCAATGTGGGATGTATGATGAACGTTAGGACAGTGCGGTAAGATGTGGCATTAATGGGCTATGGCAGCAGATGACTGACATGTGTGCCTTTGCTAGCAGCACATCAAGCTACAGCACTTTTCCTGGGCTTGTGACCTATCAGTTGGACCCCAGACGACTTGAAAACCATGGCCTGGTCAGATGAGTCCCAATTTCAGTTGGTAAGAGTTGATGGTAGCGTCTGAGTGTGATGCAGAGTCTGTGAAGCCATGGACCCATGTTGTCAACAAGGCACTGTGCAAGCTACTGTTGGCTCCATAACGGTGTGGGCTGTGTTTACAGGGAACAGACTGGGCCCTCTGGTCCTACTGAACCAATCATTCAATGGAAATGCTATGTTCGGCTACTTGGAGACTATTTGCAGCCATTCTTGGATTTCTTGTTCCGAAACACCAATGCACAATGTCACCGGGCCACTATTGTTCGTAACTGATTTGAAGAACATTCTGGACAATTCAAACGAATAATTTGGCCACACAGATTGCCCACCATGAATTCCATCAAACATTTACAGGCCATAATCAAAAGGTTGGTACACAAAATTCTATACTGGCAACATTTTCGCAGTTATGGACAGCTATGGGGGGCAGCGTGGCTCAATATTTCTGCAGGGGCTTCCAATGGTTTGTTGAGTCCATGTCATGTCAAGTTTCTGCACTACACCAGGCAAAAGCAGGTCTGCCATGATATTAGGAGATATCCCATGACTTTTGTCACCTCAGTATATTACCAACAACTGAGGTGGTGTGAAGAAGAAACAATTGTGCTGACAGATTAATCAGTGTTACCAAAGGAAAGGATTATTGGTCAGAAGAGTTGTGTAAATTTTTAAATCAATGATCACTGAAGACTGTGCACACTGAGAATGGCACAATAAAACACAATACTACAATTAAAGGCAGTGTAGGCACGTATGTCACATAGGTAGCGCAAACCACCTGAGAACACTGAGGTGTGTCAGAACAACTGATACAGTTACAGGCACTGCTTGGTGTCCTTTTCTGCGAAGAGACTGGTCTGTTCGCCACCTAATTTTTCCGGCTTCCTTTGTCCTAGATAGTAAAGTTCTAATTCAAATTGTTAAACCATAAAAGACACATATTTATTCCAAGCTTTGTGGTTGGCAACTCCAATAGATGTGCGTTCAGCACCCAATGCCCAGTTACGCAGTTTGTTGTCCATTTACAATGCTGCATTCTATTCCATTTCATCATTACAGAGCCTTTGTACTGACAATGGTAGTGTCACTCCTCCTAGAGTGCTCTGGTATTATGTTCCAGCAGAATAATGACTGATATCATGTCACTCCAACTGTCTAAGACAGACTTTTTGATCAGCAGATGCCGCTCCTTCCTTATTGATGACATTCACTTGATAGATGTCCCCCATATGACAGAATCAGTCTCCACACATGACCTATGGAATCACATCATAGCAACTTGGAAGTCACAGGACAACAAGGGAGCATACATATTTTAAAATCCCATGATACCCTATGAAAAACTTCTTGTTGCTACAACAGGTTCAATAACAACCAGTTCTCTTGGTAAAAATTTGTGAAGTAGTAATGAAAATAAATGTCTTGTCATTAACAATCTGTATATTAAGTGATTTTTTACTGGTTCCATTATTCTAAAGCAACACTTTTCTTTAACAGCTGTGGAATTTATAAGTGAACTAGTTATCCAGCACAGGTTGGGGCGCAGGGTACCCAAGTAATGAAAATTTAGAATGAGATAATTTTTCCCACGGGATTTGCAGTTCAACCGGCAATCGAATAGTTTTGCATACAAATGAACACAGACTTTAAAACATGACCAAATAAAGTTATCAGCAGGCAGATAGAAACATCAGGTTAAATCCACTCAATCCTTAACTGAGCAACTTCAGTGTAAATCACTGACAAAAAAGCACATGAGTTGGAACATTTCAGGAGAGAGGAAAAATACCTTGTTAACATTATTAGATTACTAAATGTTGGAAGTTGGGAGTGAAACTTTTTGTAAAAAAATTGTTATACTTACGATAGCACCAGCATCTCCATCAGGTTCATCAAAGGACCTTGCAGAATCTGAAAAATGAATTTATTATCAGTCTAACAGCTGCAAAATTGTCAGCAGACTATCCCCCCAATTTCTTTATTGTTAATAGCGTTGTTTCTCATCACAAGCACGTGCTAAGGATCTAAGATACAGTCAAGTCCTCATTCAGCCTGTAGCTGAATCTACAACAGCAAGTATTGTAAAATGCAATCCTCTAAACAGCAGCATAACAAGTTCAGTTGCAAACAAGCACCAATAAGAATCCCCCACCTAGAACAGAAAGCCTAACATCAGCAGGCCAGAGCATCTTCCTTGCAGCAGTATGTACAATATAAGCACACTGTGAATTTCATCTGATGCTACTTTATCTTTCACAAAGAGTCACATCCTCCTATTGGCAATATTTTTTTCCAGACCAACAATGAGCTAATCATATTTAACACAGATGCCATACTGTGTCCATAAAACATTTCAACATTCACACATGGCCCAGTAGGCATCTCAATGAAATCATTTGCTTGTCCTTTTGTGAATGGAGACTCCTCATAATACTCTGGACCATTTTATTTCCAGGGAACAACTGATGAATGGTCACTCACAACACTAATGGAATCAATGGAGAAATTCCACCACTAGTAATTCAATACACCCCAGAGTCCCCAGGATTATATTATGTTCTGCACTGGACATAGTAATCTTATTTTCAATATGATCAGTGCTTTCATTTTAAAGTGCTCATATACACACATCAAAAAAAGTTTTTAATGGGCTCGGTTCTGAGAGTTCCAGAACCTGTACAGAAAATTGGAATAGAGATCAACAGAAACATCATTTCCGCCATTTTTAGTGCTCATGAGAACCACACGTTGCATGTTGTACCACCATACAGGAAGACCTTCAGAGGAGATGGTCCAGATTGCTGTACACACTGGCACCTGTAATACCCAGCATCAAATCCTTTTGCATTGATGCATGTCTGTATTCATCATGGTATACTATCCACTAGTTCATAAAGGCACTGTTCATCCAGATTGTCCCACTCCTCAACAGCGATTCAGCATAGATCCCTCAGAGTTGTTGTTTGGTCATGTCGTCCATAAACAGCCCTTTTCAATCTATCACAGGCATGTTTGATAGGGTTCATGTCTGGAGAACATGCCGGCCACTCTAGTGAAGCGATGTCGTTATCCTGAAGGAAGTCATTCACAAGATGTGTATGATGGGGGCGCAAATTATCGTCCATGAAGACGAATGCCTCGCCAATATGCTGCCGATACAGTTGCACTGTCGGTTGAAGGATGGCACACACATATCGTACAACTATTATGGCGCCTTCCATGACCACCAGCAGCGTATGTCAGCCCCACATAATGCCATCCCGAAAAAGCAGGGAACCTCCATCTTGCTGCACTCGCTGGACAGTGTGCCTAAGGCGTTCAGCCTGACCGGGTTGCCTCCAAACACGTCTCTGATGATTTGATGATTGTCTGGTTGAAGGCATATGCGATACTCATTTGTGAAGAGAATGTGATGCCAATCCTGATCGGTCCATTCGGCATGTTGTTGGGCCCATCTGTACTGTGCTGCATGGGGTCATGGTTGCAAAGATGGACCTCACAATGGACGTCAGGAGTGAAGTTGCGCATCATGCAGCCTATCGCGTACAGTTTCAGTCATAACACAATGTACTGTGGCTGCAAGAAAGCATTATTCAACATGGCGGCGTTGCTGTCAGGGCTCCTCTGAGCCATCATCTGTAGGTAGTGGTCATCCACTGCAGTAGTAGCCCTTGGGCGGCCTGAGCAAGGCATGTCATCGACAGTTTCTGTCTCTCTGTATCTCCTCCACGTCCAAACAACACCGCTTTTATTCACTCCGGGATGCCTGAACACTTCCCTTGTCGAGAGCCCTTCCTGGCACAAAGTAACAATGTGAACAAGATCATCCTGCAGTATTGACTGTCTAGGCTTGGTTGAACTGCAGACAACACGAGCCGTGCACCTCCTTCCTGGTGGACTGACTGGAACTGATCGACTGTCTGACCCCCTCCGTCTAATAGGCACTGCTCATGCTAGGTTGTTTACATCTTTGGACAGGTTTAGTGACATCTCTGAACAGTCAAAGCGACTTTGTCTGTGATACGATATCCACAGTCAATGTCTATCTTCAGGAGTTCTGGGAACTGGTGTGATGCAAAACTTTCTTTGATGTGTGTATAACATAAGACAAATAAGTATATAACACAAATAAGTTTAAGAAAGACATCTGCCATTGATAATTTACCGCTTGCCAGTAAATTGGTAAATGCTGTCAGTCTCCTCGATAACCAGTTACTCACATTGTGAGTTACCTGCATATAAATCCAAAACTGCTTTGGTCAAATTGCAAGAGATCTCACTGTTCTTGAATATTACAATATTATGAAACGGAAAGTTTCTACTCATGTAGCAACTTTCCTTTTCATATTATTATTACACTCCATCCTGGATTTTCCATTGTTTGTTCTTGAATATTCGTGCATAAACACTCTAAAGGGCAGAATACAGATTCAACACTACACATAGAGCCGAAAGAATGCAGCTAGCATTTTGTGTCATGAAGAATTGCTATTGCATGGTTAATGGCTAATGGCTCACACCATCTTGGCTAAGATACAAACAGGACTTCTCCGGAAAGTGAATGAACTCATATTCAATTGAGAATATTGGACCTATCAACCTAATGAAATACATGTGTCATCTTTAGATTATAGCAGTATATTCATGTTCTGTCTAATCTATTCCCAACCTGTCACTCAGTCACTCATGAACCATACCTCAGTCTTCATAGTCCTTGCAAGCACAGAAGGTCTCTCACTAAACCCGGGACCAAAAAAACTAGCAAAACATCAAAAGTGAAGGGGTCAGCTGTTTCCATCATCACATTAATATGTGAGAATAAGGCAACTGAAACTGATGTTAAGTCTTTTCTAAAGAAAACTACAAATAATAATACCTAGTCATATCTCCAGTCAGGTAAACTGACAAGCAATAGCAGTATGGTAGAATGTTGAAAAATCACCAGCAAACAAGGCTTATTCCAAAGCACTCCTCACCTACAAGAATATGATATGGTGTGATGGCAAAATAGATAATCAAAAAATTATTTCACTGAGTAAACTGTTGTCCTGAGTAAAATGTACACCTCCAACTTTATATGGGGTGGTGGTGGTGGTGGTGACTAACCTATGGAAATCATATACTTTTTCTCTCAATCAAAGACAAAACACTCATACAGTGTCAGTGCAGGAAAGCTTCCGATATACTCTCCTCCCACGCAATATTATTATGATAGGTAATTACATAATCCAAAGAAATATCTGCAAAGATTAATGGTGTTCCTTGGTGGCACTCTGCAATGCACCTGATTCTCTTTATTCACATAGCCATACCTACTTGAAGACATTTAATCTTATGATGGCTTCAGAGGGAAACTTTAAATGTGCTAAGACAGGAAAGCTGTAATGTCCCTTGACGACATAGGTAAAACGTTGATTTCTACAACATCTTAGGCACCTGAGCCATATCTGCTGGTAAGGCAGATTATAACCCTGAACAGAAAACATTTAGTTGTATACCTCGAAGGTGTTTAATGCGAAGTGTATAACTGTGACAATTCAAATGTACCAGCTGTTGGTACAACTATTAATACATTTGTATTTCTTGCCTCAGCAGCTTTCAGGTACATTTTCATTAAGGATATTCACTATTTTCTCAGTCACTGTAATTGTCAGTGTTTACTTTTTATGATATTATGTGTGTGTGTGTGTGTGTGTGTGTGTGTGTGTGTGTGTGAGAGAGAGAGAGAGAGAGAGAGAGAGAGAGAGAGAGAGAATGTGCTAACTGCTCAGTCCTGTTTAAATGCCTTTTGACGACTCACTGCCTCTACAGTCAGTGAGCTGTTACTTTTGCTCCTTAAATTATTTACATTCTACTAGAGATTTTCATTGTCATATATATTTTTCTTCTTTCCAGACCAAAATGTTATTCTGTTGCCTGTGGACAGACCACTACATTACAGGACAGGCTACATGTGAAGGTTTGTATGTGAAGACTTTGTTGAAGGATGCAATCTGAAACTTATGAGAATTTTTACATTCTTGATCACACACTTCCGTGATATACATTATAGCTGTGTCTATCATCTACTGCTGCAACTTTCAACATTAAGCAACTATCAGGAACAGTGTAAGGGCTTCGGTTTCCAATTATAAATTTAATTACCCTCAAAGATGCTAGTTAACAAAAATAAAGAGAGCAATGTAGATAATGAACAATCGTGTGCACTGTTTACACTGTGTGGCACATTATCACTGCCACTTTCATCAGACTGTAGCAGAGATGCAAGGGTTCTTACACAGCAGAATACAGTCATAAGCTTTAAGGGTGTAAATTCCAAAATAGGTTGCAAACGATGCAACAGAAAGGTATCCTTTCCCACAACAGCAGCAACTTGAATGTCAACAGGGTGCTAAAACACAAGAACTTCTTGCAAAACTCAGAATTAAGTTTGGCCTTACCCAATTTATTTCTCTTCTGAAATGTTGAAGAAATCAAACAAAGGCATTTTTTGTTCTTTGATTTAGCAGGGAGAATCTATACAATGTTTCTAAACAACCTTGACAAAGAGGAATATTGTGGTCACTATGTGATTTAAGAATGTGCCTCACTTTCTCAGTCTTTCCCTCACATTAATGCACAGACAACATTGGAGTCCTTTCATTCATTTATAACAAAACAGTCTTCAAACACAGTGAGCCGATTATGTAGTAGTTATTTTTTGTGGCTCACTTCTGGGACCTAGTCTGAGACAGTATATAGAGTCAAATAACACATCTATCAATATTCACATCTCACAGATGTGGTATGATTGAGAGGAGGAGCAGTGATCCCAAGAGGAACAGCAGAAGAATAGATTTATATGGAGAATGTAACATGGTTAACCTTGTCATTCAATATGTAATGAAGTGATACACAGGGTTAGTCTAAACTCTACCATGGTTGTCTGCTGAGTGTTTTTATATACGGAACCTTGTTAGAGAGTAATGAGCTATGCCTGTCATCCTAAAATCCTTAGTGACACCACTGTGTGCAGAATGCCTGCACACCAGTGCAAACACATTTAAAATAGAATGTATATTGTGTTGGTAAAATACAAAATGTTTCCTTTGACTCGGGGTTCATTCTGTTCACAAAACATGTTGTACAGCAAGTTACTGTCTTACATGGTTAAGACTCCCACGAGACTGAAAAAAGCCAGCTCTGCATACGTAAACCAATCCATCTTGTATCACTACATATACACAACTAAAACTAATTAATAAACAAAACCCAAAACAACAGTGATCAGTTCAAATTGAAATTTGGTAGTGAGGTGGAAATAACTGTTTTGTAAATAGCAAGTACCAAGAATCAATGGAAATATTTTCTTTACAAACCAATACACATTCTACATCACATGTATCATTCTAAATCACATAAACTGTGTTCTGATAATCTCAGTATTTTATAAAGTTCTGACAGCTATGTGGCACATGATGTTATTTTTTAGCAATACAATAACCAACAAAAACAACATAAGCTGTCCTAAAGCAACTGATTGGATGAAGAGTGATGAGTATCATTACCGCCTTACGTGCCTTGCATCTCATTCTTACCAGTGGACTATTCTCACACAACTGGGATATAAGGTACAAACACAAAAGCAAAAGTATGTATTTTGCATTAACTGTCTCATTTCCTTCAAGCACATCCATCATACATTCCTATGATGTTTATATCAAAATTTTAAAGGATGAACCAAAACAGGAAAGCTGGAGATAAGATTTTTGAAAGTTGGGAACAGTAGGACTTTCATTCTATAGAACAGCTAACAAATGGCAGTATGAGGTGTAAATGTAATACACACAAGAGGAGTTGTGAAGATGGCTGCTCCATTGACGCTATGTGTAATGGAGACATTTTGTGTAGTTAAGGCATAAACCTGCTGAAACACATCACAGGATGTAATTGCCGCAACGTGATTCATGCATGGTACACTCAATCTACAAGCTGCAACACTTCTGTGGCAGAAATACCAGATACCGGAAGTGATCCAGACAGTAGTGAACATACAAATAAAAAAGTCAGAATGTAGTAGCAAAGGAAATCATCACACATGGTGACAGTACAGTCCAAAAGCATGCTGCAATCTGAAGAAAGTATTGTATTAAATTCTTAAAAATCAAGTTTGGGTTGAAAAAAGTAAAACCTAAATTGTAACTATTTTCCCTAGTTTCTTGTATTTTCTAGTTATCTACAATGTGCAGGGCATTTTGAACTCAAAATAATCATGTGACAATCTAACATTTATTGAAAACAATTTCTAATAAAATCTTATGTTCCTCAAATTTAGACATGTGCAATTGTTCCCTATGGTCTATGCCCCATTAGTGAGATACACCTCCATCGCCCAGAAACTCATCACAGGCAAAAGGAAAAAGCTTCTAAACTAGATGAGTGCTTAAATTGTTGGCCACATCAGTACTTATTCCAAAACTGTATTTCACAATGAAGAGATTGTTTCTAAATGCCTTCACTTTTCTGAACAAATAAACTGCAGTATCAATTAATGTACTGATATACTTTTCAGTAAAATGTTTCATGCACTGCTGTTTCACTTTTTCTCGGTCATTTAATAAACACAAAATGTTGATATTCTCATAAACACGATATGTTGCTATTCTCATAAATAGGATGTGTTGCTATTCTCATAAACACTAAATGTTGCTTTTCTCAGTCCCGATTTCAGCTCTTTTCTTGTCTCATATATTCCTGGTTACTATGTTTTGAGTTATGCTGTTCATAACTACTATAAATGTTGCACAGATTTGGTCCACTAACAATGTCACTAGATACTGAACAGATTATTTGATTTCTTTGTTCATAGCAAATATACTCCAACCCCCATTAATCTTGGAAATAGTGATGTTAGTCATCAATTCTGTGAGGCCACAGAACAAGACTGTTGATGCAACCCCTCTCCCCGCAGTTTCTCTCATACAATGTTCCACTTATTAACCACAGTCAAGTCCAAATCCAAAAGCAGGATCATCAATGAAGTACAACACTTCACACTGAAAGCACATTGATTAGACACCAACACAAAGACAGATCAGAACTGCCTCCAGCATGTAGTATGTTCTTAGTTACATGAACATCAAATATTGTAGAATATGCATGGATTAAAAACATAAAAATTTTCAAGAACCTACTAGACATGATAAACAAATATTTGATAGTGATTGGAATTGAATTAGTGACCCACAGGACATCAGCTGGCAATGTTAACGTCTACTCCACGCAGGATGCAGCACAGTTCATGGCATTGCTCCCTCTGCTGGAGAAACGGTGATCTGCTGTTTCAGAAGTTCTCACTGGAGCCAATAACAGCACCCTAGATCTAGATCTTATCACTAGTCCTCTGTATGGCAGCTCTGGAGGATCCTCAGTTTCAGATCACATTGTCACATCCTCTCCACTACGATAAGTGTCGAAGGTAATCTCTCCCATTGTCACTTTGTGATCTTTGAGTAGGCTTTCAGTTTCCTTAAACAATGAGCAACCATTGTTGATCTGTGCCTCAGAACTGTAGCAGCACTTCATACAAAAATATGGAGATGTCTCTGTACTTTTGTCTTCTTGGTGAACGGTCATAACCCTGAACTTCGTACATGACATCTGGCAAGGGACGAAGGATATGATACCATACAAAGTAGCATTTTAGTAACATTTCCGACAGTCCCACTTTCCACACTAGCCTAAAAGTACATAGCAAGTTTCCCAGGCTATACATCATGGCTGTTGCATGGTGTTATAGCTCTCTTCATCATTCCACAGGGCATCCAAGGACTGTATGGGAGCAAGCTGCCTTGCTTCTTTGGTCCTGGTAATGAAGCATTTCACAAAGTCATCCCGAGTATCACTGGTTAAAACAAGAACAGTATATCACTTGTCACTTAGGCTTCACAAGTATGGAGCAGAAAGAATGGTGTGAAGCCTGTAGTGTCTTGCCTTGCTGTTTTATGTGCAAATGTCGTTATGAGCAGTATCCTTATCTCAAGCTCTCTATTCATTGAGAACATATTTGCCAATGTCTTATTAAAGCATTTCCTGAGGACATTTGGCTGTAAGTGGTAGGTAGTTCTCATCCTGTGATTCATGTTACAACACGAAATTATTTCTTATACTAGTCTCGAGTGGAAAACTTTCCCATGATCAGAGATCAAATCTGTGCTTTAAAATGATGTCTTTTACAAGGAACCTTGCAATTCCATGAGCTCTGGCAGTCAGCACAGCTTTCGTGACAGTATAGATGGTGAGGCAGTCAGTGCAAGACTATTATTCGTCATTTCCCCTTAAAAGACTTGGGGAACCTCCCTAAGAGGTCGCTTCCAATCCGGTTGAATGGCGCTACTGTAGACAGAAATGATACCAGATTCCCTGGAGGTAACTGCAGCATTTGCTTCTAATGTTGGCATTCATGGAGTGGCTCACATAGTGCCTAATGGATCAGTAGAGAGCTGGCCAGTGATATCAGTATCTGATTCTGTTTAGAGTCTTCACGAATCCCTGGTGAATGGATGTTGGCATGTCATGCAAATACTTCAAGCTAGCTGTCCATATATGAACTGGGATGAGAAGCAACAATTTCTGCTCCACTGGATCACAGTTCCTCTTATACAATGTTTCATTTACTAATTTTTGTCTCCTTTGGTACAGTCCTCTACCTTTGAGGTTTCTATAGTTAGCAAAGCTGGATCTTCCCCCTGTTCAACAGCAACATCACTTAATAGTAGTGATGACTGATATTTATCCGTGCTGCTGCGTTGCTTCACAGGATTCCTTGACAGGCAGCTGGTGGACTCGTGTTTGCATCTGATTTTGTATACCACTGTGACATTACACTCCTGAAATAGTGCCCATCTCACCTGCTGACCCAATAAATCCTTCACACTCGTCAGCCAGTATAGAGAATGCTGGTTCATCACAATGATGAATTGTTTGTAAAATATATATGGCCGGAACTTGCTGATGGTCCAAACAACTGCACAACACTCTTTATCAGTTGTAGAGCAGTTCCTTTTGGTCTTGGAGAGTACTCCATATGCATAGTCTATCATCTTTTCAGCACCTTACTGCATTTACACTAGAACTGTACCTATTCCATTAATGCTAGTGTTGGTGTGAAGTTATTCAGCCGGCGACACCCTATACAAGCACTGGCTAATTTGTTTCTGATCCCTGGTCTTGATGTAGTATTTTGCCATGTGCCATATGGTATTTCTTTTCTCCACTCTAGATCAGAAAACATCCAAACTTGACACACAATGGCTAACATTTGTCAACGTTGTTCCTCTGTTAGGCCAGATCCTATTGGTAGTTCAACAGCAGTGTCCTCCACTGCATAGTTTGTTAATAGCAGCAAAGCATGATTCTTTGTCAATGGTGCAGAGCTGAATATCGTTGACTGGTTTGGCTGTTTCTTCGCACATACCTTTAGGGATGAGTTGTCACTACTTGTGACAATCAGTGATCCACCAACATTGTTCTTAACCACAGGCAAGGTTTATGACTGCCGCTGGAATATAGGTTTCTTCTGTGAATCTGAGCAGCTGCTTGCAATCAACAAAAGCTTCACTGTTTAACTGAGGATATAGATTCACGACTGGAATTTATCCATTAATGATGGTGAGATAACAATATCTTCGATGGCGAACAACCACCCAAGCAATCTTTGTTGTAGTTTCATCAATCTGGAGCTCTACGTCTTTCAGAGTCAATGGCTGCTTGTGATGTCTGCAAGAAGTCTGATCCAGAGTAACATTATGAGGAGATTCTATTAAAACAACACTCAAAGGGTTGTGTTCCATTATTACATTACTAACAGTTATTATAGCAACAGAGGTTCCTGTCAGTTGGATGTATTTCCCATTTGTGGCCCTCAGCACAGTCACTTATGTATTAAGAAATACAATCATCTTTAGCTGTCAATTATAAGCAGTCACCATTATGAAAAAATAAGCCTGAGTCGACTAGTACCCAGATAGGCTGGCCGTTAATGACACCAATGAGATTTCCTGTCATCTTGGTAACGGTCAATCACAGAGAGTTTTCTCCGAGGTGGCCTCACCTCTGTAAGTGGTTGCCTTGCTTAAGTTTTCCTGAGGTCAGTGGCAAGACAAGCAGATGCCATCTCTGTACAGTGATGGGGAATGGCTATGACATGTTAAGGAGCAACCTCATCCAGGGTGTGATGAAAAGGCTTCATCCCACATGTTGACTATAATCATCTGCAGCTGACTGGTGTGAATACGACTGTTGAGATGGTTGACGTCTTGTGACACAATGGTCATTGAACACTCATCATCTTTTCTCTGCAGTAGTGTACAAGTCTGTGGCATCCACAGTGGAAATACACTGGTCAGGAGTTTGTTGTACCTGCATTGGCTGGATGCTGGGTGGTTGTTTGATGGTTGCAGCATACGCCTGAGTTTGTCGAGTTCACTCTTCACAGCAGTAACACATCACTTCCATAACATCCATACAACGTCATGTTCCATGAATGGACTTTTCATGATTATTCTGAAGGAAGTGTCATTGAAAGGAATGTTCACTTTACTTAACTTTTTTATTTACCTGGCAATCTTAAAGTTGACCTCGTCGTCTTACTTTCAGGATATAACTTGGGTCTCCAGGTTTGGCTGTACAATAAAATATACTATTCCCAGGTTTGTCAAGTTGATGGTTTGTTGGAGGTCAAATAAAGTAGTTTTTTCACTAAATCTTCTGTATTCAAAAATTCGTAGAAACTAGTTCACAAGAAGCTTTTCAAAAGGTTCCACAAGAGACTTTTTTCCACCAACATATGTTGCTACTTTATACAACCATCTTTCCAGCACTCCATCAAACAAGCACTCTTCCCACCAGATGCTAACAAGTAGCAGTACAGAGAAGACATCTGAGGTAAAGAAATTTAATTGATTTACATCATTGTCAAAGATGTTGTTTCGATTACCTGGTTTATAATTTAACATATTTTGGTAACACAGAGTTACAGATTTTAATACAAAAGCTTCAAAAATCATTCAACAGTTCAGTATAAAATAATACATTTTAGTTAACACAGTTTTGTACGAACTTTTTTACTTATAAATGAAATTACTGATACCCACTGCTATCAATGTCTGAAGAATATGTATCAGGCTTGACTGCATCACTTGGCACATTTGATTGGCAGTGGAAATTGGTGCTAAAGATAGATACACCTCTTGCTCAGTGTTCTTTATTACCTCGTGGCATATGGGATAGAAATTCATGGCTGCTATCTCTCGCTTACTCAGTCAGACAGTTCAGGCTGCACATAAACTGCTGTACCTCTTCTGTCACTACCTAAAATAGGAGTGAGCCGAGGTCATGGTGGTCTTCTGCAATGGCCATAGGGACTAAATTCAGGGGTTCATCATAGCTCTTTCGTCCAGCTCTATTCTGTAGCATTGTTTTGATGTGCTGGCATCACTGGATGAATTCCTCTGTTGATGCGACATGCTTTATCAGGAAAACTTTGTACATAGCTTCTGCACATCTTTTCATAAAATATGATATTTTGTGGAGTTCTGTCATATTCCAGTTCACAATGTGACGTAGGTCCAAAACATGCTACATGTAGGACTACATAATTTTCCCATGACACTGAACTCTGTTCATTTGTTGTTCTGCTAGGCAGACTGACTGCAAATGTTTTCTTCAGTTCAGCCTGGAATTTGTCTAAGCTATCAAGTTTCTCTTCGTTGTTCTCGAGCTACACCTGGACTGTATCTTCCACATAAAAGTACACATCTGGCAAACACATCATGTCATCCCTCCTGTTGTATTTGGTAACTCAGTCGAATCTTTTCAACCATTTCGTCAAGTCCTTACCAGCGTCCCTGGAAGACACTGATAGAGGCTTGATGTGCAGGTGACTTACTGCTGTTTTGGAATTCAGTGTACAGATCTTAGGAACAATGTACTGCTTGTATTCCGATTCCTATCCATGCATGCAATGGCTTTTACATCGCCTAGTTAGGGAGACAGTGATGTAGATGTTTTGAAATACCGGGTGTCTCCACCAAACAATGTCACATTGTAAACCACAATCATGTCGAAATCCAAACACAGGGTTGTCAGTGAAGTACACATTTACCATTGAAAGCACATTTATTATGGACACCACATACACACAGAACAGAGCTACCTCCTAAACAGACAGTGCTGCTACTCACACAAACACAAAATATTTGGGAACATGATAACATTACACACATAAGTAATTCTGAGACTCTTCTAGAAATCATAAATACTAAATAACAAATATTTGCTGGTGATTAGATTTGAACTGGTGACCCACAGCATAGCACACCACTCAGCAACACCAACTGCTACTCCACATTGCATGCAGGACAATGCAGCATTGTTATCAGTTTTGGTTTAATAAGACTGAGCTACAAACTCTTCTTTACCCAGCCTTAATCTGCCACCATTTAATCTATATCCTTTTACGCAAATGAACTATCATATGTGGAGCAAAGATGTGATTTATTTTTCTTAACCCAAATGAAGATGAATTTAACTACAGTTTCCACATCATCGTGACATACTCCTTTCTCCTAATAACGGCAGAATTTTCCATTTACTACCAGCACTAGGTTCTGATAAAGGCATGGTCAACATAAAGGGCTAGAATAAATCAATAATCATTATGTAGAATACAACAATGTAACCTCTCAATAAAAATTAATATGTTTCTTTATCACTAACATACTGCTGATTGTGTTTTGAGAAACATAGCTGCCAAAATGGGATATGCCGATTCCACATACATTGCCAACTGGATGGCAGTGACCTGTTCATTAGCAGCTTTGCACATTGACCTTACTTATTCAGCCACATTTGTACCTCAGTCTGCATACAAGAGAATAAAACAGGAAAAACTACTACTGTTACATTGGAGGTTTTGCTTGTTGCTTCTTCTGGAAGTGGCTTCTTCCTCACTTTTCATGACACCCTACAAGCTCACATGCCGTTTTTATTAGGGGCTTCATACAACATATTACATACGCTTCAGGTTTTTGTAATATAGTGCGTAATACATCATAGATTCCAACATTTATAAGGTACTTTCATATCTTAAATGGCACAAATTGATTGAAAGCACACTGGTGGGGAAAACTTAAGGGTGAAAGTAACTTTTGCATGATGTGTCACTGTCAAGTAATATAGCTCCATGAAACTTAGGCCATACATAGCAAGTACTGCTACAGTAGAGAAGGTAGCTGAAATAAACATGAAATGAGATGAGCAGAAATAACACTAATTCCAAGACAATAATTACACTGAATTCACCACAACTGGTGACAGTCCCCTGAGCATTCTAAAGGTGGGACATGGTTCTTAATACGGTGTGTGACCATCACGGATAGCGATGCTTGCTCTGCAGCATGCTCCGATGCTGGCCACAAAGTTCGTAAGGACTTCTTGCAGTAGAGTGTTCCATTCCTCCACTAGCACAGCTGACAATTGCTGAATGGTTGTTGGTGCACATGGAAGTGCTGAAATACATCTCTCCAACACATCCAACAGAGCTCAGTGGGGAAGGGGAAGGCCAGTCCATTCACCAAATATCCTCTTGTTCAAAGCCCATCTCCAGAAGCAGTTTCCGCATAGCCTGTTTGGCCAGCCTGTCTGCAAGTTCATTGCCTGGGATGCCGACGTGTCCTGGGGTCCAGACAAACACCAAGGAACGACTGGACCATTCCAGGGTATAGATGGACTCCGGGATGGTAACTACCAAAGGATGGCGATGGCGAGGGTACACCATTGAGGTGTACATGAATGGACCTCGAGGAGAGGTGGTAAAGGCAAGGTCTCCAGTTCAGTCAGAAGCGATCGCACATGAACTGCAGTCGTTAGCCCTGATCTGAGCCGCCTATGCAGGAGGTGAACCGTCGTGGTGGTGAAAACAAGACAGTAACTAGGATGGTCAGGAGAGCTATGAATGTGTGCAACGTAACTGGCGAGCAGTTGTGCAAATCGAATCTTCAATGGAGGGACTCCAGCTTCCACCAGTATGCTGGTCACCAGACTCGCCCTAAAAGCTCCTGTCACTAGGAAAACTCCACAATGGTGTAAAGGGTCGAGCAACCGCAATACTGAGGGCGCCGCCGAACCATAAATCACACTCCCATAGTCAAGGCGGGATTGAACATGGGCTCTGTAGAGCTGCAGCAGCATGGAGCAATCTGCACCCCAGTAGGTGTTGCTCAGGCAGCGTAGGGCATTGAGGTGCTTCCAACACTTCCATTTAAGCTGACGAAAATGAGGAAACCAAGTCAAACGAGTGTCAAAAACCAGACCTAAGAATCGATGACAGTTAGTGGATCGTCATTAAGGGAAAGTTTTGGTTCTGGATGAATGGTACGATGCTGACAGAAATGCATGACACACATCTTCACGACTGAAAACTGGAAGCCATGGGCTAGATCCCAGGACTGCGCCCTGTGGATGCCTAGCTGTAGGTACCACTCAGCAACACCTGTACTGATGGAGCAGTACAAAATGCGGAAGTCGTCTGCATAGAGAGAATGTGAGACAGATGGCCCTACAGCTGCTGCTAGACCGTTAATGGCCACTAAAAATAGACATACACTCAATACAGAGCCCTGCGAGACTCCATTCTCCTGGATATGGGGGGAACTATGAGAGGCACCAAGTTGGACACGGAAAGTATGGAGCGACAGGAAATTTTGGATAAAAATCGGGAGCGGGCCTTGGAGACCCCACTCCTATAATCTGGCAAGGATATGATGTTGCCAGGTGGTGTCATACACATTTCGTAAATCAAAAGAGACGGCACCCAGGTGTTGGCATCTGGAAAAGCCTGTTCAGATGGCAGACTCGAGGGACACAAGATTGTCAGTGGTAGAAAGACCCTGACAGAAGCCGCTATGACATGGAGCCAGTAGGCCACGTGACTAACCACCGACATGCCATACGTTCCAGCAGCATGGAAAGAACATTGGTGAGGCTGATGGGCTAATAGCTATCCACATCAAGCGGATTTTTACTGGGTTTGAGCACTGGAATGATGGTGCTCTCCCGCCATTGCGATGAAAAGACGCCGTCGCACCAGATCCGGTTGAAGATGATGAGGAGATGTCACTTGTAGTCAGATGAGAGATGTTAAATCGTCTGACTGTGGATCCGATCTGGCCCAGGAGCTGTGTTGGGGCAATGTGCAAGGTCACTGACGAGCTCCCACTCTGTAAATGGGGCGTTATAAGATTCACTGTGGCATGTAGTGAAAGAGAGGACTTTCCCTTCCAGCCGCTGCTTAAGAGTGTGAAAGGCTGAGGGGTAATTCTCCGATGCAGAGGCTCAATCATGGTGCTCAGCAAAGTGCTCGGCAATCACGTTTGCGTCAGTAGAGAACATGTCATTTATGTTAACACCGGGAACACCTGTTGGGGGTGTGGTACCCGAAAACACGTTTTATCTTTGCCCAGACTTGGGAAGGTGACGTATGGCACCCAATGGTCGAGACGTATCTCTCCCAATACTCCTGCTTCTGTCATCAGACAGGTTGGCAAACGCAAGCATGGAGCCGTTTAAAGGCTATGAGGTGCTCCAAGGAAGGGTGACCCACTGTAGAGCTCGCCAACGCTCCTGAATAGCTTCAGCGACTTTCGGTGACCACGAAGGGACTGCCTTTCCCGGGGGGGCACCCTAAAGAGCGAGGGATCACGCTTTCCGCCGCAGAAACGATTGTTGTAGTCACCTGCTCAACCATCACATCGACGTTACCACGTTGGGGAGATTCAACAGTGGCAGCAGATGTGAAAGTTTCCCAGTCCGCCTTGTTTAATGCCCATCTGGGCATGCGTCCATGGGCCTGACACCGGGGCAGTGACAGGAAGCGGTCACTACCACACAGGTTGTCATGTGCTCTCCAGTGGACAAATGGGAGAAGTCCTGGGCTTCAAAATGATAAATCAATGGCCGAGTAACTGCCATGAGCCACACTTAAGTGTGTGGCGGCCCCAGTGTTTAAGAGGCAGAAGTCGAACTGAGACAGTAAAGTTTTGACATCTCTGCCTCAGCCAGTAAGCATGGTGCCACCCAACAAAGGGTTATGAGAGTTAAAATCTCCCAAAAGTAGGAAGGTTTAGGGAGTTGAGCAATCAGTGCAGCCAATGTGTTCTGGGGTACTGCACCATCTGGAGGAAGATATACATTGCAGACAGTTATTCCCCACATTGTCCTTATCCTAACAGCAACAACTTCAAGAGGGGTTTCAAGGGGCACCGTTTCACTACCAAGTTTAGGACATAAACGCAAACTCCATCTGACACTCGATTATAGTCACTACGGTTCCTGTAATATCCCTTATAGCCACGGAGGGCAGGTGTCCGCATTGCTGGGAACCAGGTTTTCCTGGAGGGCAATGCAGAAAGCAGGTGTAAAGCTTAACAGCTGCCGTAGCTCAGCCAGGCGGTGGAAAAATTCGCCGCAATTCCACTGGAGGATGACGTTATCGTGAGACTGGGAAGACGTGGAACATTCAATGAGGCATTTTATGCCTCAGAGTCACCCGCTGCCACCGACTTTTTGCCTGAGTAGTCTATATCCATTGTCTCTGAAGGTCCGGCGAGATCTAAGTCCTCAGTAGATGCCATAATCTCCACCTCATCCTCAGACGCAGAACTTGTAGGGCTTCTTTGATTCAGTCTCCGGGACTAAGGAGGACCATGAAGCCCTATGACCAGCTACCTGTGGCTGCTTCAGCCACTAGCAGGTGTCCACTTTGCCACTGGTAGGAACCTGGGAAGGTTCCCGTACCCAAGGGACCCCTTCCTAGAGAGAGGAGCCGAAGAAGACTTATAATTCTCTGGCTCAGAAGTGGGGACTGATGTCCCCAACGGTTGGGTGGGTGGGTGGGTGGGGGTGGATGTGCTGCTCCCGAAGTAGGTGGTGCAGGAGCAACCGCGAGGGAAATGCCCCCACCATCAAGGGGCCAGATGTAGTCTTATGGCTCTGAGAGCTGACTGGAATTGGTGCAACAGATGGGGCTTTAACAGTAGTTATAGGAGCAGCATAAAATGTTGTCACACACACGGAATGGAGCCTTTCAAATTTCCTTTTAGCCTCAGTGTAGGTCAGTCAGTCCAGGGTCTTGTATTCCATTATTTTCCTTTCCTTCTCTAGGATCCTACAGCCCAGCGAGCAAGGGGAATGGTGCTCTCTGCAGTTGACACAGATGAAAGATGGGGCACACCGAATATCGGGATGGGACGAACAACCACAATCTCAACATATGAGGCTGGTGAAGTACAGTGGGAAGACCTATGGCCAAATGTCCAGCACTTAAAGCACTGCATCGGGGGAGGGATATATGGCTTGACATCACAATGATAGACCATCACCTTCACCTTCTCAGGTAATGTGTCACCCTCGAAAGCCAAGATGAAGGCACCGGTGGTAACCTGATTATCCCTTGGACCCGGTGGACGCGCCAGACGAAATGGACACCTCGTTGCTCTAAGTTGGCGCACAGCTCGTCATCGGACCATAAAAGAAGATCCTTGGACCATATTTAAGCTCTTATGGGGTATGACAGTAACAGAAACATTCCCCAGTTTGTCACAAGCGAGTAATGCCCGTAACTTGGCAGAGGAGGCTGTTTTTATCAAGACTGACCCAGACCACATTTTGGACAAGCCCTCCACCTCCCCAAACTTGTCCTCTAAATGCTCTACAAAGAACTGAGGGTTCATGGACACACAGGATTCCACATCAGCTCACATACATACTAGGTACCAGGGAGAATAGGATTCGCTGCCATTCTTAGCCTGGCGTTCCTCCCATGGTGTGGCCTGGGAGGGGAATGATTTTGGGTCGTACTTCTGTGCATTGAATTGAGCCTGTGAAAGCTTAGAGACTGCTCGTGTTTGATCACCAGCAAAAGACGATGTACTCCGTTTCATCGCGTGTCATCAGTGTGGTCAGGGGGCTACAACCAACAGGGTACATGGCGGCCCCACCACAACGGACTAGCTACCGTGCTGGATATGAGGTGCAAGGAAGTCCATGGTCACTGTCAGTGCAGAAAGCGACAGTGCATAGTGCATGGTGGAAAATGCACCCAGGAAGGTGTCCTCGCCCCAGAGATGGAGAACGAGGGGGACTGCAATGTGACGATGAGAAAGTGGGCTAAAGATCTCAATGCAAGGTGGACACGATGCACCATGTAAGGCGCCCTTCCCCCCAATGGGCTCGCTCTTTGGGAAAATTTAGAAGATGGAGGTCAAACCCTATCGGGTAGCATCACATAAAGACCGAAACGTGAGACTCCTTTTAGTCACCTCTTACGACAGGCAGGAATACCTCGGGCCTATTCTAACCACCGGACCCACAGGGGGATTTCCCATTTGAGTTCCCGAAGCATCTACTTAACACTAGCATGTTGTTCGAACCTACGAGTAACATAGTAGTCCATCCCTGAACTACTTTGATGTCTTCCTTTTGTTTTCAACTCTTCCAGTGTTTCTCTACACCACAGATGCTTGTTCCTACCAAATCAGTGCATGCATTGAGACCACACTAGGTGCAACGCCATGCTGATATGTGGGCTCTTACTGCCAAATTCTTTGTAAATTCGAGTCCAATTTGTAATCTGTAATTGCCACAATAAGATCACATAATCTCTCAACCTGGGAAGTCTTGTATCTTTTCCTTCTCTAGATGCTTCACCTTTTTTTGTCAGGCAGTGTATTTTCACTGCAGATAGAGGTTCAAACCATCTGTTCCAGATAATTTTTTAAGAAAGATGTTGTAAAACATTGTTTGTTATTTTACTTCACCTGTCACTTATAATTTTTTTTTATCTCATTGTCTTTCCTGGTGAGAAGTTCTCAACTCCAGTTAGGTGGAAGCTCATTTCAGTGCCTGTCACTTCCATCATCTTTTGGCAGTCAAGGTGACTTCTGTGTCATCCTTACATAGTTGGTACTAGGGATTGGCGTATCTGCTACCAGTGCCTTGGTGCAGCTGAGATGACAAAGAGGGTAGGATCTGTAACTGAGCATGCTGGAAATGACATCAGTCTTCCACGTATACCCTTGCAGCAGTACTAGGAGGGAATGGAGAGCACCCAAGCACAAAGTACACAGAGACAAAACAGTGCCATCTCCATACAAGAAGATGATGCAAGTGGTGTTCTTGTAAACAGCACACTTTTTTTTCTGAGATATCATCAAGCTGCAGACCTGAGAACTTTGTATTACAGGTTTATAATTCTCCCTAAAACTTTTATGGAGTGGCTAAAATTTTCTTCAATTATTATGGCACACCTTGGGTACAGTGTGTTAACTGTAAGATGGCAGAGTTGTGAGGGGAGTGCGGGGAGAGGAGGAGGCAAGCGTTGACTGGCGAAGGGAGAGGAGCCGTTGGGGAGGGGACAAGGCGCGTCTACCAGCTGCAGTGCTGGCACTACAAATTGCGCGTCATGCTTACACAAAAGCAGACGAAAGGCTTGGAAGTAAAACTCGCTTTAAATGTTGTTCGTAAACAAAACTGAAATTGTCATGTACATTAAAATCTATATATGTCTACTATGCGCTCCCCCATGTAGTGACACCAACGACACTTTCTTCACGTAAGTCACCCTTCCTCTGCCAACATTTATTAAACGTTATATTATTATCAATCCACGATTCATCAAGATAAAATATTTCTCTGTCTGCTTCCCTGAAGTTCTTCATGTCAACAATGAAACAAGATTGCCAGTGCACAATGTCTGGACGTTCTAACAACACATTCCTCTTGTTTTCCACCTTACGCCATATGAATCCCATAGACAAAAGTACTTTTCTCAGTGAGACAATGCTCCACTTCCAGCCTATTTTGTCGTGCAAAACTGGAAGCAGTGTTCGCAGGCTCGGCACAATCTTCCGCACTGAATAAAATTCCGCTATCATGTCGTGAATGACACGCTGGTTGAAATCATCGATCATTACTTCGATTTCTCCACTTCTTTTCCTAAGTTAAAAGAGAGAGAAAGATTTATAAGAAAATGCCTTCTGCACTGCATGTATTTTTTTGAATTTGGAAATGTACTGTAATATGAATGTGTTTCGAAATAATACAATAACCAGTGGTGTTTCCATACAAAGAAATACAGTAGCTAGGAAAAATGAAATATAAGGTAATTCGAACGAATTAGGGAGCTCCTTCAAAGTGATCGCGAACAAAAGATCTGAAATGGAAACTCAACTTTTCTTGCCAGGCGTTTGTGGTGATATGCCAGGATGATTCTTGGAAAACTGTTTGAATCTTCCAATGCTATGCATGCTTTGTCCTGTGTATGTAGCAGCTCTCACTGAAGATTTGTAAATGGGGTGAAGCAATTTTTTCTGCTCCCTTTCGCAGCATTCAATCGCACGCAATATAATTTTGTGAGCATCGCTACGTAATACTGATTTACTTCTAACCGTAGGCCTACCAGTAGGGGTTGTTGGCGACTCCCAAGATGGGCCAGCAACTGCCTCTTCACTCATTTTGATAATGTTTAGCACAACTGCACAATAAAAACACGCAGAACAGTACAGTGCAAAGCAATAATGAAGCAGACGACAATGGCAACCTTGTACAACACAGTCAGCTACGTAATGTTGGCAGCAGTCGAAGCTGCGTGCCTACCGAAGCCTCCCGACGTTTACCGACTTCTACCGATTCAGGACTAGGGAGAGGTCTGCCATCTAAACGTTTACACACTGTACATATGTGCCAGTGAACTGAAGTTCTATTTGAAGTTCTTAGTTCTGCCAATGAGTCCAAATGGAAACTACAACTTGTATCCTGCTTCACATGCTGACTCAATTCCTAGCTCAATTAACTTAAGATTCTTGTCTGGTGCTATAAATATACCACCTCCCAATTCATGGAGATTTTCGGCACTGTAGACAGAAAATTCATTAGGAAATCACACTTCAAGGACACAAAAGCACCTGGCAGAGGCCCTTGCTTTGATCAGTAAATGTATACAAGTGAAGAAAGGCAACTGTGCGTAAGAACTTTAATAATCTGGCTTTAAAAGTAACTTCCTTTAGTCTGTCCAAATATAAAGGATATGGTCATCTTTAGTAGATACGGAACTGATCTGATCCACTCTTGGGTGCAACACTACTTTCTGCCACATATAGTTTGGCACGACTGATATTTGCTCAGATCCATAATGGTTTTGATGCCTATGAACAGCTAGGCAAGTATGCTGGTTGGTAATGGTCAACAGTGACAATGACTGTGGAATACAAAGAACTTCTACAAATACTGAACCAGAAAAAAAGTGTTACCTAACTTAAAAGTGGTGACTCACCAAAACCACAGTCAATGTGAAATCTGGCAAATGATATAGACAACAAAAGCATGCTATGTTTGTTGTTCTTTCCGTGTCTCAGCCTAGTCACATTTATAGACACATTAATCAGTTGAAAATATAAAAATCAGTGCAGTGTTCTCCATCCACTTCTTTCGACATCCTACCAACTGTTTCAATGATTGGCTTAGAAAATTCATTTATGGAGCTATTCAAGAATGTTATGGTCTTACATCTTCATTCTAAAGACTGCAAAAGACAACTATCAGATGATGCATACCTGGAATAGAGGCATCTCCAATAGCATGAGGTTATCATGCAAGGAGTCCTATCATCTGGACTCACATTGGAAGCAACTGAGAAAATACCTTAATTTTTATCCACATCATGCGATAATTCATCATATGGACTTCTTAATATGACCACTGACAACAATTCTTTAGCAATTCACACAGTAAAGCTGAGTCAAAGTGTGAAATCCTCAGCAGTGCAGCTGAACACACATAACGTGACACATCCAGTCATGCACATTGTTCAAAAAGTCATTTTCCTGTACATAGGCCAATTCACCCTATTGGGCACCTATTTTAGAGCAACCCTTTCAGCAAATCTGTCTCATATCTGAATTATTCTGATGTAGTGGTTAATCAAGTGAAGTTTATCTCCTACTTCATATTAAACAGTGTCCATAATGCAGAACAACAAACACATCCGCTCAGTGTTTCAGAAGGAAAGGCCAGTATTATGGTAGAATGGCCATTTGAAGCACAGACGTTCACGCAGACATTTGTTAAATTTTGAATTCTTCTCACTAGATATTTTGATGGAATGAACAACGAGAAACAATTGCTCACTTAACCACCCAATATATTTCTGTTGAGTAATTTACTCAAGAGCACTGTTTTAACATTCACAGTTTACAAGCTTTTTTTATTATTTATATTTTAAACTGTCAGTCTTGGAAACAGCCTGTCAAATGTGTGTATGCTTAAAGTTTACAATCAACTTTAAATAATTCACAATAAAAGAACAAAAAGCAACTATCACCTTCAGTGTACTTTTCTACTCCCAGTACATGTCACAACACTCGTCTCGCTGCTTCACTATGCACCTTTATGAGGGTAGTAGTTATAATGATGCAACCTAACACTTTATCTCGCACAAAGCATCTCACTGATAAACAGAAAGTATCTGATATGAAATAGTAATAAACATAAGAAAATTGTTTGATGATGATAAAAATTTTCAAGCATTTACCTCAGGAACCATTAAATATACAGCATATGTTTATACAAACATTTTTGCTGCAAAGGACTATTTATGTTATCTCCTTGAAAATTTATCTTCTCTCCTGATAAATGTGCCCTCTACTGTACTCATAAGATATAATTATACCTTCTATCTATATAATGGCGATGCCGCATTTCTCGACAACAGTGCACCACATGTCCCAGACATCCACAGTGGAAACATACTGGTTGGTTATCCTGGATCCTCTGGATGTCAGTCTTCCTTGGTGCCCAAACAGGTTTCTCATGTGGAATTGTAGGAACGTAACTCCACCTGGATCTAGACTTTTTTATCATTTTAAAGGGAAATGAAGGACAAGAAATTGGGTTCAATGTCTGTTCCACTTCCTCCCTTATGACCTCTTGAAGCGTCTTGGGTTTTTGCTCGCCATGCAATCCAAGTGCCTTCTGAACTTCCTCTCTCACTATCTGGCAAAGAACACTTGTGAAATCAGTTGCTTCCTCCATCACAGACATCGATACAAAGTTTGGAAGCCGTTCAAACTTTTTGTGTGTAATTCTTTTTGGATGCATTGTCTTGATATACTGGGACCATTTTATGAAGTCGTCTGCTGTCGAAATCTCCTTCAGGATTACGGCTTGATACATGTCCTCAGCAACACTCTTTATGAAATGTGCAACCTTATCTTCCTCCTTCATTCTAGGATCCACCATTTTACACAGCTCCAGGACGTCTTGAATGCAGGATGCTGTAGTTTCTTCTGGACGCTGTGACCTGCACTTTAATTTATCTTCAGCCTTCCACTTCTGTCATTGTGTGTTGCCGAAATAATTGCGCAGTTCCACCTGGAATACTTCCCAGCTTGTGAACTACTACTCGTTGTTCTCATGCCATTGCTTGGCAGTGCCCTCCAAGTAGAAAAATATGTTAGCCAAACACACGGTGTCATCCCATTTGTTAAATATGACTATATGCTCATAAACCTTCAGCCACTTGTTTGGATCTTGGCCATCATCACCAGAGAACCTGGAAGGATGTATCGTGGTGGCACACAGTTGCTGTCATCATAACGTCTTCTTCTTCTGTCTCCGATACATTGCGGTCTGTTGTATATGGCTCGAACTCACGTTTCTCGCCACATAAACGGTGGCTCTGTCGTGACATGATGGGAGCCACTGTGTTGTCAATAATGTGCACTATCACAAGTTCCAATACCCAGAGTCTCCACCAGAATAATGTCATGTAGAACAAGGTGTAATTAGATGAATGACGAACACTAACTTCACTTAACGAAGGTATATTCAGCACTTGCACATACAAGAGTGCGGAGCAAACAACACACAGAGTATATACACAGCTACAGAACATTCCAGTACAACGATACTTGACATTTGAAGATACTTCTAGAATATACTTGAACCAAATATAGAAATTAAAATTGTACAGTGCAGGTGAGTTTTGCAAGCTACAGAGAATGTTATTGAAATAAGTGTAACAACTAGGTTGGATACTACAGCCATAGGAATTTGAGAAAGAATGAATATTCAGGTAAAACAAAACAAATTACTGTAATGCAATTGTGGATAGCACACGAGCAGGGCTCAGGCAACAACAGCTGGTCAGACAGTTGGTGCCAGTCTGTGTCAAGCTGAGCATAGAAACTGATAGCTCACATTCCATTTCATTCTCTTTGTCAGCAACTACTTTTAAAAAAGTAGTGTCTGCAACATCGTGTAGCCTAAAAGAAAATTTTTAGTTTTATTATAGATGTGGAATATGCTACAAATTGGTTGTATGAAAGGTAAATGAAGAAGCACAGTATTTTGAGCCGTCACCTTCACTGGGGTTACTGCTTAAAACACCCAAAACAACATGTGAAAGACAAGACCAGTGTGGGCATGTGTTTTCACCTGACTTACACACCAATGGATTGTTTCTCATTGTCTATGCCAGAGAATAAAAATAAAAAACAACAGATTAATCAATACAGTGGGCCAATAATAGTCAAGGAAGATAACACATGTTGAGAGTGAACAGTGTATGGGGTAAAGTGGATTATGACAAAAATTGAGATTATTTACTCATTTTTCATGGTAACTAATTCACATGTACCTTGTGAAAAAGCCAACAATAAGTAACTACTGGTCAAAACATCTGCACTGCATAATCCCTTTCCTGCAATGATGATAAGCTATGTTAGTTCAAAGCAATTTTGGTGAACTTGCAGCTCAATAACAATCACAAATTATTTCTCATAATCATTTTAAAATTTGCTCATTTTTTGTCATTTGAATTCTTATGTCATCCTCTTCATTTACTCCCTATGGATATTTGACAGTTAATGAAAGTATGTGTGGTTTAAAATGACATACTGATTTTTCAATGTAAATGACTAGCACACAACAGAGAAGTACAGCATAAAAAATGCTTAGTGCTTGTGATCTTTTGACTGGGTATGTACTTACAATGGAGGCATCCACAGGGAAAAGGGCAGAGTAGCCAGCTGTATGGCACTTTTTAATACATTATTATAGTAGTACCATGACAGACACTAAGTAACATAAATGTACTGCTATTATATTTCACCTGCTGTATTTGATTATCTATGTGCATATAAGATAAAAGCAGTAGGCACTTGCATGACTAACAGGAAAGATCTTCCACAATTTACAGTTGTCAAGCTCAGACTCTAAAAAGGACCATTTCTGAGAGAAGGGAGTATCTCCTCTGCCTGGAATGAAAGGACACAAGTGATGTTCTGATATTCTCAAAATGCCACCTTGCTTCAACAACAGAAGTAAATGTGTGCTCACAAGGATACTTAGTGACATAAAGAAGCAGACAATGGTTTCAACATAGAATTCACACAGTGGATCCAATCACATCTAATGATTGTTTTCTATCCTTTAAAGAGCAATCAATCCAAATGGTGGAAGAATTCTCCTTTCAGTTATTTGTAGGGTATCATTCAGAGCATATAAGAGGACAAGAAAACAGGCACTAAGTCACTGGCAGACTTTTGCCAAGAAAATACCACATAGCAGGAACAAACTGCATCTGACACTTCTGTAAAATATGTGTCAGCATCATTAAGAGCCAGGCGGAGGAGTGTATCGAAAAGAAATATTTTGTTCTGTGTATGTACAAACGTTTTGTTCTGTGTATGTACAAATGTTTCAAAACATTTCACATTGAGAAAAATTTAATGCAGTTGGTACAAGTTTTCGTTCTGAATAAAGTCTTAATAGTAAAATGAGTCTTAAGTCTGCTATCTATAAAATATTACAATAATATCCCCAGGAGTAACGAGACCATTTCTGAACGTTTCACCTGACACTTTGTACAAAAATATAGCATTCACTACTACAGAACTATGATTTTTGAAAAATTTGCTTACAATCAGCTGCCCAGCTACCTTTGTCCAGGGTGCTTGAGAAGTTAATAATATCACTTTTGAGGTAGTTCAACATTCGGTGTCAAAATGCTGGACTTTCGTCCCTCTTACCACCAGCCTCCTCCAGAGCAGGTGTGCTCCAAGCAAAATATTAATGTGAATCTCTGCAGTCCCTGCTTCTGCTAAGATAGTAATTTGGAAAGTGCAATAATGCCTTGGTGAAATGTCAGTATGTAGTCTGAGCACCTGGATGTGATTGAGAAGGGTCACATCATGAGCCTGCACAAAGCTGGTTAGTCCCTTAGGTGTTGGAGTAGGAAATGAGATAAGGCGCCCCCCCTCCCCCCCATTCATAGTGAGTGAATGATTGTGTGTGTGTGTGTGTGTGTGTGTGTGTGTGTGTGTGTGTGTGAGCCACAACACCAAGAGATGACAGGACAGGGGATTGTGCTAAGTATTACACTGTTCACACTACTCTCCACACTGACTCTTCCAAACTATCAACCATCTCAGAATACACTGGAATGGTGCTGTTACATAATCATGCACAGATACACATTGGCAACATGATGTATTCACCAATAAATTATACACCTAGGCAACATTGACTAGCAAATCCTTATAATATAGTACCCATGTTAACACCAAACAACACCATTTATTGTCGTTCCTCACATCACTTTTAAGAGCTGGTTTTATAACATGGTGTGCAACTGCCTACAGTGCGTGTACCCATACTATTTTTAATACCTCAGCTAGACACCAAAATGGGCACAGAAGAGGTTGGAAGGGCACCAAGAACTCCAGCGCGCAACAAAATCACTGGTGCTCACAGAGTGGTGTATTAAAGAGCCACATACTAAGCAGCACTGCCAGTACTGTGCTTCAACTTCTACTTGGTATTGCTTGGCAATGTTTAAGGTTAGCTTGACAATGAACTTCAACAATGGATGTGGTCAGCTTGGTTCTACCCTTAACATCAATGAACAAGAATTTTGGTTTACCAACAAATTCCTGTTTTCAATTAGCATTATTCTGCAACCAGTCAAGGGCTGTTCTTGTATAATTACAAAATAAAGTGTGGACCACCACAGAGGCAAATGTATTTATTTCAAGTTCCCATGCCACAACTGGGAATGCTACAACTAATCAAGAGACTGTCCAAGAACTTTAATTACCGCTCTATGCCTTGCAGCACCAGTTATCTTTCCCCATAAGAGTATTAGGGGTATGGACAAATCATTTGATATCTTGGAAATATGTAAGACTATTCAAACAATTCATGATAGATTAACACAGTATGCCTTGAGACCCAACAAGCTATTTGCAAAGTAGGAGTTAATAAAATGGTTCAAATGGCTCTGAGCACTATGGGACTTAACATCAGAGGTCATCAGTCCCCCAGACTTGGAACTACTTAAACCTAACGAACCAAAGGACATCACACACATCCATGCCTGAAGCAGGATTTGAACCTGCGACCGTTGCAGCAGCGCGGTTCCACACTGAAGCGCCTAGAACTGCTCGGCCACAGCGGCCGGCGTTAGGAGTTAATACATCTACTTAAAACAAGACCAATTCACTGCACCAAAAACAACAGACTATTCTCTCCCCCTCCACCACCAACCCCGGAAGAGTTTAAATTCTGGAAAAAGTAAGTGTGAGACATACTTAAAATTAAGTATTATAATCTTACCTTCTGCTCCACACGCTGAGGCAAGCAATCCACCTTCATTTTTTATTTCGTCAAACTTCGAAAAAAGGACTGCAATCCTAAAAAAAACATACACGTAGTAGTGTTAATAGATAAACAACAATTCTGCAGGTATTTTTTAACTACATCAAAAAAACTCAAATTGATGTGATTCACAATAATAATACATTCATTGACTACAACACAATTTGAACCTTTTCCGAAATATAATTTATTATCCTGGACTTCACACGTACAGAATATTCAATGTCTAATCAGCTGTATTTAGGAATTGAAAACAATGTACACATAGTCAACAGAATAAAAACTTACTTAGTATCTTTGGCACTGCAGCGACGTTGGATATCTTGTCGAAATTTTTCCCCTACATGTCGATATATTTCAGTCAATGCATTAAAAGCTGCATCTCTCACAGATGGAAGTGGATCATGCAGAAGTTTCAAAATGCTTGGAACATGTTTTGACAAGCCAAGGTTTGAAGGTCCATGCCTTGGAAACAAGAAGCAACAATCACCCAGAAGAATCATATATTGTACAACATATTTATTTCACACAACTGTAAATAACCTCTACTTCAACATAAATTCTTCAAAAATGGAAATTAGTTACACTTTGCAGTTAAGATGGCTAACTGTAATTTGGATATTGGAAATTAAAAAATTACATACATGGATGTGATTTTCTATTAACATTCAGCATCTGAAAACAATCAAATTCAGTTTACATCAGTTGTTGCCAGCACCTATAATTAGTTGCTTCACTCACAGCTTGGTATCATCCGTGAAATTTGTTAACTGATTTCATCTACCTGTAGGTTTCACACATTTCTGTCCAGTTTATGAACAAGTTTAAATTTTGAGAAATCACTTGCTAGATTGCAAATTGCATCAACATTTTGATCTTCTTAATCTACATAATTTCTATTCTGAAGAAAATAACAATTGCAGTCACCACAAATGAAGCAAGTCCCAATCGACCATAGATATCAAGTTTTTAGTATCCATTGGCATGGATAGTGAACAGTTTTGCCTCTACGATTTTGCAGTGCCAGTGTTATTTCGATGATGATGCACTGCAACGACGACAGCCGTTACTAAACACATCAGATGAATTCATAATTGTGAATAATGACCACCATCAGCTGTAGAATGGAATTATGACAATGAAAATTTGTGCAGGACTGGGACTCGAACCCGGATTTCCCGCTTATCATGAGTGGTCATCTTACAATTTGGCTATCCATACATTACTCACAGCCAGACTCAAACTTCCACATGTCATCAACCATGCGCCTACGATCTGCACTGGCACATCCAGGTTGAGTCTGGTTGTGAGTCGTGTATGGATAGCCAAATGGTAAGGCGACTGCTCGCAATAAGTGGGAAATCTGGGTTCGAGTCCTGGTCCTGCACAAATTATCATTGTTATCATTCCATTCTACATACGATTGTGGTCAATATTCACAACTGCGAATTCATCTGATAAGTTTTGCTCTAGTTTTAGTTCCAACAGCAAGTCTAACCTGTTACACCAAATGTGGTGTCTTCTTTCCTTCCATATTATATCCTACACATTAGAAATGTCAGTGTCAATTAATCCAGTTGACACTACAGCCCACAACCATGACAAATGGTCATTAAATCAAACATTCACTTCATAGGGAAATTGCTGATTATCATTTTATACACCAGACAGATGAATTCCTTCACATGATACAGCTATTACGCAAAGTGATTATTTCAGTCTTGTATTGGCATAATAATACATTTTTGGTCCCAATAAATCAAATTATTGCAATAAGATTCTGCTACAAGTTATAAATGAATCACTGCAATGGACTGATTGATGTGAAACTCATATTTGGTAGTAAAGTTTCAAATAACTGTAACTTAATGGAAAGAAACTTTGCACTGATGCAATTTTTCCAAAAAAAATCTGCGCATTAGACTAAAGAAACTGCTTCAATTTTTTTTCTGACAGCTGCTTAATAGCTGAAACTTTCCCTAGACAAATAGTTTAGTCTTCACAAAGGAAGTAGCTACTCAGGTGCACATGGAGGTTTTTTAGGCTAGGCAGAAGGTCGAGGTTCTCTGATTAACACTCACGAGACGACTCGGATAGCTAAATCAGACTGTGTTCAGAGTGAAGACAGTTCCACTATCAAAATTTTATTAGTGAATTCTCAAAGCATTTGTAACAAAGCTTCCAAATTTACTACCCTCCAGGAAACTACTCACGCTCAAATTATTCTCGGCACTGAGAGATGACTGAAACCCCAAGTATGAATCTCTGAGATAGTTAGTGATTCATGGAACGTATATCAAAAAGATAGATTAGATGCTACAGGAGGGGGTGTGTTCATTGCAATTGACTAAAACATTGTTTCAGCGTGGCATTGAAGTTCTGTGGTCGTATATAACAAGGCTAGGTGAAATCAAGTTAATTTTTGGATGATTTTGCAGGCCATCCAATTCCACTGTGATGGTTTTAGAGTCAATGGCAGAAAGTCTATGACCAGTAGTGAGGAAATACATACAAGTAATACTAGCTGGAGGCGACTTTAACCTACCAAGTATAGAGTAGGATGTCTATGGATTGATTACAGGGGGTACAGACAGACAGGCCTGTGAAGTTCTTTTGAACATGTTTTCTGAAAACATATCTTGAGCAGCTTTTTCAAGAGCCCACATGCAATGGATATATTTTTGGATCTTGTAGCTACAAACAGGCCTATCCTAATTGACAGTACAGAAGCAGGGAATAGTGAAAACGTCATTATGGAGACTTGGGTTACTAAAGTTAATAGCTCCATAAAGAAGACTACAACAGTATCTTTGCTAGAAAGAGCAGATAGACAGTTGTTAGCATCCTACTTAGATAATGAATTGACATAATTTTGTTCCAGTACGATGGACGTAGAGAAATTATGGGCGAAGTTTAAACGGATCGAAAAGCATACTCTGAAGAAGTATGTGCTGAGTAAGTGGACGAAAAAGACTGACCACAGTTTAACAATGAAATTCAAAAAATGCTGAGGAAGCAAATGCTGTTGCACTCTCGGTTCACAATAAAATGCACAAATGACAAGAGGCAAAAGTTGAAAGAAATTCATGCGCCTATAAAAAGATTTATGCGTGAAGCTTACAGCAACTACACCATCACACCTTAGCAATAGATCCTGCGAGAACTCAAGAAAATTCTGGCCCAATGTAAAATTGCTAAGTGGGTCTAAGGCTTCTATCGAGTCACTCATTGCCAGTTTGGTGTGATGGTAGATGATAGTAAAAGTAAAGCCAAATTTTGAATTTCTCATTTAAGAATTTGTTCACATAGGAGAATCGTACAAACATACCATTGTTTGACGAACATACAGAGTCCCATATGGAGGACAAAGAAACCAGCATCACTCGTGTATAGAAACACATGAGAATTGAAAGCAAATAAGTCGCTAGGGCTTGGGATCCCAATTTTGGTGTTACAAAGAGTACCCTAAAGCAATGGCCCCTTACCTAGCTTCCATTTCTCGTGAATCTCTCACCCAGCGCTAAGTCCCAAGCGACTGATAAGAAGTGCAAGTGACTTCTGTGTACAAGAAGGGTAAAAGAACAGACCTGCAAAATTACGGATCATTATCCCCAACTTTGGTTTGCTGCAGACTCCCTGAACATATTCTCAGTTTGAATATAGGGAAAAGTTTCTGTCCACACATCAGCACGGTTTTAAAAAGCATCGCTCATACGAAATTCAGCTTGCCCTTTTCTCACATGAGATCCAGTGAACCATGGATGAAGGGCAACAGGCAGACCTCATATTCCTAGATTTCTGGAAAGCATTTGACACGGTGCCACAATGCCGACAGTTACCAACAGTACAAGCATATGGAATACGTTCCCAAGTATGTGAGTGGATCAACGACTTCTTGAGTAACAGAACCCAGTATGTTATCCTCATTTGGTGAGTGTTCGTCAGAGATGGGTATTGTCAGAAGTGCCCCGGAAAGTGTTATTTTCTATATACATAAATGATCATATGGACAGGGTAAGCAGCAGTTTGTGGCTGTTTGCTGACAATGCTGTGGTGTATGGGAAGGTGGTGTCATTGAGAGACAATAGCAGGATACAAGATGACTTACACAAAATTTGTAGCTGGTGTGATGAATGGTAGGTAGCTCTAAATGTAGAAAAAGTATGAAAAACAAACCCATAACGTTCAAATACAGTATTAGTAGCGTGCTGCTCGACACAGTCATGTACATTAAATATCTATGTGTAATGTTGCAAAGCAGTATGAAATGGAGTGAACATGTAAGGACTGCATTAGGGAAGGCAAATGGTCGACTTCGGTTTGTCGGGAGAATTTTACGATAGTGTGGTTCACCTGTAAAGAAGACAGCATACACGGCACTAGTGTGACCCATTCTTTAGTACTATTTTGAGTGTTTGGGGTCCAGGGCAGGTCAGATTAAAGGAAGTCATCAAAGCAACTCAGAGGTGGGTTGCTAGATTTGTTACCAGGATGTTAGAACAACAAGCATGTGTTAACAGAGATCCTTCAGGAACTGAAACAGAAATCCTTGGAGGAAGTAGACATTCTTTTCAAGTAACGCTATAGAAAAAATTTAGAAAACTGGCATTTGAAGCTGACAGGAGAGCAATTCTATTGCCACAAATGTATATTTCACCTAAAGACCATGAAGATAAGATTAGAATGATTGGGGCTCATATGAAGGCATACAAACAGTCATTTTGCTCTCGCTCTATTTGCGAATGAAGCAGAAAAAGAAAATAACTAGAAGTGGTACAGGGTACCCTCTGTGATGCACCTTATGGTGGTTTGCAGAGTATATATGTAGGTGTAGATGATATAGATACAGAACTCTTCCCATTAAGGGAATGCGGTAATTACGGAACATCTAATGCCTGATGTATGTATAGATAACTTAAAGAGTCAAACTGTAATATACTTGAAAACCATTTGAAGCCTGCAATCAGATCGAAATGTCACAGTTTGTAGCGTATTTGTGTACTGTTGTTACAGCAACACAGGGACATTCACATTTTAATGAACAATGCAAGCAACTAGTGGTCTCGTTTCAAATATCTACTACATTCTGTACATTAACCTGATCAAGCTTCAAGTAGCAAGTGTAGGTGTGATACCTCAAAGGAAGAAATAGGTGTCACACATTTGATGATGATGTGTAAGAGCTAGTACATATGAGATTATGGAATGCCTGAAGCTTCCTTTTCCCACATCATGCGGACAACCAACACAACGAAAAAAAAACTGGCACATTTGCACTGATTTCAATGCATACTATCTCAAAAGGCATGCATGTTCCACAAATAATAAAAATGATTACATTAATTTCTACATTGCCTCCGCAGCCGAATGATTAAGGCTGCCGCCTTCAGTGCTTAAGGGCCTGTGTTCAATTCCCGGCACCACCTGAGATTTCAATTCTCTCTCTCTCTCTCTCTCTCTCTCTCTCTCTCTCTCTCTCTCTCTTTCCCCTCCAGGGGCAGAGACATCTGGAATGGGGTCCACTCATGAGGATGAGGATGAGGATGAGGATGAGGAGGAGGAGGAGGAGGAGAAGATGAGTGTTTAATGTCCCGTCAACAATGAGGTCATTAGACATGGAGCACAAGCTCGGATTAGGGAAGGATGGGGAAGGAGAGCGGCTGTGCCATTTTCAAGGAATCATCCCAGCATTTTCCTCAACCAATTTAGGAAAATCACACTGCCCGGACACAGATTTGTACTGTCATCCTCACGAATTCAAATCCAGTGTTCAGTGTGCTAACCACTGCGCTACCCTACTCAGTGGGTCCACTCAGCAGCATAAAGACAAATGAGGAGCTGCTTGGATAAAGTATCAGCATCATCAGGATTCAGCTACTGGCAATAACAGCTGGAAGAATTGGCAACAGTGTGGTCACATGTCCAGCAATTATACATTGTTCCTCCTCCTAACATGGAGCAGCAGTCAGAACAGACTCTAGGACTAATCTCTTTGTGGCGTTCACATTTATTAATCACTAACTCTGATTCTTATGAAGCAAGTCGTGTACAGCTGCTTACAACTCAATAGTCCAGCATGCATCTTCATGTTTTCCTTGCACATTTACTGACACGCAAGATTTTTGGTAAGCAGCCATAGGAACTCATTTCTTACAATAATACTTCCGAATGCCTTTCAGCCATCTTCAGCATAAGCCAACAAGTCAGCTCACTCAGAAGTTGGCCAGAAGATTTAAAGGCAAAATATCAGTGAAAGAAATGTAATTACTGTAGCAGCAGGGTCAAAATCTAATGCATCTTTGGAGCATAATTTTCTGCCAAGGCAGAATTTTCCTGCTCTGTTGGGAAAAGCTCCCTGGCTAGAATTATTTTCATTATTTGGATCTCAATGAGATAACCTTGGGTAACTGAACTATGTTGTCATATTTTAACCACATCTGCCAAATGTACAAGGGTTGTTCAATAAGTAATGCCCCACATTTTCTTTCTTTTCTCAGAACATATTAATTGTTAAGAGTCAGAATTTGGTGACAATATACATCAACATGCCTTGTCCATGTCCTATTTCTCTACGTTGTCTCCATCACGTTCTATGGCCGTACGCCAAGTTTGGGGAAGAGCATGTATCCCCTGATGGTAAAAGCTCTTGTCATATAAGCATAGCCATGTTTTCACTGCACGACTTCTTCAAAGTACGATCCCTGTAAAGAATATTTAAGCAGCCCAAAGAGATTGTAGTCCGAGGATGCCATGTCCGGACTGTAGTGTGGATGAGGCAATGAGGTCCAACCCAATTTGGCGATGTGTTCCCAGGTTCTCAGACTTGTGTGTGGCCGTGCATTATTGTGTTGGAGCAAGATTTCGGCTGGATTCTTGTCGAATCGAACATGTTAGAAACTGTTCTTGACTTTATTCAGAGTCTTCACATATGCCTCTGAATTCATGGTTGACCCTCTTGGCATCACATCCACAAGAATGACGCCATCACAATCCCAGAAGACTGTCGCCATGACTTTTCCGGTAGAGGCTGTTGTCTTGAATTTCTTCTTTTGTGGTGAATGAGGATGATGCCACTCCATGGGCTGTCTTTCTGCTTCTGACACAAAGTGGTGCATCCAGCTTTCGTCCCCTGTAATGATCCGTGGCAGAAAGGCTTCTCCATTGGTCTCAAAACGCTCCAACAATTCAAATAAAATGACCGTTCTTTGAATTTTGTGGCCCACTGTTAGCATTCATGGAACCCATTGTGAGCACCTCTTTGAATATCCAAGTCTCAATCATTGCAGACGCACTTCCAATCTTGACCGACAAATGTAGAGCCAACTGTCGAGTTGTGATGCACCTGTCAGCACGAATGATGACATACAGACATGCTAAATCATCTGCATGATTCAGCATGTCTGGAGCAGTGGCTGTTACAGGACGCCCATAGCGTGGCTTATCATGGAGCTCTGTTTCTGCATTTCCTAACGCTGTAACTTTCTTTACCCATTGTCTAACTGTACTCCTTTCAACTACACCAGCACCATACACTGCACACATACGTTTATGGATGTTCATCACAGTTTCTTTTTCTGCACACAAGAATTCAATAACAGCACACAGCTTGTAATGTGAGTTGTATGTAGATGGCATTTTGACACTGTACTATGGCTCTGCCATCTGCCGGAATGGTTTGAAACTTCACCAGCAGATAGAACAAACATCAGATGTGGAGCACCAACAAGGATATTTGTCTATGTACCGTATTTACTTGAATCTAAGCTGCACTTTTTTTCCAGTTTTCCCAATTTAAAAAACCGCCTGCAACTTAGAATCGAGTACAAATTAAGCAAAAGTTCTGAAAAAGGTTGGTAGGTGCCACCACAACAAACTTCTGCTGTCGAATATATTTAGCGCTACACAGGCATGCTTTGCGGGCACAAAGATAAATACTGGTGCCAAAACCTTTGCCTCTGCCTCAGGAAATAAATTGAAAAAAGGTATAAGATGAGCTTTTTTTCTCCGTCCCGAGTTTTGACCACATTATCCCATCAAGTAAATAGAAATTCCTTATTGTTCATCTTCGAATGGTCCGCCCCCGGTAGCTCCGCTCAGGGACTGGGTGTTGTGTTGTCCAAATCATCATCATCCTCATCATCTCATCCCCATCGACGCGCAAGTCACCAAACTGGCGTCAAATCAAAAGACTTGCACCAGGCGAACTGTCTAAAATCTTCGAATGTAGCAGCCTTTCAAATATTTCTTTTGCAGAAGAAAGTTCTAATCGTGCTGCAGGTCTGCAACTGATGAGAGCAACATCAGGCGATGGCAGCACGAAAGCATTTAGTGGGCCAATGTGCGGCCAATATAATGCACTAGAAGTGATTTTAAATGAATTTGAGGAACAGTGTCAGAAATTCCTGTCTGTGAATGCCGAAATTTTAAAAATTAAGGCACATGAAATTGTCAGAGAGCAAAAAACTGAAAATTTTAAGGCAGATCGCAGCTGGATTGATCTGTTTATGAAGCGCTGGGCTTTTTCACTTCGGAGGCAAACTTCAGTCGCACAGAAGCTGCTGAAAAATTATGAAGAAAAACTTTTGGAATTTCAGCACTTCGTAATTAGGCAGCACACAGAAAAGCAATACCTTCTTGGCCAGATAATAACTGCTGACCAAACTTCCACATATTTTGACATGCCGTCAAATTATACGGTTGATGCCAAAGGAAAGAAAGACATAAGTGTTCTTACATCAAGGGGTGAAAAAACAGCAGACGTCCGTCATGCTAGCTTGCACAGCAGATGGACATAAATTACCCCCATTCATAGTTATCAAGCAAAAGACTTTCCGAAATCAGAAGTGTTTCCAAAAACTGTAATTGTACGAGCAAACGAAACTGGGTGGTTTTCGGAGAACATGGTACTGGAATGGATTAGGCACATGTGGAATCATCTTCCTGGTGCAATGCTTGGTCTACGCAGTCTGTTGATATTAGATGTGTACGCAGGCCATACAACACCTGCAGTAAAACGAAAATTAGAGGAAAGCAAAACGGACTTGGCAGTAATTCCAGGCAGGATGACGTCAATTCTGGAACAACTTGACCCCTGTCTGAATAAACCATTTAAGGACAAGCTTAAATGCATGTACACAGACTGGCTTTTAAAAAGCGATAGACAACTGACACCAACAGGACGTGTAAAACGCGCAAGTTTGTCGCAAGTGTGCCAATGGATTTATGATGCATGGAAGTGTGTACCAAATCAGACTGTGCAACAAGCATTTAAAAAATGTTCGATATCCAATGCACTAGATGGTATAGAGCACTAGATGGTATAGAGGATGATGCTCTGTATGAATAAATGAGCAACAAAGTATTGAGAGAGTGCTTCAGAGTCATGACTGTTATTTTAAACATTTTGTATAAGATGTATTACAAACATAATAAAATTTTCTTTTAAATTTCAGAGTTTAGTTTCTAAGTTATTTTCATTCTTATTTTATAAGTGTTGCTACTCTGCATTGCACAGGATAGAAAAGCGTGGAGAGCTGCATCAAACCAGTCTGTGAACTGAAGACAACAATAACACACACTGCATTTGAAGTCATCACTGAAAATGTACTATGGAAATCCGACTGGCAAGACTGTTTGGGATGTATGTAAATATGGTCAACTCTACGTTCTGAATTTTTTCTTACCTGTGACAAGAGATGGTTAATAATAGGAACTTTTATGAATCGTGAATCACATGCAGTATTCTCTTCACCATAAGAATAATATGAATGTAAACATTATGACTTGTATTCCTTCATGTTTGCTGCTATCTCATTTTAAATCCTGTCTGTCTAATAAACTACGAAACTAGAGTGAGACAACAGCAAACGCAGAAGGATATACATATCATGTCATGTTTATATTCATATTATTCTTATGCTGAATAGTGATACAGTCGGAAATGAAGCATGGCAACTTACTAGATTTTTAAATCTAAGATGACTAATTTCTGTGCAGAATGTAATGTAATAAAGAGGCACCTGCAAAGATGTTCAAACAGAGAAAAATTTTCCCTAAACTCTCGTTCAGAACATCGTCTATCATACGCACTCTATTATTTGGTTCTTGCTGATCATTGTCAAAGAAAGCACCAGTAACAAATAGCATTCTCTTGCCATTGTTTCACTAATGAGACAATTACTCTCTTTTTTTTAATTGTAAGTGGCAGTAGTGCGCACAGAAGCAAGCCATCCCGTGAGCGGCGACAGGTCGTAAACACTCATTATCTGAATGAGACAAACAATGCATGACACAGTACAATAACACATTTTCAGCTTAGAGTGACATAAACACCTATAAAAAAGAGAACGGCACTTATCAGATCAAAGCAAAATAAGCAATCAATTCAAACCAGACGAAGCACATGAAAGAGGAGGGTACCCGTATAAATATGGACAGAGCACCTAACGCATAGCAATGGTTACCTGGTAAAGCTTAACTGCAAAGCTTACAACTCGAATCAAACTACTGTAGCTGTGTCTTCAGCCATTCGACCTAAATTGTGTCTCATGTTACAATGGACCAGCTTTGTTTCGATTTGGAGGTGCGGTCTAAAACTTTTCTCTCCCCTTGAATTTTGAGTCTCAACTTTCGGGTGTGGCTTAGATTCGGGAATTTTTTTTTCCTTGATTTCCAGTCTCATTTTTCAGGTGCAGCTTGGATTCGAGTAAATACGGTATATTAAAGGATTAAAAGGGGGGGGGGGGGGGTGGGAGCATTACTTACTGAATGCCCGTCATACATTTTCTTTCAAAAAAGTATGGATTTGTACTCTTTTAGGGTTTTACTACAAGTATTGTTACTTCTCATAATTACATGTGTACGTGTAAAGAAACTAAGGGCACTTACTATATCCAAAGTATGAAACTTTTTAAAAAAATTCCACTTACTCCCTCAGTGCGGACTGATAACAGATTAACACTTCTTCTCGGATTTTAGCATTTTTGTGAGTAAATGCTAATGTCAACTTCTCAAACAAGTAATATGGTGATGCAATTTCTCTCTCCAAAAGTTTCAGAAGGAAAAGCTGAGCTTTCTCCCTCACGACTTCTTTATTGTCGCCTGAAATACAAACATACTAGATATTATTATTAATTCCTTACATATCTACTAATCTGAAACTAATGCCATGACCATTTTTTCTAGCTCTGATACTTTTTCAATATACATATTCTTACCAAAAATTAATTATGATAACTGTTAAAATTATATTGGAATAATTATTGTGAAGTCACTTAGACTTGCAACGTCCACACCACATACACTTTTCTATACATATCATAAGCTCAAAAGTCATTCCCAACCATACACAATTACAAACTTGTATTAAAGCATTGACATCTCAAACGCTAGATAGGTCATTATTTCACAGCATACTACATTTTTTGGTAAACTCTACCTACTATAGCTGCATAACACTTAATGTTAGCTGCAGCTTGTAGTCTTTTTGCAGAGCCGGCCAAAATATATAAAATATGTGTCTCAATAATAGATTACAGAATTTAAATTCTCAGGACACATTTCAAATATTTTCCACACAAATTTACTTAATGACAGACAACACTTTTGGAACTGTTGGATATAGAGTGATGTTTTTCAAACTGGTAATAGCTAATCTTAAGACTGTCCCTTCAAATGCCTGTTAGCCCCATGTATTAGAGGTTTGGGTATTTGCTTCTGTGGATTACAGTTCTTACAGAGGTACTGAATGTTCTGTCCAGTCAGCCTACAGGTGACCTACCAACGTGGACACGATTTTCACATCCTGCTACTTACAAGTGAATCAACAAAGTGGTTGAACTTTTTCTATCAAATTTCTGTCTCTGTATATCTCTATTACACTTTACCATGTCTACGAATATTTAATATTAATGTTTTGGTGGTGGTGATCACAATTTTTTGTTTCTGGCATTGGCATTGGAAATTCTAACTGCCATAGGAAAGGCATGCTAAGTTTGTAAATACCTCAGTAGAGTGCATAAGACTACAGTAACCTAAGTGGCGCCACTAGAGCAAGTTTCATGAGTGATTAAAAGTAATAAGCATACAAAACATGTTGCAAAGAATTTTCTTGCTTACAGCATTTACGGGATAAAGCTCTCTATTTCTTGCTTCAACATTGTTTGCCTACCAACAAGGAATCTAAAGCTTAATGCACAACACTGGACAAAGCACTTATATTCCCTGTAGTAAGAGACATTAGCATGTTCTTTCCCTGCACGCATAATCTAAAACAGGTTATATAATATGGACTATTCATATCATCACACTGGTCGATCAACAGTATGAAATAACACAGAATCCTACATGTCATGGCATACATAGTTCATTTCTGGAAAAAGTGGACAAAACATGTTCTTTTCCTGTACTCTTCCTTTTGATTCTACACAGCATTCTACTGAATTGATTTGAAGAATGTTACACAAATATCTTTGACATGCTTTTCAGACACCCATCTATTAAATTACAAGCATCACTTCCTTGTAGTTTTGTCTCTTCCTGAGGCACACCTCTGGAGCCTGATGGCTTCTCAAGATCAACTGTCCCCTCCTCCTCAAGACCAAGTAACATGTTATTTGCTAGCGTACACAAATTTTGTCAAGGAACTTGAATGTCACATCTTGTATCATGGTCCAATCCAAAATAAAATTAAGATGAAATGGATGCAGCCTTATCACTCTGTTCAGACAAATTGGATCTACTTTCTCAACCACTCACTTCTTGTACTGATTCAGTGTTGTGGTCACTAGTAGTCATATGTGATCAATTTCACCTCGTCCTCCTCCTCAAGTCACTACATAATACAATTCTTATATTTTGTCATCTCTGTCTTCTTGCGTTTTGACATTTTACTCGTTATACACACACTGATCAGCCAGAACATTACGACTACCAACCTACTATCGATATACACTCCTGGAAATGGAAAAAAGAACACATTGACACCGGTGTGTCAGACCCACCATACTTGCTCCGGACACTGCGAGAGGGCTGTACAAGCAATGATCACACGCACGGCACAGCGGACACACCAGGAACCGCGGTGTTGGCCGTCGAATGGCGCTAGCTGCGCAGCATTTGTGCACCGCCGCCGTCAGTGTCAGCCAGTTTGCCGTGGCATACGGAGCTCCATCGCAGTCCTTAACACTGGTAGCATGCCGCAACAGCGTGGACGTGAACCGTATGTGCAGTTGACGGACTTTGAGCGAGGGCGTATAGTGGGCATGCGGGAGGCCGGGTGGATGTACCGCCGAATTGCTCAACACGTGGGGCGTGAGGTCTCCACAGTACATCGATGTTGTCGCCAGTGGTCGGCGGAAGGTGCACGTGCCCGTCGACCTGGGACCGGACCGCAGCGACGCACGGATGCACGCCAAGACCGTAGGATCCTACGCAGTGTCGTAGGGGACCGCACCGCCACTTCCCAGCAAATTAGGGACACTGTTGCTCCTGGGGTATCGGCGAGGACCATTCGCAACCGTCTCCATGAAGCTGGGCTACGGTCCCGCACACCGTTAGGCCGTCTTCCGCTCTCGCCCCAACATCTTGCAGCCCGCCTCCAGTGGTGTCGCGACAGGCGTGAATGGAGGGACGAATGGAGACATGTCGTCTTCAGCGATGAGAGTCGCTTCTGCCTTGGTGCCAATGATGGTCGTATGCGTGTTTGGCGCCGTGCAGGTGAGCGCCACAATCAGGACTGCATACGATCGGGGCACACAGGGCCAACACCCGGCATCATGGTGTGGAGAGCGATCTCCTACACTGGCCGTACACCACTGGTGATCGTCCAGGGGACACTGAATAGTGCACGGTACATCCAAACCGTCATCGAACCCATCGTTCTACCATTCCTAGACCGGCAAGGGAACTTGCTGTTCCAACAGGACAATGCACGTCCGCATGTATCCCGTGCCACCCAACGTGCTCTAGAAGGTGTAAGTCAACTACCCTGGCCAGCAAGATCTCCGGATCTGTCCCCCATTGAGCATGTTTGGGACTGGATGAAGCGTCGTCTCACGCGGTCTGCACGTCCAGCACGAACGCTGGTCCAACTGAGGTGCCAGGTGGAAATGGCATGGCAAGCCGTTCCACAGGACTACATCCAGCATCTCTACGATCGTCTCCATGGGAGAATAGCAGCCTGCATTGCTGCGAAAGGTGGATATACACTGTACTAGTGCCGACATTGTGCATGCTCTGTTGCCTGTGTCTATGTGCCTGTGGTTCTGTCAGTGTGATCATGTGATGTATCTGACCCCAGGAATGTGTCAATAAAGTTTCCCCTTCCTGGGACAATGAATTCACGGTGTTCTTATTTCAATTTCCAGGAGTGTTAACCGGTCAAGGTGACAGCAGCATCACCTGGTGAGGAATGACTGCTAGTCAGACACACGCACGGCGCATGTAGTATCTGTGAGCGTGCTGTCCATATGCAGAATGGGGAAGACGCGTGATCTATTCGAGTTTGCTGAAGAGCAGACTGAGATGGCCTGGAAGCTTGGCATGAGCATTTTGGAAACTGCATAACTTGTCAGGTGTTCAACGAATGCTTTGGTGAGTGTCTCCAACATGTGGTGAAATAAAGGTGAAACCATGTCCAGACATTGTGGGGTTAGGTGGCCACCCCTCATTACAGATGTTGAACCTTGGTTGGGCAACTGGTAAACCAGGACAAATGACAAACTGTGGTGGAATTACCACCAGAATTTAATGTTGGGCAGATTACAAGTGTGTGTGAACACACAGTGCACCAAACACTATCAATGATTGGCATCTGCAGCCAATGACCCATGCATGTGCAAACGTTCACCCCACAACATAGGCAAGCGCTACTGAAATGGACACATGACCATTGACAGAGGCAGAGCGTTGCATTTTCTGATGAATCCTGATACCTTGACCTTCATGCTGTTGAGAGGGCATGAATCCATCATCATCCACAGAAACAACTCCTTGACACCTGTACTGCCAGACTGAGACAAGCTGGCGGCAGCTCCATTACACTCTGGGGAACATTCAAGTGGGCATCCATGGGTCCAATGGAGCTCATGCACGGAATCATAATGGCCAAGGAGAATCGTACAATGGTTGTAGTCCACGTACATCCCTTCATGACGATCATGTTTCCAGGTGGCACTGGCATTTTTCAACAAAATAATGTGCAAAATGACAAGTTCAGGAGTGTGCTGGAGGGGTTTAAGGAACATAGTTGCAAGTTCCAATCAATGTGCTGCCCCCCCCCCCTCCTCCTCCAACTTGCCAGACCTGAAACTGATTGAACACATCTAGGATGTGATTGAATGTGGCGGCAGCACTCATCTGCTGCCCCCCCTCCCCCAAATTTACGATAATTAGCTGATTTTTGTGTGCAGATGTGGTACCAAATCCCTCCAGCAACCTACCAACACCTCGCTGCTTCTGTGTCATGATGTGTCGCCGCTGTTATCCATGTTTAGGGTGGACAAACTGGATGTTAGGTATGTAGTCATAATGTTCTGGCTGATCAGTGTACAGGAATGTAGATAACAAATGCCACCCAAGCACACTACTCCAAAGAGAATTTATTTCTTATAACTGTAGACAGGAACAGCAGTGTGCTAGTGCTGCCACAACAGGCATCAACAATAAATATTCAGCTTCTAAATGGTGCTGGTGCGAGTCCAAAAATCAACACGCAGTGTCACAAACTCACAAAGAATATCGCAAAGGGGGGGGGGGGGGGGGCCTCTTACCCACATGGTTAATCGAGGGTTTACTAAAACATTCAATACTGCTTTGCCAATGCACAACCAAACTGTCACTTTTAAACCTAGCCCAGACCTCAGGTTACAATACATAATTTTTTTACCACATCTAAGATTTTGTATTCGCATTTGTTGGTTTCACCAACACACAACCAAACTATCATCTTATAATCTAATCTAGACTTTGGGCTACTCTACAGATCAATCTGTCATTGCAAAAACTAATAGACACAAACGTGGAAAAAATTGCAATAAAAAGTAATGAGAGTTGTATGTATGCAACCTCTGAGCATGAGCTGCCTTTGTTTATTACTACTTTCACTGTTCAGTAATTGTAACCAATGTGCTTCTCGTAACATTGCATGTGTTGGGTTCACTGAATCACAACTGAACTATCATCTTCCAACCTAACCTAGATCTCGGGTGATACTACAGATCAGTCTGTCATCACAATCTCCATTCCATAGTTGTAATTAAAAATACAGAATCTGTGAAGGAGGGAATTAAGAACATTTCACCTCCAAATGTAACAGAAACTGTGGTAACAGAAACTGTGGCCTATGTAATGTATTCAAAGAAATGGCAGTGAGTAATCAACTGTACTAGCAACAGTGTGGAAGGTACAGGAAAATAAATAATGTGTACATGAAGACAGTAGCTCTCACAAAATACGTAAATAAGGCTGGCTCATTTTGGCTTCAAATATAATTCAAACAATGTGCTGCACTGTATTGTGCAGTGCAGTGATCTCTTATTGTTGTCAAGTGCAGTTAGTGCAAGCACTTTTAGCACTGTCTTTAAAAGTGATTTTATGCTTCACTCTCACATGAATGAAATTTTTGTCTGTCGCTCTCTCACTAGTATGACTCGACACAGTTTGAAATAAGAACTGTGCCTGTAAAAATGTGCTCTTTTGTAATATTGAGATATACAGCTATTGTCTGATGCGGTATTACTCCGAAAAAACATTTGTAGGACACTCGCTTGTCCTGTTCGTATAGTATATCTGCCTGAGTGTCGTTTTTAGGTGGTTTCCCATGCTTATTTAGGCAAATGCAGGCATAGTTCCCAAATTCTGCCTCAGTGAACACGAGACACAAACAGTTAAAATACGATAAGACAAAAAACAAAGTCTAGAGAATTCAAATACAAACGGCGCACATGAACTCCATGTCATAGCTTAAACTGACAAGTGGGGCGACAGGAAGTGCATCTGGCAATGAGGTTACATAATAAAATACAATTAGTGAAATCTGCACAAGTGTACCCTTTACTATAGGGGATAATTGATATGGAAAAGTAATGGCCCACTCTTCATACCTCTAAACACCCATCTTTTAGCTGTTCCTGCTGAACTTTCTCTTACCAAATTGTGACTCATCAATTTCCTCTACACTACCATATCAATTAAATTTTTCATTCTGCTAGAGACCAACTGCAGCATAAATGTCTCAGCAGAAGTACCTACAATCAACACTGTTTTGTTTCAGTACAACTACCTAACTACATATGATGCCATTTCTGAGCACACACCTCTCCCCATACACACAACCACTGAGCAGCAAACAGCTCAGAAGGCTCGATTTAAGAGAACTGATATCTATAACACACTGAAGAACTGGAAACTACACAAAGAACTACCACCACACCACAAACAATTTGCAAATAATATCCAATAGTTCCAATTTTGGAGCTCAAAATGCAGCATCCCTTTCACACCTACAACACTAAGTAACATTTTCACTGGGCCAAATTTAAAATCTGATGACTTACCTAGTCTGTCAACCACAGGAGATATTACCATATGCAAATACGGTTTGAAATCTGTACCCATTCGATCAGCAAAGTTTGTCAAAACATCAATTGAGTTCTGTGACACCTGTAAAATATAAAATGAAAATTAATGGGAGGAACAAAAGGTAACCACATAGCTGAAGTGCTGATAGGCACATAAACAAGGGTGAAAATGCTGTTGACCACACAATATAAAATCTTTTAAAGTGCATACTGTGATTGTGCAGGCTTGCCAAGTGTGATAATTCTTGGTAGTCTCCTTGGGATACAAAAATCAACACGACTCAATATTTCAGGAAGCCATCTGTCTGCTGCGTTCAGGAGGGATGTGCTGCCTTTTAACTAAATGTATTGTACTTATCACTTTCATCTCATGGGCCAAATTATTATACAATTTAATCCCTGATAAAAAATGCTGTTTTCAGTTTTTTGATAAACAAATCAAACAATGGAAAATCCAAGATGAGATGTACAATTGCCTGAGACTGAAGTTTTGTGTGTGTGTGTGTGTGTGTGTGTGTGTGTGTGTGTGTGTGTGTGTGTGTGTGCGCGCGTGTGGAGGGGAGGGGGGCACATTGGCGTGTGTGTGTGGTTATCGTCTAATTTTGTTGAAGGCCTTACTGGCCGAAAGCTGTATTTGTGACTGTCTTTTTGTTGTTCCTATCGACAACTCAGAATTTCCGCTATATGGTGAGATATACTAATGTTTTTCCAGACTGTTCGATGAAATCACTCGGTACAGTGGAGATGCCTTTTTTTAAAAAAAAATATTTCCTCAGAATGAGCTTATTAGTAACTAATTACTATTTTTGGGCCTTTTCTTATTGTTTGACAGAATTACGTCCATTTTTTGTGTATTTCATTCCCAGAAAACACTGAATTGAGTGTACATAAGAATAAAAAATCGCCAAAAGGTACTGACTGTTACCAAAAGCGTATAACATGACAGTGGCATTCACTGTGCCAGTATCTCCATTTGTTAACTCTAAACCAACTGACCGTCAATATTCATCCTTAACAACTTCGTTTGCTACACAAGCTATAGATTTATTGTTAACACTTAATGGGGCAGTTGGTTCCCTCCTCAAGCTTAAATTCGTGTTACCTTTTCCCCTTACATTCAAAGTTAATTTAATAATACTGTCAAAATGTATGTCTCTTTGCTGTTTCACTGGCATTCACAACAAGAAAAGCCAGTGCCTTTATCAGTGACTTCAATGTTACAGTTATCAACAAAGAAACATTTTCCTCCGTGCCTTATCCTGTTTGGAAAGTCAGTTAAATGGTGTCCACACTGTCAACTAGATGAGCAGTACACACACAAAATGATTATTTCTCATGGAGTCAAGCTTGGTCAGCTCAATGGCTCACATTTCAAAATGGTTGAGTGAAAGCATTACTATTTATTGTGAGCAGTCGAATTGCTGGATAAAACTAATCTATAATCAGGCACAACATCAACTGGTAATAACTGTTCAAAGCAATCACAACACCATACTGGCTAACACGACATCACCTATTATTGGCCATCTAACAAAAAAAGCTATGCTTTCATTAGTTTACCAGGGATGCACGTGCAGAATGCCACACAAAATGCCTTTTTTAACAGCTACAGCACAGAATGCAGCATCTTCACTGCTCTCGTGCAATCACCCATTGAACCACAGTGGTTCCAAGCATTAGTTCAGTTGAGCAATTAAGGTATCATTTTTTTGCAACAATGTTGGAGGGATTCAGATATGAGGCAACACAATACATGGATCCTGGCCTATTTTTAGGTTGGCAGCAGTCACATGTGCAAGGCATTGTCTTGCATCTTCAATGGTTTCTACTGATTTTCACTGAGGGGGGGGGGGGGGGAGTTTATGATGGTTGCTGCCAAAAATTACTTTGAAACCATAATCGAACAGGATAAAGTACAAATTTGGATTGTAAGGGATGTACCAATTCTACGATAAATATTCTAAAGAATTTTAAACAACAAGCTACATTTTCATCCAATAAGTATCCAAATATGTCTGAGAACTACTGTCAGTCTCTGTTGACAAACTCCAGTCTATGGACAGCTATGTAAACAAATTGGTTCAATATTAGCCCATCTTTTGGCACCATGCTGAGTTGAAACATTAACTAGCTGAATGTTTTATCTAGAGAAGATAATGTACAATTTTATGTATCTAACTCATCACTTTTGTAACAACAGTATAAATGCTTAGTGAATATTTATTACTACCTCTTGTAAAAATATTTAACTTACCTTACTATTGCTTGACTGCATCCAGGGTACCATTGCATCCATGAAAAGGCCGATGTCTTCACATTCTAAACTGTTTTCTGGGTTTGATAAGTAGGCTAGTAAGTTATTTGTAACAGTTAGTTTTACTTTTGTATCTGAGGTATCTAACAGTTTATTAAAGTCATCTAAGGATTTTGAAGCAGCCATTTTCTTGGATTTCTTTCTTTGGAACCTGAAACAAAATTAGAAATGTGTCATCTATTTCAATTCTGGAAAAAAAATATGATTTACCAAATTCAACTTTTAATATGACAAAAATAAGCTGCAAAAAAGATTTAAAGTTAAGAAGAAAATCAACAACCTCCAAACATAAAACTTCTGTTCACAATTCAATCGATGTAAGTAAACTCACTACACACATTGTATTTTAATTTCAGATCTCTCTAGTCTGGTATTTTTAGGCTTGCTTGGTCACTGACTGGACAAACTATACAACATCCCATTTACAATACAACAAAAGATTTTAATATGAAAACAACAGGATTTGCACACCCTACGTATTTTCATGCCCTGTTGGTTCCTTTTTCTTCTTTTTCTGATTGATATAGGGAGCTGCATTCTGCAATTAAGATGAGGGCAAGTGTAGCAAACAATATTCATTATTTCATAAAAAAAGAGCTAATACTACACGTCTTAATGTTTGAAGAGAAACTAATTGGTCTAGTTTAAACCTACTCTATTCCTACAATTAATTCCTGTTACATAACACACACTTAACATGAAGTTTGGGAGACATAAATTAGAAATTTGAAGTGGTCATTACCAGAGATTAAGAAGCTCTATAGAAACAGAAAGGGTTTTGTTGGTTACCTGCAGTACTGCAAAATCAATACATCAGTACCGCAGCATAGTGACACTGAGTGTGTGAGAATTAACCCCCTCCCCCACACACACACACAAAACAGATGAGCCAAAACATTATGACCACCTGCTTAATAGCTTTTTTTTCCATTTCTAAAATGAAATGCATCATTGATTCTGCGTATCAGGGACCCCAACAGTTTGTTGGTAGGCTAGTGGAAGTATGTGGCATTAGATGTCTACATGCTGATCGTGTAGTTCGTGTAAATAACGGGATGCTGATTTGTCTATGCAGTGAGGCTACCTGATAATGACCCAGATGGGTTCTGTAGCATTACGCTAGGCAAATGTGGTCCCCAAGACATTGATGTGAGTTCACCATAATTCCTTAATTCCCTCAAACCACAGTAGCACAGTTCTGGCTCCGAGACATGGAAAAGTATACTGCTGAAAGATGACATCACCATTGGGGAAGGCATCCTGCATGAAGGGATGCAGGTGGTCACAACTGTCAGTGTGTCTTCAATTACTACCACAGATCCAATGCAAGAGTAGGAGAAAGTCTCCCATAGCATAATACTGCTCCCACCATCCTGTACCCGTGGTACGCTGTACATTTCAAGCCACTGTTCACCTCAATGAAGGCATTTGTGGAGACAACCAGTTAGCTAGTGCAGCAAAAATGTGATTCACCTTAAGAGCTGATATGTTTCCATTGATCAACAGTCCAATCCCTGTGTCTCGTGCCCACTGCAAACGTAATTGACGATGTCATCGGGTCAACATGTGAACACACAGGGGTGGTCTGCTGCGGAGCTCCATGTCCAACAATGTACGATGAATGGTGTGCTCCAAAACAATTGTGTGTACACCAACATTGTGCTCTTTTGGTAGGGATGCCTCAGATCACAATCTATCCTACTTTATAGAACAGACAAGTCTCCGAATCACACATTCTGTGAAGAATCATTGACATCCAACCATTTAGCATCTAGTGGTAGTTTGACTGTCCTCCTCCCTCTTTCCATAGATGCTCACGCCAGTAGCACATGAACATTCAACCAGTTTCTCCATTTTGGAGATACTCATTCACAGGCTCTGCATAATAATAATAATTTGCCCTTTTTCAAAGCTGCTTGCCTCAATGGATTTCCTTATTTGCAGCTCACGTCTTCACTACGGTGATCCCCAGTCTGTGTCAGCTCTCCTTACATACTTTTGTTACCTTGCCATGTGCCTTCAACGGCACCAAGCGGCATCCAACATCACAGTGGGCAGAGATCATAAAGTTGTGGCTTATCAGTGTGTGTATGTGTGGGGCAGGGGGGGGGGGGGGATGATCTCAGATCAATACCAAATAGCTACAGAATTATTTGCAAACCAAAATTAGATAAGCTTGTTAGACGAGGTTATGTGGATATAAAATAATGAAGCTACAGCCACAAACTGCTTGCAGTTCATTCCTAAATTTAAGAGCAATGTGGGCAAGTTATCTGATAACTTTCTGTTGTGTCAGTTTGCCTTTTTATTGAGATACCTAAATGCTGAGGTTTGCATATCTTGCTGTCACACTGCTCAACATATTCCTTGCACTGTGACAAATTTTTGCCATACCATCTGCAGCAACCCAGCTTACCATACACAACTTCTCAATTACATTCAGTGGTGAACTGTCAACAGCAGCCAACAATTAAGCAGTGTTATTTATAAAAGTGATTCACAGAATTGAATCGTATGTGCTTGGTTGGTTGAGCTTGATGGAAGAGGGTGTGTGGTATAAACTTAATCAAGCTTCAGATAAAAAAAAAATTTTCTCCATGTGTGATTTTAATTGTCATACCAGATGCAGAAGTACTGATACAGGCCACATTATTTAATGATAGAAATGGCTGATAATATAGAAATTATTTCTCCTGCTTTCTGCATTTCAGTAACTAAAAGATTCAAAGTCTCAAGTTTTAACATGTCTAGCTATAACCCATACGACAACTGAAGATTCTTGGTAGTTTAAATGGGCTTTGAATGGTCGCTTTGCAAGTCTGCAAATGTAAAATGATTTTGTTTATGTTTTTATGGCAATGTCTCTGTGCTGGCACAGTCGAAGTTGGAGCAGCCATTTGCAATTTGGGGCTGAAAGATGGAAACAGCATTGGTAGCTATTGGAGATCTTGTCTGGAGCATAGAGCATAGAACTGTACTTTGAAGACTGAATTCCTCCCTCCAGTTAATGTTCTTTTCACAAGAGATGTGATGGCATGACTTAAAAAAAAGACTCAAATCTGCATTATAAAATGCATAAACAAGCTCACTTTCAGAAGTTCAAATTCCCACAATTCACATCATTACCTTCTGCATGCCTGTACCAAGTAACTTGTCCATTTTTTGCTATTAACAGTTCTTAACAGTATATAATTAACTTTCCCACTCATTTAGGCATACATACTATGTATAAACAAGTGTAAATTTTGTGGTTACTACCCCATAAGTTAATGGAGGTACACAATCATATGATTAATCAACGTGCTAAATTACATTGACACTGCTGGAGTTGGTATTTGAGCTTAACTACACATCTATAAGATGTTATAAATAACGCTCTTTCCTAAGCAGTTTTCGTAACGTGTGAGCAATTATACCAGTAAGTCTCCACAGTATCCCAGTACCACACTTTTCATGCCATGAATCTGTCATACTAAAAGATTACACTGTCACAGTGGAAAATCCAGGATAGAATAATGACAGATAATAAATGATAGACTGCTACTCACCATATAGCGGAGAGGAGACAGGCACAAAAAAAAAAAAAAAAAAAAAAAAAAAAAAACTACTGAACACAAGTTTTCGGCCAGAAGGCCTTCTTCTGGGGGGGGGGGGGGGAAGACGAAAACACACACACACACACACACACACACACACACACACACACTACTATCTCTGGCTGCTGAGGCCGGACTCATTACATATTTAGTTTCTACTGCAACAATTAGTAGTGCAGTATGGACACTATCCAGATTTTTTACAGGATGCATATTTTCATGGTTTAAAAACCACCACAAACGTTTTATGACAATTTAAATATAATCAGTACTTGACATTTCCCTGAATTCTTGAAAACTCTACTACTTATATCAGAAAGTAAGGAAGATTAGGATTTATTATACCACCATGATAAGGTTATTAGAGATTAGAGTTAAGTTCTGATAGCACAAAAATCGGGTTGGAATTTGTTCTGTCCTTAAAGCATACCATCCCAGTACTGTCTTAATAAAATCAGGGAAATCAAACAAATCTATATGTTGATGGACATACAAGAATTTGAACCGGGCCACTCCTGAATGTGAGACCAATACCTTAACCTTGTTTGGTCCCTCAGTCAGATCTGATTGTGTAATTTTATTTATGAAGTAATAAGTGGCTGGGTAGGTCAGTTCAAAGATCAGAGCAAAGCAAGGAAATACCACCAAGTCTAGTGATACCATAGCTATTAAAACATTGTGGTGTTCAAACTGATGTTTGGATTTAGGACAGGTGTATCTTAAAGAAGTGATTCATCAATTCCTATTTTTCATTCATAAGCCGTAGCTAACAACACAGTCTAAACTGTATTTAAATACAATATATTAAATCATGTTATTGTTCTAAGAATGATCAATAGCTTCTCAAACATATATGTCGGTGCAGTAACGTCAAACAGCCAGTAAGTGTGACGTCCAGCATACTGAAATCTTCTAGGTACCCAAGGGTTTACAGTGATGTAAAATGACTCGCAAGCATTTTTGGCGCATTGAAATGATCCACACAAACAATATGAACTATGCAGTACATAACTGTTAGTACTTTATCCTGGGTTTCTTTTTTATATTAAAAAAAAAAATCAACTACATAACTCTTCCCAGCAGATTTTATTTCTAAGTTCAGTAGCAACTAAAATATATTTTACTTATAAATTTGATGGTGATGTTTATTTCAACAACTATGTCACCCTTTTTATAGCCACAAATCTGTTTAAAAGTAAAAGTTAATTTCACTGAGTGAAATGATTTGAAAACCTACATACAAATTGCACTATTTCAATTGCAGTGGAGAAAAATTAGTTGACTGAATGATGGCAAATGCTTCACTATTCTGTGAAAAGAATAGCACTTCAAAAACAAGAAATTATTTAATGAACTAATGTTAATTTTGTATTAGGTCACCAAATTACTAATGTGAACAAACACTTTTGATGGTATATCATCTTACCTATATAATAAACACAAATGGAACACTTCCATCCAACAAGATTGCTGAAAGGAATGAGCTCACAAGCAGACATTACTTTATTCTATACAAGTGTTTCACCTAAGATTTGAATGCTTCTGCAATGAACATCTCAGGTACCATGACTACCCAGCACAAGTAAATTTTGTAGCGGCTTTAGCTTAAGAAATTACAGTGAGAGATATATTAAATGAAGTAGAACCACTCTGCTCTCATTTTTTTTCTTGTCTAACTTTTTATTACTGGTGATAGCACATTAACACACTAAACAGAAAAAAAGCATCTGCAAATACTAACTATTTCCTTCTTTCGAAAAGTAGTAAATAAATATTTTAATTGCAATGTAATTTCAACTCACCTGTATCAAGTAATTTATTGCACCAGAAATGCAGCTAACCGTGAACTGGATAGATAGCAAGCCCTGAAAATCATATATACAACTTAAAGTTTCGCTACATCCAAGAAGGATATTATTATTATTATTATTATTATTATTATTATTATTATTATTATGAGAAAGTGCTTTATGGTACAATACTGACTCATTTTTCCCAGCAAACCTGAATCTCAGATTTACTTACATACACAACAACGTAAGAAAGAACGAATATAGATGAGAAATATCGTGACAAACTAAATTATGTTTAGAGCATACAATGATAGTTAACTCCTAACAAAATTTCTCATCAACATCATTTGGTTGCAGATGATAAGCTATCTTTAATAAATAACACACAAGTGGTCCTGAAAAACCATGCAAACAGAGTGTAAAGATATTAACAAAAAGAAACAAATTGTTTTTTTGAAATAAATATCCACATAATTTAGTAATCATTTAGTAAAAATGTTCACATTACAGATTAAATAAAACAGAAACCCACTGATAATGGCCCAGAGATGCTGAAACATGTTTGAGAACTTGGAAAAAAAGGTGTTTTGCATCCAACAATACTGCACACACCTCTTCAAAGATACTGGAATGCCTCTACTCTTTCCAATACACATTCTCTTTAACCATATCATATTCAAGTAACAGTTCCCAAATACACATCCATCTCATTACAACTGCATTTGTATTAAAACTTCCATAAAACAGCAATGCTTACAGTACTATCAAAATTTTCTGCTATTTCAAAAACAACATACAAAGGATATGCCAAATGCTTCATCAGTCTACATCCACAATATCATTCAAAGGCATACAGTTGATAAAACTATGAGGAAAAACACAAAGAAGAAGAAAAAATGGACTTCCATCAGCCAACTATGGAATATTCATTATACCGTATCACTTTTTATCCACTTTGAGATCTGTACTTAAACTGGGGCGACAGAAGCGTCCGATCCCATGCGTCGGCTTTGACCCGTGACGTAAGGGTGTTGTCGTGTGTGATGCCATGACGGCGCGGAGATTGGTTTGAGTGTGGCTGTCTCCAGTTCTGTTTTATCTTATTTTATTTACTTTTCTGATCTGTTCGTTCTATCTCGTGAGATTTTTTTTTTTTTTTAAATTTAAAAACACTTATTACTTATTTTAATTATCTGTTTCTTCGAATTTCTGTTTTAGTTTATTATATTTAACTTTCTGATCTGTTCGTTCTATCCCGTGAGATTTTTTTTTTAGAAAAAAAAAAGACAAAAAACACTAATCAGCTACTGAAGCATCTTCTATGGGTTGCAGGGGTTACGACCCCTGGGGAGGTGGGTGGATATTCATGTGTGGCTGCCTTCACTTACACGTTGTAGCTACGCAAGGTGTCTAAATTTGTTTATATTTAGTTTGCCCCCCACCCAAAACACCCCATTTCCCGCGCTTGTCCCGTTAGTGTCATTAGGCTTCTTGTGGAAAGTGTGTGTGTTTGTTTTTGTTTCCGCCATATTTGTGACGTCATGGGTCAAAGCAGACGGGTGGGATCGGACGTTTCCGTATTTCCCTTAAACTGCAGGAACATTCACCACAAGACACAAAATGATGCAAGTCACACATCAACGTAAGAACACCCTTACTTCTATGCCACAAAAAAATAAATCCAATAGCATGACAGTTTACAAACATGCAGCTAAAATAACATACAACTAAATGGTAACAATTACATAGCAGGGGGGGCTTCTATTTTTCAGGGTTTGTTTTTATAGCAAAAAATTGGTTAAATATGGCATAAACATAGACATTGGGTTATGCTATAGCTCAATCTGTTACCACAAACTGGATTTGGCATTCATACTTTTTGGTTTCGCCAACTCAAAACTAAATTCTTACCTCCTAACCCAAACCCCAAGCTAAGCCATAGTCAATCTGTCACCACAACCAAAATTTCAGAGAAGGGAGGGGCACCAACAGCACACTCTAGCCTACACTAGTGGAATGAGGTCATGAAAAAGAGACATGCAAAGTACTCTACAAGCATCAGAACCTTAACCACCATACAAATGGAACAAATTCTTATGTTTGTTTAATACTGTAACTGAAAACCTGATACATTAAATTACATGTTTCTATGATTATTGTGCATATTCTGTGAGTATACAACAATCAACGAACATGTGTAATGATTATTCACCACTGAACCTCTGACAAAAGAAGCAAATTTGCTATGAGATATAAATAGCATATAAATTATCATCATGTACACACTGGCATGCCACAGCAAACAGAAACTCTCCACAACTAAGTAACTACAATGACAATTTCAGGATGTCTGCAGTAATTTTCTATCCATAGGCTACTGTTAACAAAACTGGGAGGAATCAATTTCATAGTAAAGTAAGCAGCAGTAGTTCATAATATCAGAACAGAGGATTACTGTTTTCACTTTTTATTCATGGCACTGTCTATACTGTAAAGCTTACGCAAACATAACAATGAGGCTGTTAAGAACTCCTTTGAATTAGAGATTTACATTCAAAGTTATGAGGCCCCAAAATCTGATATACATTCTCCCTTAAACTTCGGCACATGCAAACACCTACATGACTGTCAGCAGTGTGCCTGTCTGCTTACAATGACAAAGGTATGTAAACAGACTACTACTTGAAAACTGAATTCATTAAATATGTTCCATTATTTTTCTGCATCGCTGAATATCAGTTCATGAACGTCTGCACTACAATGACATCACACTAGCACTCATCTGTGGTAATTAACAAGCAGAACTAAACAAGCAATGAAATCACAGAAGCAGACAAATGAATCATGAATAAAGGCGAGGCCATATTTGATTACTGCCACCACTAATAAAGGAACTACTAGGAGTACTACTATATGACTTTTAGGAGTCCCATACTTTTCTATATCAACTGCTGAACAGACAACCCTACTACAAATAATAGTTTACCATGGTTGTGGACCATCACTTACCTTATAGAGAAAGGTGAGACTGAGTGATGGCCCGTTTCTTTTTCCTGCATTTCACACTTTCGCTATTATTTCCATTAGTAGTTATTATAACTTTTTAAACAGTAAATTAATTCTTTTGTGTAAAGATGCACTTAAAACATTTATTGGAGAGTTTAGTCAATGACAACTTATACAGAGGTCATACACACAAACTGTATCAACCTGAAAGTTAGCACAGAATTGTTGACAACTTTATCAATCATACTGGGGCAGGGGTGGATTAGCGGTTGGTCTGTTTCTGTTTTTATTTCTCTGACGACAAAGGTAACTGATTTGTTCATAATGCACTGTCCACAATAAACAACGGGAGAGCAATTTCAACCACAACTATACAAATATATACAAGGCAGAATCGCCTTATTGATAACCCGTGAGAGAACAAGAAAAATTCTGTGACATAGCAATCCTAAAAGAACACTTACAGTTTTCGCACCCTGCTTAATCACATGGCTCTTTCGCTTCGTGACGTGCCTCAATTTGGAGCTGCTTTATTAATCGGCACTTAACTAAACCAACATTCATTGGTTTGTCCACATCCCAGCATTTTGCAGAAACGATACACTTAAAGCACAGGTGAATCAGCAGTTGTCATTATTTTGTTTTGTAAAGAATGCCATGCTTCTGCTACTGTTCTAAATGATAGTCTACCATTAGTATCGGTTTCCTTATGTTGTTAAGAAATGATGGTACCGGAACTTTGCGCGCCTCTACTAAAGCAGCCTTGCCGAACAAATGTACACAACTATTCCAAAAGCAATAATAAAACACTGAGGCTTGTGAAGTTACTTTGTGAAATCATCTACACAAAGCTACACTCCTGGAAATGGAAAAAAGAACACATTGACACCGGTGTGTCAGACCCACCATACTTGCTCCGGACACTGCGAGAGGGCTGTACAAGCAATGATCACACGCACGGCACAGCGGACACATCAGGAACCGCGGTGTTGGCCGTCGAATGGCGCTAGCTGCGCAGCATTTGTGCACCGCCGCCGTCAGTGTCAGCCAGTTTGCCGTGGCATACGGAGCTCCATCTCAGTCTTTAACACTGGTAGCATGCCGCGACAGCGTGGACGTGAACCGTATGTGCAGTTGACGGACTTTGAGCGAGGGCGTATAGTGGGCATGCGGGAGGCCGGGTGGACGTACCGCCGAATTGCTCAACGCGTGGGGCGTGAGGTCTCCACAGTACATCGATGTTGTCGCCAGTGGTCGGCGGAAGGTGCACGTGCCCATCGACCTGGGACCGGCCCGCAGCGACGCACGGATGCACGCCAAGACCGTAGGATCCTACGCAGTGCCGTAGGGGACCGCACCGCCACTTCCCAGCAAATTAGGGACACTGTTGCTCCTGGGGTATCGGCGAGGACCATTCGCAACCGTCTCCATGAAGCTGGGCTACGGTCCCGCACACCGTTAGGCCGTCTTCCGCTCACGCCCCAACATCGTGCAGCCCGCCTCCAGTGGTGTCACGACAGGCGTGAATGGAGGGACGAATGGCGACGTGTCGTCTTCAGCGATGAGAGTCGCTTCTGCCTTGGTGCCAATGATGGTCGTATGCGTGTTTGGCGCCGTGCAGGTGAGCGCCACAATCAGGACTGCATATGACCGAGGCACACAGGGCCAACACCTGGCATCATGGTGTGGGGAGCGATCTCCTACACTGGCCGTACACCACTGGTGATCGTCGAGGGGACACTGAATAGTGCACGGTACATCCAAACCGTCATCGAACCCATCGTTCTACCATTCCTAGACCGGCAAGGGAACTTGCTGTTCCAACAGTACAATGCACGTCCGCATGTATCCCGTGCCACCCAACGTGCTCTAGAAGGTGTAAGTCAACTACCCTGGCCTGCAAGATCTCCGGATCTGTCCCCCATTGAGCATGTTTGGGACTGGATGAAGCGTCGTCTCACGTGGTCTGCACGTCCAGCACGAACGCTGGTCCAACTGAGGCGCCAGGTGGAAATGGCATGGCAAGCCGTTCCACAGGACTACATCCAGCATCTCTACGATCGTCTCCATGGGAGAATAGCAGCCTGCATTGCTGCGAAAGGTGGATATACACTGTACTAGTGCCGACATTGTGCATGCTCTGTTGCCTGTGTCTCTGTGCCTGTGGTTCTGTCAGTGTGATCATGTGATGTATCTGACCCCAGGAATGTGTCAATAAAGTTTCCCCTTCCTGGGACAATGAATTCACGGTGTTCTTATTTCAATTTCCAGGAGTGTATAAAACTGTTCCACATAGGTAGTGCGGCGGCGTAATAAGTAAACAAACTGCTAGCATCTACCTTCACCTTCGTGGGTGTGTTCCAAAGGAAAGAGTTTTTCGTTTCATAAATATCACAGTGACACTGAAAAAACATACGCTGACGCTGTTCGTGTACAGTTCATCTTCTATATTATGTCCTATTCTGTGACTTAGCGACAATCAATAACAGAAACTAGATATGACAGTTTATATATCGTGCAGTGATAACTTTAGTTATTCGCATCAATTATTGTTTACTTAAATAACCACAAAAACAAAAAAAAATTAACTGATTCATCGTTGCACAAAAAGGCAAATTACTGCACTTGAGAAACAACTCATTAACACCACTTCCAAAAACCATAACTCCCACTCTATCATAATGTCACAGCATTAACTCAGTACACTAACGTAATCAAAGATACTAAGTACAGATACACCCAGATCCAGAGTCTCGCAGGGTATAGAGCAAAGGCAGTGATCACTGAGCAAGGAGAAAATAAATAAAAACTTTGACCGAGCTCTTGGGTTCATGCAAAGGCTTTTCCGCACGCAACGATCTACCTGCACAGTACTCACACGTCAAATCTGCGCAGAGAAATCGTAGCGGGTGGACAGGAAATGTACAGTAAATGATATGCGCGTGAAATTGGAAGCTTGTGCAAAATTACTGAAATGTGTGGGCATAAATCACGACTGCGCTGATAAATTGTATCCTGTGAACTGAAAATCGCCGCAAAACGCGTGCGAAACGTTAAGATTCAATATTCCTACATCCGGATACGAATCTTTGCGTGTCAAAAACAAATAAATAAAGTTGTTTCGCGTTTTGAGGGATGTCCAGTGGCAGAAATCTAGAGGGAAGAAGAGAATTTATCTGTTAAAGATACTATGCCTAATTTCAAAGCACGCTCTAGGAAAATGCACAAATGAGATAACAGAAAACTCTGCAGAATACATCACTAAAAATGAAGATAAGAAAGAATATAAATACATATTACAATGCTCTTGTGCTTTCTTACTATAAGGACAACGATTATAAGGGACAGTCAAATAAAAACGAGACATTGCAAAGTAGTAAGTAAACTGTTTATTATCTAAAAAGAAATCGCCGTAACATACACATATACCAATGTGAAACAAGACCGTCAGCGCCTTCAACAAAAAATGTTTGCAGCTGCTTGCGGAGCAATGATTACACATCTTTGTCCGAAGCAAATGGACGGCCACAAATCTCACGCGCCAGGGTTCCAAAATGTGGAAATCACATGGGACAAGATAGAGATTGTATGGAAGGTGACAAGGGCTTCCCGGTGAAACGTATGCAGCGTAGTCAAATCAACCTTGGCAACAAATGGGCCTGCTGATCACTCAAGATAATTGTTCTTGATCACTGGTAACTTCTTGGTGTACAAAAATATTTGTCATTACTGCGAACTAAATATCTGGTAGGAAGAACCGATTGAGCCAACGGACGGACAGTTCGTTCGTTGTTTCTGAGTGCAGTCACAAATCTAAAGTAATCACTGCATCTCTGTCACGCTTTTATTTGAATATTGAATAAGTGGATCGTTGTCTCATAGGTATCATTTGGATATCAGGTCCGTGAAGCCAGCAACAGAGAAAGATTACTAGATACCTTATATTACATATGTTACATTTGACTAAGAGATTGATATTGCATGGATTACTTTAACGAATTTTACAACAGAGTTATCACTCCTTCACTGCCAATTGAGGCAGGAAATGTACTTGTTTTCATCACTTAATGAGAAAATATCACAGACATCAGCTTTCAGGGCAAAGTGCATACCTGTATTTAATTGATTATATATGACAAGTTATAACACTGTGCCAAATCAGGTGTTTCACATGTGATACATTACCAATTATGTCATCAAGAAAGCCTCACAGATAGACCTAAAACTTCAAACTGTCATTGTCACCTCCCCCTAGATGGTTAACAGTGCCCCAGTAAACAATCGACTGATATCAAATACAAAAGAGATGCCAACTGTGTCTAAATCTTGATGCGTGTAATGAAGAATACTGTTATAATAACACTGGAAAACACTTTTATTCAGTAGCATTGTTAGTGATTGCTTGGGTCTTATTCGGTATAATATATTTGAAGAATGGAGAGTTAGAGTTAAATGTTCTGTTTCTACTGAGGCCATTATCAGTGGAAAACTAGCTCAGTAGGATGAGGGAGTGGAAGGGGAAGGAAATCAGTCATAATGAAGAAACAATGCCAGCATTCACCTAAGTAAATTAGCTGCACAGGTGTTCTAGTGGTGTCTCGGATGTTTACTAGGAAAGTGGATGTCCACAGGAGGAGTGAGGAATGGAGTCTGAAGCTATTAGGATGGATGGAAAGGGAAGATGTCACACTTCACTGGAAGCAAGTGAGAGCATCTGTCTGTTGACCATTATTCCAGCCACAACTAATACATTATTCTCCTCCTCACTGGTCTACATCTGGATCTATCCACATACATACTCTGAAACCCACTGTATGGTGTGTGGTGCAGTGAACCTTGCACCACTGCAAGTGATTTCTTTTCCTGTTACACCTGCAAATAGAGCGAGGGGAGAATGACTGATGATATGCCTCCCTTTGAGCCCTAAATTCTCGTATCTTATCTTCATGGTTCTCACATGAAATGCATGTTGGCGGCAATAGATTTGTTCTGCAATCAGCTTCTGACGCCAGTTCTCTAAATTTTCTCAATAGTCTTCTGTGAAAGGAATGTTGTCCTCCATGCAGGGATTCCCATTTTAGTTCCCGAAGCATCTCCATAATACTTGTGTGGTGATCAAGCCCACTAGTAAAAAATCTAGCAGCCTGCTTCTGAATTGCTTCAATGTCTTCCTTTAATCTGACCTGGTGGGACCCCGACATTGAAGCAGTACTCAAGAATGGGTTGCATTAGTATTCTATACATAACCTGTTTTGCAGAATAACCATACTTCCCTAGATTCCTTCCAATAAACCAAAGCTGACCATTTGACTTCTCTACTACTGTCCTTACGTGCTTCTTCCATTTCATGTCGCTTTGCGACATTATGCCCAGGTATTTAATTGATGAGACTGTCTAGCAGTACACTAATAATACTATATTACAACATTACAGAATTGTTTTACCTACTCATTGGCATAAACTTTATTTTTTCTACATTTAGAGAAAGCTGCCATTCATCGCACCGACTAGAAATTTTGTCAAAATCATCTTACATTCTTTTATAGACACTCAATGTTGACACCATGTTGTACACCACAGTGCCACAAGTAAACAGCTGCAGAGTGCTGCTCACCCTGTCTGTCAGATAATTTATTTGTATAGAGCATAAGAGTGGTGCTGTACCACACTTCCTTGGTGCACTCCTGATGATACCTGTGTCTCTGATGAACATTCACCATTGATGAGTGTGTACCATTACTTAACATGTCTTCGAGTCACATATCTGGGAACTGAAGCCATACACTCGTACCTTCGTTAGTGTTTTGCAGTTGGGCACCATATCAAATGCTTTCCGGAAATCTTGGAATATGGAATCCGCCTGCTGCCCTTCATCCATGGTTCACAGGATATAATGTGAGAAAAGGGCAAGCTGAGTTCTGCATGAACAATGCTTTCTAAATCTCTGGTGATTCGTGGATTGAAACTCTTCTGCCTAAGGACATTTATTATATTCAAACTGTTAATTCTGGAGAAAACTGATGTAAAGGATTTGTGTCTGTAGGTTTGTGGGTCTGTTCTTTTACCTATCTAATATACAGGAGTTGTCTGTGCTTTTTTCCAGTTGTTTGGGACTTAGTGCTGGGTGAGAGACTCGTGATAAGTGCAAGCTAAGTGAGAGGCAAATGTGGCAGAGTACTCTCTATTAAACTGAATTGGGATTCTGGCAACTTATTTCTTTTCAACTATTTCAGTTGCTTCTCTGTGCCAAATATGCCTATTACTATGTCCTCCATACAGGAGTCTGTACAACAGTCAGACAGTGCTATGTTTGTGTCCTCCTCTCACATGAATGATTTCTTAAATGTGAGATTTAAAACTTTGGATTTCCTTCTGCTGTCTGCTATTGTAACACCAGACTGGCCAATGAGTGACTGGATAGAAGCCTTCAACCTGCTTAGTGACTTTACACAGAACAAGAAATTTCTCAGGATCTTGGCAAGGTCTTTTGGTAAGATATGTCAGTGGTCATCATTGTTTGCTTTGCACATCAATCTTTTTACAGATGCCTGAATGTCTTTTAACTTTTGCGAGTCGCTATTTGTGCATTCTTTTTTGAACTGATAGTGCAACCATTTCTGCTTCTTCAGCAGATTCCAATTTTTTTTTTTATTAAACCATTGTGGGTCCTTTCCATCCTTGATCCACTAGTCAGTACATACTTCACTAGGGCATGATTTGCAGAGAGTTTAAACTTTGTCTATAATTCCTCTATGCCAATCATACTGGAACTAAATGATGTCCATTCATTTTTTAAGTGGGATGTTAACGGCTGCTTATCAGCTCTTTCTAGCAAAAATACTCTCTTGGCCTTCTTAATGGATTTATTAACTTCAGTAATCATCATGATGTCATCACGATGACATCATGACATCACGATTACTGATCCCTGTCTCTACACCAACAGTGTCAATAAAGTCAAGCCTGCCTGAAGCTACAAAGTCTAAAATATTTTCACTGTATGTGGGCTGTTGAACTAGCTGCTCAAGACGGTTTTCAGAAAATGTGTTCATAAGTACTTTACAAGACTTCCTGTCTGTGCCACCTGCAATACTCCATAGATGCCTCAGTCTATACTTGGTAGGTTAAAGTCAGTTCCAACTAATATTGCATGATCTGGTTATTTCTGCCATACTGTGCATAGATTTTCTTTAAATAACTCTAAAACTGACACAACAAATTGGGTGGCTGGTAAAAATATCTTATATTTAACTTCGAGTTCACCTAGACCTGTAACAAGCGTCCATATAATGTCATAGACTCACAATAGCCATATTGATGTAGATGTGTCAGTGTAGAAGCTAAGTAAGGGGCAAATGCAATAGAGTAGTCTCTGTAAAACTGAATTGAGATTCTGACAACTTATATGTTTTCAACTCTTTCAGTTGCTTCTCTATGCCAAATATGCCTTTTACTATGTCCTCCATACAGGAGCCTGTAAAACAGTCAAACAGCGGTATTTTTGTAGTCCTCTCATATGAATGATTTCTTAAATGCAATATTTAAAACTTTGGCATTCCTTCTGCTGTCTTCTATTGCAACACCAGAGTGGTCAATGAGTGACTTGATAAAAGCCTTCAACCTGCTTAGTTATCTTACACAAGACCAGAATTTTCTTCTGTTCTTAGCAAGGCCATTTCCTAAGATATGTTGGTTGTAGTTGTTGTATGCTTCGCCCATCAATCCTTTTACAGACACTCAAGTTTCTACTAACTTTTGCCTGTCATCATTTGTGCATTCTTTTTTGAACTGAGAGTGCTACAGTTCCTGCTTCCTTGCCCTTTCCATCCTTAATCCACTTAGTTGGCACATACTTCTCCAGGGCATAATTTACAATGTTTCAACTTTGTCCATAATTCCTCTATGCCAATCATACTGGAACTAAATAATGTCCATTCATTTTCTAAGTTGGATGCTTACGGCTACTTATCAGCTCTTTCTAGCAAAAATACTCTCTTGGCCTTCTTAATAGATTTATTAACTTTAGTAATCATCAGCGCTATGATGAAATCGTGATTACTAATCCCTGTCACTAAACCGACATTTGCTCAAGACAGTTTTCAAAAAATGTGTACATAAGTACTTTACAAGACTTCCGATCTGTACTGTCTGCAATGAATCCACAGATGTCTCAGTCTATACTTGGTAGGTTAAAGTCATTTCCAGCTAATATAGCATGATCTAGTTATGTGCGCACTACTGTGCATAGACTTTCTTTGAATGTCACAGCAGGATTCTGTGGCCAGTAAAAATATCCAATAATTAACTTAAATTCACCTAGACCTGTTACATGTGTCCAGATAACATCACATCAGACCGAATTTCGACCTCAATGCACACAATATTTTTGTTAACTGGGACGAACACTCCCCTCCTGTAGCATCTATCAGTCTTATCGATATATGTTCCATACCTCTACACCGGGTTTCAGCCAGCTAAGAATAATTTGAGTGTGACAACTTTCTAAGGGGGAGTAAATTCAGGAAATTTGTTACAAATACTTCAACAGTTTATTGGTAAAATTTTGACAGTTGAAGTGTTGGCACTTCATAAATGGTCTGCATATTGACATGAATATTTATCAGAGGACCTCAAACTACCACCTAGCCTAAGAAACCACAATGTGCACTTCGTTAAGTATTCTGCTGCCAGAGTAGCTGCTTCCTTTGTCTAGAACACCCCTGACCTATCAAAAGAAGTCCTAAGTCCTACAATTTTTCAGCCCATAGCCCAGATCACAAATCTGCTGCTAAAGCCATCACAGAATCGACGGAGCCTTTGGCTGGAACCTCCCATTCGGCCCCAAACCAAAGGACCCTAATCAATTCCAGCAATGATGCTGCAAATTGTGAGCACTGCTTGTACTCAGTGTGCAAGGCAAGCAGTCTTCACCACTCCTGCCAGGCACCTGTATGAACTGAGATTGGCCTCAAAACCCAAGCGACAGATGGCAATTGGTGCCGACATGAGCCACAACTTGCAGAGGCTGCACCCAGCATGCTAGATAGTTGCAGACAGGCCCTCATTCACATCTCGAATGAGATCCCCCCCCCCCCCCCCCCCAGCAGACGTACTGAGCACATGTTGGATTTCTTTCCACACTGAGTGACGCAAAATTTGGTACCACCCGCCACTCACCCCGCTGTGAAGGCAGATCCCCCACATCAGGTGCACTGCAAAGAGCGTCAGTAGCAGAGCCCATAGACAAAACAAGTGACATCTGAGGTGTCCCATATGATGCAACAGATTCTCTGCCACCACTACACCCCGAGGCAGCAGCCAGAAAATGGGTGTCAGTGGTCAAAAGTATCCCGAGCTGTTCATGATTTGTGGCCAGCTCCACCTGTATCTGCACATCCTATCCATCTACTAACTTAGGACTGAACTATAAAAACACACACATCAAACTATGTATGTAGCTTGCTACCTTCTTGATGTGTCAGCAACGGAGGCTGATGCCTTACTGAGCTGTCTAGATTGTCATTCAAAAGGAGTAACAACTGTGCTACATACTGCACAAATCTGCACTTAACAGTTACTAAAACTGGAGATTAAACCTCTAAAATAAAAAAATAAACAAAAATGAAAAAAAGTGCATGGAATTTGAGAATTAAAAGTGTGATGTGGGGAGACTTTGACTACCAGCATTTTACCAGAACAGACAACTTTATTCTGAGGTTGTGGTACAATCCAGCACTTGCTCTGTAAGACTCATACAACTTATATCAGACTGGAGCATTCAGGAGATGTTACATGATAGTGGGACATTGGATGCAAAGGGCTTTTAAGTTACAAGTGTCTTTAGGCATAGTTCTAGTAACTTACAAACAGTAATTTTTTACACACTAATTATTTAGACTGCAATAATATAGCCATTTAAATCCATTGGAACGGATACAATACACAACTGACATGATGCAATAATATAACACTAGTATAAAATAAAAGAGATATTGGCAATCTGGTAACTTCTTTCATACATAATTAAAACTTCTTAATAGCTGAGGATGCACTTTATTACAAACAGTGCAGACAAATCCTACTGCACTTGTATGCATATGCAACAAGGAGACTGAATGAGTACCATTGGACAGCTTCAGACAATTGTTAAAGACAATTGTTTACTCTCAGTATATTCTCCCTCTCCAAAAACTACAATTACAGTCATTATAAGGTATCTTTGAGTTGTGCACACTAACAACATTTGATAATTGTTGCATCAATAAGCTAATATTAATCAGAGAAATATTACTGGAACATATATGCCAAAACTCTTCTAAACATGACTAGCTTTCTAACAGCTATGAGAAAATGACATAAGAATCTTGAACGATTCGTGTTCCCTATAAACAGCATTTAACTTGGAATTATGTTAATACAAAAACAAAAATGGTGTAAAAAACGTGCCCATGAAATAGTGTAAGTTTCATGAATAGGAGTAAACATACCTATGAATTAAGTCTTAACTAATTAATTCACAGAATAAATTAAGTTAACTAAATTAAACTAAAGTAACTGTAATAACTACATACTAGTGAATTGAAGGAACTGTGCAAACTATTAACACTGCTGTCCACTGACAGATTCTGAACCACAAAAACTAAGTTAATTCATGTTTTACTTGTATCTAACCCATTAACAAAGTTTCATCAATGATCAGTATAATATTCACATCATGAATCACTGTTCTCTACAGAAAATGAGTTTACTTTCTCTCACAATAATCATGCTCCCTGCTAATTATGACAGACCATATTAACAGTATTTACAGCTATTTCACAAAAATGTTCAGGCCTCACTTATCACCCAGGAAAACTGTGAAACAGCAACAGTAGTCGATCACTCGACTTGCAAATTGAAACTGGTAACATTATGTAAATTACTTTCATATACTGTGGACTCTAGAAATCAAAGTTGCCTTCTGGCAAACTTCTGTTTACAGCATACTCTAGAAAGACTCCTTCCACATCATCACCCTTTATTACAGTATGAATCACCATTCGCATGGAGCTGATACAATGGCAGTTGTGATCCTTACAAGAATAATGACAAACATTCACCATAGCTTTACTGAAATGCTATGACACAAGTGCAGAAATGTAGTAATAAAACGCATAAAATAACAGCACTGCAGTGTCACTCTTAAGGAGGGGATTGTTTGTATTCTCTGAGAGTTGACATGAGATGCAGAAAAGATGCAGCAAGCCTGAGCAGATGTGGTCGGCCCAGTGTCATTTAAAAACATGTCAACAGTAGGCAATGGGGGCCTTATGATGTCACAGAGCAGTGATGGCTGCCCAGCCTAAAGTATAGGTGGGGAGAGGAGGGGTAGTGTCCTTGCAGGGACATGGTTAACATGGCATGGGAACACATGACTACTCTTGGAAGGTTGGAGGGGGGGGGGGGGGGTACACTCCCGATGTGAGGAGACAGGTGGTGATAGCACCGCAAAATGCACTGCTGCTGCAACCAAGATGCGGCTGCCAAGAAGACTTATCCCATCTTGTTCATCACAGTGCATGGCAAGGTATGTGGCACTAACAAAAACATAACTGATTATGTAGTGGATGAGAGTTTGCTATACAAGGAATAAATGGACACTAGGGATGGGGCTTTTAGGGCTGAGTTTGAAAGGATGGGACCACCAGTTTATCTCACAATGACTTTTTGGAAATCAGAAACACAGTGCACCTGTTTTAGATTTCCATGTCTCACTGAGAGTTGAGATCAGGAATACACGGAGATGGGAAATGTAATTCAGGTGTTAGGAATGGTAGTAAGGACACTGGTATCTTCAGTTCCATGATTCAAACCAATATTTGTGATGGCTGAACTGAGAAATGGTCATAAAGCAGCTTGTGGTATATCCACAATGCACTAAAGGATCATGTAGAAAGAGAAGGATAATTTTATAGAAACTAGTGACTTCATGAAGCAGGACATACAGCACTAAGGTCATGGATTGGCATAGATTCAATGCTAAGGTTAGTGTCACATTCACCAATGAAAGAGCACAAAAATTTCAGCAATAGCTATTGGGGGAATTGAAATGAGTCCCTTGACTCCAGCGCACATGGGTGTTTGGAATGTAAACACACGTCGGTGGGTCACTGGAAGTAGGAGTCATTTCCATCTTTTAACATCCTGGAAGGTGTTTGTTTTGTGGCCAATACACAGTAATTATGGCTGGTGTTAGTGTCAGATGACTATCATAGTGCCTTTAGAGTGTCAAAATGTAAAACTGTAGTATGATCTGTTAATCATATCTCAGTGTTCACAGGCGACAGGAGCTGCAAAATTTGATATGGGCCTTCATAAGGTGACAAAAATTTCATTTCTCCATTTTGGATTGCAGAATTCCACAGTAAAACCCAAGCACCCTGTCAGTATGTCGGTAATTTGTCACCTTTATTGCTTGTTTTTACTTGTCTAGTGATTTCTCCTGAATTATGTTGTTGCACTTTTTTCCAAAGAGCTTTAAGTCCCCACTTCTCCTAAATCTATAGCTTCTGGTCACTTTTCTAATTCAAAATGGGTACTCATCTTTCATTCATACATGATTTCATAAGGAGTGAGCCCAGTTGATTCATGAACGTAATTGTTGTAGGTAGACAAAATGTACAATAAGCATTTATCCCAATCATTGTGAGTTTTGATAATGTAATAAGGAAGCATCTTTGTGATTCTCTTGTCAAAACCCCCAACAATCTTATTTTCCTTGGGAGGAAATGATGTTATATATTTGTCCAAATAATGAACACAACACTTGTCATTTATATAGGAGGACAACACCATTATATATATGTGCAGCAGTTTCCAGATTTGTCCAAATAAGGAACACAAAATTTGCCTATATATCACTTGATCTGTGAGAATCACATCAGGGCTTTTGAAAAGCAGATTCACATGGTTGGCAAAGGCTTTTGCCATTGTTTTCACTGTCATATGAGGAATTGGAACCAAAGTTAGACAATGTGAAAAATGATCAAAAATTGACAAAATGTACTTGTGTTTTCATGTTGCTTACTGGAATGTTCATAGAATATCAAGTGCTGTCTCAAAAGGCCTAGAGGCCTCAGGTAGGGTTTGCAGCAGAATTCAAATCTAATCTGTTGCGCTCTTTGTGCACAATTTTGAATGCAAGTGTAAATGTAATCTTCAACAATGTGTCGTCAACCTTTCCCCAACATCTTGTCACTATTCATGTGCTGGTTGTCTGCTTTTCACTATGACAAGCTTGAATGTTGTGCAATAATATGGTGTTGGAGTGCTTTTGGTATTATCCACTGGTTTCCTTGTGGAGTTCTCTGATATAAAATGCCACCTTCTGGTACAAATTCAGGAAGAGCAGAAAACTGCTGACATTCTGCATCTTGCTCCAGTGTCTGCTGCAATCAAGTAATAAGTACCTCATTCACTTGAATCACACAAACTTCACTGATTTGAGCATTTACACTTTGGTGAACTTTACAAGGCTTGCAACGAACCTCATAGTCATATTTAGTCAGTTTTAAAGCCCATCTTGTCAGTCAACTACTTGGTTCCTTTAAATTTAAGAGCCACAATAAGGCAACAAGATCAGTGACTACTGTGAAATGTCTATCATAAAGGTAGCACTTAAGTAGTTTATGCAGAATACCAGAGCCAACAACTGTTTCTTAGCTGTACTATAAATGATATTTGCTTTGTTGAGCTGACAGGATGCATAGCCAACTGGTTCATCTACACGATCTTGTTCCTGACTTAAAATACAACTCATGGAATAATCACTAGCATCATAGGGCAAGATAAATAGTTTATCAAGGGCAAGATAAATAGTTTATCAAAGTCTGGATGAATGAATAGGGAGGAGCTTTCGTTTCATCATCATTTCACATTTGGTGGTCCAGTTCAAAAGTGCTCCTTTTTCCAGGAATTTTGTTAATGGCTTCATGACAGTGGCATAATCTTGCACAAATGTATCATAATAATTTGTGAGACCAAGAAATAATTGCAATTCTTTCACATTTTTTGGTGCAGGGAAATGATCAACTGCCTCGGTGAGGCGTGAGTCTGATTTTATGCCAGCAGAACCTATAATTTGGCCCAGGTATTGCACCTCAGACTCCGCAAAAGAACACTTCTCCAATTTTAAACATAAATTGGCAGCTTGTAAATGTGGTAGTACACTTATTAGCCGGTCAGAATGTTCCTCCATCAACCACAATAAGGCAAATGGTGGGTTTCAACCCACACAGTAGTAAATCCGTACACCACTGGAAAGTAGAAGATGGGTGCATTTCTCAAACCAAAAGGCATTCCATGAAACTTATATAATCCAGAAGGCAGGAGAAATGCCATCTTTGACTTGTCTCGAGGTGAAACTGGAATTTGATTACAGCTTGATTTCATATGCAGGGTAGCAAAATATTTTCAATTTCCTAACTAATCCAGTGTTTCATCAATACAAGGCAGCTGATATGTAGTATCAAGGGCAGTTACTCGATTCACTGCTCATATTTTGACACAAAGGTAGTAAGTTTTTTCGCCAGCAATGCTTATTATGGGCACAATAATCATAGGCAATGCCCAAGGGCTAAAGGAAGGCTGAATTATTCCAGCATCTAACTGCTATTGGATTCTTCCTCCACAACTGATTGTAAATGACAGGGAATGTAAATGACATGGAGTGCAGTAAGACTTATGAGCTATCGCCAATGTAATCCTTGTTGGACTTTTCATGCTGTGTTATAACCGTGGCTGGAAAATAGCCATGTGAATTTCTCCAATATCTGCTCAGATAAATACATTAATTCCTCTTTTAAATGGATTCTAAGGGATGGGATGGGATTATTGCATACATTCTTGAACTGACAATGAAGTTTCTTTATTTCTTTTGTCCTACACCGTTCAGTGTCTGGTATTGTTGTGACTTGTATATTGGCCAATATTGTTCCACGTGTAACTTCAACATCTCACGTGCAAAATTATCTAAACAAATGGGAATACACATTTTGCTATTTGTGTTTTGGATGGGATTCCCTAAGCTGTTAAGTATTCAGTCTGCATGCCTACTCACAAGCTATACCAACACCACAAAAGAATGTCAGCTCCAATAGGTGAGTAGTTGAAATATTCACAAAAAACAGTAATATTAGTTCCACACTAGTTACAGCAATTGTGAATACAGCACTGTTTTACCACCCATGTGGGAGCAATATTAGCTATGTGTGGCCTGAGTTCCCAGTTGGTGCACATCGACAGTGCAGAAAGATACGTATATAGCTTCTTTTCTGTGTTTCCTTTGTAGATTCTTACTTAAATTGCGTGTGAGTTTTGTATAGGAGGTGTAATTTTGAGTTTTAGTTACTGTAATCGTAAATTCAGGGAGATTGTAGCGCAGTCATTAGGTATTTGTTTTGTTTTGGTACGTCAGTGGCACTTGTCTGTCTAGTAGGCTCTCAGAGACCAGTGTGGCCTGAGCTCCCAGTTGGTGCACATCAACAGCGCAGAAAGATACGTATATAGCTTCTTTTCTGTGTTTACTTCGTAGATTCTTACTTAATTTGCGTGTGAGTTTCGTACAGGAGGTGTAATTTCGAGTTTTAGTTACTGTAATTGTAAATTCAGGCAGATTGTAGCGCAGTCATTAGGCATTTGTACAGGTTACTTCACACGTTCTTTGCGTGTTTTCCTTGCGTTATCTAGGCACGGACTCATGTTTCAGTAACTGTTGTTCAACATCGATTAGAATGGACAGGGACTGTGATTGCTGTGTTCGGATGAGGGCTGAGTTGGCATCCCTTCGCTCACAGCTGCAGGCGGCGCTGACTTTGGTCGCGCAGCATGAGGTTGTTGCCAATGGGCACCACTGTGGGGAGCTGGACTTGGGTATCACGGGGATGTCAACCTCGTCCCATCTGTCCCCAGATCGGTCTGCCGCTGTGGTTGCCCCAGTTGCTGCCCACAGTGGGGCTGAGCCCTCGCCTGTGGTTGATTGGGAGGTCATTTCAAGGCGTGGCAGGCAGCGAAAGACGTTCCCGGAGGCTGATCAGAAAGCCTCCCCGATGCGTCTGACAAACAGGTTTCGGGCACTGTCTCTGGCTGAGCCAGATGCAGCTGTCTGCCCTGTTTCAGAGGATGACTCTCAGCCTTCAAGGTCCGGGCAATCGCAGAGGGTGGGCTTATTGGTAGTTGGGAGTTCCAATGTTAGGCGCATAATGGGGCCCCTTAGGGATATGGCGGCTAAGGAGGGGAAGAAGTCCAGTGTGCACTCTGTGTGCGTTCTGGGTGGAGTCATTCCTGATGTGGAAAGGGTCCTTCCGGATGCCATGAAGAGCACAGGGTGCAGCCAGCTGCAGGTGGTGGCACATGTCGGCACTAATGACGTGTGTCGCTTTCGATCTGAGGAAATTCTCTCTGGATTCCAGTGGCTATCTGATTTGGTGAAGGCTGCTGGTCTTGCTTATGAGATGAAGGCAGAGCTCACCATCTGCAGCATCGTTGACAGAACCGACTGCGGACCTATGGTGCAGAGCCGGGTGGAGGGTCTGAATCAGAGGCTCAGACGGTTTTGGGACCGTGTTGGCTGCAGATTCCTTGACTTCTGCTATAGGGTGGTGGGGTTTCGGGTTCCGCTGAATAGATCAGGAGTTCACTACACTCAGCTGGCGGCTACACGGGTAGCGGAGGCTGTGTGGTGTGGATTGGGCAGTTTTTTAGGTTAGAAGGCCTTGGGAAAGTACGGGGTGGGCTGCAATCTCAAAGGGTGCATGGCAAATACAGGACGTGCTTGGATCAAGGAACAGTCGGAATTGTAGTTGTAAATTGTTGTAGTTGTGCTAGGAAAGTCCCTGAGCTTCAAGCACTAATAGAAAGCACAGGAGCTGACATCATTATAGGTACAGAAAGCTGGCTAAAGCCTGAAATAAGTTCTGCAGAAATTTTTACAAAGTCTCAGACATTGTTCAGGAAAGATAGATTAGGCAGAATTGGTGGTGGAGTGTTTGTGTCTGTCAGTAGTGGTTTATCTTGTAGTGAAGTCGAAGTAGATACTCCGTGCGAATTGGTATGGGTGGAGGTTATACTTAACAGCCGAACTAAGTTAATAATTGGCTCCTTCTACCGACCCTCAGACTCCGCTGATATAGTTGCTGAACAGTTCAGAGAAAATTTGAGTCTCGTAACAAGTAAATACCCCACTCATACAGTTAAAGTTGGTGGGGACTTCAACCTTCCCTTGATATGTTGGCAAAAATACTTGTTCAAAACTGGTGGTAGGCAGAAAACATCTTCCGAGATTGTCCTAAATGTTTTCTCCGAAAATTATTTCGGGCAGTTAGTCTACGAACCCACGCGAATTGTAAATGGTTGCGAAAACACACTTGACCTCTCAGCCACAAACAATCCAGAGCTAATAGAGAGCATCATGACTGATACAGGGATTCGTGATCACAATGTCGTTGTAGCTAGGCTCAATACCGTTTCTTCCAAATCCACCAGAAACAAATGCAAAATAATTTTATTTAAAAAAGCGGATAAAGTGTCACTAGAAGCCTTCCTAAGAGACAATCTCCATTCCTTCCGAACTGACTATGCAAATGTAGACGGGATGTGGCTCAAATTCAAAGATATAGTAGCAACAGCAATTGAGAGATTCATTCCTCATAAATTGGTAAGAGATGGAACTGATCCCCCATGGTACACAAAACAGGTCCGAACGCTGTTGCAGAGGCAACGGAAAAAACATGCGAATTTCAGAAGAATGCGAAATCCCGAAGACTGGCTAAAATTTACAGACACGCGAAATTTGGCATGGACTTCAATGCGAGATGTCTTTAATAGGTTCCACAACGAAACATTGTCTCGAAATTTGGTAGAAAATCCGAAGAAATTCTGCTCGTATGTAAAGTACACAAGCGGCAAGACGCAGTCAATACCTTTGCTGCGCAGTGCCAATGGTACTGTTACCTACGACTGTGCCGCTAAAGCGGAGTTATTGAACGCAGTTTTCCGAAATTCCTTCACCAGTGAAGACGAATGGAATATTCCAGAATTTGAAACAGTAGATACCCTAGGGGTTGCGAAGCAACTCAAATCGCTTGATACGGGCAAGTCTTCAGGTCCAGATTGTATACCGATTAGGTTCCTTTCAGATTACGCTGATACAATAGCTCCCTACTTAGCAATCATATACAACCGCTCGCTCACCGATAGATCTGTACCTACAGACTGGAAAATTGTGCAGTCCGCACCAGTGTTTAAGAAGGGTAGTAGGAGTAATCCATCGAACTACAGACCTATATCATTGACGTCGGTTTGCAGTAGGGTTTTGGAGCATATATTGCATTCCAACATTATGAATCACCTCGAAGGGAATGATCTATTGATACGTAATCAGCATGGTTTCAGAAAACATCGTTCTTGTGCAACGCAGCTAGCTCTTTATTCATATGAAGTAATGGCCACTATCGACAGGCGATCTCAAGTTGATTCCGTATTTCTAGATTTCCGGAAAGCTTTTGACACCGTTGCTCACAAGCGACTTCTAATCAAGCTGCGGGCCTGTGGGGTATCGTCTCAGTTGTGCGTCTGGATTCGTGATTTCCTGTCAGGAAGGTCGCAGTTCGTAGTAATAGATGGCAAATCATCGAGTAAAACTGAAGTGATATCAGGTGTTCCCCAGGGAAGCGTCCTGGGACCTCTGCTGTTCCTGATCTATATAAATGACCTGGGTGACAATCTGAGCAGTTCTCTTAGGTTGTTCACAGATGATGCTGTAATTTACTGTCTACTAAGGTCATCCAAAGACCAGTATCAGTTGCAAAGCAATTTAGAAAAGATTGCTGTATGGTGTGGCAGGTGGCTGTTGACGCTAAATAACGAAAAGTGTGAGTTGATCCATATGAGTTCCAAAAGAAATCCGTTGGAATTCGATTACTCGATAAATAGTACAATTCTCAAGGCTGTCAATTCAACTAAGTACCTGGGTGTTAAAATTACGAACAACTTCAGTTGGATAGAACACATAGATAATACTGTGGGGAAGGCGAGGCAAAGGTTGCGTTTCATTGGCAGGACACTTAGAAGATGCAACAAGTCCGCTAAAAAGACAGCTTACACTACACTCATTCGTCCTCTGTTATAATATTGCTGTGCGGTGTGGGACCCTTACCAGGTAGGATTGACGGAGGACATCGAAAGGGTGCAAAAAAGGGCAGCTCGTTTTGTATTATCGCGTAGTAGGGGAGAGAGTGTGGAAGATATGATACGCGAGTTGGGATGGAAGTCATTAAAGCAAAGACATTTATCTTCGCGGCGAGATCTATTTACAAAATGTCAGTCACCAACTTTCTCTTCCGAATGCGAAAATATTTTGTTGAGCCTAACCTACATAGGTAGGAATGATCATCAAAATAAAATAAGAGAAATCGGAGCTCGAACAGAAAGGTTTAGGTGTTCGTTTTTCCCGCGCGCTGTTCGGGAGTGGAATGGTAGAGAGATAGTATCATTGTGGTTGGATGAACCCTCTGCCAAGCACTTAAATGTGAATTGCAGAGTAATCATGTTGATGTAGATATATGTTATTAATATTCTTATGCAAAAATTGTTTATAGTAAAAGTATTTACAGTCGCTCATAATTTCATAAATAAATGATGTGCCATCTAAAGGAGGATGAAGATAGCTAAAGAATGGCTCTATGAGACATGCTATTAAGTAAAAGAGGAGTTTGTTGTAAATAAAATTCCCTATTTCTGTTAAGCACTGCCAGAAATGATATTCTCCACAATTACATTAAAAGGTTAGCCTGTGAATGAACTATTGATATGATTATACTTTATCATTTAAGTGAATAAATAAGAAAATTTAGAAATAAAGGCTGTAAGATCACTAGTTGACTGGAGTAATATTATGGAGTTATGGAGAAGAAAGTTGTGGATTTAACTAGGTTCTCATAGTTTTGATTTGTTGTGTAAAATAGTTAATAATCACAACTATAAATAAATTTTATCTGTGCATTAATGGAATGTAAATGAAATATCAAATTGTCTAGTGTATATTTAATACAAAATATGTTTAGATCTTGTAAATAATTACAGTGATAGTTTAGAAGCTAAGAACTGACATGACTACAGGAGTAGTCACATGACATAGTTGAGGACGGAGGGAGAGGGTCTTTCATTTGCTGTCCTACTAGTGGGTAAGATTTTGTGTGGCTTACGAGTCACTTATGATAATGTGGTGCGCAGAAAGTTGGACATAGTTATTTCAGTGGAACAGTTTGTGATTCTGGAAATGTCTCTCAGGATGTGATAGTATGAACAGTTGTATTAGGAATCAATTATTTATCAAAGTTCAGTGAACTGGTTAGATTGAGGATTTGTTTAGATTAACAGATGGGTGCACTGGATAATGCCACTGGCACAAACTACACATTGCCTGTGTATGCTCTGCTTGTCTAACTGCAATACTATTTCATATCATATTTAAGTATCATCTGTTTGATCATGATTATAAGACCACGATTTTAGGTACTTGTTTCTTTTGATTTTAACAAATTCAAAATTGAACATAGTTCAGGTATCAGAGGAGAACAATCTGCTTACAACATCATTCAGCATGGAAGAATTAGGTAAGGCTTAAAAACAAAGCAAGAATGGAAAATCAGCTGGCTTAGATGATGTACAAAGAGAGGAAATTAAGCACTTTGGCATAACAACAAAGAAATTGATTCTGCAACTCTTAATAATTTTTTGAGCAGATGTCAAATCCAAAAGATACGGCAGAAGAGCTAAGTAATTGCTATGCTGAAACCTGATAAACAAGGGAACAATGCAAAGAATTTTAGACCAGTTTCATTACTCTTGTCATCTATGCTGGACGGAATGATCTTAAATCACCTCCTATCTGCAGTTGACCCTCTGCTAATACCTCAACAAGCTGCATTTTGTCCTGGTAAAAGCTGCATAAGACAACTGCTGAATCTTACACCGTTCGTAGAAGATGGGTTTGAAGCTTGTAAGGTGACAGAGGTGGTATTTATGACTTATCAGTAACCTATGATACTGTCAACCACCAGCTACTAATACTCAAGGTATACAATATGACCAAGAACTTTAGCAATTCTGCAATACCACAGGTTCTTCGTTGACTTTTGATGGCAGTGCAGTTGATGGAGACTACACAAAAAGGTCTTCCCCATGGAAGTGTGTTGGTCCAATCTATTCAATATGTATACAAATGATCAACCTATAGCCCCTAACACCAGAAGTTTCTTGTATGCAGATGACCTTGCTCTTGCTACTCAGACTTTGAATCAGTTGAGAACACCCTCACGAATGTCCTTGAGGATCTATCAAGATAATATAGCACAAATCAGCTTAAACCAAACCCCTCCAAGACTCAAGTGTGTGCTTTTTGAGAAATAGGGAAGCTACTCGTAAACTGATGATAGAATGGCCAGGAGTTTAGTTAAAACATAGCTAGACTCCAAAATACCTAGGAGTTACACTGGACAGATCTCTTACTTTCAAGAAATATTGAATGAATTACAAGTTGAAAGTTTCCACCAGGAACAATCTGTTAAGAAAATTGATCGAATCACAGTGGAGCAGTCAACCTGAACCTGAAACCATCCACATGTCCCGTTTGGTATAATTCATCACATGCCGAACAGGTAGACATAGCTCTCGATGACACCTGCAGAATTATAACATGTCTGAAATGTACTCCTATTGAATGCATTTACCACCTTGCAGGAATAGCACCATTTGAAATTCGAAAGAAATTGCAGTGAATAAAGAACAAAAGAAAATGGAACAAGAACAAACCCATCCTCTGTATGGGCATAATCCACATTCGCAGCAATTGAAGTCAAGGAAGAGTTTCCTTAGAACATCAAAGGTGCTTCTTGCCACTGCTGAAAAAGCCAGGGTGCCACTTTTGTGGGATAAAACTTGTGTTCCCTCTGGTTGGAAAAGAGTTTCTGAAACTCTGCCTCCAGGACATGGCGGGGAATGGATGACCTGGAAATCTTTGAATAGGCTGAGATCAGGATTGCATAGATCAAGGTTTAATCTGGCAGGTGGGGCTACAGTATAGAAAACAACATCAAGTGTGATTGTGGAGTAGTCCAGGTTGTCCAGCAAATGCTTCAGTGTCGACTGTGTCCAGCCTCCTGTGTTGCAGAAGACCTTCATCAAGCAACTGAAAATGGACTGGAAATGGCCAAATTTTAGTCAAAGACTATATGACATGTTAACTGTGAACCTCTACCCACACACACACACACACACACACACACACACACACACACACACACACACACACACACACACACACACACACTGTTACCTAGGCTGGCTCACTACTATTAAAGCCTTTCTTAAGGGCACAATTCAACAGCACACAATGAGACCCCTATGTTGGCAGATGAGCCACTAAATTCATGAAGTGGTTGTGTGCTTCACCACCAATTGCTAAGTAGCAGCAAATTAAGTCAGCCAATAATTAAGTTCATTTTGATATTGTAACTCAACTGGTACATTGCAAATGATTAGCTTTCATTAGAAGATAAAGCACCAGTTGTCCACGTGAAGCTGCAGTGCATCATCCAGAAAGATAGTTTCAGTAGGCTCTTGGATGCTGGTTGCCGTTCAGAGAACTTGCTCTTCTCCACCAGACATGGTTTCAAGTGTGCTTCCAACACTAAGATATGCAGATTAGTGTAGCCTCATGCAACAGAGCTTCTTCTCTGAGACACTCATATTTTTTTAGCAGTGTAGCTGCTCAAAAACTTTCCCGCACCTCAGTTCTGTCTATTTTATTATTGTTTGCAACCATTAGAAGTGGCCAATCTCTCAGCAATAAGTATGACAAAAAGTATAACTTGTACTGGCAGTGTGACTTGACCACTTTCAAGGCCTACAATTCCAGTTGGAACACATGGTGGGAATTATTGCCATGAGAAAAAATAAGATAAAACAACAAGCCTCATCTCTCAGCAGTGAAAAACTAACAAAGTCTTGCAGAGATATTGGAGATGCCACCTTCATCTCTCCCCCAGTCTGTGGTTTCATGCCCTAGTAAATACATCTACTACTCAAGCCTCTGCTTTCTCATCCAACACATCATTTCCTGTTTAGTATTACCCCAGGGAATAAGTGTAGCATGAAACTGTGCATATTTGGATGAGAAAAGCTTCAATATCCTCTCCTGTCGACTGTCAAAAGATGAAAGTCTTGTCCCTATAGAAAGTCACCCCCTCCTTGCCTCAATATCAGTCCACTAATCCCTTAGTCAACACTTAAAAACCTGCCATCATTCTTCGTAGACTCAATCACAGTCTTCATCGATTCTGTGATGGTCTCATGCTGTCCATGAAGACGAATATCTCGCCAATATGCTGCTGATATGGTTGCACTACCAGTCGGAGGATGGCATTCACGTATCATACAGCTATTATGGCGCCTTTCATGACCACCAGCAGCACACAGAGGCCCTACATAATGCCATCCCTAAACAGCAGGTAACCTCCACCTTGCTGCACTCGCTGGACAGTGTGCCTTAGGCGTTCAGCCTGACTGGGTTGCCTCCATACACGTCTCCGACGATTGTGTGGTTGAAGGCATATGCAACACTCATCGGCAAAGAGAACGTGATGCCAATCCTGAGCGGTCCATTCGGCTTGTTGTTGGGCCCATCTATACCACACTGCATGGTGTCGTGGTTGCAAAGATGGACCTTGCCATGGACGTCGGGAGTGAAGTTTCGCGTCATGCAGCCTATTGCGCACAGTTTGAGTCATAACATGACACCCTGTGGCTGCACAAAAAGCATTATTCACCATGGTGGCGTTGTTGTCTGGGTTCTTCCGTGCCATAATCCATAAGTAGTGGCCATCCACTGGAGTAGCGGCCCGTGGGCGGCCTGAGTGAGACATGTCATCGACAGTTCCTGTCTCTCTGTATCTCCTCCATGTCAGAACAACATCGCTTTGTTACACTCTGATACACCTGGACACTTCCCTTGTTGAGGGCCCTTCTTGGCACAAAGTAACAATGTGGACACAATCGAACCGTGGTATTGACCATCTAGGCATGGTTGAACTACAGACAACACGAGCCGTGTACCTCCTTCCTGGTGGACTGACTGGAACTGATCGGCTGTTGGACCCCCCTCTGTCTAATAGGCAGTGCTCATGCATGGTTGTTTACATCTTTGGGTCAGTTTAGTTACATCTCTGAACAGTCAAATGGACTTCGTCTGTGATACAATATCCACAGTCAGTGTCTATCTTCAGGAGTTCTGGGAACTAGGGTGATGCAAAACTTTTTTTTTGATGTGTGTATATGTTTTTCCTAAATCATATTGAGAAGACATCAAGACAATTCTGTCAATTATGCCATCAGCTATTCCCTTCTCATCTCTGACAGAATTAAGCATGTATTACGACTCTGATGATCTTTCTGTTGACAAGGCAATAAACTCTAACAAAAAGAAAGTAAGTCAATCTGGATCTTATTACAAACAATTAATGAGATACTGTGAGCATTGTAAAACTTATTAAAAATGAAGAAATATTTGACTGTCTCAAATAGCGATACAAACAAAAGAGTGACATAAATTAAAAGAAGTCCTTAAAAATCCACTGCCCTCTTCAGCGAATTTATTTTAGAAAATAACACATCGTTTGATGAGTGTCAGCCCCTCATTTCTTATTTTGCCTAACATAAGGACAACACATACCTCTCGTAAACTAGATTATAAATCAGCCAGTACTGTTTCTGTGATCAGCCTCAATCTTCAGCCAAGGAACAAAGGGTGTCCATAGTAACTAGTTGTGTATTAAGCTATGAGTCATCGTCTGACAGGGAACTAATTACATATGATGTTCTACAAGATTCCGTCTTGGGGCTTTCTTTTTCTTCATGTAATAACAATATTACAAAATGCCAAGTTTATTTGTTCAGAATTTCTACAATAGCCATTGACATACATGCAGCAATCAGTACTACAAGCTTTTAGTCAGCTCAAGATCACTCCAGCTCCTTCTAATGAAATCTGAAAAACTGTTAACTCCCTTAAAAGCGAAAATTCTCATGAGGACGATAACATTTGAAGCACAATACTAAAAGCATAGTCTTCTGATATGGGTACTGTAGTCAGCCACACATTCATGCATCACTTTTATAACAGGGTCCAAGCCTCTTGCAGGAACACAGGACTTGTTGCTAGCAAGTAGGTGAATGAACAGTAGACGTTACTACTGCATGATAAATTGAGAATTTGAGATGGACAGGAAGCATGTCTGGATGGCTGAGGCAGTTAAGGCAACCACCCACATTAAGCAGGTAGCAGGAGATCAAGATCTGGTCCAGCAAAAAGTTTTGACTTTCACCACTGAACTATTCCAGTGCCTGATTGTGGCTGGTGCTGATCTTTTCCTCAAAATTCGTAGCTTACTTGGCATTCATCTATTCTTTGACGTCATATAGCATAGCTCTCATGGGCAATTACGCACATAGATACTAAGTATTAATTGCACAGGCATACCAGTAAATAAAGGCAAGGCCTCTGGTCCAGATTGTATACCAGTTAGGTTCCTTTCAGGGTATACTGATACAATAGCTCCATCCTTGCAGAAAGAATTTGGAATATATACTTTGTTTGCACATTAGAAATTACCACAAAGGAAATGATTTATTGACAAATAGCCAACATGTATTCAGAAAACATCATTCTCGTGGAACATAACTAGCTCTTTATTCTCATAAAGTAATGAATGTGGTTGTCAGAGGATGTAAAATTGATTCCACATTTTTTTATTCCCAGCAAGTTTTTAACACCATTCTTTTCAAGTGACTTTTAATAAGGTTGCATGTCTATGGAGTACCACCTCTGGTGTGTGAGTGCATTCATGATTTCCTGCCAGAAAGATCACAGTTCATAGTAATTGATGGAAAGTTATCAAGTAAATCTGAACTAATGTCTGGCGTTCCCTTAGGTGGTGTTATAGGGCCTCTGATATTCCTGGTCCATATCAACAATTTAGAAGACAATCAGCAGCCCACTTAGACCGTTTGTAGATGATGCTGCCATTTCCCATCTTGTAAAGTCATTATATGATCAAAACTAACTGGAAAATGATTTAGGCAAGATATCTGTAAGGTGCAAAAAGTGGCAACTGACTCTAAATAATGAGAAGTGTGAAGTCAGCTACATGAGAACTAAAAGGAATCTGCTAAACTTTGATTACATGTTAATCACACAAATCTAAAGGCTGTGAATTCAACTAAGTACTTAAGGATTATAATTAAGAATAACTGGAATGATCATGTAGATAATGTTGTGGGAAAAGTGAACCAAAGACCGTGATTTATTTGCAGAACACTCAGAAAATGCAATAGGTCTACTAAAGAGACTGCCTACACTATACTTGTATGACCTCTTCTATAGTAATGCTGCATAGAGTGGGATACACATCAGATAGGATTGATGGGGTGCACTGAAAAAGTTCAAAGGAGCAGACAACCTTGTAAGTAGGGCAATCACAGTTATAAGTAATCACCTTAGGTATCAATAAACTGCTTCAGCTGTACTTAGTAAGACACAGCATGTGGCCATGTCCTCCCATTCATGACTGTGTGTAGACTGGAGGAGTGTATCCATCCACCATACTGGATTGGAAATTTAGCCGTTTTATTCAATGACATACCACCTTTTAGTGGTGTTTTGTTCTGATAGACAATGAATTTTGGGCACAAAAGTTTCAAGCTTTTTAGCTCTAATGTTTTAGTTACATTTTCACATGAAGAAGCAACTTTTAGTGCCATGAAACGAGTAGTGATCTAAAAACTGGAGAACTAAATACACTTGAAGCAGTTCATTATTACCCAAGATGAGTTCAAATAAGGGAAGCTCATATTGCATTATCATGAAACGGGGGAGAGATTACCAAAGATATTATGCATGATTTGGGGTGGCAATCATTAAACCAAAGTTGTTTTTCATGTGAAACCAAAGTTGTTTTCTTTTGCAAGAGATCTCATGAAATTTCAATCACCAACCTTCTCCTTTGAATGTGAAAATATTGAATTGGCACCCACCTACATAGGGAGAAATGACCATCATAATAAAATAAAAGAAATAAGAGCTTGCACAAAGGTTTTTGAGAATTTGTTTTTCCTCTATGCTATTTGAGAGTAGACTAGTAAAGAAATAGCCTGAAGGTGGTTTGATAAATGCTCTGCCAGGCACTTAATTGTGAATTGCACAGTAATCATGTAGACGTAGATGTTTTCTCCAATGATACAATCTGGTGTCCATTATTGAACTTCATGTCGACGACTGTTCAAAAATAATTGCCTACAGGCAACAGCTCACATTACATTTTCTCTCTTATGTAGTTTGTTGCAAATAGTCAGGCATAGTTTACAAATAAATATAACACTCATAAATACAGCACAATGAACAAAAATAGCCTCCACTATGCTCAACCTAGCCTCACTCTTCCACAGAAAGGAGCAAAGTATGCTGCCATAAAAGTATTTGACCATCTCTTGTGTGTATTAAAGGTGCTGGCAGAGGATGAAAGTCTGAAAAATAAATTGAAATACTTTCTGCTTGACAACTTCTTCTATCCAATAGATGAGTTTATGAGCAGGTAGTATATATGTGGATTGATTACTTTTATCAAATTTTGTTGCACATTAAGGTTAAAGCAGAAAATCCAGTTTTGTAAATGGCCGACACATTGCCAGGTTTTCACAAAGAAAATGCATCTTATTTGTGAACATACTGCCCAGATACTACATCATAGTGAGTTGTTGTGAATATGATCCATGAAACAAGTATAAAAACTAAAAAAGCTAACTAACTAAACTAATGATTATTTTATGTGCTACAGTTTATATACATTTACAAGTTATTTTAACTTATTTCAGTATCCATGAGAATCATTTCACTTAAGATATGTGCAAGGAACATTAGCGTAACATCGTCTACATCCTTGACATTCTTCTCACTATGAATCTATGGAACAAAAATCTCAAATCTAAACATAAACCAAAGGGCAAGTCATCAAGTGATGGTGGAGGCCAGGCTATAAAATTTCCAAAACCAATTTACCAGGTAGAAAAGTGTTGTCAAGTTAGTTAATCCTTCTCTTGTAATGAACCACTTCTCCACAATGTGCATTAATGCCATTTCACTATTTTTCTGTAGCTTTACTGATAATTTGCTGCAGTTGGTATTCGGCAAAATATTAACTTTTTGGTTGCTAGCATCTTATAGGCTGAATATTTTGTAAAGATAAAGGTTCTAAATTATCCTCAAAATGGATACATCATCATTGTAAGGGGTGATGATGGAGGCAATCATCAAAAGTTCGAGGATCTATTGGAATTGGATGCAGCAAGTAGCAAGTTAACTAAGAACTTTTTATCTGAGATATCTGATTGCCACATTCTCTTCCATTATATGCAGAATGTAGATGGCGTTACACCTACCTACTTTGTAGGTTGTGCTGAATTGCTAATCATTTGCATATCCAGACATGTAGTAAACTTCATGGCAATTTGATGTTTGTTGTATGCTGACTCTATGGCGCTGCAATTTTAATAGCCAGCTGTGTGTTCACGATGTTAGAATAGATACTGATTCTTGTAACTTAATGAGCATGAAGCTCATATATTTAGCTCATTGTTTTGACTATGAGAGTTGTGGTCGCAACTCCCTCCAGCAAATCAGGTTGCACAGGACAGCATACTTTCCAAGCTGGGCGAGTCCACTAGAAACTCAAGCAGCCTCCTACAGAGATCAGCAGCACAACAGGAACTATGTTGCACATCAGGAATCATGTGGAACAAATAGTGTGCAGCTTCATATTGCAGAAAAAAACAAGAAATAAGCCATGGTCCATGTTCCAATGGGCACTTACAGTTGTAGCTCCAGTTCATTGCAACTCATGTGCAGAGGAGCATTGATCTGTTCACCAAACAAACTTCCATGCTCACCAGTGATGAGTACAAGATGGGATCACCAGTGTTTTGACAATGAAAGACATTGCCACAGAGCAGTGCCCACACCGGGAAGAATATAGCAACGTTCAATGGTTGGGAACTAATCTCTGAATGGGACTGGCACACACTAAGACTGTTTGTACAATGATCAAATGAGAGTTGAGTACTTGTGTTACTGAACAAATCAGAGTTTGGGAATAGACATTTGTATTTATTCAGTAGTTGCAATTTATGTGTATACACATGTGATAGTGTTTGTTGAGAGAAGCACCTCTGTTCATGCAGACATATCAGCGACACCTCGTGAGCTGTTGTTAACGTACAGTTGTCACAGTAGCCACATTGATTGGCACTGAAATGAAGTTACAACAGTTACACTCCCTGGAGATGACATTGTATGGACAAATACAATGGACTTAGCATCATTTGAAAAGCCTGTGAAAAGAACTCAAAGTCTCAGTGCTTTAGAACACCGCAGCATTGAGAAAATTCAGCAGAGTAGAAAATTTTCAATCAGCAAGTTATACATAATTTTCTCAATTTATGTCTTGCCTGGTAGAAAAGTATGCTGTCTAACCAATTTTTTCCAGGCAGTAACTCACAGCAAAGGCTGCTGAAACAGATGAGCAAAAAATAATGTGGACAAGAGGAAGTAAGGAGAATGACACTGGCATTCTATCCATCTGACCAAAGAAGGAAAAATTACTAAATTACATCAACCAGATGGAGACAGGACAGGGCATCAGGTGAAGTAAAGCAAAGAGCCAATTTGCTACCTAGTACTGGAGCAGAAATTTATAGTACACTTCAACAATTGTTTCCAGACAGGGATCTGGGTGAATTATATAAACATTAAAGAAAAACTAGCAGCATTATTCAAAAGTAAAATCCTCATAGCAACAGCATACCACAGCTTTACAAAGCATACAAGAAATGTTATCAGTCTTTTAAGGGGTTGATTGCTATGCTCCGGGTGTAGCTACAGATTGTAAATTTAAATGTTAATATCCTGAATGTAATTTTATGTATGTGGGTTAAGGCAGTAATGGACATGTTAATAGTACATGCACCTGGTGCCAGTTTGAGAAATGAACTAATTAGGTTAAATGAACCAACATTATGAGAGTGTTTAAGTGTTATCCAGTTTTTGAGCAGACAAAATGAACAAAAAGGATGCTACATAATATGGGAAATGAAGTTTTCGAAACAGAATTTCATGGCTGCAGAAAAGTAGGCAGGAGTACAAGTATACCCTTAAAAAGGTATAAATATGAGATCAGTTAGAAATACAAATAATAGAAAATGAAGTAAAGTGGTGTGCCAAGTGTTTCATTACACGTGGTAGGGAAGTAAGCTATTACAAAGAAACAAAATGTTTAAACTGTAGTAATAAAGGGCATAAGACAGAAGTAGGCCTACAAGAACAAAGTAGGAAAATTAGGTATAATACATAAAATGAAGTAAGTGAAGGTGCAGACAAAGATTTCAAAAATAAAGTATACTAAGTAATATTGAGTAGTGCTAAACCAGTAGTAGTAGGTGTGGAAATAAATGGGAATAAAGTACAGTTCAAAGTAGATACAGAATTTTCCGAAACTATAGCAAAATTGTGCAACTCTAATTTACCATATCATGGAAGTTAAGCAAATTTAATTATATGCTTTCAAGCCACAGTGACCAGCCTACTAAAATAAAAGAATAGTGTGCTGTAAATGCTCAATATAAGAGTACAGTAGTACTAGCAACACTTCGAGTGACACAGTGTCCAGCAGCTACATACATTATGGGATTCTACCTCATTGGAAAAGTCAGGTTTACAGTCAGTGATTCAGCAGATCAGATAGAAGTAATGGCTAAAAACAGGAATGTGCAAAGCCCTGTACGAGGGTTAGCACTTTAATAGTGGCACCTATTTATTTACAACTTATACAACAGAGATAAATGTTTCAAAGTTTTAATGTCCTTCAAAGTTGTCACCAACATTTCATATAGCCCACTGCTAGCAACGTCGAATTCTTAGAATACCCTTAGTAGCACCAGTTGTGTTGATAGTTTGAGTGGAGCCACCTATTGCTCAATGAATCTCTGTAACAGTTCTGAAGCAACTGACATGAAATGCTTCCTTCAATTTAGGAATCAAGTTGAATACACAAGGACTTAAGGCTGAGAAGTTTGTTTGGTCGTACAGCACTTTCCAGCCTCATCAATTGAACAAATCAGTTGCAACTTGCACTAGATGCACCTGAGCATTGTCCTGCAAAATGATGGGTGGGTCCTGAAGAGAGGGTTGCCACTTCTTTCTCTAAGCTGGTCACAGGCTGTGTTCCAAAACTGAACCACTTAGATAAAGAAGCAGTGACTGGTTTGTTTGAGTGATGGGGCCAGGAAGTGCTGCACCATCCATCACACTCCCCAGACTTATGCCCTTGTGATTTCAACTTGATTTCTAAACTGAAGGAAGAACTTCATGACATTAGCTTCAGAACTGTTACAGATATTTGTTGGGCAGTAGACCAGTCCACTCGAATTATCAACACAGCTGGCACTGCTAATGGTATCCTGTGTTGGTGACACCTCTGAAGGACTGTAAAGCTTTGAAACATGTATTTATTTTGTTGTACAAGTTGTAAATAAGTAGTTGCCACTATTGAGGATCCAAATCTTGCACAAAGTACAATGGAATTTTTGGTGAAATGTCAGGAAGTGCACAAGGTTACAAGGTGCATACACCGATGGGTCAAAACATTATGACCACAGTCCACCATGAGGTTTTATGGTGCCTGGTGGTGCTGAGGTAACGTGACACAGTAAGAGATTTGTATGAGAAGAGCAGAGATGAATGGAAAATCATTGTAGCAACGATAAGAGGCACAAATGCGGAAATCCACTGACTTAAGCGACTCTGATAAATGATACATTGTTGTGGCCCAGTGCCTGGGAACGAGCACCTCAGAAATGGTGAAGCTGGTCACCTGTTCTCATGCTACTGTTATGAACATCTATGCTGAAAGATGCTAAAATCACGGATAGGTGACAAGAAGTTGGATCTCCACACCTCATCACAGAACATAGGGATCAGAGGCTTACCCACTCTCTAAAGCAGGATGGGTGGAGATCTAATGATATAGTACAGTGCTGATGCAAGCATAAGTGCGTTGGTGCACATCATTCAGTACACATTGTTGAACATGGTGTTCCACAGCAGAGGACCCATACGTGTTCCCATGTTCATCTAACATCATCATCAATTATGATTACAGTGGGCCCAGTGTCATCAAGATTGGACGGTGGATCAATGGAATTGTGTCCTCAGGTCAGATGAATCCCATTTATTGTTAAAACAGGTCAATGGTCATGTCCAGATAAGCTGTCATCCAAGCAAACAGCTACTTGAAACATGCATTGTCTTGAAGGGTGCAGGCCGGTGGCAGCAGTATTGTGTTATGGAGTCTATCATCTGGGCTCCCATGGAACCTGTGATAGTAATCAAAGGACCCATGACACTTATGCTGGATGTCTTTCCCAAAAGCAATGGCTGGCCGAAGTGGCCGTGCGGTTAAAGGCGCTGCAGTCTGGAACCACAAGAACGCTACGGTCGCAGGTTCGAATCCTGCCTCGGGCATGGATGTTTGTGATATCCTTAGCTTAGTTAGGTTTAACTAGTTCTAAGTTCTAGGGGACTAATGACCTCAGCAGTTGAGTCCCATAGTGTTCAGAGCCATTTTGAACCCAAAGCAATGGCATCTTCCAGCAGAATAACTGTCAATGCCACAAGGCCAGAATCATGTTTTAATGGTTTGAGAAGGACGATAGTGAGCTCATGTTGATGTCTTGGCTATCAAATTCGACTTATCTGAATTCAATGAAACCCAACTGGGACACTATTGGTCACCAGCTTCGCACCCACAACAAACCGCCCATAAATTACGGGAAATGTGTGATCTGTGCTTTGGCATCTGGTACCACAGTCCTCTGGAAACCTATCAAGTACTTGTCAAAATCATGGTATGCTTAATCACTGCTGAACTGCGTTCCTGAAGTGGATGAACATGCTATTAAGTAGGTGGTCATAATGTTTTGGCTCACTCATCAGTGTATATAATCTTGAAACCTAATGCAATGCAAGGTTAGACTAATAGCATACACATGCATGAAAAGGTCAAACAAGAATTACACTGCCTTGGAAAGTAAAAACATAAAAATAAATTAAAGTAAAATCTTTCCAGAAGGTGGGGAGGAAATTAAATTAAACTTCACTGATTGAGAGAGTATTTGAAGTTATTTTAGAGATTGCAAAATTGAGTCACATATACAAAGAACCTGGCAGTACGAGCACATTGATCACTGTGATGTTACACCCCCTCTGCACAAGATGCATGTACTGATTCAGAGGGGAAGGGTGTCAAAAATCCATTGTATCCTCTCCTGAGGCTATGTGGCTCACAACTGTTGTAACTGGTCCCAGATATCATGGATGCTGGCACTGGTACAGAGTTAATGTCTGAGCTGGTTCCACACATGTACTGTTGAGGGAAGATCTGGGGATCTTGTTGGCCATGGGAGCACCTCAACATCATGCAGACAGTTCATAGAGACACGTAAAATGTGTGGATGAGAATTGTCCTGTTGCAAAATGGCACAATGATACTGGCTCATTAAAGGTAACACACGAGGATGCAAGACAGTTATGACATACCATTGTGCCATCAGAGTTCCCTCCGTCACTACGAGTCATGACCTGAAGTCATGCCTGTATCATGCTGGCAAGAGTAACATCACTGTGCCTCACCACAACACTGTGAGAAGAAGATATTTCCAGGTTGGCACCTTTCTTGGCAATAATGGTCATTTGCGGTAATGCAGAACATGATGTGATGTCATTCATCAGGTTGGCAGAAGCAGATGTGAAAGGATTATGATGTACTTGGCGCACAGTATGCCAATTCTCCCTTGTAGACATGGTCAACCAGAACCTTGACTATGAGTACGCCTACCCTCACATTCCCATGCAGTCCAGCATTGTGCCACTATTACATCCAAATGCCCTACAAACCAGGATATTGCATGATTTGAGCAGCCAGACAAATGGAAACCCACAATGACACCTCTTTCAAACTCTGCCAGATGCCCATAATGCTCTCTCACATGAGCACCTAGCATCTCCATATCTTTCACAGTGATCACTTAATTATGTGATGCTGTTCAAGCCCCTTACATACCCTAGCAGGTCAGGTAACAACACTAAACATGAGCAACACTAATGCAGTCTGGTGGCTGTTCAGTCTGTCATAGAGAATACCAACTAAATCGTGTACATACCCAATGGTGATATGTGCACAAAGTTACACTGACATCTGAGTGCTTCATCTTCTTTTTTGTTTTTTGTAAGGCTCTATAGATTGTTTAGAAGGAGTGGCATAACTGAACCTATTATGAACAGTCCATGGGTCACACCGTTTCTAAAAGTAGAAAAAACAAATGGAGAGATATGGCTGTGCAATGACTTCAGATCAACCGTGGATGTGCAGTCCCTAATTTATAGGTACTCAACTTCATGAGGGGAAGACATAATGGCAAAATTAGAGAAAAGAAAACAGTATTCACACATTGATTTGAGAGAATGTTACACTATGTGATCAAAAGTATCCGGACACCTGGCTGAAAATGACTTACAAGTTCATGGCACCCTTCATCGGTAATGCTGGAACAATACAGCACTAGCCAACCCTTAGCCTTGATGATAGCTCCCACTCTAATAGGCATATGTTCAATCAAGTGGTGGAAGATTTCTTGGGGAATGGCAGCCCATTTTTCATGGAGTGCTGCACTGAGGAGAGGTATCTATGTTGGTCAATGAGGCCTGGCATTAAGTCAGTGTTCCAAAACATCCTGAACTTGTTCTATAGGATTTAGATCAGGACTCTGTGCAGGCCAGTCCATTACAGGGATGTAACCACTCCGCCATAGGATGTACATTATGAAAGGGTGCTCAATCATGTTGAAAGATGCAATTGCCATCCTTAAATTGCTCTTCAACATAGGAAGCAAGAAGGTGCTTAAAACATCAGTGTAGGCCTGTGCTGTGATAGTGCCACACAAAACAAAAAAGGGTGCCCTCTCCATGAAAAACAGGAGCACACCATAACACCAATGCCTCCGAATTTTACTGTTGGCACTACACACACTGGGAGATGACATTCACTGGGTATTCGCCATACTCACACCCTGCCATCGGATCACTACGTTGTGTACCATGATTCGTCACTCCACACATTTTTCCACTGTTCAGTCAGCCAATGTTTATGCTTATTACACCAAGCGAGGCATCGTTTGGCATTTACTGGTGTGATGTGTGGCATATGAGCAGCCACTCGACCATGAAATCCAATTTCTCACCTCCTCCCTAACTGTCATAGTACTTGCAGTGGATCCTGATGCAGTTTGGAATTCCTGTGTGATGGTCTGAATAGATGTCTGCCTATTACACATTACAACCCTCTTTAACTGTCGGCGGTCTCTGTAAATCAACAGATGAGGTCGGCCTGTACGCTTTTGTGCTGTATATATCCCTTCACGTTTACACTTCACTGTCACATTGGAAACAGTGGACCTAGGGATGCTTAGGAGCGTAGACATCTCGTGTACAGATGTATGACAGAAGTAACACCTGATCACCTAATCATGTTCGTCTGTGAGTTCTGCGGAGTGCCTAATGACTACTGAGGTCGCTGATATGGAGTACCAGGCAGTAGGTGGCAGCACAATGCACCTAATGTGAAAAACGTAAGTTTTTGGGGGTGTCCGGACACTTTTGATCACATAGTGTATCTGCGACTCCCACTCGATGGGAAAGCCAGAAGGTAATAGTCATCAACACACTATGTGGCCTCATCAAACATAAAATTTCACCTTTTGGAATAAATTCTGCCCCAAGATTGTAACAAAGGTACCTTGACCAATTAATCAGAAACATTCTGGATGCAGCAAATTACACTGATGATACAGTATCATAAAAGATAATAGGGTGCATATAACCTTGAAGCTTAATGCAAAGCCAAAGTTCTGCAATGTTAGACCATTAGCTTACACATTTATGAGAAGGCTAAACAGGAATTACACAAGTGATTCTATTTTAGTGATAGCAAAATCGAATCGCATATGGAAAGAGCTTAGCAGTATGAGCCCGTTACCATTATGGTGCCACAACCCCTTTGGCCTAGACGCATGCACTGATTTGGATGGGAAGTGTGTCATGAAGCCATTGTATCTTCTCCTGAGATGATGTGGCTCACAACTTTTGTAACTGCTCCCTGATATCATAGATACTGGCAATGGGACAGAGTTAACATCTGAGCAAGTCCCACATTTGTACTGTTGGGGACACATCTAAGAATCTTCTTTTCCATGTGTTTTATCAGAAACGCTTAAGACATTGATAAATATTTGTAAGGCAGGTTCTATGTCTTTTCACCAAGGCACAAGAGAATCTGCAGAAAGACGTGTGTCAACAGCTTCCAGATTGCTTTGCAGAACTGTAACATGACCTGTGACAAAACATGAGTCCTTCACTGATTCCAAAACAAATAGTTCCATCTGTCTCAACATACCAATCAAACTGAAGGAAAGCCTCCTGAATGGCCATCCTCTGGCAGCCTGAGAGTTTTATTCTATAATATTTCAGTTTGGTTTCTGTTTATCAGATGATGCACATGGTACTTAACAGTCCAAATAAATATTCAATCAAAGACATTATGAACATCATAGGCATCTTCAACAACTTACGGCAACATGCAAGGTTTGCAAAAATGTGAATGCATTCGACAACAGCTTCCACAACTATTGTACTTGCACAAAGGTAGAATGGCTTGCAAGAAAATTGCAAAATCATGAAGAAAATCATCAATGGGACACTCAGAGGGAATGAATTGTGAATATCACTTCCGGGAACAACAGAAAATTAATGGATGAGGATGAGCACACCAGTATCAACACTACATATACGGTGACCTGTTGGTGGCCCTCACAGGCAGCACTAGAATCAAGCTAAAATAAATATCCTGTGGTATACTGGAGTGTATGCAGTGAAGTTAGTCAACAAGGTCACTGCTGCTGGCTGTGGGATGGGGTGGGGGGCAGAAGGTCCAGTACTTCTATAATGCAACCCATGCATTATTACAAGATTGCATTGTAGCAGAGGTGCCTGTAGAAGACACTAGAATTGTTATCCACATATGAATAATTTTCAACTCATGTGGAACCGTTGTTTCAGTGTGCTCAATTTTCTTTTACACTAGAGTAAGTTTTAAAGGCAGTTTGAGAGCTAATAGTAGTTGCGTAGCCACTTTTATAAAATCTCCAATCATGAATAATGAGATAAATTCAGACTCAGAATGCCAAATAATATGGCACTGGTCAAAAGCAGTAACCAGTTGTTTCTTTGAGCCATCTGTATCAAACATCAAAGTGGCTAAATGCTTTCCAGAAAGTTTAGAGGACATTTCACGTGAATTTATTTATCCATGAAATCATATTCATGACGTGGGGTACAAGTTATAGCAAGATATAGCTGATGGAACATAAAATTTTTTTGCTACACAGATTTCGAAATACACATGACATACATACATTTACATTTCAATAGTTTCTAAGTAGTGATCTTTATTTTAATAAACAAAGCCAACATGAGAATTATTATTATTTAACCACCTTCACATTCATGGTTAATACATTTTGGATGGAATTAAAGTTACTGGCAATATAAATTCATCAGAAGAATTTAAAAAAAATGTTGGAACATTATGTTGTGACATTCTTCCTGAAAGAGTTTTTATTGCTTTTGATTGGGCAAAGTAATTTATTATAGAGTATGTTACATACGTGCCTCACACTGCCATGGCATTTACTCAGTCTCAGATTTGTCAGTGAATGTCATCATCACCATGGGTGTGTGAATCATGCATGTCATTATTTGTTTTAAAAAGATGAGGGTACTTATTTTTAAATGAAACAGTCTCTAAGATGTATATCCATGGGACAGGTAATATTCCCAGTTCTTTAAAGGATGGTTGCCACAACCCTATCAGAGAGATTCCAATTTACCACTGGATGCAGTACACATTAAGTATAAGTAACAGATAGAAAGAGTCATGTTGCATTGACTGTTCTGTCAATTCTTGGCAGAATATTTTACACATTATGAATGAAACACAATCAACACTGGTGTAATAGTCTACAATATTGTAGAATATTGCACCAGTGTTTGTGTTTCATTCATAAAGAGTCATGTGATATTGTACTAAATGTCTCTTCTTTACTGATAACTATCATGAGTTGCTGGGTACACAAGATTCTTTTTTAGATAACATCTTAGATTTCCCAACAACAAATCAGACAGAACATTTGAAGGGAGGTTACATTTTAATGTCCTGTTTGGGTAATTAGGGGTATAATGTACAACTGGACCAGACAAGGGTGGAGAAGGGGTAGGGTCAGAATTTTCATTAAGGAACAACTTTGGTATTTCTGTCAAGTGATTTAAGGAAACCAAGAGAAACATAATTTTAGATAGCTCAATGTGGTACTTACCCCTATCTGGTAGTTTAATGAGCAGTTTTCAATTTAACATGGACTCCCTACTGTAGCTCAGAAAAATTCCAGTTAAAAGCCTGAAAAATAAAGTTTAACTGATATTTCAAGTTGCTGAGAAACAATGTTTTATTTCCTCTATCAGAGAAATCTACAAAATTATGGAGAGGAAGTGCTGAATAAATGGTCTAGAAAGTATATTCTACAGCAAATTTTACTCTCAAGTGTTCAAACAATTTTTATTATGACATACCAATATACAGGGTGTTCACAGTTTCTATTACAGGCTTCTAGTGTTTTAGAGGGGACTTCATCAGTAATTGAGTTAGTCAATAAAGTTTTTATGAGGAATTCATTCCAGAAACATGCCATATGGATGTAAAATCAGTTTGATGATTGGATCACTTTCAGATCTCCCACTTCATGGTATGCACGCAGAGGAGAAATGTGCTTTGACCTGTGTGCTCTGCAGGAGATGCTCGGCATGGTAGTACTGCTGTTAATTGCACAAGGTGTATCTGTGATGGCTCGCAAACCCTGGTGCATATCCTTGGAGCACCACAGACAACCCTGCTAGTTGCAAACATACCCGTTTCTCACAGCCATAGTTGTTGTTAGTTGAAAATATTATGTGATGACTGAGATGAAGCAGAAATTGTTCCTGATACATGTAGTGTGCAGCTCTACCATTACTTGCTATACCCTCCTAGAAGCTGGTAATAGCAACTGTGAAACACCCTGTATATTTTTGTAGATTTCACATAAAACATAACAACTATTTTCCATTTATACATATCAATATACACTAACCATAATAAAACAATGCGCAGTTTATGGCATTCTGCATACTAAGTACAAAATCAAAACCTGAAATCAAAACTAGTACTGTTGCAATTGAAAAGATACATAATGCAAGGTAATATTTGTTAATGATTTTGCTGCATTCCTCTACTTACAATATATTTATGGGTTTTCATACTTAAGTAAGAGTGGTATGTTCCTAAATCTTAATTAATACCATTAACATATGGGTACTATAAAGGTGCCTGAAACTGGAAATCACACCTTCATCCTGTGGCTGGTGTTAACTGATGTGATGAGAAGGAAACACCCACTTTCTACATTATTCAAAATGATGTGGGTATCACATCATGTGGACAGGGCGTAACTAGGATAGGGCATCTGTGGTACTGCACAAAGGTACCCAGACACAAGAGGCCCCTTAATGTCCAAAAGAAAAAAGAAAATCAACATGGGGAGGTTAAATGGAAAAAATGAAAAAGTAACATGCGTAAATAGAGGAACATTAAGGGAACAGTTGTGGGAAGGAAATGGCAAAATCAGCTGTAGTGCAACATGCTTTGCAGTGACCAAACAACAAGATTATATTTGATGAGAACTTGGTCATAACCACAGGTGGATACTGCTGTAGGTTGTTCAGAGAGGTAACAGACATGCTAATAATACATAGTATAATTTCTATAAATTAAAAACGTCTAAAAACACAAACAGTTTAAATGATTTTTATTAATTTTGCCCATTCTCCTAAAGAATCGTGTTGTTGCAGATGACAGGCTATCCAGCCAAAAGGGTCAGTGTGTTACAAACCACGTAAACTATTACCTAAGGTAAAAATATCACAATGGTAACAACAAAAAATTTAAAACTTATAAAGGTTTCCAGTACTTCACATTGTGGTGGAATTTATTTGAATCGAGTTACGAACTTAGAATAGAATGTGATGTCTATGTTTAAGGACTGAGTTCTTTGGGATACTGTTTTGGGATGTATGCTTATTGTCTGTGCTCTGAAGAAACTATATACAAAATTAAGGAAGTTCTGTACATTTAATAGTGTTTATTCAGTGCTATTATGTAGTATAACTGAAGTGATGACCCTAATAGTGATCGAGTTTGCTGCAGTTTTTATGCCTTCAGAGCAGCATAATGGATATCATCACAAACATGGCCATGAAGATAGGGCCTTTGCTGACTGCCACATTAACAACACTGTATCATCAATTCCTAGTGACTCCAATAGAAATTTTAACATCAAGTTGCATGCTTTTTGACATACAAGGGCACAATTATGACCTACCCAGGATGAAGCTATTTTTAAGTTGCATGCCCTCATTTCAGTCTCGGACCAATTTCCCTTGGCTATTTCATGATTAGATCTTAATCCAATTGAACAGGCTGATGATACTCTGCACCTGCAGCCTTTCTGTATTTTTAACAAGACAGTGCTCCAGTAAACGTTTTCAAACCAGAACCTTGTCTACGTGTGATTCCCCGTCTCAAATTCTTTGCTCACATTGCACTCTCACGGGTGAACGTTTTCAAGACAGAACCTTGTCTACGTGTGATTCCCCGTCTCAAATTCTTTGCTCACATTGCACTCTCACGGGTAATGAACTACTGGCTGTGACTTTGTTAAAGACTTTTTGGATGTTCCAGCTCCCACAAAATGTCAGGGCAGATCTATCGGCTTTTACAAATCTGTCTATTGATGAGCTGGCTAAGAAAGCTGACACAGTCGCTGTTGCATGTGCCAACAGAAACAATTTTGCTGCCATTGAAGAGGTTATGGAGGACGGTCTTGATTGCTCATGAACACTATGCACCATAGATGCAGGCTTGTGACAGGAGAGTTTGGTGAATGAATTTGCATGCCCAAACACCAAGTTACAGAGACAGAATTCTGAGTCTACTGCTCATTCAAGAAACAAGTTTCAACATACTCACAGGTGGTATTGTATCATAAGCATTTTGGCACAACAGCAAGACAATGTACCAAGCCCTGCTCCTACCCAAATGTAACAACGAATGCCAGTAGATGAGCATGCTCATCAATCTCGGTCACAGCACCTACAATACTCCTCAAGTGCCACTGTTACTGATGTTGCTGCTTCTGAAAGACTGTTCATTAAAGAGGAGTTATCACAGGCTGTGTTCTTAATTGAGACTGGATCAGAGATTAGTGTTATTCCTCCAACTGCAAGTGGTTGGTTACAAAAATTCCTACTTTAATGACAGCTAATAATTCATCTATCAAAACCATTGATAAACAAACATTAACAAAGGCCTTTCAGAATGATTTTTTGCCTGGTTGGACTTTCATTGTTGCTCATATTTCTGGGCCTACTATTGATGCCGATTTCTTGCATCATTTTTCTCTGGTACCGGACTTGGTGAATTAGTGCCTTATTAAAAGACCTTCATGTGCTCAACTCCCTACTATATTATGTCGAGATTACCACAACGTCTGCAGTGTGGACCATGTGAAGATTTCAGGACCAACTGCATCTCCCATGAGACAGTACATCCTGCAAGAAGACACTGCTTTCCTCTAAATGTGTTGCACTGCAAGTTTCAATATTGAGTGCTTCACAATTAGGGATTAAGCTGAGGAACTCGGCAAGATTGGGTGGAGCAGGTGCATATGAATTTGGAGAAGGCACTCTGGAAACTATGACAGTTACATGAAGTGGCTGCAGTGCAGATTGAAGACCTGTCACCCCCCTCCCCCTCCCTCACCTGAGACTGACCAGGTGGCAGATAATGACCTCAACAAGCTGTTATTGTACTGAAGGCTTTTCCAGCACCCACTGACTCAACACTTGCAATGGAGAGGAATTGCTGTTCTAGTCCCAATCACATCCAAACTCTGCCAAGACTGCCGATGGTTAGTAGACCTCGTCACCTTCCTCCAGAAAAGCTGCATGCTGCAAGAGTTTGATAGGATGATTAGTGACTGTTCTGTTTCTCATTCTAAGCATGTTTAGTCTTGCCCCTTACAAATGGTTAGGAGAAAGATGAAAACTGGAGAACCTGTGGGGATTACACAGCTTTGAACTCTCGTACAATCCCTGTAGGTTCCCCATCTGTAATATATCTGATTTTAGCAGTAACTTGTTGGGTGCACATATTTTTAAAGTTCTTGACTGTGCTAAGGCTTTTGTGCAGATTCCTATGACACAATATTATGCCTTTATGGCTGCATAATGCAGCCCTAACATGGCAACGGTTCATCCATGAACTTCTTCAGGGTTTTCCATTCGTTTTTTGCTATTTTGACAATATATTAATTTCCTCTGCTACATATGAGAGCTATTTGAAACATTTATGTGCAGTGCTTTGAAGTTTGGAGGACTATGTTATCATGATTAATGTTGATAAGTGTATTTTCATGAAGGAGATGGGTCTTTTCTTAGGCAACACAGTGTCTAACAAAGGCATTTCTAGTATGCCTGATACAGTTTCTGATATTCAAAACATGCCTCTCCTTGAGACTTTCAAAGACCACTGCTGTTTCTTAAGCATGTTAAATTGTTATCACAAATGCCTTCCCATTCTGGCAGAAGTACAAGAGCCTCTCTAAAGCGTCATAAAAGGAAAGAACATGTCTGGTAACCGAAAGCTTTCTTGGAATGATAGAGAAGTTAAAGCTTTTGAGGATTTAAAATTAAACCTTGCTAAGGCTTCTCCTCTGCCTCACCCCATTGTGTATGCTCCCACTGCTCTTTTTGTTGACACTAATCAAGTCACTGTGGGTGCTATATTGCAACAATATACTTTTCAAGCATGGCAACTTCTCACCTTCTTCTCTAAAAATTTGTCAAAATACCAACAATCTTGGAGTGCTGTTGATAGAGAGCTGCTGGCCATTTTTCTTGCTGTAAAACATTTTTGTCCTTGGCATGAAGGCCTGACTTTTACTTTATATACTGACCACAATCCATTAACTTCCATTTTCAAAAATGTCACGGAGCTAAATTCTCCATGACAGGTATGCCGGGTTGACTTCATAGCACAATTTTCTACAGATGTTTAACATATTTCTGGGAAGGACAATGTGGTGGCAGATTGTTTACCTCACAACTGTGTGGCAATTACTTTTACTGACTGGGTAAATGTGGCAACAGATAAGGACACAGACCTCCTCCTCCAGTATCAGCTGCAACCAGAAACAGGACTAAAAATCTGTCCATTTATCCCTGAAAAGGGGCCCTGAATTGTTTTTGATTCATTTCACTCTTTGGCTTGCCAGGGGTAAAGTGATTGTGCATTTAATTATTGACAAAATTGTCCAGCCTCTGACATGGAACTGATGCCGTAGCTGGATGAGGGAATGTGTCAAATGCCACACATGCAAAATTAGTAGATATACAGCTGCTCATATTGCTGATTATCCCACCCCTTCTGGGAGATTCCCTCATTTGCACGTTGACACTGTTGGCCCCCTCCCCCATCCCAAAAGATACTACTTTTGGTCACAGTGATTGACCGATTTACTCCATGGCCAGAGACTGTTCCTGTTCAGGATATTTCCACAATACTTATTTCTCAATTTAGTATCTGAAAGCATTATTCCTAAGAGGAGGTCATATGCAGATGCAACATCCATCCTTTCTAACTACAGGGCCTTACTTGCTTCATGGAGTTCTTCTAGAACTTTTGCATTGAATTACTAACAAGGTGGCAGAATTCAAATTTATTTCTAATACATATTTGTAGACTTCATTCATTATATTTCTTACTCATAAGAATTATATTTATTAGGACCTTAAGAAAAACAAAACAGTCATTTTTTAACTGCGAAGATTACACCACCTGTTTTGGTATCCCACAGCTCATTACTTTAGATATGTAACACCAAGTTGAATGCCAATTATTCACAGAACTATTGAATATTTGTGATTGCAAACATGGCCATACTACAAGCTACCATCCTTCCAGTAATGGGATGATAGAGCATATGCACTGGACATTTAGACAGCATTGGCATTCTGTCCAGAATCTTGAGTCATGTCATTGCCTTTGGTTTTACTGGGATTGCGTACTAGTGTTAAGAAGAACACACAATGTTCCCCTGTGCAGCAGGTTTATGACGCATGAATAAATGTGCCTGGTGATTTTTTGCCATCTAAACTTACTCCCTTGCTATCTGGGATATTTTTTAAACAAAACACAAAAGCTTATACAAAGTCTGGTTCCCAAAAACTCTAATAGACATGAGACAAATGTACAGTCAGACTACCCCTTACTCCTCACTATTCTGGCGCTCTCAGGATCCTACAGCATGACAAAAAGGTATTTCTGATTAACAGAAATGCAAAGCCAGATGTGGTCTCAATTAATCACATAAAGTCAGCTCTATTTGTGACAGCAAATTTGGAGCATCAGACAAGGACAGCAATAGTACACTTCAAACTCCTTCAAAAGTAAGTCTACCTAGTGTTATTCAAACTCATTGAAGTAGAAATGTTGTACCAGTATGGCAGTACCTAGAGGTATCAGGGGCTCCTGGTTTTTAAAAAAGTTCATGAAACTAGTAAATGTAATACAATTTCTATGTATATTGTTAGATGAGCTGCAGCTCTCCCAAATATGGCAGGGTGGGGGGAGGGGGGGTAGATGTGGTTGAATCAATTTGGATCAAATTATGAACTAAAAATAGAATATGATATCTATGTATAAAGACTAAATTCTTTGGGGTATGGTTTTGTGATATATGCTTATTATATGTGCTCTACATAACCCACCCATCATTTTGCATGACAATGCGCGGGCACATAAAGCGCAAGCTGTGGCTGCTCTCTTCAGTTGATAGGACTGGGAAGTACTGTACCACCCACCATACTGCCCGGGCTGTCCTTGTGACTTTGATTTGATTCTGAAGATGAAGGATCTACTTCATGGCATTCACTTCAAAACTGTTCCAGAGATTCAACAGGCAGTAGAATGCTCCATTCGCACCATCAACAGAACAGGCTCTGCTTACGGTATACTATGCCTTCCATATCGGTGGCAATGTGTTCTACACAATGTTGGTGACTACTTTGAAGGACAGTAACAGGTGCAAATATGTAACTCTTTTGTATCAGTTGTGGATAAATAATTGTCACTATTTAAGTTCCAACTCTCATATAACCATGTTCAACTCCTGGTATTATCTATGCCATATGATGCATATTTGTTTTTCAGAAGCCACCGTGTCATTTAATTAAACAAACTTTTTCTTTTTTTCAATGTTTCCTAGCTCTGCTTGATTAGATGGCTAACAAAATGTTTAGTTTGGATTTTGCACCTGAAACATTGTGTAAATTGAAATCCCCATCCTGGTTTATTAGGTTTTTCAAATATTTAATATAATGGGCTCCTTAATTACACAGTCTCAGAAACTCGGTGTTTGCACCATAATACATAAATTTGGTGTTTGCACCATAATACAAAAAGTTGGTCTCATGTTTCATTTCATGATTATATTTGAGGCAGTGGTTGGTGACAGCTGATTTGCTTGGTAGCTTTAGAACATCTGATTTGCTTGGCTGTTTTAGATTCATGTGTTGCTGATGGTCCTTGCACCTCTTCTTGACTCTTTTAATAGTTTACCCTGTGTAAGATATTCCACATTTTCATAGAATGCAGCACACATCTGGCTTCCGGTGACCTAAACAGTCTTTTAACATTACAAACAAACCTTTCACCTTGACAAACTGGTTCAAGGCTGATCGACTGGATGTCAGTACCCAATACACACAATATTTTGGCAAGCAAACACACTGCCATCATCAGGTGTGCTGATGAACTGACCGATTCAGAGCCAACATAGCAATCGAATCTCCACCCAACTCCTGCTGGACTGCCATTCTGTCCACCATCCATGCCCATCATTTCCTCCAGCACTCCTCCTGCAGACACATTGCTGCCCTGGTATCTCTGCTGTTTCTCCACCTGCCCTTGACGTCAGTTCATTGTGGGATATCTCCTTCTTGTTCTTAATCTGACTAATTGTGGTGTTCCCAGGCCTTATTAATGATGTAGCCACTATCACAACTGATCAGTAGTTCCTTTACACAAATCTCAGCAGATTCTTCAGCAACAGGATTCCAGAAGTTAAGACATTTCTCTCAAACCATTGGTATGGTTTTAGTCGACTCCCCGTAATTCCAATAGGCAATATTCTGTGACTGCTTACTTGTTATGCTGCTGTTATCTCATGTGCCATTAGTGTTCTCAGCAACAAGCTTCAACAGCATGAACCAACTGAGCTATTTATGTATTGCCACACTGGAAGGGTATCTGATAGGCCTCATATTTCCATAGTCTGAGGCCATCTTTGAAACTATTAAGCAGAGCCTGTATTGTAGCTGGTGGACAAAAGCCTGTCTTCACTTGGCATTTCTGGAGAATTCAATCTATCTTTCTTGATAATGTGTCACAAAGGACTAAAAATAATGGCCACATCTTCAGAGATTCCTCTTCTGTTTCCACTAGTTGTACTGTGGCTGTAGGACTCTATGAATCTGCTACTTCTAGTTGCTGTCCTTCCAGAACAGAGTTCTTCATTGAGGCTGTCACTGTCAGAGAGGGTGTGAGCCATATGCACCAATGTTCTGGGCATCCCAGTGCAGAGGTGCACCGGGTGGTGGCAACTGTCCGTGTGTAGGTACAGGTTGGCAGTGTGTGTTCTTCTGGTACATCACATAGCCCAACATGTCATCTGGTCTTCTTTTTACTAGGACACCTAGAAAGGAGAGCGCTCCATCCACTTCAACTTCCATGATGAAACTGATGTTCTGGTGTATGGAACTGAGATGTATGAAGAAGTCATTCAGTTTCTCTCTTCCATGTGGCCTATAAACCATGTTGTCTATAAACCAGAAAAAAGTGGGCTGAGTTGAGGGCTTCTTCCTTGAAATGTTCCATATACATGTTGGTGCAACTGGTGAATGTGACTCCCCATGGCTAATCCCCCCCCCCATCCCAAAAAAGTTTTGCATCACCTCGGTTCCGACAGTCCCGGAACCTGTACTGAAAACTGGAATAGAGATCAACATAAGCATCATTTCCACCCTTTTTATTGCTCATGAAAACCACACATTGCATGTTGTACCACCATACAGTGAGACCTCCAGAGGTGGTGGTCCAGATTGCTGTACACACCGGTACCTCTAATACCCAGTAGCATGTCCTCTTGCTTTGATGCATGCCTGTATTCGTCGTGGCATACTATCCACAAGTTCATCAAGGCACTGTTGGTCCAGACTGTCCCAATCCTCAACCACATTTCAGCATAGATCCCACAGAGTTTTTGGGGGTCGTGTCATCTAGAAACCGCCATTTTCAAACTATCCCAGGCATGTTTGATAGGGTTCATGTCTGGAGAACATGCTGACCACTCTAGTCAAGAGACGTTGTTATCCTGAAGGAAGTCATTCACAAGATGTGCATAATGGGGGTGAGAACTTTCGTCTATGAAGACGAATGCCTGGCCAATATGCTGCTGACATAGTTGCACTATTGGTTGGAGGATGGCATTCATGTATTGTACAGCCATTACGGCGACTTCCATGACCACCAGCGGCATACGTCGGCCCCATATCATGCCACCCAAAAACAACAGAGAACCTCCACCTTGCTGCACTCGCTGGACAGCGTGCCTAAGGCATTCAGCCTGACCAGGTTGCCTCCAAATACGTCTCCAATGATTGGTTGAAGGTATACGCGATGCTCATGATGCCAATCCTGAACATCCATTCGGCATGTTGTTGGGTCCATCTGTACCACACTGCACGGTGTCGTGGTTGCAAAGATTGATCTTGCCATGGACATCGGGAGTGAAGTTGCACATCATGCAGCCTATTGTGCACAGTTTTAGTGGTAATGCAACGTCCTGTGGCTGCATAAAAAGCATTATTCAGCATGGTGGCGTTGCTGTCAGGGTTCCTCCAAGCAATAATCCATAGGTAGCGGTCATTCACTGCAGTAGTAGCCCTTGGGCGGCCTGAGTGAGGCATGTCATCGATAGTTCCTGTCTCTCTGTATCTCCTCCATATCCGAACAACATTGCTTTTATTCACTCCAAGACGCCTGGACACTTCCCTTTTTGAGAGCCCTCCCTGGCAGAAAGTAACAATGCAGATGCGATCGAAATATTGTATTGACCATCTAGGCATGGTTGAACTACAGACAACACGAACCGTGTACCTCCTTCCTGGTGCAATGACGGGGAATGATCAGCTTTCGGACCCCCTCCACCTAATACGCACTGCTCATGCATGGTTGTTTACATCTTTGGGCTGGTTTAGTGACATCTCTGAACAGTCAAAGGGACTGTGTCTGTGATACAATATCCACAGTCAACATCTGTCTTCAGGAGTTTGAGGAACTGGGGTGATGCAAAACATTTTTTGATGTGTGTAGTAACCAATATAAAAAAGAAAGTATGTTAACGTCAAGAAGTATATAACAAGATTGGTCATCTATATGCCATATTTCTTGTCAGTATGTCCTAAGGATTCCTGTAAAGGCACTCCAATAAAAAAAGAAACAATGTTGAAGCTCACATGGGTGTCATTATCGTTAAATGTAAAGTTGTTAAGGGTCCAACATAACCAAATAATTGAAAATGTTATGTGAACACTTACTGAAGAAAAGGCTAAGCAGATCATTTAGTTATTTAACGATTGAGAGTGATGGGGCACCAATCTTGTTAATAATGGTGTGTAAAGGCATCCCGTCTTTGTGAAGCTTCAGCAGTTCATATAGTCTAAATGGTACTGGTGCTCTGTGTTGCAGCTTCTTAAAAACCATGTCAGGCAAGACAGATTCTTTGAGAAGTGCCATAGTCTTCCTCTCCACCTTCTTGATAAGATTGGAGTCGATATTCCAGTATGCACAATCTTCTAGCAAGCCCTGCATTTTCTCAGTGTAACCTTAGTGAGACAGAAACACAGTTGCATTGCCTTGATTGTCTGGTAAGACTATGACATCTTTATCTTCTCTCATTTGCTGTATGGCTTCCCTCTCCCTACTAGAGGTGTGTGGTTTTATAGGTTTTGTTCATGTGAGAGCAAGACAGCTTTTGTGAAGTACTTCTTCTGTGCTTCAGGTGGAAGTTGTGCAGCTGCCTGTTCCAGTGTACTGGTGAAGTCCATGGCAGGTGCAGATTTGAGGAATGGGTGGTTTCTTAAAAACTGAAACCACATCCTCATCTAGTTGCTAGGTCATGAGACTGATGATAGTGTTGCAGGGATCATCAGAAGCTTGTCTCTCTGATATATACTCAAATTTTTGTGTTTGACATCCAGAATCCTTCCATTGTGTGGAGTCTGCTCTGGCTCTTTGGACGCCATCACCCCATGCTTTTTGCATTGCTTATGGGACCCCATGGAGAACATGTGGTGCTGAATTTTGGTAAGGTAATGCACCAAACTGATTCAGTGGCAGCCAGAAGAATCAAGAAATGTGCCAACCTAGCCATGGCACAGGACAGAGAACCTTTAACTCACTGGTACCTAGACTTGATAAACATACTGGTGGAGCTATTTGAATTATATCTACAACTGGCCTTCCAGTTCAGTCCCTGGATGTGGGAATGCACTGATATTGTCATATGGGCCTCAGCAGACTCCACACAAATAAAGGCCACCAGACACCAGACATCAAAATTTGATGCTTATATGAGAGAGACAACTGTCTGATGTTCCCCCCAAGACTATCATCAATCGCTGGCTAAGCAACTGGATGTCGATGCATTTCCAGTTTGTAAGGAAGGCTCCAATACTGCACCCACTCCTAAATCTGCACATTACCATGGACATCATCAGTGCAGTGGAATAGGCAGCTGCACAATTTCCACCTGTAGCAGCAGAAGAAGTACTTTGTGCAAACTGCCATGCTCTCATGTGTACAAAACCTATGAAACATCTCTAGTAGTGACAGGACAGCCATATGGGAATTGGGAGAAGATGCAGATACCATAGTCTTACCAGGAAACAAAGGAAATGCAACTGTGGTCCTATCTCACCAAGATTCAAGATTACATAGAGCGAATGTGGGGCTTGCTAGAAGTCATTGCATACTGGAAGATTGACACAGATCCTAACAAGATGGCGGAGAGGAAGACTTTTCAAAGAAACAAGCTTGCCAGATGATGTTGTTAAGAAGCTACAACAGAGAGCACCAGTTCTGCTGAGACTTTATTAACTGTTGAATCTTCACAAAGATGGGAAGCCTTTACATTCTATTATTCACAACATCGGTGTCTCCAGATGCTCATGTGCTAAATACCTAAATGACCAGCTTAGTCTTTACTTCAGGAAGTGTACATGTAATATTTGCAATTCTGTGGACATTTTTGATAAGCAAATTGATAAAATCATTTTCAGCAAGAAAACCTTAAGAATGAGTATCCCTAACCAGAGAACGATATTTCAGAAGCAATTCAGTATCTTTAGTTTTATGAGGCCTGCTCCCTTTGTATGGAGCAGATGACTAGATTTCAGGCAACACATTGCATACAAATGTTGCAAAGTGCCAATGCCCTGGTGCCTCTCAGGGGAATAACCAGTAATAAAAAATGCTGAGCATTGCTGGGAAGTGACAGCAAACATTTTGTCTCTAACATCAGTTGTTCCCTTGATGTGGTCTATCAATCCTAGATGTTGTATGCAAAGGCTCTGAAACACTCTGCATAACAAGAACAGTAGCCACAGAATTGAATGCTGTGGAACACCAGTAGTAATTCATTCCCACTCAGAAGATTTATCATGGGTGCTGCATGACCTATTTAACATGACCTTTATCTTCCAGTTAGTAATATTTCATGTAAACAGGTAAAAGCTATGATTCAAACTGCTGTGTTGCAAACTGAGTATGAATCAAGTAGGCCTACTGAGCATGGTAATGTTACACTCATAAAATTTGCATTTGATCAATCATTAGAAGCATTGTAAATCCACTGCTAAATACTACCAATTATACTATTATCTTCATGTTATGAGAATGTAACAGATACCTATATCAAGAAAAAATTACTATGTAGTCTATTTACAGATACAGATTGTGCTGTTTATATATTATTCTGCTTCATTTGTCAAATTCTGGTGAGCTTCTAGTGTGCATTTTATGTTAATAATCTCACAGTTTTCAATAAGAGGCGCTTGATTTCTTTCATGTCCTTCATCATTCTGAAGCGTTCTACAAGTCTCAAGGAATTCCTTTAATTACCGGCGGGGATTCTATTTGTAGTGCTATCAATTGATGACAAGAGATCTCAGAAGGGAAATGACCAGATCATTTTATGTAACTCCCTTCTGTCACTCCCTACTACCGGGGTCAATCAAATAAAAATCAGAACTTCTTTCACATGGCTTGCATAGTAGCATCAGCAGTGTGGCACTTGGGAATCACTTGTGGGAGAATTGAAGGAAAGAAGGAGAAGGACTGAAGGTCATTAGAGATGGAGCACAAGCTCAGATTGTGTCAAGAATGGGGAAGGAAATCGGCCATCCTCTTTCAAAGGAACCATCCAGGCATTTGCCTTGAGCAATTTAGGGAAAATATGGAAAATAGAAGTCTGGATGGCTGGACATGGGTTTGAAATGTCCTCCTCCCAAATATCCGGTGTGCTAACAACCACTGTGCCACCTCACTCAGTGAGAGGAATTGAGAGTGATAACCGTGTACAAGGCTGATACACATAGGTCTGCCTTTTTAGTATTGCTGTGAGTGAACAGGAATAGCACTACTTATTATTATCAATTTGCTTGCCGACAAAGGTGTAAAACCTAGCGAAATTTTGAAAATTGTCCAGCCACAGTTCAATGATGCTACTTTCAATAAAACCCAAATGTTCTATTGTGCCCAGAAGTTTTGAAATGTTGTGATAAACGGGAAAAACAAAGCCATGGATGACATTTGGTGACCAGTGTCAATGAGAACAGTATTCAAGCCCTGCACGGGGTTGTGGATGGTGATCACAACATAACTTAAGTAGGATTGCATAACAGGTGGGGGATAAGTGTTGGAAGTGTCAATACCGTTTTATAGTGAAAAGCCAAAGAAACTGATACACCTGCCTAATATTGTCTAGGGCCCCCGCAAACATGCAGAACTCCCATGACAGAATGTGGCATGGACTCAGCTAATGTATAAAGTAGTGCTGGAGGGAACTGACACCATGAATCCTGCAGGGCTGTCCATTAATCCGCAAGAGTACGAGGGGTGGAGATCTCTTCTGAATAGCATGTTGCAAGGCATCCCAAATGTGCTCAATAATGTTCTTGTCTGGGGAGTTTGGTGGCCAAAGGAAGTGTTTAAACTCAGAAGAGTGTTTCTGAAGTCACTCTCTAGCAATTTTGGACTTGTGGGGTGTCGCATTGTAATGCTGCAATTGTCCAAGTCCCTCAGAATGCACAGTGGATATGAATGGATGCTGGTGATGAGACAGGGAACTTACATACATGTCACCTGTCAGAGTCATATCTAGACATATCCGGGGTCTCATATCATTCCCACTGCACACTCCCCGTATCATTACACAGCCTCCACCAGTCTGAACAGTCCCCTGCTGACATGCAGGGTCCATGGATTCATGAGGTTGTCTCCATACCCATAAACAACCACCTGCTCAACACAGCTTGAAATGAGACTCATCCAACCAGCCAACATTTTCCAGTCATCAACAGTCCAATGTCGGTGTCGATGCAACCAAGCTTTGTGTTGTGCAGTCATCAAGGGTACACTTGTGGGTCTTTGGCTCAGAAAGCCCATATTGATGATGTTCTGTTGAATGGTTTGCATGCTGACACTTTTTGATGGCCCTGCACTGAAATTTGCAGCCATTTGTGGATGGGTTGCACTTCTGTCATGTTGAATGATTCTCTTCAGTCGTCGTTGGTCTTGTTCTTGCAGGATTCTTTTCCGGCTGCAGCAGTGATTGAGATTTGATGTCTTACCAGATTCCCGATAGTCATTGTATGCTTGTTAAATGGTCGTATGGAAAAATCCCCACTTCATCACTACCTCGGAGATGCTGTGTCCCATCACTCATGCACTGACTATAATACCACATTCAAACTCACTTAAATTGTGATAACCTGACATTGCAGCAGCAGTAACCGATGTAACAACTGCACCAGATACTTGTTGTCTTATTTAGGCATTGGCAACTGCAGCACCGTATTCTGCCTGTTTACATATCTCTGTATTTGAATAGGCATGCCTATATCAGTTTCTTTGGCATTTTAGTGCATATGACACTTGGACATGAAAAATGTTGTTAAGATCTGTTTTTTTGTCTTCTCACCAAGCACCAAGGCACAAGAGAAACTGCAGAGAGGCACTTTCACTGTCTTCCCAATTGCTTTGAAGAAGAAGGAGTGGCTTCTCTGGACTATATTATGACCTGTGACAGAACATGGGTTCTTCACTATTCACCAAAAAACAAGAGGATGAGTGAGGTGTGGAGGAAAGTTGGACATAGGCATTGATCCAGGTCACCCAGAAAAGTTTTGTCAACTGTGTTTTGGGACTCAAAAGGTGTACTGCTACCTGTCTGGTGAAGTATGGTGAATGTGGCCTGTTATCGTAAGCTGCTGGATGGTGGCAAGACTGATAATTGCAACAAATGATGCTGGCAACTGATTCACTATGTCCTCCTCCTGCAAGGAAATGCAGTCTGCACTTGTCCCCATGTGACTACTTTACGTTTGGTTCACTGAAAAGGGCATTGGGAGGGGAACATTTTGAAGATGACATTGCAGTTAAACACTATGTGCACAGTTTGACAGCCACGTTCTTTCTTCCATGAAAGGCTCAGAAAGTTTCTTGACTGATGGCGAAGATGCATTTGTGTTGATGAAAATTACATAGAAAAGTAAGGTTCTACCCTTATCTTGATATGTATCAGCAATAAAGCTGTGTTATGATATTCTGGTTTACATCTGAATGAACCTCACATATATGATACAGAACAAGATGTTTGTGGTTCCCTCTTTTCTGGAGTGTCATTGTCTGTTCTGAGTTTAGTGGGTTCCAAACATGTGGGATATGATCTTTGCCCAGCTTAGATATGTAGCATGCCCCAAATGGGTTTGATGTGGAACATTCTTAATTGCTCCCAGATCTTAAGGAATAATGATTGTGGGACATGTCGAAAAGTGTCCAGTAACATATACAACACAACTGTAAATAGTTATAGAAGTTCATCACAGGTAAGGTAAACAAGTTTCCTAAACCTACTAACAGTACATGGGAGCACTTCAATTTCCCTAACAGTCAGCACTCAAAGAATCTTTGAGCATGGCTTTTCTGACTGTACTCCACAATGCATTATTTACAAACAGTGATGGATTACAGTAAGTTGTTTGCTCTTTTTGTATATTGGAGAGCTGCTAGATGGATATTCCTGTTTCCCAAAGCAGTACATTACTTGAAACATACATTAAAGACATAATCAGTTGCCACACATTCATTGTTGCAATGTTCTTCCATAGTTCTCTTGATCACAAAAGGTTGTCATAAAATGGAAGACAGTTTGACTGATGAAGAAATTTTGGGGCCACTTTAAGAATTTAGTTCTCACATTGATGGTGATAATTTTGAAATTGATGACAGTATTTCTGAAACAGACAGTACTTTTCTCCTTCATCTTATAAGCAGGAGTCACACAAAGAAGTTGAAAAATTTTATGAATTCTCATGGATTGCAGCAGTTTCTGGCCTGACTGGAATGTGTAAAATGACATCACAAAATTGCTTTAGTTGTAACAGTCAGTGAGCACAATGCACAACTTGATAAAGTAATACAAATAAATAAATGTCTATGTTCTTGACACAATACAAGTTTGAAGTCTGCATTTATTGACAGAAGAATTGAAAGACATTCATGAAAGATAACAGGCCTTGCTACATAGGTGTCACATGTATGACTTAAGGCAAACTTTGCTACATGATGTTATGTGTATGAATGGTAGCCACAGAGTGCCAAAGGTGGGTGAGTTGGGTTATTGAAAGACTGTTGTAGAGATATTTGATATTTTTGAAAATTAAATAATCATTTAAAAATGGCTAGATCAGATTTTTTTGCTTGGGATGGGCAATTAGTATTAAGAGTAATATAGTTTATAAAATTATTGAGGGTTAGTAAATAAGAAAAGTTCAGAAAACCATTTTATGCACCCACAGTGGGAATATTCTAACTACAAGTATGGCAGCCATATTTGAAGTGCTTTATATCAATTTTATCAAGTTTTTAATTAGTTACTTAATTATTTAATAAATGGTGTCATTCAATCCAGAAAAATTAGATCTACTAAAGTATAAAGGTTATCTTGGGAATCTAACCTGCACAAACTCCTTCCTGATGATGATCCCCAACATATCAGATAACACGCATTGCAATATGATGTTAGGATAAATTATACAGCAAATATTTTTATCTATTAGAATAACCATTAGGAGCTGTGCTGGCAAAGGCCATGTACAGGAAAGGAAATAATCCTGATCCAGGTGTCATTTACAGGAAAGTGCAGCAACATCTAGCACAATAGACCATGACATATGTGATGTACAAAGACTGGGGTAGTTTCTCAAAGCCTAGAAGTTTGCAAAAACATTAATTATATTTTAAAATATTCTATATAAAGATGTGGTGATACCAAAATGTATAATTCCATCTGTCTAAACATACTCATAAAATTGAAGGAAAGCCTCCTGAGTGACTGTCCTCTGGTACTTTGAGAGTCTTGTAGTTTTAGTCTGTTTCAATTTCTTGTCTGTCAATGAGATGATGCCCGTAAGGTTTGCACACATGTAAAAGCTCTAGGTACCCAGTGCATTTTACAACAGCTTCCACAATTGCATGGAGGTAGAATGGCATGCAAGGAATCACAGAAATGACAAAATCATCAAGGGAAACTCAGAGGTACTGAATTGCAGATATTACTTCTGGAAATAAGGCAAAGAATTAATAGATGAGGATGAGCACACTAGCTGTTGTTGTTGTTGTTGTTGTTGTTGTAGTCTTCAGTCCAAAGACTGGTTTGATATGGCTCTCGATGCTTCTCTATCCTGTGCAAGCCTCTTCATCTCTGAGTAACTACTGCAACCTACATCCTTCTGAATCTGCTTAGTGTATTCATCTCTTGGTCTCTGTCTATGATTTTTACCCTCCATGCTTCCCTCCAGTACTAAATTGGTGATCCCTTGATGTATCAGAATGTGTCTCCCCAATTCTATTTGGTACCTGCTCATTAGTTACATGATCTACCCATCTAATCTTCAGTATTCTTATTTAGCACCACATTTCAAAATCTTCTAATCTCTGCTAGTCTAAACTTTTTATTGTCCTCACTCCAATCTCAACCATTGCTTCCCTTTCATGCCCCTCGACTCTTATAACTGCCTTCTGGTTTCTGCACAAATTGTTAATAGCCTTTTGCTCCCTGTATATTATTTACCCCTGCCACCTTCAGAATTTGAAAGAGAATATTCCAGTCAACTTTGTTAAAAGCTTTCTCTAAGTCTACAAATGCTAGAAACATAGGTTTGCCTTTCCTTAATCTAGCTTCGCAGATAGGTGGCATCTATCTTAATCCTGGTGATATGTGCTTCTACATCCTTACATTTTGCACTTCCTGTCAATCTCATTTTTGAGTCATTTGTATTCCTTTTTACCTCCTTCATTTACTGCATTTTATTGGTGTCATCACTAATATATAGACAAACATACACAGCGACCTGTTTCTGGTTGTCTTAGGATCAAGTTAAAATAAATAGCGTGTGGTATGCTGGAGTGTATGCAGGATGGTATTAGTGAAAAAGCTCACAATAGCTGAAAAAAAGAGAAAAAAAGTATTTTCCATTATCTCTATGATACTTCCCATGCATTATTACGAGACTGCTTTGTAGCTAGATGAGACTACATAAGATGGTGAGACTGTTTTGAATGATTTTCAATTCATGTGGAACAATTGCTTCAGTGTGGTCAATTTTCTTTCTACACTAGGGTATACTACAAAGACAGTTTTTATGCTAATGGTAGTGGCGTAGTCAGTTTCACAAAACCTCCAGGCTTGAATAATGAGATGAATTCTGATTCAGAGTGCCAAATAATATGGATAAAGATATGTGTGAATATTGGGTCAAAAATAATAACCAATTGCTCCTGTCAGCTACCTGAATCAAATATCAAAGTGGCTAAATGCTTTAAAGAAAGCTTAGAGAGTATTTCACATAAACTTCTCACTAATGCTATCGTACTGGGAGAAATTTCAGGTGACCACAGGATGCATCACACAATAGGTATAAGTAGCAGATTCAAAGGGTAATGTGATATTGTGCTATATAACTTTACTGAGAACTACTGTGGGTTATTGGGTACAGAGCATTCTTATGTAGTAAATATCTTAGATTCCTGGCAACAAATCAGTCTGAAGATTTTGAAAGGAGGTTACATTTTAATGTCTTGTTCAAGTAATTACAGATAAAATGTAAAACTGGACTGGACAGTGGGTAAAGGAGGAAGTAGGCGAGCATTTTCATTAAGGAGCTGTTTTGGTATTTGTGTCAAGTGATTTAAGGGAACCAAGGCAAACATAATGTGGTACTTACCCACTGACTGGTAATTTAGTGATTAGTTTCCAATTTGAGATACGCTTCCTGCCGCAATTTAGAAAAACTCCCAAAAAGCCTGGAAAATAAAGTTTAACTGATATTTCAAGTTGTTGGTTAGTAACATTTTATTTCCTCTGAGCATCAGAGAAATCTACAAAACATAAAATTATTGAGAAGAAGTACTGCATGAATGGTCTAAAAAATACATTCTATAACAAATTTTACTCTCTGTCTTCAAACAATTTTTATTAAGCCATATTAATATGCAGGGTGTTTCACAATGCCTAGTACAGGTTTCTACATTTGTAGAGGGGACTTAGTAGATAAAGTTTTTATATGGAGCCCATTTCAGAAATGTTTGATGATTGGATCGCTTTAAAATATCCCACTTCATGGTAAGTATACAGAAGAGACTGTGATCTGATGTGTGTTCTACAGGAGCTGCTCCATATGGCAGTACTGCTGTCCGCTGTACAGGGTGTATCTGTGATGGTCTACAAACCCTGGAACACCACAGTCAACCATCCAAGTTGCAAATGTACCCATTTCTCACAGTCATTGTTGTAGATGGGTGAAAACTGTATCTTATGGATGGAGATGATCTGGCAAATGTTATTGATACATGCCTTCTGCATCTCTACTGTTACATGCCGTAGGAGATCTTCAAATTTATTTTATATCCAAATGGTACATCTCCAGACATTTCCTTGTTGAAACCTTATATCAATGTCCCCTCCAAAACACCCAGAAACCTGTAATAGGAGTAGTGAAGCACCCTGTATATTTTTACAAATTACTCTTGAAACATAACAACTATTTTCTATTAAGCATATTATTATATACTCACCGCAATAAACCAACATTACTCAAAGTTCAAAATAAAAATGATTAATATACAGTTTACAATATTTAGTAGAATTTAGTACAATTAGTGAAGTTCGGTGGCAAGAGGAACAAGATTTCTGGTCAGGTGAATACAGGGTTATAAATACAAAATCAAATAGGGGTAATGCAGGAGTAGGTATAATATGAATAAGCTACTACAAACAGCATGGTGAATGCATTATTGTGGCTAAGATAGATACGAAGCCCACACCTACCACAGTAGTACAAGTTTATGTGCCAACTAGCTCCGCAGATGACAAAGAGATTGATGAAATGTATGATGAGAGAAAATAAATTACTCATATAGTGAAGGGAGACAAAAATTTAATAGTCATGGATGACAGGAATTCGACCGTAGGAAAAGGAAAAGAAGGAAACGTAGTAGGTGAATATGGAATGGGGGGTAACAAATGAAAGAGGAAGCCGCCTGGTAGAATTTTGCACAGAGCTAACCCTTGGTTCAAGAATCATAAAAGAAGGTTCTATACATGGAAGAGGCCTGGAGACACTTGAAGGTTTCAGATAGATTATATAATGGTAAGACAGAGATTTAGAAACCAGGTTTTAAATTCGAAGGGCAGATGTGGACTCTGACCACAATCTATTGGTTATGAACTGTAGATTAAAATGGAAGAAACTGCAAAAAGGTGTGAATTTAAGGAGATGGGATCTCGATAAACTGAAAGAACCAGAGGTTGTAGAGAGTTTCAGGGAGAGCATCAGGGAATGATTGAGAGGAATGGGGGAAAGAAATACAATAGAAGAATTGGTAGCTTTGAGGGATGAAATAGTGAAGGCAGCAGAGGATCTAGTAGGTAAAAAGACAAGAGCTAGTAGAAATCCTTGGGTAACAGAAGATATATTGAATTTAATTTATGAAAGGAGAAAATATAAAAATGCAGTAAATTCGCAGGCAAAAAGGAACACAAACGTCTCAAAAATGAGATCGACAGGAAGTGCAAAATGACTAAGCACGGATGGCTAGAGGACAAATGTAGGGATGTTCTAGGCATATATCACTAGGGGTAAGATAGATACTGCCTACAGGAAAATTAAAGAGACCTTTGGAGAAATGAGATCCACTTGTACGCATATCAAGAGCTCAGATGGAAATCCAGTTCTAAGCAAAGAAGAAAAAGCAGAAAGGTGGAAGGGGTATATAGAGGGTCTGTACAAGGGTGATGTACTTGAGGACAATATTATGGAAATGGAAGAGGATGTAGATGGAGATGAAATGGGAGATATGATACTACATGAAGAGTTTGACAGAGCTCTGAAAGACCTAAGCTGAAACAAGGTCCCGGGAGTAGACAACATTCCATTATTACTACTGATAGCCTTGGGAGAGCCAGCTCTGACAAAACTCTACCATCTGGTGAGCAAGATGTATAAGACAGGCGAAATACCCTCAGACTTCAAGAAGAATATAATAATTACAATCCCAAAGAAAGCAGGTGTTGGCAGATGTGAAAATTTAATAAGCCATGGCTGCAATATACTAACACAAATTCTTTACAGACGAATGGAAAAACTGGTAGAAGCTGACCTCAGGGAAGAGCAGTTTGGATTCCGTAGAAATGTTGGAACATGTGAGACAATACTGACCCTACGACTTATCTTAGAAAATAGATTAAGGAAAGGCAAACCTACATTTCTAGCATTAGTAGACTTACAGAAAGCTTTTGACAATGCTGACTGAAATACTCTCTTTCAAATTCCGAAGATGGTAGGGGTAAAATATAGGGAGCAAAAGGCTATTTACAATTTGTACAAAAACCAGAAGGCAGTTATAAGAGTCGAGGCTCATTAAAGGGAAGCAGTGGTTGGGAAGGGAATGAGGCAGGGTTATAGCCTATCCTCAATGTTATTCAATCTGTATGTTGTGCAAGCAGTAAAGGAAACAAAAGAAAACTTCGGAGTAGGAATTAAAATCCATGGAGAAGAAATAAAAACTTTGTGGTTCGCCGATGACATTGTAATTCTGTCAGAGACAGCAAAGGGCCTGGAAGAGTAGCTGAACGGAATGGACAGTGTCTTGAAAGGAGGATATGAGATGAACATCAACAAAAGCAAAATGAGGATAATGGAATGTAGTTGAATTAAATTGGGTGATGCTCAGAGTATTAGATTAGGAAGTGAGATACTTAAAGTAGGAAATGAGTTTTGCTGTTTTGGGAGCAAAATAACTGATGATGGTCGAAGTAGAGTATATAAAATGTAGACTGGCAATGGCAAGGAAAGCGTTTCTGAAGGTGAGAAATTTGTTAACATCGAGTGTAGTTTTAAGTGTCAGGAGGTTGTTTCTGAAAGTATTTGTATGGAGTGTGGCCATGTATGGAAGTGAAATGTGGACAATAAATAGTATGGACAAGAAGAGAATAGAAGCTTTCGAAATGTGGTGCTACAGAATAATGCTGAAGATTAGATGGGTAGATCACATAACTAATGAGGAGGTATTGAATAGAATTAGGGAGAAGAGAAATTTGTGACACACCTTGACTAGAAGAAGGGATTGGTTGGTAGGACATGTTCTGAGGCATCAAGGGATCACAAATTTAGTACTGGAGGGAAGTGTGGAGGGTAAAAATCATAGAGGGAGACCAAGAGATGAATACACTAAGCAGATTCAGAAGGCTGTAGGTTGCAGTAGGTACTGGGAGATGAAGAAGCTTGCACAGGATAGAGTAGCATGGAGAGCTGTGTCAAACCAGTCTCTGAACTGAAGGCCACAACAACAACAACAACATCATTTAGTTAAATTCTGCAGACTGAGTGCAAAAAACCACCCAGAAAGCAAAACTAATACTGTTGCAATTGAAAACATAAATAAATTCAAGATAATATTGTTAATGATTTTGTTGCAATCCTCTGCATATGATACATTTTTGACTTTTCATATCTTAGAAACTGTGGTATCTCCCTCAATCTTAATTAATGCCATTGATATACACTCATGGAAATGGAAAAAAGAACACATTGACACCGGTGTGTCAGACCCACCATACTTGCTCCGGACACTGCGAGAGGGCTGTACAAGCAATGATCACACGCACGGCACAGCGGACACACGAGGAACCGCGGTGTTGGCCGTCGAATGGTGCTAGCTGCACAGGATTTGTGCACCGCCGCCGTCAGTGTCAGCCAGTTTGCCATGGCAGTCTTTAACACCGGTAGCATGCTGCGACAGCGTGGACGTGAACCGTATGTGCAGTTGACGGACTTTGAGCGAGGGCGTATAGTGGGCATGCGGGAGGCCGGGTGGACGTACCGCCGAATTGCTCAACACGTGGGGCATGAGGTCTCCACAGTACATCAATGTTGTCGCCAGTGGTCAGCGGAAGGTGCACGTGCCCGTCGACCTGGGACCGGACCGCAGCGACGCACGGATGCACGCCAAGACCGTAGGATCCTACGCAGTGCCGTAGGGGACCGCACCGCCACTTCCCAGCAAATTAGGGACACTGTTGCTCCTGGGGTATCGGCGAGGACCATTCGCAACCGTCTCCATGAAGCTGGGCTACGGTCCCGCACACCGTTAGGCCGTCTTCCGCTCACGCCCCAACATCGTGCAGCCCGCCTCCAGTGGTGTCGCGACAGGCGTGAATGGAGGGACGAATGGAGACGTGTCGTCTTCAGCGATGAGAGTCGCTTCTGCCTTGGTGCCAATGATGGTCGTATGCGTGTTTGGCGCCGTGCAGGTGAGCGCCACAATCAGGACTGCATACGACCGAGGCACACAGAGCCAACACCTGGCATCATGGTGTGGGGAGCGATCTCCTACACTGGCCGTACATCACTGGTGATCGTCGAGGGGACACTGAATAGTGCACGGTACATCCAAACCGTCATCGAACCCATCGTTCTACCATTCCTAGACCGGCAAGGGAACTTGCTGTTCCAACAGGACAATGCACGTCCGCATGTATCCCGTGCCACCCAACGTGCTCTAGAAGGTGTAAGTCAACTACCCTGGCCAGCAAGATCTCTGGATCTGTCCCCCATTGAGCATGTTTGGGACTGGATGAAGCGTCGTCTCAGGCAGTCTGCACGTCCAGCACGAACGCTGGTCCAACTGAGGCGCCAGGTGGAAATGGCATGGCAAGCAGTTCCACAGGACTACACCCAGCATCTCTACGATCGTCTCCATGGGAGAATAGCAGCCTGCATTGCTGCGAAAGGTGGATATACACTGTACTAGTGCCGACATTGTGCATGCTCTGTTGCCTGTGTCTATGTGCCTGTGGTTCTGTCAGTGTGATCATGTGATGTATCTGACCCCAGGAATGTGTCAATAAAGTTTCCCCTTCCTGGGACAATGAATTCACGGTGTTCTTATTTCAATTTCCAGGAGTGTATATATGCTATTTTGATGAAAACTGACATGTTGAGAACTGTGGCTGTAACATTACAACGTTTATAATTGAAACACCAACCAACCATGAGTATGGTTTAACAGGGTGTATTTGAATTAAACCATCGCCAGTTCCAGATTTTTTTTACAAATTTCATTTTGTTTCCTGCTGGGGCCTCGTTATGTATCCATTATTAGTTTGCTGCACTAGGATCAAGAAAAAGTTTTTTGTTCACTACCTGGTAAAGTTTATGATCGATATATTTCTTATGACCTCTATCAAAGCATTAATGAAAAGATTTTAACGTTATTAAAATATGAAATGTGGTGAAAACTTAGGTGCTGTATGCTTCTGTGAGATGAAATTGCCCTGTATTTTTGTTGTGAATTTTGAAATTACCACATTCGTGAGTGTGCACTATGTGTGTACCATTCAGTTTCATGAAAAATACCTCATACCACACCAATCTCTGTTTAATGGCAGCACACACAATAAACAGTTTCAAAGCATGACCCAGAATCACATGAGTAAAATAAAGATGTCTGAAACTGGAAATCACATCTTTATACTGTAACTGCATAACTGATGTAAAGACAGGGAACCACCCACTTTCAATATTAGTCAAAATGAAGTGAGCACCACACCATATGTACAGGGTGTAACTAGGTTAAGGCAACAGGGGCTCTGCCCCAAACATCCAAGACACAAGTAATGTCCCAACAGAAAAACGGAAAAATCAACTTGGAGAAGCTAAACGGAAAACCTGCAAAAATAATGTGCATTGCTCTCTTTACAGTAGCAACATACTCTTGCTCAGAACTGCATAATATTTTATACATCCACTCTTTTTCTAATGGTTAGCAAGCATCCTGAACAGACCATACATGTTATGATGTCTTACTTGAAATAAATAGACTATGATGAGAATGGTGGCAAAATGGATAGAGAAGCATTAAGGCAACAATCATGGGAAGAAAATGGTGAAATCAGCTGCAGTGCAACATGCTCTGTAGTGACCAAACAACAAGATACTGTTTGATAAGAGTTAGGTGGTGGCCACAGGTGGATACTACGGTGGGCTTTTTGAGGGTGAAAGACATGCTTGGGCAATTTCTATAAATTAAAAAACTTCTAATAACACAAACAGTTTAAATGATCTTCATTAATTCTGACCAACTTCCTAAAGAATGATGTTGCTGCAGATGATACGTTATCCAGCCAAAAGAGCCAGTTTGTTAAAACCATGTAAAGTGTTAACTAAGATAAAACTACCACAATAGTAACAACAAAAATGTTAAAACGTATAAAGGCTTCCAGTACATCATTTCTTGCACTTCCCAAATACTGAAGAAAAGACATAATGGTCTGTACCAAGGCAGCTATTTCTTTATAGCAGCTTTCATGGTAAAAATTGCTCCCAAACAGACCAGGAAGGTCCAACGGTACTGACTGGCTGCCGTGTCATCCTCAGCTCATAGGCGTCACTGGATGTTGATATGGAGGGGCATGTGGTCAGCACACCGCACTCACGGCCGTATGTCAGTTTCTGAGACCAGAGCTGCTACTTCTCAATCAAGTAGCTCCTCAGTTTGCCTCACAAGGGCTGAGTGCACTCTGCTTGCCAACAGTGCTCGGTAGACCGGATGGTCACCCATCCAAGTGCTAGCCCAGCCCGACAGCACTTAACTTCGGTGATCTGACAGGAACCAGTGTTACCACTGTGGAAACTTTCATGCAAAACAACTAAAAATGTATTTTCTTCTAAATTAAAGCTTAATTTTCCATTCTTATTGTTACTGCTGAGACATTTAAAAGGAATTTAGATATGTAATACAAAGGATAACCTAGTGAAGATTCAATAGATTTAAACGTTCCTTCGATTCATCATAGGTGAGTCCATAATGCTCACCAAAGCCTTAGGAGTGTCTGCAGCTTTAATCAACATGCTCCTAGCAACGTTCAGCATGTGAGACAAATTATAAGACATAGTGCACCATTGATTAGCAAGTAAAAGTTCACCAGTGGACTTACTTTTACCTGGAAGACGGGATTAAAACAGTTATTTACTCAACATTAATGATGAAAACCATGTAAAACTTTAACTTCTTTCACAAAATTTCTGAAATCTGACCACTGACCTGGAAAGTGTACACCTCTAACAGGCAATATACCACTTCAAATTGTTCCTTGCAATTTTCAGAGAAATCTCCACTAAGAGAAAAACCAGACAGTAGTTCAGAGCTACATAGGTGTAGAGGCACAGTGTAATCAGTAAACCTCAAATTTTCATGAAAACAAATGCAATTCATCACTTTCATGAAATACTACTTCCATCTAGTTAATAGCTCTACTGTCAAATATGTAAGGTCTATTCAAATTTTTGTATATGAGACCTTAAGTCCATGATAGATTGCCACAGAGTAGTTGCATTTCATGTGAGTTTTTACCACATTTGTCTTTGTTACAGTTGCATTGAAAACATCCACGCAACAGTGCTAATTTTGATGGTACCTGTTGCGCAACTTTTTTGGAATGCAGCTTGTTCCACTGTCACAGTACATGCTGCTGATAACAGTAATGCCTACTTTATTTTTGCCCTCAGGGTTATGATCGGTACTGCTCAGTTTTGTCTGGTGTTTGTTTTACAAGCAGTGTTGGCCATATAATAACAGTGAGACAGAGTAGTATGGACAGGTTTACTGGTGAAGAGTTGAATGAATGCACCCCGTGTATGGATTCAGTGAAAGCAATGGAAAACAGGCACAAGGGCACTATGCTAAACTGTTCCTGCAGCAGTCACAACCACATCACAGTGCTTTTGCATCTGAAGGTTGTTGTATTTCTCTGTGTTTTGTATTGTACAAATTGGTAATTGTATGTTACAGGCTTTTTTGTTGTTGTGAAGATATTTTCAGAGAAAAAAAGTTAACTGAGGTAACAAACTGAATAAAACACAATTATATAATCAATCTTTAATGAGCCACTGGAAACCATCTGTCATTCATTTCAGAATACTCAGAAAATACGTCTCAACAACAAGTGAAATTTTGTTGATGAAGTCTGAGTCCATGCTGTAGATGCACAGCAAGTAGTAAAACCTCTGATCATATCTACTACCAATGATAAAAATCTTTTCTACATGTGTTTCTCCCCTATTTCAAGCACTGCTGATACTGATAAGAACTTAATTTAAGATCCAAAAATCAATACTGTCTGATAAAAAAGACGTAGCAGAGGTGTTTTTAGGGAAACATAGCTCACTGATATGAAGATACCCTGACATACACACTAATCAGCCAGAACACTATGATGACCAACCTACTATCAATGTAAATCCATCCAGGTGACAGCACTATCACCTTGCTAGGAATAACTACCAGTCAGACACATGCATGGTGCATATAGTACCAGTGAGCATGCTGTCTGTGTGTATGTAGAATGGGGAAGGTGTGAGATCTATATGAGTTTGACTGAGGACAGATTGCGATGGCCCAGAGGCTTGGCATGAGCATTCTGAAAACTGCATGACTTTTCAGGCATTTGAGTGTCTTCAACACATGGTGAAACCACGTCCAGGTGTGCGGTTGGGCACCAAATAGTCATTACAGATGTCAGATGTCACTGGCTGTGCAGATTGGTAAAACTGAACTTTGGCGGAACTAACAACAGACTTTAATGCGGAGCAGAGTACAAGTGTGTCCTAACACACGGTTCACCGAACACTCCTAACAATGGGCCTCCGCAGCCGACGACCCAAGCATGTGCCAATGTTAATACCACAACATCAGGAACTACAACTGAGCATGTGACCATCAGCACTGCATAGTGTAGTGATAGAGCACTGCATGGTCTGATGAATCCCAATACCTTCCTCATCATGCTGATGGGAAGGTGTGAATCCATCATCTCCCAGGAGAACAGCTCCTTGATACCTGTACTGTGGGACAGAGACAAGCTGATGGCAGCTCCCTTATGCTCTGGGGAACATTCACACGGGCACGCATTGGTTCAATGGAGCTCATGCAAGACACCATGATGGCCAGGGTGTATCGTACAATAATTGCTGACCACATAAACCCTTTTGTGATGATCATGTTTCCCGATGGCCGTGGCATTTTTCAACAAGATACTGCACCATGTCACAGTGCCAGGGGATTGATGGAGTGGTTTAAGGGACAAAGCAGAGAGTACCATCTGATGTGCTGGCCCCCCAACATGCCAGATCTGAACCAGATAGAATGTATCTGCGTAGTGACTGAGCGTGTTGACAGAGCTCATTGGCCCCATCCCCGGAATTTATGTGAATTAGGTGACTTGTGTGTACAGGACTGATTGCGGGCCTTTGGTACAGAGTTGAGTGGAGGGTCAGAATCAGAGGCTCAGATGATTCTGCGACCATATAGGCTGCAGATTCCTCGACTTGGGCCATAGGGTGGTGGGGTTTCAGGTCCCACTAAATAGGTCAGGTGTCCACTACACACAGGAGGCAGCTACACGGGTAGCAGGGGCTGTGTGGTGTCGACTGGGCGGTTTTTTAGGTTAGACAGTCTCAGGAAAGATCAAAAACGGCTCCAGTCTCAAAGGGTACACGGCAAAGAAACGACAAGAATCAACCAAGCAGCAGACGGTATTGTAGTTGTAAATTGTCATAGCTGTGTTGGAACAGTACCAGAGCTTCAAGCGCTGATGGAAAACACTGAAGCTGAAATCATTATAGCAACAAAAAGCTGGCTAAAACCAGAGATAATTGCTGCTGAAATTTACAGAGGCGCAAACCGTGTTCAGAAAGGATAGATTAAATAAAGTAGGTGGTGGTGTGTTTGTGTCTGTTGGTAGTAGTTTATCTTGTAGTGAAGTTGAAATATATAGTTCCCGCAAATTACTATGGATAGAGGTTATACTCAACAGCCATACCAAAATAATAATTGGCTCCTTCTACCGACCCCCCAACTCAGATGATATAATAGCGGAACGGTTCAAAGAAAACTTGAATCTCATTACAAGTAAGTACCCCACTCATACAGTTATAAATGGTGGAGACTTCAATCTACCCTCGATTTGTTGGTGAAAATACATGTTCAAAGCCGGTGGTAGACAGAAAACATCTCCCGAAATTGTACTAAATGCTTTCTCTGAGAATTACTGTGTACAATTAGTTCATTAGCCGACACAAATTGTAAGTGGTTGTGAAAACACACTTGACCTCTTCGCCACAAATAATCCTGATCTAACAGAGAGCAAGGATTAGTGAACACAAGGTCATTGTAGTGAGGCTCAAAGCAATATCAACCAAAACCACTAAAAATAAACGCAAAATATATCTATTTAAAACAGCAGATAAAAATTCACTTGATGCCTTCCTAAGAGAGAGTCTCCATTCCTTCCAGATATGGCTCAAATTCAAAGATAGAGTATCGGCAGCAATAGATAAATTCATACCACATAAGTTAATAAGAGACGGGATTGATCCACCATGGTACACAAAACACGTCAGAACACTGTTGCATAAGCAACAAAAAAAGCATGCCAAATTCAGAAGAATGCAAAATCCCCAAGACTGGGTAAGTTTCACAGAAGCTCAAAATTTAGTGTGGATGTCAATGTGAGATGCTTTTAGCTGTTTACACAATGAAACATTGTCTCAACATATGGTAGAAAACCCAAAGAGATTCTGGTCATATGTAAAGTACACCAGTGGCAAAAAACAGTCAATACTGTCACTGCATTGGAAATGTTACTGATGATAGTGCCACTAAAGTGGAGTTACTAAATACAGTTTTCCGTAATTCCTTCACAAAAGAAGATGAAGTAAATATTCCAGAATTCGAAACCAGAACAGCTGTTAGCATGAGTGACATAACGTAAATATCTTAAGTGTTGTGAAACAACTCAAATCACATAAGAAAGATAGGTCTTCCAGTCCAGATGGTATACCAATCAGGTTCTTTTCAGAGTATGCAGACACAATAGTGCCTTTCTTAGCAATCATATACAACTGCTCAGTCTCTGTTCCTAAAGACTGGAAAGTAGCAAAGGTCACACCAATATTCAAGAAAGGAAGTAGGAGTAACCCATTGAATTACAGACCCATATCACTGACCTCAATTTGAGGTAGGATTTTGGAGCATACTGTACTCAAACATTATGAATCACCTTGAAGAAAATGACTTATTGATACATAACAAACACAGATTCAGAAAACCTCATTCTTGTGCAACACAGCTAGCTCTTTATTGCCATGAAGTAATGAGTGCTGTCGACACGGAATCTCCGATCGATTCCATATCCCTAGATTCCCAGAAGGCTTTTGATACCATTCCTCACAAGTGACTATTAATCAAATTTCGTGCATATGGAGTATTGTCTCAGTTGTGTGACTGGATTCATGATTTCCTCTCAGAGAGGTCACAGTTTGTAGTGATAGATGGTAAATCATCATGCAGAACAGAAGTGATATCTGGCATTCTGCAAGGTGGTGTCATAGGCTCTCTGCTGTTCCTGATTTACATAAATGATCTAGGTGATAATCTGAGCAGCTCCCTTAGATTGTTTGCAGATGATGCTGTAATTTACCATCTAGTAAAATCATCAGATGATCAATTCTAATTACAAAATGATCTAGAGTGAATTTCTGCATGGTGCAAGAAGTGGCAGTTGGCACTAAACAAAGAAAATTGTGAGGTCATCCAAATGGGTACTGAAAGAAATCCGATAAATTTTGAGTATACGACAAATCGCACAAATCTAAGGGCTGTCAATCCGAGTAAATACCTAGGAATTACAGTTACAAGCAACTTAAATTGAAAAGACCACATAGATAATACTGTAGGGAAGGCGAAACAAAGACTGCGCTTTGTTGGCAGAACACTTAGAAGATGCGACAAACCCACTAAAGAGACATCCTCTGCTGGAATATTGCTGCATGGTGTGGGATACTTACCTGGTAGGATTGACAGAGGACATAGAAAAAGTGCAAAGAAGGGCAGCTCATTCTGTGTTATCGCACAATAGGGGTGAGAGTGTCACTGATATGATATGCAAGTTGGGGTGGCAGTCACTGAAACAAAGGGGATTTTCTTTGCGGTGATATCTATTTATGAAATTTCAATCACCAACTTTCTCTTCCGAATGCAAAAATATTTTGTTGACACCCACCTATGTAGGGAGAAATGACCATCATAATAAAATAAGAGAAATCAGAGCTTGAACGGAAAGATTTAGATGGTTCTTTTTCTCACGCTCCATTTAAGAGTGGAATGGTAGAGAAGTAGTATGAAAATGGTTCGATGAACCTTCTGCCAGGCACTTAAGTGTGAATTGCAGAGTAATTATGTAGATCTAGATGTAGATGTAGACTGACGGAGTACATCAAAAAAGTTCAAAGAAGGGCAGCATGTTTGTATTATCATGAAATATGGGAGAGAGTGTCACAGAAATAATACAGAATTTGGGCTGGAAATCATTAAAAGAAAGGCGTTTTTCATTGTGATGGAATCTTCTCATGAAATTCCAATCACCAACTTTCTCCTCAGAATGCAAAAATATTTTGTTGATACTGACCTACATAGGGAGAAACCATCACCACGATAAAATAAGGGAAATCAGAGCTCGTACAGAAAGATATAGGTGTTCATTCTTTCCACTCGCTATATGAGATTGGAATAATACAGAATTGTGAAGGTGGTTTGATGAAAATTCTGCCAGGCAATTAAATGTGATTTGCAGAGTATCCATGCTGAAGTATATGCAGATGTGTAACCACCTGCCTCCAGCAACCTACCAGGGCCTCATTACTTGTATGCCATGATGCATCACCACTGTTATCTGTGCCAAATGTGTACATACTGGCTATTAGGTAGGTGGTCATAAAGTTCTGGCTGATCAGTGTACATGGCCATGCTCATGTTTCTAATAGTAACAGTGAAGTTGAGGTTATTTTTCCAAACTAAAAATAATGACACAATACATAAATCCTACAGTGAGTCAGGAATGGTTACCTGATTTCATGATATTATCAGCAGAAAATGAGAGAGTGGAAAATTTTGAATTTTTTAAAACAATCAAGGATTTTGTGACATAAAAATGTGTAAATAACCATTGATGTAAAACAAAACATTTTGGGTCACTAAGCACATACAGTACATTTCATTAACAGTTTATATCTTAATGTGCATATCTGTACTTTTACACTTCTTTGGCCCAAAATTTTTATTTCTGTTTTATCTTATGATACTGTTTTTACACAAACTGTGTTGCAACTAATACATTTAGAATGTTTTTATTGGAAGTAAAAGAAATACAGATTTTCATCAAAAATGAAATGTTTTTGTGTTTCTTTAACATTTACCCTTGGTACTGTGCAGTTAAGTGGAATGGTGAAAGAATGAATAGCTCTTTCAAGTGTTCATATACAAGAGAAAATATAGTCAAAATCAATGGCAGTCTTTTGGGTGTCCACCTTAGTTGATGGTTCCATTTGTTTGCACAATGTTTTGAGGACTGACGCAACCATCCTCTTCAGGTGTTGCAACCTGTGCTTTTACATACGCTCACTACCTGGACTTCAACCAGAGTTTGAAGTGTTGTTGGTGTCATACTGCTATTTAAAACTGATTTGGACTCCTGGTACTACCTATGCCATTTGATGCTCATTTGTTTTTCCAGAAGCCGCAATGTCATTCAATGAAACACAATTTTTTTTCTAGCTCTGCTTGATTAAAGGGCTAACAGAATGTTAGTGACTTGAATTCTGTACCTGAAACTTTGTTTAAATTGATACCTGCATCCTGATTTATTCAGTTTTTTGACATCTTTATTTTAATAGAATTCTTAATTACACTATACAAAAGACTTATTGTTTGCAATATAATAAAAAACCTTGGTTTTTAAGCCATAATACTAATGTTATCATGTTTCATTTCATGATCATATTCAATTCAGTGCTTGGTGACAGCTGATTTGCTTGGTTGTTTTAGTTGCATGTGTCACTGATGGTCCTTGCATCTCTCCTTGACTGTGTTAATAGTGTGTCCTATGTAAGATATTGCACATTTTCATGGCATCCAGTAAACTCTTGCCTTTTAGAAAGCTAGATTGTCTTTAAAATTAGAAAGAAATGTTTCTGCACTGACAAAATCCCCTCTCCCTCTGCTCAGCTTCTGTTCGCCATCTGTGCCTATCATTTCCTCCCCATCTCCTCCTGCCAACAAATTACTCTATCCTCAGTGCACACCAGGTACGCATGCTGGCAACACATCTATTATTCCTCTGCATGCTCTCAAGCCAGTTCATTTTGGGATATGTCCAGGCTCTTCTTAATCAGACTAACTGCAGATCCCCGGACCATACTAAGGATGTAGCCACTATCATAGCTGATCACCAATTCTTTTACTCGAATCTCAGTAGATTCTTTAATGACACAGTCCCAGAAGTTAGATGCCTCCATCAGAACCTTAGTATGTTTGTAATCCATACCATATAATTCTAATATGTAATGTTGGATGACTGGTGACTTATTGGGCTGCTGAAATCTGGTGTGTTGCTGGTGTTCTCAGCAATGCCTTTCAACAGTATCTACTGTCTAACATATACAGGGTGGTCAATTGATAGTGACTGGGCCAAATATCTCATGAAATAAGCATCAAGTGAAAAAACTACAAAGAATGAAACGCGTCTAGCTTGAAGGGGGAAACCTGATGGCGCTATGGTTGGCCTGCTAGACGGTGCTGCCATAGGTCAAACGGATATCAACTGTGTATTTTTAAATAATAACACCCATTTTTATTACATATTCGTGTAGTACATAAAGAAATATGAATGTTTTAGTTGGACCAATTTTTTCGCTTTGTGATATATGGTGCTGTAATAGTCACAAATGTATAAGTACGTGGTATCACATAACATTCCACCAGTGCGGACGGTATTTGCTTCATGGTACACTACCCGTGTTAAAATGGACCGTTTACTAATTGCGGAAAGGGGCGATATCGTGTTGATTTATGGCTATTGTGATCAAAATGCCTAACGGGCATGTGCTATGTACGCTGCTCGGTATCCTGGATGACATCATCCAAGTGTCCGGACCGTTCACCGGATAGTTACGTTATTTAAGGAAACAGGAAGTGTTCAGCCACATGTGAAACGTCAACCATGACCTGCAACAAATGATGATGCCCAAGTAGGTGTTTTAGCTGCTGTCGCTGCTAATCCGCACATCAGTGGGCAGACAAACTGTGTGAGAATCGGGAATCTCAAAAACGTCGGTGTTGAGAATGCTACATCAACATTGATTGCACACGAACCATATTTCTATGCACCAGGAATTGCATGGCAACGACTTTGAACGTCGTGTACAGTTCTGCCACTGGGCACAAGAGAAATTACGGGACGACAACAGATTTTATGCACTTGTTCTATTTAGCGACGAAGCGTCATTCACCAACAGCGGTAATGTAAACCAGCATAATATGTACTATTGGGCAACGGAAAACCCACGATGACTGCGACAAGTGGAACATCAGCGACCTTGGCGGGTTAATGTATGGTGCAGCATTATGAGAGGAAGGATAATTGGCCCCCATTTTATCGATGGCAATCTAAATTGTGCAATGTATGCTGATTTCCTACCAAATGTTCTACCGGTGTTACTACAAGATGCTTCACTACATGGCAGAATGGCGATGTACTTACAACATGATGGATGTCCGGCACATAGCTCATGTGCGGTTGAAGCGGTATTGAATAGCATATTTCATGACAGGTGGATTGGTCAGCGCAGCACTATACCATGGCCCGCATGTTCATCGGATCTGACGTCCCCAGATTTCTTTCTGTGGGGAAAGTTGAAGGATATTTGCTATTGTGATCCACCGACAATGCCTGACAACATGTGTCAGCACATTGTCAATGCATGTGCGAACATTACAGAAGGCGAACTACTTGCTGTTGAGAGGAATGTTGTTACAAGTATTGCCAAATGCATTGAGGTTGACGGACATCATTTTGAGCATTTATTGCATTAATGTGGTATGTACAGGTAATCACGCTGTAACAGCATGTGTTCTCAGAAATGATAAGTTCACAAAGGTATATGTATCACATTGGAACAACTGAAATAAAATGTTCAAACGTACATATGTTCTGTATTTTAATTTTAAAAACCTACCTGTTACCAACTGTTTGTCTAAAATTGTGAGCCATATGTTTGTGACTATTACAGCGCCATCTATCACAAAACGAAAAAAGTGGTCCAACTAAAATGTTCATATTTCTTTACATACTACACGAATATGTGATAAAAAATGTGGGTTCCTATTTAAGAAAATGCAGTTGATATCCGTTTGACCTATGGCAGCGCCATCTAGCGGGCCAACCATAGCGCCATCTGGTTTCCCTCTTCAAGCTAGACAAGTTACATTCTTTGTAGTTTTTTTGTTTGATGCTTATTTTGTGAGATATTTGGCCCGGTCATGATCAATGGACCACCCTGTATATGTCTTGCCACACTGGCAAGCTGTCTGACAGAAATCTAGCTTTCCATAGCCCAAGATCATCTTTGATACTACCACAAAGTGCCTGTGTTTTAGCCGGTGGGCAGAAGACCATCTTCACTTGGTGTTTCCAGTTAATTCTTCCTTTCTTTCTGGATGATGTGTCACAAAAAGAATATGTGCAATGGCCCCATCCTAGTGAGGTTCCTCTTCTGTTTCTGCCAGTTGTACTGATGATGAAGGATATAAGCTCTTCAAATTTGCCACTTCTTGTTACTATTTTTGTGGAACAGAGTCCTCAGATGTTAACATGTTTGGTTGATGCTTTCCATTATCAGAGAGGATGCGGACCCTACGTACCAATGCTTCGAACACCCCATTCCTTTGCACTTGTGGGTATAGGTTGGTGTGTGTGTGTTCCCTGGTACATCCTATAGCCCAATGTGTTGCCCATTCTACTTTTTACCAGGACACCCAGCAAGAAGAGCACTCACCCACTTTAATCTCCATAGTAAAACTGATGTTCTTGTGTATGGAACTGAGGTACACAAAGAAGTCATTCAGTTTTTCTCTTCCATATGGCCATATGATGTAGGTGCTGTCTACGTACTTAAAAAACCTGATAACTTTCCATTGGGTTGCTTCCAGACCTTCCCTATAGAAATTTTATGGATACATGGTGGTGAAAACTCCCTATGGCTACTCCCTCCCTTTCCTCACTGTCAAAAAGAAAGTACACTGACATGAAGATACACCTGAAAAGGTTGATTGTCTCTATGTCATATTGCTGGTCAATTAAGGACTCTTCTAGAGGCAGTCTGGTAAGAAGATAGACAACGTCAAAGCTCAAAAGGATGTTGGTATTCCTAAACTCAAAGTTGTTAAGACATTCAAAAAAGTCCACTGAGCTGAGAATGTGATGTGAACAATCCCCAACATAAGGGCTAAGTATATCCTTCAGATATTTAATGAGTGAGTATACTGGGGTGCCAATGTTGCTAACAACTGTGTGTAAAGGCATCTCACTTTTGTGAACCTTCGGCAGTCAATTAAGGCCTGGTGCAGCTGGTGCCCTCTGTAACTACCTTGTCTGGCAAGCCGGATTCTTTGACAAGTGCCACAGTCTTCCCCTCCACCCTCAAGATGAGATCAGTGTCAATATTTCAGTATGCATTGCCTTCTAGCAGGCAGCACATTTTCTTCAAGTAATTTTGGTGGGATAGGACCATAGTTGCATTGCCTTTATTGGCTGGTAAAACCACAATATCTAAATCTTCTCTTAGTAGCTGTATGGCTACCCTCTCCCTGTTTGAGATATTTGGTTTCACAGGTTTAGTTCACAAGTGAGCATAAGAGGTTTGACAAAGTACTTCCCCCACTGCTTCAGGTGGAAGTTGTCTAGCTACCTGTTCCACTACACTGATGATGCCCATAGTAATTGCAGATTCAGGAGTGGGGGTGTAAAACTGTGTCCTTTCTTAAGAAATGAAACTGTGTCCACATCCAGGTACTTAGTGATAGCCTTGTAGGGAGCTTCAGGGAGTTCTCTCTCTGATGTACACTAAAATTTTATGTTGACATCTAGTGGCCTTATTTTGAGTGGGATTCACTGTAGCTCATGTGACACCATCAAGCCATGCCTTTACATTTCTTTTGAGACACTATTGAGAATATGTGGTGCCAAATTTCTGCAAAGTAACATCACACAGACTCAGTGGCAGCCAGAAGAATCACGAAACATGCCAGTCTAGCCACGGCATGGGAGAGTGTACCCTGTACCCACCGGTGTCTGGACTTGACTAACATATCAAAAGCACTATTCACATTATATCTACAGCTGGCCAACCTGTTCAGTTCCTGGACATGGGAGTTTACTGATGGCATCAAGCAGCAAACTGACCTCACTAGCAACTCCATTCTGTCAATTGTAAGCAGTAAAGTCTACATGTTCAGTAAAAGAGAAAACGTGGGAAAGATGGAAAAAGTAAGTCTAAATGTTCAATAACATGGATAAGGAAGATATCATCATATTTGTTAAAAGAGAAATAGAGTCATTTAATTCATGAAATGAACATGAGAAAGAACTGTGGCTGAAGGTCAAGAACATATCTGATCAAGTTGTAGAAAAGCATCCAAGCCTTTCTACCACAACAAGGAAAATTCTGTAGAGATCCCCCTCAGTACACAAAAAATATCAATATCAAGAAAACTTCTTAAGACACACCACATGCTGCACAACACATACAAAGCAAAGAATGGAACTGCAGATGCTCGAGTGTTAATCTCTTTAGAGAAGGCACTGATTGTTTCTTGCCACTAAGATACTTCACATACAACCAGAATCTCTTTGTATTTTCTGCCAAGTTTTGAGACAAAGTTTCATTGCGGAACTGTTATAAGCATCTCGCATTGAACTCTGTGCTAAATTTCAAGCTTCTGTAAAAGATTGCCAATCTTGGGGATTTTGCGTCTGTTTAAATTTGGCATCTTTGTTTCATTGTTTCTGCAACAGTGTTCTAGCCCGTTTTGTGTACCAAGGACGATCAGCTCCATTGTTTGTTAATTTATTTAGTATAAATCTTTCAATTGCTGCTGATACTATTTCTTTGAATTCAAGCCACATCTGGTCTACACTTATATTATTAATTTGGAATGAGTGGAGATTGTCTCTCAGGAAGGTGTCAAGTGAATTTTTACCTGCTTTTTTGAATAGGTATATTTTTTGCTTATTTTTGGAGGATTTGGGGATTACAATATTCAATCTTGCTACGACAACCCTGTGTTCACTAATCCCTGCATCGGTTTTGATGCTTGTTGTTAACTCAGTATTATTTGTTGCTAAGAGGTCAAGTGTGTTTACACAACCGTTTACTATTCGTGTGGGCTCATGAACTAACTGCTAGAAATAATAATGCTACAATAATAATGACTTTAGGAATTTATAAAGCATATAAAATGAAGAAATAACTTTTATGTTATGTGGCACACCATTGTACATTTGTATAACACTATTTGTAGTGGGGTTTTTAAAGGCTGTTCAAAAATGTCTCTGAGCACTATGGGACTTAACTTCTGAGGTCATCAGTCCCCTAGAGCTTAGAACTACTTAAACCTAACTAACCTAAGAACATCACACACATCCATGCCCAAGGCAGGATTCGAACCTGCGACCGTAGCGGTCGTGCGGTTCCAGACTGTAGCACCTAGAACCACTTGGTTCTGTGACCTTGTAGGCTGCAGATTCCTCGACTTGCGTCAAAGGGTGCTTGGGTTTCAGTTTCCGCTGAATATGTCAGATGTCCACTATACACAGGAGGTGGCTACATGGGTAACAGGGGCTGTGTGGTGTGGACTGGGCAGTTTTTTAGGTTAGAGGGTCTCGGGAAACACAAGAAGGGCTTCAGTCACAAAGGGTGCAGGCCAAACACAGGAATAACATAGATACAGGAACCATTGGTATAACAGTAGTAAAGTGTCATAGCTGTGTTGGGAAAGTACTAGTGCTCCAAGTGCTAATAGAAAGCACTGATGCTCAAATCATTATAGGCACTGAAAGCTGGCAAAAGCCGGATATAAGCTCAACCGAAATTTTTGCGCAGAACCTAACGGTGTTACGAAAGGATAGGCTAAACATGGTTGGCGGTGGCATGTTTGCTGCTGTTAGAAGTAGTTTAAATTGTCATGATACTTCCTGTGAGTTAGTGTGGACAGAGGTCACTGTTGGCAACTGGAATAAAATAATAATAGGATCCTTTTACTGACCTCCCAATTCAGATGATACAGTTGCTGAAAGGTTCAAAGAAAACTTGAGTTTGATTTCAAACACGTACCCGACTCATGCAATAATAGTTGGTGGTGACCTTAATTTACCCTCGATATGTTAGCGAAAATACGTGTTTAATTCTGGGGGTACGCATAAAATATCATCGGAAATTGTGCTAAACACAGTCTCTGAAAATTATTTCGAGCAGTTAGTTCATGAGCCCACGCTAATAGTAAACGGTTGTAAAAACACACTTGACCACTTAGCAGCAAATAATCCTGAGCTAATAATGAGCATCAAAACCGATTCAGGGATTAGTGAACAGAGCGTTGTCGTAGCGAGATTGAATATTGTATTCTCCAAATCCTCCAAAAATAAGCAAAAAATATACCTATTTAAAAAAGCAGTTAAAAATTCACTTGACGCCTTCCTGAGAGACAATCTCCACTCATTCCAAATTAATAATATAAGTGTAGACCAGATGTGGCTTGAATTCAAAGAAATAGTATCAGCGGCCATTGAAAGATTTATACTAAATAAATTAACAAACAATGGAGCTGATCGTCCTTGGTACACAAAACGGGTTAGAACACTGTTGCAGAAACAATGAAACAAACATGCCAAATTTAAACAGAGCACTTGGCCATGAAAGGCAAAGGTCCCAAGTTCGAGTCTAGGTCTGGCACACAGTTTTAATCTGCCAGGAAGTTTAGTATCAGTACACACTCTGCTGCAGAGTGAAAATCTCATTCTGGAATGCCTTCTCTGTGCAATAGCAATGGAGATACTATCTAAGACAGTGCTGCCAAAGCAGAGTTACTAAACACAGCCTTCCAAAATACCTTCACAAAAGAAGACGAAGTAAATATTTCAGACTACAAATCAAGAACAGCTGCCAACGTGAGTAACGTAGATGTAACTATCCTCATAGTAGTGAAGCAACTTAAGTCACTTAATAAAAGCAAGTCTTCTGGTCCACACTGTATACCAATTAGTTTCCTTGCAGAGTATGCTGATGCATTAGCTCCATACTTAACAATCGTATGCAACCGTTCGCTCGACGAAAGATCCGTACCCAAAGACTGGGAACTTGCACAGGTCACACCAATATTCAAGAAAGGTAGTAGGAGTAATCCACCAAATTACACACCCATATTGTTAACATCAATATGCAACAGGATTTTGGAACACATATTGTGTTCAAACATTATGAATTACCTCAAAGAAAACTGTCTATTGACACACAGCCCACATGGGTTTAGATCATCATTCCTGTGAAACACAACTATGTCTTTATTCACATGAAGTGTTGAGTGCTATTGACAAGCAATTTTAGATCAATTCCGCATTTATGGATTTCTGGAAGACTTATGACACTGTACCACACAAGGTATTGTTATAGGTCGTTTGCTGTTCCTTATCTATGTAAACGATTTGGGAGACAATCTGAGCAGCCGTCTTATGTCGTTTGAAATTGATGTCATTTATCAACTCAGAAAGGCATCCGAAGATCAAAACAAATTGCAAAATGAATTAGAAAGGATATATGAATGGTGCAAAAATTGGCAGTTGACCCTAAATTGCTGGTCGGAGTGGCCAAGCGGTTCTAGGCGCTACAGTCTGGAACAGCGCGACCACAGATGTTAATTTCTGACTAACTAAATTCATGTTAATTTCTGACTAACTAAATTCAATGTTAGACTCAAGATCACTATAATTATCCACTTCCAGAAACACTGCCTAAACAGGAATGCAGGGCAGATGCTGAAAGTGAGTATTACATTACAAAATATCTGAAGACACACACACGAAAGATGATATATAATGGTAACCACCTCAATCAAAAGACAACAGCCAGGCTACACTTATCTATCAGCACTTAAACAGATACAAGGGAGCTTTTATTTTTTCATGTTCTTAAGTTGACTAAGTATAACCAAAATTTAAAGTTTCTCTTATAAAAATGAGTTAACTCAGGACTTTATGTTAAGCAGTTAATTAGATGAAGTGAGTTCCTGCACATGACTCCCTCAGTAATTTGTTCCCAAAGAACAGATCACAATTTTGCAGCATCCAACAACCAAGTGTTTATTATTATACAAGGTGGATCTGAAAAGTCTGTAGAATGGTCTCAGACAATAAAGGAAAGAAGAATTACAAACAAAATACATTTAATGTCCTTCAAAGTAATCACCATTAGCTACAACACACTTGTGACATCAGTTAAAAAGCTCTTGGAAACTGTCGCAAATGCTTCTTGAGAAATCACTCGAAGCACTAAGGTCACACACAACATCTGTGAAGCACAAGAATCCACAGATAATTTGAGGTGGGTTAACAAAAAGAAGTCTGCCAGTGCCAAATGCACAGACTTAGGAGTGTGTTGAAGAACAGTTACTTTACACTGAGAGATAAAGTTGAGCATGCAGTTGTTGTGGATATCCAACAACACATGATCACAGTGCTTCTAGCAGTTTCACAAGAAGCATTTGCTGACAGTTTTGTGACTGATGTCAGAAGTGTATTGTCACTAATGTCAGTAAAGGTATGTTCTTTGCAACTCTCGTTTCCTTCATTTTCTTTGACTGCTCACCAAACTTTTCAGATGCTCTTTGTATTTAGTACAAACACTATTTGGTTTCAAGACACACACCCTTCATAACAGAACATCACCCTTTCAATAGCTTTGATACTCAGTATTAACATTTGTGAGTGTTGACATCTGTGACCATATGCACTTTTTTGCTGTAAGCAAATATTAAATTCTAAGGTCTATAAGTGGTTGACTGTTGTGACTCGCCGATCTTTCAAAGTGCCGCCGCGCAGTTACGCACGTCCTCTACATCCACATGTAGAGGACTGTCTGCCAGCCATGCAGCAGCAGCAGCACCACCTAAGCGGCCAGTCAGCCAGCGGCCGCTAGACTTGGGCTCAGTTATGATTTGACTGTTAAAGTGTACACACGTCTTACTCTGTTTACTTGATCTGTGACTTTCATGTATTGCGTCTTTCTTTAAATATATTTGTTCAACTTGAAGATATTACATTGACTAATACAGATGATTGCTGGAAGATACTAACCAAAATATCACTCAAAAAACTAACAACATCTGATAAGACACAAACTTTCATCAGTCAATTAAGAATTTCTGTCTCTATGACCCACAATAAGCCACATCAGTATGAAAAGCTGAATTGGATCGTTGTCTCATTAATTATGTTTTCATTATTCTTATAACTTTTTATGGTTATGAGAATAAACACAGGTTTTAATTAAGGAAAAAGGTGCTTGAATAACTTATCTAAAAAAAAAAAAAAAACCAGTGTTCCTTTTAAATTTGGAGTGTGAGACTTGTTTGTTATCATATTCATGATCTATGGAGGACCCTGTTACACTGTGAGTGAACTGTAATGTAATTTATATCTAAAAACAAAGATGATGTGACGGCACAAATTACTGAAGCTCCAGATCAATACAACCCCATTACTGGCATAAAATAAGTATTTTGTGGAGCTGTCAGAATCTAGAATAGAAACTTTTTAACCCTTTAACTGCTGTGGACATGTTAACGCGTGCACCTTTGTACCTCTCCCTGTGTGCTCCGAACGTGTTGACGCGCACCACCAGTACGCGTAGACACGTTCAGAGTACCAGGTAGAAGGACTGGTGGTGCACGTCAACACATTCAGAGCAAACAGGGGCAGGTACAAAGCATGCACATTAATATGTCCAGAGCAGTTAAAGGATTAAAGCCAGTGTGCATAATCAAAAATGTATTTACATGCCAGTATATTCTGATCTGAATTTCCTGTTCATTGGTACTGAAAGCTGGTTAACTGATATGAGCCAGTTGTTAAGTGATATGTATCTTGTATATATTCATGGAATTGTGTGTCTGGTGAGTGACTAGGCCAAGAAAAAAGCAGTATATTCAGTACTGTGAACAAGACACTGAAGTTGTAGGAACCATGAGTGTGCTTAAGGAAGAATACGAGTTCCCAAAATTCGCACATAAAGGGAGGAAAGAAGAAAAATTATGTATCTCTGACAAGGTCATTATAGATGGAGCACAAGCTCAGTCAGGAGAAAGATGAATAAGGAAACTGGCTAGGTCCCTTTCAAGGTACCCAGATCAGTATTCACTGTAAGGGCTTTAATTGCAGCTCCAGATGGATTACTGTAACAAATTGCTTCTAATTGATAAAAATGGTAAAAGCACAACAAAACAGTTAAGAATGGGATTATCTGTATGCTATGTAAGAGTGTTTTCCATTTTCATTGCGGATAAATTGATCCTTCAGTGAAGGAAAATTCGGACATACTGGCACACTGGAACTTCATCAAATGCTACATTAAAAGATGATGAAAACAGTAAAAATATAAAACTGTGACTTTAAATGTGAACTATCACTATTGTCTGTGGAGTTACTTGATGAAAACCTGTGTCTCAGTACAGAAAATGGTCAAAAACAAAGAAGTGTGTAATACATGAGACACAATCACAATGTGATCTAATCTGAATGTGAACAGTGAAGGTCTTAGTTCTCGAAATATTACTAGCAATAATTTTGAAATGTGCCAGTTTTGTAAAATTAGGAATGTGTATGATGATGAAAACTGAATTTTGTCTTTTATCATCAACAAATTGAATGAAAAACATAAGACAGAATCAGAAAAGAGAGGAACGTGTGTAAAAGTATAAGCCTCAACACCATCTCCAGAAAAGTAGACTGCATGGAGAAAGACACAAAAAATGAAACAATTATCAAGGCATCACATGTGTGAAATGAAAAACAATGTACCACATTCACTGTGCAACAACAGACCCCAAGAAAAAAAATGTGGCTGCGTTTGAAATAATATGAACCAAAATTAAGCCTACAACTTGACATAGACAGCAAAGACGGGATTATTGAATTAACTAAAAATATACAAATGTGGAAAGAAAAATACATAAAGCTACAACAGTCCAAATTGCATGCTATTTGCCATAAAAGTTGCGATGTAAATTCATCAGACACAAAAAACTGTACAAGTACTCAATGTTAAAACATGCAACAACTTCCACTCTCATACCCTTGTGAAAGACCTTACCAAGAGCCTGACAAAATTCTGATCCTATGAGAAATTGCTAAGTGAGCTGAACACTTCTATCTAGTCACTTGCCAACCAATCTGGTGTAGCAGCAAAGGAAATCTGATGTTTAAATTTTACATTCAAAAACTTGTTCACACGAGATCATGCAGACATACCATCATTAGACTGTCATGAAGATTCCCATATGGAGGACATAGAAATATGCATCCCTTGTGTTGGGAAGCAACTGAAAGAGTTGAAAACAAATAAGTTGCCAGGTCTTAATGGAATCCTAATTGAATTTTACAGAGAGTAATTTTCAGCACTGAACCCTTAGTTATCAAGTGACTGGAAAAAAAGTGCAATTTACTCTTTTAAATAAGAAGGGTAAAAGAACAGACACATAAAATTACAGGTCAATATATTGAACATTAGTTTGCTGCAGAATCCTTGAGCATATTCAAGTTTGAATAAATAAATTTCCTTGAATCAGTAAAACTTCTGTTTACAAATTGGCACAGATTTAGAAAGCATTGTTTGTGTGAAACTCATCTTTCCCTTTTTTCACATATCCTTTGAACCATGAGTGACGGACGTAAAGCAGATTCAATATTCCTAGATTTCCTGAAAGAATTTGACACAGTGCCCCACTGCAGATGGTTAATGAAGGTCTGAGTATATGAAACAGGTTCCCTGATAAATGAGTGGCTTCAAGACTTCTTAAGTAATAGAACCCATAACACTGTCTTGGATGGCACAGGGGTATTATACAGAACATCCCATGGAAGTGTGATAGGAATGCTCTTGTTCTCTATGTCCATAAATAATGTGATGAGTAGTGTGAGCAGTGATCTGTTGCTGTTTGCTGATGATGTAGTGTCTTCATTGAATGACTGCAAGATGGTACAACACGACTGAGACAGAATTTCTTTGTCGTGTGATGAATGGCAGTTTGCTCTAAATGTAGGAATCAACATGGATTCCAGAAACAGCTATCGTGTGAGACCCAACTCGCTTTATTTGTTCATGATGTCGATCTGTTGTAGAATTTTAGAAAATGTTTTTTGCTCGCGTATCATGTCACTTCTGGAAACCCAGAATCTACTCCGTAGGAATCAACATGGATTCCAGAAACAGCGATTGTGTGAGACCCAACTCGCTTTATTTGTTCATGAGACCCAGAAAATATTAGATACAGGCTCCCAGGTAGATGCCATTTTCCTTGACTTCCGGAAGGCATTCGATACAGTTACGCACTGTCGCCTGATAAGAGCCTACGGAATATCAGACCAGCTGTGTGGCTGGATTGAAGAGTTTTTAGCAAACAGAACACAGCATGTTGTTCTCAATGGAGAGACATCTACAGACGTTAAAGTAACCTCTGGCACACCACAGGGGAGTGTTAAGGGACCATTGCTTTTCACAATATATATAAATGAACTAGTAGATAGTGTAGGAGGTTCTATGCAGCTTTTCGCGGATGATGCTGTAGTATACAGAGAAGTTGCAGCATTAGAAAATTGCAGCGAAATGCGGGAAGATCTGCAGCCGATACGCACTTGGTGCAGGGAGTGGCAACTGATCCTTAACACAGACAAATATAATGTATTGCAAATACATAGAAAGAAGGATCCTTTATTGTATGATTATATGGTAGCAGAACAAACACTGGTAGTAGTTACTTCTGTAAAATATCTGGGAGTATGGGTGCAGAATGATTTGAAGTGGAATGATCATATAAAATTAATTGTTGGTCAGGTGGGTGCCAGGTTGAGATTCATTGGGAGAGTCCTTAGAAAATGTAGTCCATCACAAAGGAAGTGGCTTACAAAACACTCGTTCAACCTATACTTGAGTATTGCTCATCAGTGTGGGATCCGTACCAGGTCGGGTTGACAGAGGAGATAGAGAGGATCCAAAGAAGAGTGGCGCATTTCGTCACAGGGTTATTTGGTAAGCGTGATAGCGTTACGGAGATGTTTAGCAAACTCAAGTGGCAGACTCTGCAAGAGAGCTGCTCTGCATTGTGGTGTAGCTTGCTGTCTAGGTTTCAAGAGGGTGCATTTCTGGATGAGGTATTGAATATATTGCTTCCCCCTACTTATACCTCTCAAGGAGATCACGAATGTAAAATTAGAGAGATTCGAGCGCACACGGAGGCTTTCCAGCAATCGTTCTTCCCTCGAACCATATGCGACTGGAACAGGAAAGGGAGGTGATTACAGTGGCACGTAAAGTGCCCTCCGCCACACACCGTTGGGTGGCTTGCGGAGTATAAATGTAGATGTATTAAAGCAGGAAGGAAATAGTAAAATGGAAAATATCACACTAAATTGTGACAACAAGAGAATTACTGACCTGCAGCAGATAGCAAATCTCTTCAGGCAATAATAATTAATAATAAGAAAGCCCAATTAACCAACAGAATATAGCAAATTCTTGCCTCCACTCAATCTATCTTTATGACACATCCCTAAATGAAATGATTCACACAGCAAAAACCTTCAGAAAAACATCCTCAGGAACTGTTAGTATTCCAGATTTTATCGTAAAGTAGTATATTATAAACATTGCAACACCTCTTGCAGAGATAATCAACTTATATTTCTCAACTGGAATCTTTCCTGAATGTGTTCAAATTGCGAAAGTGATCCCTATTCATAAAAAAGGTGACGAATCAAATTTGGAAAACTATAGACCTGTCTCATTATTGTCAGTTTTTGCAAAAATCATTGAAAGAATCATGTATAACAGATTAATGGAATTTCTGGATGAGAACAAAATCCTCACTGATGCCCAACAAGGTTTTCGGAATAATAAATCTACAACCAGTGCCATATACAATTTCTTACAAAATGCTCTAGAAGAACTGGATAATAAACCAAATGCTGCTGATATTTTCTTCGATCTCAGCAAAGCCTTTGACATTTTGGAGCACAGAATCCTGTTGGAAAAACTCCAAAGGTATGGCATTAGAGGCACCACATTAAAAAGGTTCTCCTCATACCTGACAAATTGGAAACAGAAAGTAATAATAACATATGAACTAAATGATAGCACTAGAACATATTTTTCAGATGCAGGAATAATCAAAGCTGGAGGTCCTCAAGGATCCATTCTCAGGCCCATTATTTTCCTTCTGTTTATAAACGATGTAGATGTAAGCACAGAATCACAGGGAATACACAAACACAGCTCAAAAAAAAAAAAGGAAAGAAAGAAAGCTACAGACCAGCTAAATGACTGGTTTGGGGCAAATAAACTAATAATAAACACTTCCAAAACAACTGGGCTTAATTTCTGTTTGAAGGGGAAGGCCTGTGACACTTCTGTGATAATAAATGCCAGTGGAATTACACCCTCACTGGAAACAAAATTTTTAGGCATATGGCTTCAAAATTATTTTAAATGGCAGAGGCATATAACAAAAACATATACGACACTGAAAAAAGTATGCTACAGCCTATGCTTACTTGCACACAAAGCAAGCTTCCACACTGTTAGATTTCCATAGTTTGCCCAGTTCCACAGTATTCTACAGTTTGGATTATATTTTGGGATAGCATAGCTGCTAGCTCAGTTATCTTTCATTATGAAAAAAGAGCTGTAAGAGCAATGCACCATGCAAAACAGACTGACTCATGTACGCCCCTCTTTAAAATGTCTTCCATCCTCCCTCTTCCCTGTCTTTTTACTCTACAAAATTGTAAATATGTGAGGAAAAACATCAAAGAGATGTACATGAACATAATACCAGGCAAAAAGACAAACTCCATCTTCAGTCAGTATTGACAACAGCCTATGAAACATTCAGTACAAATAGCGCAATACAAATGTACAAAAGGCTGCAACATAAAATTAAAGTTGTTTCTTCATTTTCTCTGTTTCACAAATCCCTAAGGGCATTCTTATTCGATCACTGCTTCTATTCAGTGATAGAATTCTTAAACTGTGTGAAGTACAACATACATGAAGCAAGAATATGCAAAAATTGTGACTGCTGCTAAAGCAAGAACAAATATAATTAATTTATTATACTATTAAAATAAATGTTGAAGTTCTATGTAACCTGTGTGTGTGTGTGTGTGTGTGTGTGTGTGTGTGTGTGTGTGTGTGTGTGTGTGTCATGCAAATGACATCCGACAATCTGTAGAGATATACTGGAAGAATAGATAAATTAAAAAAATAAGAACATATCACACGAAATGATGGATGATTGAAAACTGTATGTCCTAGTGGTTCCAAAGTGAAACCATCTCCTTAAAACAATTGACTGTTTTCTTTTTGCCAAATTCTTCCTGTATTTGTTGCTTACTATGATAATAAAGGGTAATTAGTGACAAATTTTATGATTAAATGTCTCTTTATATTGTTGGGACTCAATGGGTTATGAACAAGTGTCACAGAGATTAATTTATATGAACAGATCGTTACCAAACAAGAATGAGGAGAGTGATATAATAAAAATGCTGAGACAAAATTTATAAGTGAATGTAGAACTCAATACTGGTAGTCAAATAAGTTGCAGCAAGAAAGTCTTTCTATTTGCCATCAAAATATTCAGTTAATTACAAAGTTTTAGACACAGAAATTTGGCTAAATACAAAATTACATTTTACTAATGTTCTACTGATTACAAAGCACTGGCTAAAAATTGGCCAGAATGCTCCTTTTCTATACCAGGATATGTACTAGCACATTATTTCTTTAGAAAACAGTTATAAAAAAGGAGGTACTGTCATTTTAATTGAATAAGGGTTGAAATATAAAACTATCAATAAATTTCATCATCAAAATGCAGAAAGGGGCTTAGAGCCAACACTTATTGAAGTCAATGATGCAAATATAATTGCAGCATGAATCTATCACTCCCCAAGTGGAAATTTTCACTCATTCCTAAATATGCACAAATTGACTCCATCTAGATAACAAACAAATAGTGGTGTGTGGAGAGTTCAACATGGATTTCCTTAAAACCAGCAAAAGGCAACAGGTATTTCTTAACTTTACTGATTCTTTCAACTTAAAATATGCAATAAAACCTCAACAATAATCACAAAAGGAACTTCTGCTGCCCTGGATCAGATATTTGTGAACACAAGTTGCGCCGTAAAATGTGTAAATACAAGGTTTAGTGATCATGAAGCCCAAGTCGTGACCCTACCAAGCTACATGCCACCCACTCAGGACTATAAAGAACTGTAACAGCAAGTAGGTTCAATACACACAATAAAGATACATTCAGTTCTCTACTAGCAATTTCTGTGATTTCTTTAAACTACGTTTCCCTTCAAAACACAAGTAATAAGAGGTAAAACTACCAAAGAAAAGAGATGGATAACAACAGGCTACAAAATCTCAAGTATGAGAAAAAGAGAATTGCTCAAATACAGAAAAAAACAATAATATACCTCCTCATTTGAACAGTTACATTAAGATATACAGAAGGGTCATACCCCAGGTCAAAGCAAAAAATGTCTAATGATAAGTTCAGAATAGAGTCATGAAATAAAAGCTAAGCAGTTTGGAAAATAATAAGAAATCAAGCAAATAAAGTGTCACCAAAAAGGGAAAATATCACTCTGAACCTCGAGAACAAGTCAGTTTCTAATCTCCAACAAATTACAGATCTTTTCAGGTGTTACGATGGGATATCATTAACAATTTAATAGTCAGTGATGAAAAAACTACACTCTTTTCCCACTTTAGTCTATATTTTGAAAACAGCTCCAGATGAAGACATCCATGTTGAAGCAGTTTCTAATAAAATGTCATCAAGAATTCACAGTATTGTAGATTACATCATAAAACAACAAATTACAAACATTTGATTGCCTCTTGCAGTTATAGTCAATTGACACATTTCCAGACTGTCTAAAAGTTGCTAATGTTGTCCCTAATAATAAGAAAGGAGACAAATCAAATACAGAAGAAACAGACCAACTGCCTTTTTATCAGGCTTTAGTAAAATCATATAAAAAGTAATGTGTAATGGGTTAGTGAAATTTTTGGATAAAAACAAAATTCTCACTGACACTCGGTATGGCCTTATGGAAAAAAAGACAAAATGCCTAGAAACAGTGGACAGAAAACAATATGCCACTTTCCATTTTTTAGACATCAGTAAAGCCTTCAGTGTTCTGGACTACAGCACAGTGTTAGAGAAGCTCCAAGTATATGGCATTAAAGTCATTGCATTTAAAAAGGTTCCCATCATGTATGACAAACAAACAGAAGATACAAATAAAACATGAACTAAAGATAAACACTAGGACATATAATTCAGATGCAGAAATACTAAATTTAAAAAAAAATGTATAAAATAAGGGGAGTTCCTCAATGAGCCACTCTTGGGTCAATCCTCTTCCTCCTGCCCATAAATAACCTACACCTGAACTCTGGGATACAATCACTCTTATTACAAGAAACACCCCAATCTGCAAATAAAACTACAGCCCAACAAAATGGGTGCTTTGAAAGGAATAAGATATTGATGAACACAAAAAAAAAAAATCCTAAATTTCAGTTTAAAAGGTGATGCAATCAACACCACTGTGATAGTAAGCTCCAACAAATTTACATCTCCTTTGGAAATAAAGATTGATTTCAAAATAACTTCAAATGGCATACACACATAAACAGAACAAATGGAACACTAAATAATATATGTCATAGTCTATGTTCACTTTCCGTTAAAACAAATTTTCATACTGTCCAAACTGCCTACTTTGCCTCATTTCACACCATCATAGTCCACAACATTAGTCTAAAACCCAAAAAGTATCCTGAAGATAACATTTCAAAATAAGTATTAATGAACAGTGAATCTGGAATCAGTGACATACATTAATTCTTCACTGTTAGTATAAATTAAACAAAAGCATTAACAACATTGAAAATGTAGATGTTTCAGCCAACTTACAGTAAATGTCCAGTCTATTGGTTCGTTTTTTCTTTTATTGTCAGCTAAAGCAAAAGATTATGTTTGCCGGACAAAATAAAGAAGAAATTTGGATCTCCAATTTTTTCCTAGGAAACTGATGATAAATCTGAAAAAACAATAAAATATTTCAAAAAAATCTGCCACTTAAACACAGTAAAATTTAAGGATTATGTATTTACGAAAATCTACAGAGAGAAATGTGCCTCACGTATTGCGCCTCAGATACCCTCATGTATTGCACTATTCCTGGAGCATTAAAAGAATTTTTTGCAGCACACATTGACCAATGACTGCCTGGAAAATGGAACTGCCTGCTTGCACTAAAACATCTCCTGAACTTTTGCAATAATTGACTAATTGTTATTCATATGCAAATACAAACAAATAAACAATAAAAAACATTTGAACTTCATTGCACATTACCTACTTTTCTTGAAGAAAAATGAGTTAGGCTAAATTTAGTTGAACTTAGCTATGTATTAATCTATCCAACAAATAAAAGAATACTGAATGAAGTTTTGCATAGTGTAGAGGTTGTTAGTAATGAGGTACTGTATGTTAACTGCTGAAATTAAAGTAAACATAGCACTTTCTAATGCATAGATATTGTTTCCTAATGTCCTTATTTTACTATTTGTGTAGCTCATTCTAACCCTTCTTTGCATATCAGCTAGTGGCAACATCCTTCTTTTAAGCTATGGATATATAAATATTGTGATTACTATAGCACACGAAAGTACCTGTTGCTGTGTCACAAATCTTACGACCAAATATTAACTGCAACAACAGCAAGATAGGGTAGCAACGCTTGATAAGGTAAGATGGAAGTCATATAAGGCTTTTGTGAAAAAAACGATACTGGTAATCTTATTTCGTTGTTCAAGAAGGAGCTAAAAGATGTTAACAACTGCAAAAGTTTGGCATTTTCTGGTGAAAATGTTTACAACCCTATACTCAGATATTCGTTGAGTTGTCTGGAGACAGAAACTGTACAATTTAATCGGTCATGTTGAGTGCATTACACCTGTTGTTAAGATGTGCGGTGATATCCGTAACTTAACGCTTTGTTGTTTTGACAAAATATCTTAAATTACGGCGAAGTTGATCAAAATTGGGAGAATTGCTTGTTTTCTACATGAAAAGCGCTATTACAAGACTAAAAGGAGAACTGGCTACACATTGGCAAGATGGGATCACAAGCTACCATTGGGTAGTGCACTGTTGCATGGCAAACCTTCAATAAACTGATTATCTGTGACCGTCTCACAAACAATTACACAGAGAAAGAATGTTTAAAGGCGTAGAATGGAATTTGATTCGTTTTAATTTATGTGTTTAGCCACAGCACGTCATCGTATTACACCGGCATTAGACGTTTTCGATGGCGAATAACGGTAGTCTGTGTAGCCATCTTGAACCGCAGTACTCCGTACACCTACCACATCCGATTCTTTTATTTTATACACCACTGTAAGAATAGTAAATCCTAGCAGCAACCTCAGAATGAAGTTTTAATGTTAGCGAAAATACTGTATCATTCCAATGAAAACTTACTTCGTACGCTCAAGGAACTGGCAACATGGCGGAAGCATGTCAAGTTAAAAAAAATTAAATTTGTAATGAGATTTAAGCGCGTATCCTCATATACGGCAATGAAACACCATGAATTTTATACTTAAACTTCGAAGCTGCATCATTTGAAACATTTATACAAATATAATATTTCGTTTTTTCTTAACACGAAACCATTCAACACGCAATACGGATGGTGTCGCGTGCGGCATGGATTTGTATAATTTTTACAGTTCTGCGAATTCTGCTAATACATTTGTAAACCATTAACTGCGATAGATAAATTTGCTACCGTAGAAATCGTCTTCAAATTTCTGGATTAACTCGGAACGAATATCAGTTACCACTGCACAGATTGCGTTAACACAAAAAATCACAAAATCAAAGTTTTGACGTTAGATTTACTGCATTTTGACCCAAGATACAAGAGATTTTGGAAATTTTTACCATCACAATTTGATTTACTCTTGCGTAGTCACTATTGCGCTCTATATTTCCCCATGCAAGGCGCAAGATCCTGAACCGTAAAATTTTCGCAAATTTCTTTCAAAACGTGACCGAAATATTCAAAAATTTTCTTCATTCGAGTTGTTGCCTCGCTACATTATTAGAAAAGACACTTCTTTAATAACGAAACCTATATTACCAACGAAAATTTAAATTTTTTACAGAGAGCTAATAACTACGTACCTAATAGTCCGGCGTCCGCAGCAGGAAGGAAGATCATTGCCAAGGAATTAACATTTGAACATCGTGATGATAATCGATATCGTAGTTATCGAATTTTTATAGCTTGTAATTATTTATATTAAGTACAGTATGCAGTTTAGGTGACTCGCGAGGGACTGGGAAAACTCAAAAACATTCCACAAATATTTAAAAAAATTAAATAAATTATTTCGTACTACTAGTCGGGTATTATCTGTGGAGCAAGGATAGTCAGTTACGATTAAAAACAAATATAATCCTTTTAATACCACAAATAATCTACATTTAAATCAAGGAATTGTACATGAATTTTTATGTTACAAAAATGGCAGAGTAATCCTGAAATTTTTGTTGGAGCCTAACTGGAACTTCTCCTTCGATGCGCAAACTGTTAATTGTTGCTGTTCTTGCTAGTGTTATATGGTGTCTTTTGATGGCAATACTTTTGATGACTATTTCGCACTAAGAAACAGATTCTAAAAACGGAAGCAAACAAGTAAAAAAAGGTCCACAGTTTAACGTTCTCAAAAAAAATGTATTTTGTGTTTCTGTCTAAGTCACTTGTCATCATTGAGTCCGTCTGCTCACGTTTGCTTATTAGTGGAGCAATAGTAGCAGAACCAACATTTTCATAATCGTAAAAATCGCTTGAAACGGTAGCTTGACAGACACTGCCTTTATCATTTTGCTTTCTGCTAGTTAAAAGTTCCGTACCCACAATTAGTGCGCGTCCGTATGTAGATCGCAGCGAAGCACACAACAGAGGGTAGGTCTGCTTCCCATTGTAGCGTATTCCGAGCGCCGCATACCAACAGTTGTGATGACGCCAAGCTGCTATTAATTTAATCTCTCAAATTCGTAGTAGGCTGGAGGACGTTTCTCATTCAATACAGGCGCTAGAAACTCAATTACTACTTTTCACGTGCTAATCAGTGTCTGTTTTCGAGAGGTTCACAATCCAGTTCCTTCAACAAATCCCGTAAGTCAAACGAGAATGACTCGCCAGCGCCACCTTCTCTGTAATGTCAGATCCCTATTACTCCTGCCTGATACGGACCAACACATTCGAGGAATATTGTAATACACTACTGGCCGTTAAAATTGCTACACCAAGAAGAAATGCACATGATAAATGGGTATTCATTGGACAAATATATTATACGAGAACTGACATATGATTACATTTTCACGCAATTTGGGTGCATAGATCCTGAGAAATCAGTACCATAACAACCACCTCTGGCCGTACTAACGGCCTTGATACGCCTGGGCATTGAGTCAAACAGAGCTTGGATGGCGTGTACAGGTACAGCTGCCCATGCAGCTTCAACACCATACCACAGTTCATCAAGAGTAGTGACTGGCGTATTGTGACGAGCCAGTTGCTCGGCCACCATTGACCAGACGATTTCAATTGGTGAGAGACCTGGAGAATGTGCTGGCCAGGGCAGCAGTCGAACATTTTCTGTATCCAAAAACGCCCGTACAGGACCTGCAACATGCGGTCGTGCATTATCCTGCTGAAATGTAGGGTTTCGCTGGGATCGACTGAAGGGTAGAGCCACAGGTCGTAACACATCTGAAATGTAACGTCCACTGTTCAAAGTGCCGTCAATGCGAACAAGAAGTGACCGAAACGTGTAACCAATGGCACCCCATACCATCGTGCCGGGTGATACGCCAGTATGGCGATGACGAATACACGCTTCCAATGTGCGTTCACCGCGATGTCGCCAAACGTGGATGCGACCATCATGATGCTGTAAACAGAACCAGGATTCATCCGAAAAAATGATGTTTTGCCATTAGAGCACCCAGGTTCGTCGTTGAGTACACCATCGCACGCGCTCCTGTCTGTAATGCAGCGTTAAGGGTAACCGCAGCCATGGTCTCCGAGCTGATAGTCCATGGTGCTGCAAACGTCGTCGAACTGTTCGTGCAGATGGTTGTTATCTTGCAAACGTCCCCATCTGTTGACTCAGGGATCGAAACGTAGCTGCACGATCCGTTACAGGCATGAGGATAAGATGCCTGTCATCTCGACTGCTAGTTATACGAGGCCGTTGGGATCCAGCACGGCGTTCGGTATTACCCTCCTGAACCCACCGATTCCATATTCTGCTAACAGTCATTGGATCTCGACCAACGCGAGCAGCAATGTCGCGATACGATAAACCGCAATCGCGATAGGCTACATTCCGCCCTTTATAAAGTCGGGAACGTCATGGTATGCATTTCTCCTCATTACATGAGGCATCACAACAACGTTTCACCAGGCAACGCCGGTCAACTGCTGTTTGTGTATGAGAAATCTGTTGGAAAGTTTCCTCATGTCAGCACGTTGTAGGTGTCGCCTCCGGCGCCAACCTTATGTGAATGCTCTGAAAAGCTAATCATAAGCATATCACAGCATCAGCTTCCTGTCGGTTAAATTTCGCGTCTGTAGCACGTCATCTTCGTGGTGTAGCAATTTTAATGGCCAGTAGTGTATAAGGGGCACTCAAAAGGAAACGAGACAAGATTACACTGAGGTGACCAAAGTCATGGGATAGCAATATGCTCATATACAGATGGCGGTAGTATGGTGTGCACAAGATGTAAAAGGGCAACGCATTGGCAGAGCTGTCATTTACACTCAGATGATTCACGTGGAAAGGTTTCCGACTATATTATGGCCGCAAGACGGGAACTAACAGACTTTGAACGTGGAATGGTAATACCGTGGGACATTCCAGATCGGAAATCGTTAGGGAATTCAATATTCCGAGATCCACAGTGTCAAGAATGTCCCAACAATACCGTATCTCAGACACGGACAACACAGTGGCCGACGGCCTTCACTTAACGACCGAGAGCAGCGGCGTTTGCGTAGAGTTGTCAGTGCCAACAGACAACCAACACTGCGTGAAATAACCTCAGAAATCAATGTGTAACGTACTTCTAACGTATCCGTTAGGACTGTGCGACGAAATTTAGCGTTAATTGGCTATGGCAGTGGACAATCGACTCGAGTGCCCAACAGCGTAATATCGCCTGCAGCGCCTCTCCTGGGCTCGTAACCATATCGGATTGACCCTAGAATGAAAATCAGTGGCCTGATCACATAAGTCCTGATTTCAGTTGGTAAGAGTTAATGGGACGGTTCGAGTGTGGTGCAGACCCGACAAAGACATGGACCCGAATTGTCAACAAGCCACTGTGCAAGCTGGTAGTGGTCCCATAATGGTGTGGGCTGTATTTACATGGACTGGATTAGGTTCTCTGGTCCAGTTGAACCAATCACTGACCGGGAGTGACATGTTCGGCTACTTGGAGACCATTTACAGCCATTCAAGGACTTCATATCCCCAAACAACGATAGAGTTTTTATGGGTGTCAGTGCGTTATGTCACTGGGCCACAATTGTTCTCGATTGGTTTGAAGAACATTCTGGACAATTAGAACCACAATTAGAGCCACAATTAGAGCCGCTAAAGCGGAGTTATTGAACGCAGTTTCCCGAAATTCCTTCACCAGGGAAGATGAATGGAATATTCCAGAATTTGAAACACGAACAGCTGCTAGCATGAGTTTCTTAGAAGTAGATACCTTAGGGGTTGCGAAGCAACTCAAATCGCTTGATACGGGCAAGTCTTCAGGTCCAGATTGTATACCGATTAGGTTCCTTTCAGATTACGCTGATACAATAGCTCCCTACTTAGCACTCACATACAACCGCTCGCTCACCGATAGATCTGTACCTATAGATTGGAAAATTGCGCAGGTCGCACCAGTGTTTAAGAAGGGTAGTAGGAGTAATGCATCTAACTACAGACCTATATCATTGACGTCGGTTTGCAGTAGGGTTTTGGAGCATATGCTGTATTCAAACATTATGAATCACCTCGAAGGGAACGATCTATAGATACGTAATCAGCATGGTTTCAGAAAACATCGTTCTTGTGCCACGCAGCTAGCTCTTTATTCGCACGAAGTAATGGCCGCTATCGACAGGGGATCTCAAGTTGATTCCGTATTTCTAGATTTCCGGAAAGCTTTTGACACCGTTCCTCACAAGCGACTTCTAATCAAGCTGCAGGCCTATGGAGTATCGTCTCAGTTGTGCGACTGAATTCGTGATTTCCTGTCAGGAAGGTCGCAGTTCGTAGTAATAGACGGCAAATCATCGAGTAAAACTGAAGTGATATCAGATGTTCCCCAGGGAAGCGTCCTGGGACCTCTGCTGTTCCTGATCTACACTCCTGGAAATTGAAATAAGAACACCGTGAATTCATTGTCCCAGGAAGGGGAAACTTTATTGACACATTCCTGGGGTCAGATACATCACATGATCACACTGACAGAACCACAGGCACATAGACACAGGCAACAGAGCATGCACAATGTCGGCACTAGTACAGTGTATATCCACCTTTCGCAGCAATGCAGGCTGCTATTCTCCCATGGAGACGATCGTAGAGATGCTGAATGTAGTCCTGTGGAACGGCTTGCCATGCCATTTCCACCTGGCGCCTCAGTTGGACCAGCGTTCGTGCTGGACGTGCAGACCGCGTGAGACGACGCTTCATCCAGTCCCAAACATGCTCAATGGGGGACAGATCCGGAGATCTTGCTGGCCAGGGTAGTTGACTTACACCTTCTAGAGCACGTTGGGTGGCACGGGATACATGCGGACGTGCATTGTCCTGTTGGAACAGCAAGTTCCCATGCCGGTCTAGGAATGGTAGAACGATGGGTTCGATGACGGTTTGGATGTACCGTGCACTATTCAGTGTCCCCTCGACGATCACCAGTGGTGTACGGCCAGTGTAGGAGATCGCTCCCCACACCATGATGCCGGGTGTTGGCCCTGTGTGCCTCGGTCGTATGCAGTCCTGATTGTGGCGCTCACCTGCACGGCGCCAAACACGCATACGACCATCATTGGCACCAAGTCAGAAGCGACTCTCATCGCTGAAGACGACACGTCTCCATTCGTCCCTCCATTCACGCCTGTCGCGACACCACTGGAGGCGGGCTGCACGATGTTGGGGCGTGAGCGGAAGACGGCCTAACGGTGTGCGGGACCGTAGCCCAGCTTCATGGAGACGTTTGCGAATGGTCCTCGCCGATACCCCAGGAGCAACAGTGTCCCTAATTTGCTGGGAAGTGGCGGTGTGGTCCCCTACGGTACTGCGTAGGATCCTTCGGTCTTGGCGTGCATCCGTGCGTCGCTGCGGTCCGGTCCCAGGTCGACGGGCACGTGCACCTTCCACCGACCACTGGCGACAACATCGATGTACTGTGGAGACCTCACGCCCCACGTGTTGAGCAATTCGGCGGTACGTCCACCCGGCCTCCCGCATGCCCACTATACGCCCTCGCTCAAAGTCCGTCAACTGCACATACGGTTCACGCCCACGCTGTCGCGGCATGCTACCAGTGTTAAAGACTGCGATGGAGCTCCGTATGCCACGGCAAACTGGCCGACACTGACGGCGGCGGTGCACAAATGCTGCGCAGCTAGCGCCATTCGACGGCCAACACCACGGTTCCTGGTGTGTCCGCTGTGCCGTGCGTGTGATCATTGCTTGTACAGCCCTCTCGCAGTGTCCGGAGCAAGTATGGTGGGTCTGACACACCGGTGTCAATGTGTTCTTTTTTCCATTTCCAGGAGTGTATATAAATGACCTGGGTGACAATCTGAGCAGTTCTCTTAGGTTGTTCGCAGATGATGCTGTAATTTACCGTCTAGTAAGGTCATCCGAAGACCAGTATCAGTTGCAAAGCGATTTAGAAAAGATTGCTGTATGGTGTGGCAGGTGGCATTTGACGCTAAATAACGAAAAGTGTGAGGTGATCCATATGAGTTCCAAAAGAAATCTGTTGGAATTCGATTACTCGATAAATAGTACAATTCTCAAGGCTGTCAATTCAACTAAGTACCTGGGTGTTAAAATTACGAACAACTTCAGTTGGAAAGACCACATAGATAATATTGTGGGGAAGGCGAGCCAAAGGTTGCGTTTCATTGGCAGGACACTTAGAAGATGCAAGTCCACTAAAGAGACAGCTTACACTACATTCGTTCGTCCTCTGTTAGAATATTGCTGCGCGGTGTGGGATCCTTACCAGGTGGGATTGACGGAGGACATCGAAAGGGTGCAAAAAAGGGCAGCTCGTTTCGTATTATCACGTAATAGGGGAGAGATTGTGGCAGATATGATACGCGAGTTGGGATGGAAGTCATTAAAGCAAAGACGTTTTTCGTCGCAGCGAGATCTATTTACGAAATTTCAGTCACCAACTTTCTCTTCCGAATGCGAAAATATTTTGTTGAGCCCCACCTACATAGGTAGGAATGATCATCAAAATAAAATAAGAGAAATCAGAGCTCGAACAGAAAGGTTTAGGTGTTCGTTTTTCCCGCGCGCTTTTCGGGAGTGGAATGGTAGAGAGATAGTATGATTGTGGTTCGACGAACCGTCTGGCAAGCACTTAAATGTGAATTGCAGAGAAGTCATGTGGATGTAGATGTAGATGTAGAGCGAATGATTTGGCCACCCAGATCGACCGACGTGACTCCCGCAGAACATTTATGAGACATAATAGAGGTCAGTCTCCTCCTCCCATTCTGGGTGCTTTACTTTTTTGTCAGACGGTGTGGTATCTTGTTTTGGCCTTCATCCATGGTTCACAAATTGTAATGTGTGAAAAGGGCAAGCTGTGTTTCAAACGAGCTGATTTCTGGATAGAAGTGTTTCTCTCTCTAGCAAACTCATTGTATTCACCGTTAGAATATGCTGAAGGATCCAGAACCAGATTCAAATTCAGATGTTTGTCTGTAACTTTGCACATCAGTTCCTTCACCCTTCTTATCTAGGCTACGTGAACCACTTGGAACTCTTTACCGTGGGAGAGCCACAGTAAGTGTGAGCTAAGAGAGGGGCCAGTGCTGCAGAACCTTCTCTGTGGAACCAAATTGGATTTCCATCAGGATCTGGTCCTCATTCGTTTGCAAATGGTTCAGTCGCTTTTCTGTTCTATTAATAATTATTTCTATGTCATCCATTTAAGAGTTTGTGCAGCGGTCGGTACTATCTTCGTATATGAATAATTTTTTAAATACGAGATTTAAGATTTCGTCCTTCTTTTTGTTGACTTTTATTTGAGCAGTAGATTAATCGACGAGTAATTGAACTGAAGCTTTTGAGCTGGTTAGTGGCTTTACGTAAAGTAGACTCTCCTGAGATTCTCTGAAAGACCATTTATGGTAACGTGTGGCAGTGTTTTTTTTGTCACTCTTAGCTCTCATTATAGACGCACCTATTGGAAGACGAGTTCATGACCTTATAAAGCGTGCAGGAGGAACATGGATGCGAAAGACAGAAGAGCTCAATGCATGGAGAAATCTGAAGGGGACGTTTGTCCCGCATTGGACCTCAAATGGCTGACGCCGATGAGGATTGGTATACCTCTGTCAACTCTAACATGCTTTTCTTTCTCGTGCCTCACTTAACCGACAACCTCAAGAACCTATGCGGTATGGATTATATCCCCTGAAGGGTAGTGACCGAGGTTCTCTGAACGAAGCCGCCCTCTCCGCTGTCGTGATCACGTACGGAAAGATGTGTTGCCCCTAGTGTTATACACTCCCGCTGGACTTCGGAAGAGACCGTAACAAACGCCAAGCAAAGGCGCTGTCGACGGCCTCACATCTCGGTAGAGCTGCTGCATGTCATATGTACTCGTTACTGAGTACCAAATATTTCACGAAGCGCTATGTACGCCTAGAAATGTTTCATGAATCACACGTTTTCTTGTCCGTATTCAATTCGTGAATTCGTGCGCGACTCGGCGGTTTTCATATTCCTCTGATTCGTTAGCCACAACGGACTCGGAGTGTCGGAAACGTTTCGTTACTCGCATGTCTTCATCTCCACACGCAGTTTGTCGTGCCGACTCGGTAGTTTTAGAATTCCTCCGATTTTTTATTCTCTGCGGGTTTAGTCGGTAGTGACACGGAGAACCGAATGCATTTTGCCACTCGCCACCTTTATTTCTCCTGTGCAGTTCGTGTACTGCTCGGCCAGAGTAGGGAGAACTTCTCTTCAACAAGTTCAAAAGATGTTACTTGAACTGTTAGAGCGACATCATCAGCGTAAATAAATCTCTTTGTCCCTTGCGGGCGGGACTGATCATTTGTGCAGATGTTAAAAAGTATAGGAGCTAGCATACTCCCTTGTGGAAGGCCGTTCTTTACCTTCCTCCATCTGCTCCGCTGACCTTGAAATTCAACAAAAAACCTTCTGTTTTGAAGAAAGCATTCTATCATTTGGGTGAGTTTGTTATCGCCAGTTATGTTAAGCACTTTATTTAGCAATGTGTTTGTAACAAAGGTTGTGTAATAGCTCTTCTTTACACTTTGATAAACCTACAATGTTTACAGAGATGATTGTAATGCTAGGCCCTGGTACGAGCCTTTCCCGATTGCTGGATACCATCTTGTTCATCTTATACTGAATGTGTGTTTGTTTCTGGAATGCTGGTATTCAGTTCAGTATTGGAAATCGATTCCAAGTACCTATGCAGGGGCACCACGTGCAGGAATAAGTTTCACCCCCTCTGTGAATGTTGCAAGTGAACTTTATGACTCCTCTGAACTTTGAAGGTCTTCATTGCATAGAAAAGACGTTTGATTGATTAATTACGTCTCCGTTGTGGGTAGTATTACATAAGCAAAATTAATAGCAACTTTCATTATTTTCCTTTCTTATTCTTGTCTAGGTAGTCTCAATTTTTTCACATGAATCCCAGAGTTTACTTTCAGAATCGTTGTCCCGTGAGGTGCCATCAGTGCTCAGGTTGATCTGTAGCAGTAGTTTTAACATAGATATTCTTTCTTCATGGCGAGTCCACTATGACTGAATGTGAGGGAGAACAGGGTTGGACAGCAGAGAGTGAAAATGGCCAAGGTTAGGGATGGCCGGTTCGGAGGAACGGAGATTTTTTGTGATGGAGTCTACAATCTGAGAGAAACGGTGTCACAGATTCACCAATTGGCTCTTGAGAGTGCGATTTTCTATAGTTGATATCTTTTACTTTGAACAAGTAAATGTTAGAATAATGAATCTGAGTGAATACGGTAAATCTAACATAGTCTACATCCATAAACTTGTTGTGACGTACAGAAAAAGAGAAGAGATTTTTATGACGACTAGCATTTGATGAAATATAGGTCGCTAAATAACATATCCCGAGTGCTAGCTACCTCACAAGTTCTTGTACATGACAGGAAAGTGCTAAAAGGCCAGAGCTTATGCTTCCAGACGGTGACGCTGATACCGACAGGTCTTTTCCCAGACCTGATGAAGTGCAGGCTGTTGTTGTTGTTGTGGTCTTCAGTCCTGAGACTGGTTTGATCCAGCTCTCCATGCTACTCTATCCTGTGCAAGCTTCTTCATCTCCCAGTACCTACTGCAACCTACATCCTTCTGAATCTGTTTAGTGTATTCATCTCTTGGTCTCCTTCTACGATTTTTACCCTCCACGCTGCCCTCCAATACTAAATTGTTGATCCCTTGATGCCTCAGAACATGTCCTACCAACCGATCCCTTCTTCTTGTCAAGTTGTGCCACAAACTCCTCTTCTCCCCAATTCTATTCAATACCTCCTCATTAGTTATGTGATGTACCCATCTAATCTTCAGCACTCTTCTGTAGCACCACATTTCGAAAGCTTCTATTCTGTTCTTGTTTAAACTATTTATCGTCCATGTTTCACTTCCATACATGGCTACACTCCATACAAATACTTTCAGAAACGACTTCCTGGCACTTAAATCAATACTCGATGTT